>NC_142135.1:63532500-64157500 GCF_024610735.1 Ursus americanus
AATCTATAGCTACACCCAACAATATAGATGAACACCACCAACACTGGTGAGGGAAATAATACAGATACAAAAAAGAACATGCCATATGGTTTCAGTTTTATAAAGTACAAACCCAGCAAAACTAATCTGTCCTGTTGTAAGGCCAGATAATTGTTGCTCTTAAGGGGAAGAGTGGGTGGAAGGGGTGAGGGAAAGAGTTTCTGGTGATTTTTGGTTTCTTGATCTGGGCGTTAGTTGCATGGTTGTGTTCAGTCTGTAAAGCTATGCACTTTTTTTTTTTTCCAGAACTGGAAAGATGAAGGCTGGGCCTTCATTTTACTGTAATTTTTATTTTTTATTATTTTTTTATTTTTTTTAAATTATTTATTTTATTTATTTATTTTTTTAAATGATTTTTATTATATTATGTTAGTCACCACACAGTACATCCCTGGTTTTTGATGTAAATTTCCATGATTCATTAGTTGCGTATAACACCCAGTGCACCATGCAATACGTGCCCTCATTACTACCCATCACCAGCCCATCCCATTCCCCCACCCCCAGTTTGTTTCTAGCTCTAGTTGAAATAGGCCCCAACTGGAAGCTCTGAAGCCCCCAGTTTGTTTCTCAGAGTCCATAGTCTCCCATGCTTCATTCCCCCTTCTGATTAGCCCCCCTTTCTTTATCCCTTTCTTCTCCTACAGATCTTCCTACTTCTTATGTTCCATAGATGAGTGAAACCATAGGATAATTGTCTTTCTCTGCTTGACTTATTTCACTTAGCATTATCTCCTCCAGTGCCGTCCATGTTGCAGCAAATGTTGAGAAATCCTTCTTTTTTGATAGCTGAGTAATATTCCATTGTATATATCGACCAAGAAAACAGTCAAAAAAACTAAGAGGCAGCCCACGGAATGGGAGAATATATTTGCAAATGACACTACAGATAAAAGACTGGTATCCAAGATCTACAAAGAACTTCTCAAACTCAATACACAAGAAACAAATAAATCATAAAATGGGCAGAAGATATGAACAGACACTTTTCCAATGAAGACATACAAATGGCTAACAGACACATGAAAAAATGTTCAAAATCATTAGCCATCAGGGAAATTCAAATCAAAACCACACTGAGATACCACCTCATGCCAGTTAGAATGGCAAAAATTGACAAGGCAAGAAACAACAATTGTTGGAGAGGATGTGGAGAAAGGGGATCCCTCCTACATTGTTGGTGGGAATGCAAGTTGGTACAGCCACTCTGGAAAACAGTGTGGAGGTACCTTAAAAAGTTGAAAATTGAGCTACCCTATGATCCAGCAATTGCCCTACTGGGTATTTACCCCAAAGATACAGACGTAGTGAAGAGAAGGGCTATATGTACCCCAATGTTCAAAGCTATGCACTTCTAATACGTACACTTTTCTGGATGTATATTTTGCCACAGTAAAAAAGAAATAAAAAATAAAGTACTTACACTCAGATAACTACCAGGCTATGAAAGAAGAGTGAGTATTATGGAAGAACACAGAAGAACCCATGTGGAGATTTTCAGTGCTTGTATCCAAATGATTGATTTTATTGGCTTTTCTGGTGATGTGTTTTAATTCAGCAAGATATTTTCATTTTAATGATGGTAAAATTGGTATTGTCACCTAAATCTCCAAAGAGATTTCTGGTTTCAGAATCAAGGAATATAGGGGCTTTTGGAGGCAGAAAATTGCTCACTTGTCCTTTTGAAATTACCTAAGACTACAGAACAGAACCATTGGCTTCATCAGCTGGGGAGGCGAAGGACTAAGGAGGATGACAAAAATGCCCATAGAAAATATGGGCTTTGCTGGATTCTCAGTTTACTTCCATTGCCTTCAGCCAGGGCTCTTTGTTACTGGGATCTTCCAGGATGCCAGTTTTCACTCCAGCCTTCCTCCCTCACTTCCATCACCCATGTCCTATTTCCCATGATATTCACATGAAAGTCTATGAAGATACTTTCTCCTCTGAGTGTCCTCCTTGTTTTATTTTCCTCCATTGGAACTAATGGCCACCTGTCTTTGGGGTCTTATTGTTTTGTGACAAACCACCCTCTGCAGATTTCCTTGAGACCCATTTGCTTTTGGGCATGCAGACCAAGCTTCCAGACTCCCTTGCTCTGCAATAAACTAGTTACAGGTTAGGTTGCAGATGGTACATGGCATGTTTCCTGTGCACTGGCAGGAAAGAAATGGGGTTCAGTGGTTATTTTGTCAAGCTGGAAGCAGCTTCCTTGGAGAAGACCGTGTCACTGGTGCTGATTCAAAAGAGTGCCTAATGAAGGGAAAAGGCAATTGTGGGCATGAGCTGAGCAATTCCTTGAATGCAGCCACAGAGAATGTTTTCCCAGGTACCACGTATACATCACTGGCTTGAGCAGCACTCTGCCTTCCCTGTCTTGGTGAGGTGAACAGCACATTTAATTTCAGCTCCTGTGGCCTTCTGTAAACCACTCCAGCTTTACTTGATTCCTCAGCTGTGTTTGCTCCTCTGTTCTTGGAGAACAGCATTTTCACTTGGTATAAACTGTGAGGCACCGTCTGAGCAAGCAGATTGGTTACTAATAAGGAAACTGGCACTGACAGCTTTTTAGGCTCTGATGAGAGAAAAGAGATGTCTTTACATTAGAATGGTTTCACTCTCAATGTAACATATCCACTGGTTGAAATTTAGAGAGAGAGAGAAAAAAAATTAATTATCAGGCTGTGGTGTATAGTGTCAAAGTTACTTAGATTATGAGAAATACGACTTTTCAACAGCTTAAAGGCCATAGCTCATATTTTTTTCTGGTATGGGCAGTTCAGACAAGGGTCCAGAGGCCCCACCCTATAACTCAGTTCCATCAGACACTCAACAGAGGAAACAAGAAGTATTTGACTGTAGTGTTAACTATGGAATGTTCCCTGCTAGTCATATGGAATGTTCTATTAGCTCAGTTCATTCCTGTCAGATTAATGGATATAGCAGAGATATTTAGAATTAGAAGGATCCAGAGAGATAATCTAGTCCCATGTTCTCATTAAAATTTTTTAAATTAAAAAACAACAAATAAAAAAAAAAAACAACCTAAGGTTCAGGGAGATTAAGTAACTTGAAATGCTCTGTCAGTGATAGAGCCAAGACTGGAGTTCAGTCTTGTAGTTCCTGGCCCACTAAGGACCTATTCACTGTACCACTCTGATCATCGACTTTTTATAGATGTCTTTTAGAATCAGAATGATTTCTTGCTTGAGAGGTACATATCTCTAGGATAGGACCATTTGAGGGATAATCAGGAAAGATATGAGATAAATATCTTTTGTTCCATGCCTTCCTTTCTTCATGAATCCATAATATCAAGCCATTTTCAGCATCCATTGTGGTGCTGGGACTGAACACAAAGGATTTCTAAGGAGCTTGGGTCCAATCTAGAATGACTCTACAGGAGTTGGCTGTGCCCTTTATGTATTCCTGGTATATAGGGCCCTACTGGACATTCTGTAGAAACATCTGCACATGGGGGCTGCTCTGATTTAAGCCTAAGCGTTCAGTTCTTTGTGGGATTCCCACCCAGTGCCACCTCCAGTCTGAGCCATCATTCTCAAATACCCAAGAGAGTTAAAAAGTCAGTCCCCCTTTCTCTCTGAAGTCTTTCTGTTGTTGGAAGACGTAGGACAGAGGCAAATCTTTCAAAGACTCTTCTGTCGGGATTTAAATTTATGTCTAGTAGACTTTGGACATTAGAAGATATTAGTATTTACCTAGATAAATTGCCTTTCCTGTGGCACTGTTTATCCTTGGAAGACCTCCATAGTGAGTCCAAGAGAAGATTCTACTATCTTCTGCAGTCAGATAAAACTCAGTGCTGGATTTCCTAGGAAGGGTTTGTAGTTAATAATGGTAGAGGTAAACAAGTCACAGGTAATACTGTACCACACATCGCAGATCCATACACAGTTAAATGAGCTGACACTTCAAGTTTCTGGCCCCTGTGACTAGTACAGCTGTTACAATTAGAGGGGCCATCCCTGGGAATCTTGGGGATGCTTTAGAAAGATATTTCAGATATCCAACCTCTTCTATTTGCTTGTACATATCCTCCAATGAATCTCCTGTTCCTTCATTTATTCAACAAGTATTTTTTCAACACTTGCTAGAGTCTCTTGGAACAAGCTGATAAGTGAGCTTTTATTAAGCTCCTACTCTCTGCCAAGCACTTACACATACATTGTCTCAGTGGTGCTCAAAGTAGTGTTGTGCATTAGGTTCTCTTTCTTACATATCCTGAAGCTGTAGTTCAGAGATATTATATGAATTGTTCAAAGTACAGAAATGCAGAGGTGTGACTGAACCCTGGGTCTTCTGATTTGGGGTTTTGGGTAGTTTCTATTACACCTACTCTTCTAATAGTGTACCCTCAAACATTGAAATTGTTGACAGGAAAACCGTGTGGTTATTTTTAACAAAAAGAACCCACCAAACCCAGAATCTTTGGCTTGGTCAACATGCTAATTTAACTATATGTAAGCTATAGTGATTTTATATAATGGATGATAAATGCATCTATTTACCTAGAAATTATTAGCATGTCTTTTTGACAACAGATTTACCTTCATTATTTGACCTAAACTAATTTAAAAATTGGTTTTATTTCCTGGGTTCATATTAATTTAAAAGAAAAGTAATCTGGCAGACAAAAGTCAACCTGGAACCACTGTGGATCATAACCCTAAAGACCCAAACATAGACAACAGTAAACAGGTACAACATTATTAATGGCTAAAACTACAAGTAAGAAAAAGCAGAAAGCACACGCCAGACATGCTGCAGAAACAATTAAGTTCTTTAAGAGTCTTACAGTCTTAAATCTGGAACCATCACAGCTAAGAGGATAAGCTTTGGAATCTGAGAAAGCTGGCTCAAAACTAGGCTCTGCCTGTCATGTACAAGCTACTAGCAATCAGGAAGAGAGTTAAACCTACACTAAACCCCAGTTTCCTTCTCTGCAAAATGTTGGGGGTGGTAGGAGCAGTGGACCATGATAATACTTTCCTCATAGGATTGTGGGGAGGCATAAACGCTCCTTAGCACAGGGTGGGGCACATGGAAAGTGTATCATAAGTGGCAGCTATTGTTAGAATTATTAAATATGATATATAATGATATACAAAGTCATGGGCTAGCTTTATGTATTCTTACTCAATAAATTAAACTCATATCAGGCAAGCTAAAGAGTTTCCTGGATTAAACATCTAATGAGAGCTCAGACAGGTTGACCCTTACAGTTCATTCCGACCCTGAGGGTCTTGATTTTGTAAGCCCTTTTAGGGGTCCAGTGCTAATTGTAAGCAAGGTCCTGGTGTCATGTTATTTTTAAGTAAATAGAATGTTAATGAGTAGACAAATATAATATGCTGAGAAAGAAAACCACAGATTGAACACCTACGTTCATCTCCACTCCTGTGCAAAATCTCACAGTAAAGGAATTTAAAATGCATGAATCTATGAGAACAAGAGAAAGGAGAGATGGTGAGAGAGAAAAACTCAATTTTGGAAGCTAGTAAGCAAAGGAAGGACAGTAACATGCTTATTAGACTAAGGACAGTGAAAGCTGCTTGTCTGCAGGGGAGAGAAGGCAACAGGAAGGAATGAGAAAAAAAGCAAGCCAATTTTGGAGTAGAACCTTGGAAGGGCTTAGAGTAGGAAACACATGGAATCTGTGAAGGCAAGACTGCTGAGCAGGGCTGAAAGCAGGAGGCTAGGTTGAGAGTCTGTAAAAGGAACACTTGGGACCCCAGGTCTCTCCCTTGCCACTCAGCTAGGTGCTACCCAAGTTCCATCCCTCTCCCAGCTTTGCCCCTCTTAAGTCTGGCCATCTCATAAGAGTTTTTCTGATGTTGTCACAGCCTGCTTTAGTTCACTCTACCACAAAGCATGGATATAGAACCTTCTTTTTATCCACCAGTACTTCCTAGCACAACAACATGAGGTAATGATGTTCAATGAACTTTACTACAGAGAAAAGGAAGACCTACATCAGATACCATCTGTCACTATTTTTAGTTTCCACTGTCATGTCCCTATGAAGACAATCTTCTACTGGCTCTCAGTCCCCTCTGGCCCTAGCCTCCTGCCACTGGAACAAGGGCCTCCTCTTATCCATGCTTGGAAGTCTCCTTTATGTTGTCCTCCCCAGACCTACAGTTGAAGTATGGAAAAACCTGTAGACAACGTATTAGACAATATAATAGTTGACAACATATTGATATATCTTGCCCAAACTGAAGATAGAATTTGTCATTGTTAGAGTAATGAGTCCTCTCTATGTGAGGCATTTACAGTTGGAACATTCCTTTGTTCAGGGATCTACAAGATCAATGAGTAGGTACTTTGATCTGTGCATGACTAAAAAAGACACCAAATGAATCCCCAAGAATAAATGGGGGAGGACTTAGCCTCACAGGTATACTCTAAATTCTATCCAAAGAACATATGCTTCTAACAAATCTCTAGAACCAGGTTTTTGGGGGTTTTGGTTTTTTTTCAATCCCAGATACATCAAGATTGGGACAGAATCTCTGAACAGTAAGAGATTGTTGGGATCTATCTCTAATACATCATTTGGCTTCCCATTTCCTTTCTGATTTCCCTAGACAGTATTTTTTGCTCTCTTACTGGTGTTTTTATTCTTGTATATTTATACAAACAACAATAAAATTATAGCTCTTATCATAGCATACTATTGTTATTTGTTAGTGGGACTGTCTACTATGGTAAGTTGTGAGCTATTTGAGGGGCATTTATTCTTCTTTATATTCCTGGCACATAGTAGGCACTCGGTAATGCTGCTGCTGAATTGAATTGGCCGTGGTAAGAGAACAAAATGCTTCTCCTCCGTCAGCATTTGTTTTCTAGGATCTATTCCAATATACTTCCAACTCAAAAATGTGATTTAAGAGATAGGCAGAGAGTGAATTGAGCTGAATGCTTTGCAAAAACACCTTGTCTTTAAAGGTGGGAAAAAAAATCAGCCATCTTCCCAAGATAGCTATTCTGTCCCACGTCTTGAAATGAAAAGATGAGTGCTGTGATCAGAGAGGACCCTCAGAAAATAAATAAAAACCCAACTCTAGTAATGCAGCCATTAGCCAGGAGGGAAATGACGAAGGATATCATTATCATCCTGATATTTTTAGAAGTTCTTTGGTGACAGGTCAGATTTTTGAGAATTGGAAAATGATAAAAATAATCTTGTTATTCCACAAAGGAGGCTCTATATATATCAGGCTGATTTTGAGCACTGCTTGAGAATGTTGAGAAAATATTTTTAAGTGTTAGTGAAATGATAGGCTTTGGGGGCAGACCCAGCCTTGCTTTATAAAAGGTTTCTCTTGTGGGGGGGAGGAGGTGTTGAGAGGTTTTAAGGACGTTGGCGTCATAAAAAATCAGCAGTTGGTGCAGCTTTTTATTTCCCAAATTTTCAAGAGAAGCGTCCACATGGTAGAATTTCATGAGGTATATAGAAAATTGAAAATTGCTTTTGAAGTTATTAGAGGTGCCTGGGGAGTCTTCCTGGTCCTCACCAGAGGACCATGCTATCCAGATCTTAAGGCGCCTTTGCTTTTCCTTATTTTCAAATTGTAGAATTCTGTAGGATTCCTTTTGCAGCTTCTTTTTGTGGCTGTTACTGAATGACCCATAGCCATGTATCTAAAGGGGCTTGGGGTTCTTGATTTCAGTTAGAAATGACCCTCTATTTATTTGGGATGTTTGCTTCTTTAAATACTCGGCCATCTGACTCTCTAATTATTTAGGATTAGTCATAAGTTAAGTAGGACAGAGAAAATGTTATAAATAGTTTATTACATATCCATTCAAGAAATTTAGGCTAAGTTTATATATCCTAGTCACTAAAAGTCAGAGCTTATATGTTTATTTAAAACATTGTTTGGGGGTGCCTGGGTGGCTCAGTTGGTTAAGCGTTCTGGGATCAAGCCCCATGTTAGGTCCCTGCTCAATGGGGAGTCTGCTTCTCCCTCTGCCTCTGCTACTCCCCCTGTTTGTGTTCTCTCTCTTGCTCACTTTCTCTCTCTCTCTCTCAAATAAATAAATCTTAGAAAAAAACAAGATATTTTTAAAAATTAAAAAAGAAAACATTGGTTCCTGTTTCATTTAGAATATACAAGTCTAATATGAAAAATGATTCTGTAAGATTTATATGTAAGTTGCTCTTTTCCTCATACTTATTTCACTACCTTTTTATTTCTTGTTTTTCTTAAGACTGAATTTGAGGCTTTGAATGTATTCCCTTTATGTCTTTTTTGAATATTCTTAAGAACATGAATTAAAAATATAAGTACACATGTCAAGGAGACAGTACACTTATTTCTTTGGAGTGTGGAAGTGATCTGAGTTTATTTTGCTAAATAGTGTTATTTTGGTACGTTGGGTCTTAGTGTGGCCAAAGAGACCTGATTATAAAACTGAAATAACATTAAATGTAATATTAAGAAATACATAGAGGCCAAAGAACAATATTCTATATTACTACAGTAAACAGAGCACTAGGACAATGGAAATTTTAAGTGGCCCGTGTCATTCATTGTGCCCCAGGACAGCTCTGGCTCTCTGCATCAGTGACATCAGGTGTTGCCTCTTTGAGGTGATTTGAGGAGTTTGGAGTTATTTGCTTCAAAATAGCCACTACATCAGTAGACCTGCCAGGGCCCACATGTTCCTCCATCTGTCAAGAACTTAGACTTAGGCACTGAAGGCCTCCTGCAGAATGCAAACATGTTACTAGGAGGGACAGTATATCAGTATATAGCATACAGTGCCATTAGTTATCAAGTTAACTGGCCTGTCTCTGAAATGTGGCAGAGAGAAAAAAGGGAAGGAGGAGGAAATCTGGAGAGGCAGTGTTGTTCTGACCAAAATAGAGGGTGCACCATGGAGTCCATCTCTGGGAAGCCAGTGTTGGGGGCAGGGAAAGGAGAACACTTAGAGAAGGAAGGAGGAGGAATCAGGAGGGGACCACAATGACTTCACAAAGTTGCTCTGAGGCTGCGGTTCCCAATTTGGCAGAGCCACTTGAAATAAAAAATATTTTCAGTGGAAATTTATATAAGCTGTCTCCAGTTTCTCATGAATTTCTGCAGCTCAGGGACTCTTGTTATATTAATATGAAACATACCCTTTTTAGATACTCTGCAGCCCAGCAGCAGCAAGCAGGAGTCTGGTGCAGGTGTGCAGGTAACTTGAGTGATCCAGCACTCCCTGGGAAGACAGATATTGGGAAGTTCTGTCCAACAGGCATGAGCTGCATCCCACCCTGAATCTTCCTGGAGTTACCCCCACTCCTGACAGCCACGTGTCCTGTTAGCATTCTCCTCATTGCAGCATGAGAAAGAAATGTAGGAGCATATCACCATGACTTGAGACTTGCAAAAGATGTCAAGAATGAGGGTGGGTCAAACATAAGGAAAAGTGCTGCAGCTGGGGAGTCCAAATGATTGTAGCCAGTGCCCTCTGGATGCTGGATGCTGTGTTGGTGCCCATGGCTTAAATGGGCCTTTCCATGTCTTTTGATGGGCTCTCGAAGCTTTGGGGAAGTGCGCTGACAGATCGCTGATGTTCATGAGCCTGAGTAGAAAAGGAGGCTATAGTTTGCCAGCCTTCTTCATCGGATTCCCAAAGGAGCTAACCTATAATCACAGGGCAGTATAGTTATATAAACATCTCACTGGGGAACTGGCTCTTGGGCAGAGAATTTTTCTTACTTTTCTCTTTCTGCCCAGCAAGAGGCATGATATGGTGGGACAGAAGAGGACTTAGAGTGAATGCATTAAACTGCATTCAACTGCATTCTAGAAATTTAAAGCTCATGTCACTCAGGAAAGCTAATTTAGTCTCATTGAACTGCATCTCTATAACCCAGATGATTTGATAATTGCTTCATAGAGATATTGAGGAGATAAAATAAGGTCAGGAGTAGAAATTTGACATATAGCAAAATAATTTTTGTGAGATTCCCAGTGGCATGGACTAGCTTCTGTTCAGATAGCCTTTCTGAGGGGAAAAATTGCAGGGTTCCCCCTGAGTGGACTAAGCTTTAGAAGCACTTCCCTTGGATTTTGGATGTGAAAGGAATCTTAAAAATCATCTTGTCCAGCCATCATACTTTAGTTTCTTTTGCATTTAAAACTTTTTAAAAAGATTTTATTTATTTATTTGACAGAGAGAGAGAGAGAGAATAAGCTGGGGGAGCATGAGGAGGAGGGAAAGGGAGAAACAGGCTCCCCACTGAGCTGGGAGCCCGATGTGGGGCTCCATCTCAGGACCCTGGGATCATGGCCTGAGTTGAAGGCAGACGCATAACCAACTGAGCCACCCAGGTGCCCCTTAAAACTTATTTTAAACAAAGAAATGCTTCATATAGTTTAAAATATTTGTCATGAAAAAATAAATTTCTTACCCCCACTGCGTCTCAAATCCCACTCTGTAGAAGATAATATCTTACTGAATTCAATCTTAGACATCATCTTGTATCTAGTGCTCTAATATATGAAAATTGAGTTCATTAGACTTACCATCTCCCTATCCAGCCTCCCAATACAGTCTTATCACTATTATTAGTTTCTTCATGGGATAACTTTGTGACTGCAGAAGGTATACCATTTTATTTCTCAATTTATCATGAAGCTATAATCCTTGTCTTCACACTTTTAAAGATGAAGCCATTGGCACCCTACTCTTTCCTTTACCCTTCTTCCCACTTCCCAGTTTCCATCATTTGAAGTTTTATGTCTGTGTTGCTAAAGTTGGTGACATTTACATTCTGTTTTATGATCATAATTAAGTGTCTGATGTCTTCTTTTAAAGATTTTATTTATTTGTCAGAGAGACAGAGAGAGAGGGAGGGAGAGAGCCCAAGTAGGGGCAAAGGCAGGCAGAGGGAGAAGCAGGCTCCGAGCTGAGCAGGATGCCCAGTGTGGGACTCGATCCCAGGACTCTGGGATCATGACCTGAGCCGAAGATAGACGCTTAACCAACTGAGCCACCCAGGCGTCCCTTAAGTGTCTCATGTCTTGTTTATAAGTTGTTTATAAAAGGTTACAGTCAATAAACCCTGTTTACCTAAGTGTGGTTAAGTAAATGTGGTTCACCATAGAGCCAAGTGGAAGACAATGATTACATTGCTTCTTGTCAACATTTTTGTTTTTTTAAAATATTTATTTATCTATTTGTTTATTTTCTAAAGATTTTCTTTCCAACAGGAATTACGCTTAATAGCAAAACCAAGAAGTTTACACTTATAGGAATGATTAACATCATAGAAAATTCTTTGTAACCCATGTGTTTCTCCTTCTGCTCCTCCCCTTCAATTTTACTTAATATTAGTTTCAGGTGTACAACATGATTTGATATTTATATATATTGCAAAATGATTACCACAATAAGTCTAGTTAACTTAAGATTTATTTATCTGAGAGAGAGAGAGAGGGAGAGAGAGAGAACATGAGTAGGAGGGGCAGAAGGAGAGGAAGAGAGAATCCCAGGCAGACTCTGCACTGAGCATGGAGCCTAAGGTGGGGCTTGATCCTATGACCCTAAGATCACAATCTGAGCCAAGTCCAAGAGTCAGATGCCCAACAGTCTGCACCACCCAGATGCCCCAGCATTTTGTTTTTCCATGAGTTTCTTTTTATTTTTTTTTTAAGATTTTATTTATTTGAGAGATTGAGTGAGAGAGAGAGAGCACGAGCTAGGGGAGGGGCAGAGAAGCATACTCCCCGCTGATCAGGGAGCCCGACTTGGAACTGGATCCCAGGACCCTGAGATCATAACCCCAGCCGAAGGCAGACACTTAACTGGCTGAGCCACCCAGGCATCCTTCATGAGTTTCTAATTGTTTGTTTTTTGTTGTTGTTGTTTTGTTTTGGTGTTTTTGAGAGAGACAGAGAGAGAGAGAGAGAGGCAGAATGAGAGGGGGAGAGATAGAATCATAAGGAGACTCCAAGCTCAGCAGTGCAAAGCCCCATGTGGGGCTCCATCCCCCCATGCTGAAATCATGACCTGAGCTGAAATTAAGAGTCAGACACTTAACCTGCTGAGCCACCTGCTGAGGCAACCCTGACCTTTTTTTTTTTTTAAGTATCTCAATTTTGCTCTTGTCATTTTCTCATTTCAAAATTTTAAAGTTATATTACCTGTTTTTCAAGGGCTCTTTTGTCCCCCAGAAGCACTCCATTCTCTTCTGATCTACATTAATTGATCTCCAGATCTGCATTTATATTTATTATTCTGAGACTTCTCTTTTCTGGGTTGAATCTCCTGTTTCCTGGATCCCCAGACTTCGGTTTTTTGTTTTCTTTTTTCAAATTTACTTGATGGGCTAAAGCAGATCCTCAAATAATTTCCCGAAAGAGGGCTGCCCCTATGTATATGAAGCCTCAGACAATTTTTGTGAGGCCTCTTTCTATATAAATAATTTTATTTTAAAAAGTATAAAATTCAAGACATTTGGCACATGTCAAATATAGTGTTTTGTTGGATCTAATATAGAATACTGGAAAGAATCTTATATATTTAATATTCAGTCGGTATATGTGAAGATTCTTCTTTATTCTCCATATTTTTATTGTCAAGTGCATTATTCCTGATTATCTCCCACCATGAGAAAAAAAATAGCAATACTGTTATTACTCACGATACTTGTGAGTTCATGTGGGAAACTGTATGCATTGAAACAATATAGATCTGAATTTCTGCGAATCTGTAATACCATTATTAAATGCTGGTTATTGTTAGTTATGATGCAATATCATCCATTAAGCCACTTGTGAATATTGGCTTCTAATGACTCCCTCAAAGGTTGTTGCTGTATTTCATTGATGATGACCACAAATGCTGTTCTTATCCAGAATATGCAGGAAAATGTGAACAATAATTTGTGTTCTGGTTATGTTGAATTTACCACTTGGAATTTTATAACATATATCTAGAACAATACATCTTTCAAATCTGTCTTCTCTTGAATTCTTTATGCAGCAACCACTACATTCCTAGAAAGTGATTATGTTAATATTAACTGCACCCTGCCTTCCATTCATTGGCACCAGCAGAGAGGACTGTAGGAGGAATGAGAAAAGAGGCCTCACTGGTGCAAGGAAGGGCTGTCTCTCATTAGGCATAGATTTAGCTGACCTGGGAAAGTGTGATGTCCTCACATCAGTGGAGGCAGGAGAGAACATCAGTTGGGGTCACATAGAATAAAGGATACCTGCTGCCACCCTGGGTTGCGCTTGGGTGCTAAGGATCAGGGATAGCACCTCAAAACAAAGCCAGACAAGAGTTGACATATGGGCCCACACATGCAGCTTAAGCCAAGGGTCTGTTGGTGTTGAACTTGTCCTATATCCAGTGTTTGAGAGTCAGTAAAAATCATCATGTCACTGCCATTCTGGTAGCCCAGTCTCACGTGATTCTATGAAGGAATTTATGAATCACGCAGCATGAGCATTCCGCTTGTCAGGATGTCCTCTGGGAATCAGGGTCAGCCCAGGACCTCAGGAAACCTTTTGGCATATGGGTAGGGTAGATGGTTGGAGAGCATGAGGAAGGGGATGAAAGAAGACTAGGGCCCACATGGATCCTGGTCTGGGCTAGGGGGTACCTCCCAGGAGAGTTCTGCTGACCCTGGCTGGTCTTTCAAAGAAGACACTTCTGAAGACCAGAACACATGCAAAATCAGATCTGAGCTTGGTTCTCCCTGTCTGGCCTAAGTCCCAGGCCCAGGATGGAATTAAAAACTTCAAGGAACTGCACTGCTAAGGGGCAGGGGCCTCAGGGTGGTATTGCTTACAAGTGTGAAATGTATTTTTCAGTTTATGCATTTGTGGAAATAGCTTTTGCCACCCTAATCCTTGATTATTAGTTTAGCATGAAATTCAAGGTTGACAATCATTTTAACCCAGAACCTTGAAGGCCTTTGTTCCACTGTATTCTCAGATCCAGTATAGCTGATGAGAGGTCTGATGCTGGTGAGAGTTTTTATTTTTTTATGAGTATGTTTTAAATTTCTCTTTTTCCTGCTGAGGCTTCTTAGTATCTTCTCTATATTACCGAAATACTGAACTTCTATAATGCTGAGCCTAGATGTGTATATGTGCATGTATGTGACTTAGGTAACTCATTGCCTTGGACACTTGATTGGCATCTTAATTTGTACACTCATGTCCTTTGACTCTTGGAAAATCCTTTGTGATATCTCCTTGATGATTTCTTCCTCTTTGTTTTCTCTGTCACTCCATTGATCTGAGGTGAGACTTCCTGGACTGATCCTCTACATATCTTACCTTTTCTTAGTTTTTCACTTCTCTGTGTTCTACTACCTGGTGATTTTATTACATTTTACCCATAATTTATTTGAATTTCAGAGTAATATTTTCATTTTACAATAGTTCTTCCTCATTAGCTATTTGTGTTTTGTTGATGCGATAATTTTTTAACTCTTTCTAGGAATATTAATTAAAGAGTTTTTAGAAGTTATACTATGTTTTTCTAAAGTATGCCTGTTCCTTTCAGAGTTACATATTCTGCTTGTTTATTTTGGTCTCTCTCTTGTGTTATAGAATTTCTTCAGAAGTCTAATGATATTTGGCTGTTCCATCATATTTAAAAACCAGACAATAAGCTGATCTTGAGGGGTGTGTGTGTGTGTGTGTGTGTGTGTGTGTGTGTATAGGGGAAGGGGAGTGGCCAATGCTTGCTGGTTGGCAGTTCCCTTTATTGTGATGTGGGGAAGTAGACAATAGTCCTGGGGACCGATAACTGTCAGGTTGGAGGTCTTTTCTCTGTGGGCATTCCATTGCTTTGGAAAAGAATCCTCTTGTTACTTGTGAAGTAGGTGTATTAGTTTTCTAGGGCTGTTGTAACAAAATACCATGGACCATGTGGCTTAAACAACAGAAATTTATTTTTTGGCGGTTCTGGAGGCTGCAAGTCCAAGATCACAGTGTTGGCAAGTTTGGTTTTTCCTGAGGCCTCTCTATTTGGCCAGCATCTGGTCATCTCACTGTGTCCCCTTATGTTCTTTCTTCTGAGTATCTGTGTCTCTGGTGTCCCTTCCTCTTCTTATAAATGCAGCAGGCCTACTGGATTAGGACCCACCCTAATGATCTCATTTTAAGTTAATTACCCTTCTTTAGGGCCCTGTCTCCAAATACACTCACAGTCTGAAGTATTGGGCATTAGGATTTCAACATATGAATTTTGGGAAGTTACTTTTCTACATAACAGTATGTAGATTTCTGTCAGTCTGCTAATAAGGAGAGAGTTTAAAAGTACAAGATCAACTGTTGGGTCAAGAGCAGGATTTCTTAACTTTGGCCCTTTTGAATCTTGGGCTGCATAATTCTTTTTTTTTTTTAAGATTTTATTTATTTATTTGACAGAGAGAGAGAGACAGTGAGAGAGGGAAAACAAGCAGGGGAAATGGGAGAGGGAGAAGCAGGCTTTCCGCTGAGCAGGGAGCCTGATGCGGGCCTCTATCCCAGGACCCTGGGATCATGACTTGAGCCGAAGGCAGACACTTAACGACTGAGCCACCCAGGTGCCCTGGGCTGCATGATTCTTTGTTGTGAGACCTGTCCTGTGCGTGGAAGGATGTTTAGCAGCATCCCCGGCTTCTACCCACCGTATACCAGTCATGACAACCAAACGTGTCTTCAGACATTGACAAATATCCCTGGGGAGTAGGGCAAAATTCCCACCCAGTAGAGAACCAGTCTGTAGCTTTCTTTATTTTAGGACGTCTTAGGACAGAATATAGATGAGTATGGATGGTCAATGCACTATATTTAAGTAAAGACTCTCCTTCCTCACAACCCAATTATAAATGAGAAAACTGAGACTCTGAGAGAGAAGAGGTAATTTGCACACAGTTGCGTCTAACAATAGTAAGTAAACATGACTGGAATCCAGTTCAATTGGCTCCCAGTCCAGTGCCCTTTCCATGAACTCAACTCTGTTTCAGCGTGATTTATTAGTAAACACATTGCCATTCTCTTCAGAGAGATTTCCTCTCTTTAAAGGAAAAAGTCCCCAACAAATTATTGGATCCTTTAAAATAATAAAGTCTAGTAACAGCAAAAGCTTTTGGGAGGAACCCTTTTGAATTTTCTAAAAAAGAACTTAAAATCTTATCTCAGTAGGAAACTGCTTTAAACTGGGAGGGTTGAGAGTAGATGGTTACTGTGTTCTATCCTCTATTAAGTGATTACAGATTAAACATTAATTTCATTCATTCATTCATTCATTCATTCATTCATTCATTCTCTTAGTTATTTCCCCAAACTCTCTGACTGAGGACAAGCTTTGCAATGTGTGTGTATGTGTGTGTTTGTGTGTCTGCACGTACACACTCAGTATCTGCCTGTTTGTGTATTGTGGGTGTGTGTTATGTCTGTGCATTTCTATGTGGCATGTTGTATGTGTGCATAAGCATTGGGTACACTAAATTTGGGTTTGCTAAAAAAGAATAAACAGAATTTTATGGGAATAGTCCAGAGTACTGCACTATTACTCAGTGCTTCCTCTAAGAACAGCACACGCTTATTCAGTGTTGCTGATATTCATCCTTTTCATCCATGAAGCACTCTGAGATCTCTTCTAACACCTTGACAGTTGGTGATTTGACCCCCAAACCCCCATCACCCAGTGTGGGCTGACAGTACTGGCAGCGAGCTGCCTAGAGGGCTCCTGCTGCCCATCAAAGTCAGCTTTGATGAGGCTTTCAAAACACACATGTGTCAGGTGTGAGAAAGCTGCACCAGTGGGCCCAGACCCTCTAATCTCATTCCCAGGAGGGGGCCAAGAACTCTACTCACTGGAGCTCATGACCTTGACCAGCTGAAGGCACTGAATCCTGGGCTGGGGAGCAGAAAGGATGCTGTGGACTGTGAGTCCCAGGGATCCAAGAAAGGAACAGATGGTTGGATAGCAGTCTGAAGGGGAAAGTACAGCCTAGGAAGAAGGGTAGGGTTCAGTCATTCTTTTGTTACCATATGGGCTAATTTGTTTCATTTCTTCAAATACTGTAAATTCTGTGATAGAAGAGACTCCTCCATTTTCTTTCCCCATGTCTCCCACGGGCCCAGGAGAAAGTGTCTAAATACTAGTTGATTAATATATGTATCCTATTCTCTGTTTCAGTAGTACTTACAATGGGGATTTCATTCATTCATATATTCAGCAAATATTTATTGAGTGCCTACTTTTTTTGTCTTAACTTTGGGTTACAACAATGAACAAAACAGACAAAAATCCCTGCCTTTTGGAGAGACAACAAATAAATCCGATAATTAAGTAAGATAGAATGTGAGCACTAGGGGCACCTGGGTGGCACAGCGGTTAAGCGTCTGCCTTCGGCTCAGGGCGTGATCCCGGCGTTCTGGGATCGAGCCCCACATCAGGCTCCTCTGCTATGAGCCTGCTTCTTCCTCTCCCACTCCCCCTGTCTGTGTTCCCTCTCTCGCTGGCTGTCTCTATCTCTGTCGAATACATAAATAAAATTTAAAAAAAAAAAGAAAAGAATGTGAGCACTAAGGAAGACAAATAGGAAGGGGGTTTTCAGGTATGTGGGAAGGATGGGTTCAAATTTCAGATAGGGCGGTCCAAGAAGGCCTCAGTGATGATCTGTGTGCAGACCTGAAAGATCTCCTTGATGAAAAGATCTCCTTGATGAAAAGAGGAGAGGTGCTTTAGATCATTTGGTAGTAAACTCAGCATGTCACTTACAAAGTGGGTGTTTGTTTGGTTTTGTGCAACATCTTCACCTTTCAGAGGAATTGATGTTTTCTTGCTTCTGTCTCGGCCAATCCTTGCAGCTGTGCTCTGGGTTCCATCATTCCCTCCTCCTTAAGATGCTTTTACTCATCAGTATGGAGCTCACCTTCCTTCAGGCTCAGGTTGAAACCTGCTTTGGTCAGCATCTCCCCAGCAACAGCCCCACACTCCACGTGGAATAGTTGAGTCCAGTTTCCTGCTTCTGCCAGCACTCACAGAGCCATCCTCATGTCCTTCTCCTCAGAGGTCCCAGACTACTCTGCTGGGTCTGTCTTTCAAGCTTCTAAGGCATCAGCTCCAGCTGAGTGGGCTCCCTCCCTTGAGGCCCAGCTCCCTGAGGCCCTTCACTGAGCTCCAGAGATGTCAGTACCGACTGGGCAGCACTCCCTTCTTAGAGGCCAGAGCCCAGCTCCATGGGGCCTCTCCTCCAAAGGACTGGATTCCAGTGGCTTTTTCCCATTCCTTTCATTTCTCTGGCCCTAGAGGAGATGGTTGCTTCCTGCAGTTAAAAATCTCTGTGCGTTCTCAGTGTTCCCTTTTGCTTTTTCGAGCTCTTTGACCCCTGGATTTGCCTGCCAAGCCAAATGGATCTCTGTTGATCTTTATATCATGGCACTTCTGTGGAGCATTTTTACTTTTCTGACTGCTCTGTCCTTCAAGTGCTCTCTTCCCTTCTGCCTCATGAGACCATTCTTTCTTGGTTCTGCTTCTCACTCTTGAGCTACCCCTTCTCAGTCTCCCCCACATTGTCTGGCTACCTTTAAATCTTGACTGTCCTCATCTCCCTCCCTGTCTTCTTTCCTCATCCTGCTCTACCTAGACCATTCCGAGCCATGGCTTCAATCTCTTATTAAGGATTCCAGTTCTCCAGCCCTGCTTAGACTTCTCTCCAGAGCTCACATTCCTATTTACAACTGCTGGTTAGATATTTCTATCTGAATATTCCCTTGGTTCTTTAGTCTCAGTAGTTCCCAAATAAATCTTCTTATCCCAAACTGCTCTCCTGCTATGTTCACCATCTGTCCCATCACCCAAGACAAAATGATGAGATACGTTTGGATTTCTCCCTCTGCCCTACATATGCCTTTACTTGCACTTAACATTTCTTGAGGCTGTGACTTCCCTCTCCAGCTCCTGCCATAGTTCAGATAATGCGAGTTAACACTTATAGAGCACTTAATGTGTTCCAGAACCTATATTAAGGTCTTTGTATACAACTCATTTAATCCTCACAGCAATAACTCTATGAAGTAAGTCTTACTATTATCCCCATTTTAAAGATGAAGAAACTGAGGTACAGAAAATTAATATGACCTACACAGTCACACAGAGGGTGGGCTCTTAACCGTGCTTTGGACAGCCTGTCAAGCACCTTGGATGAATCCCTAGCTTGCCTGAATCAATTTCCTTCTGTGGAGCTCTTCCAGAACCTTCCTCCACCCACCTGTCAGAGTAGACTCCCTTCTTTGTACTCACAGAGCGCTTACTATAATTTTGTTAATGTGTGTTCCTTGATGGGCAGTAAATACTTCAAGGGCAACAGGGATTTTACTTGTTCATTTTTATCTCCAGCATCTAGCATGGGGGCTGGGACATAGTAGAAGCACAGTAAATATTTTGGGGACTAGTAAGAATTTCAGTATTCTCTGGCCAGTTGAATTCAGTGGTTTGAGCCTGAACTGGGGTCTTGCTCTGGGCATATGTGTATCGGGGGAGGGACACACCCCAGGATAGTCACAGAAACAGAAGTCACCAGTGTCAGGTTGAATTTGGCCAGGTGATCTTGGTTGCCTGACAGTCTCTAGGATAATATAAGAAAACTTTGACAAGACAAAGTGTGTGACCTGCTCTTGGCTTTGAGAATCCTACCAAATGGTGGGGAAGTAAGAAACAAAACTCACGGCAAAGGCAGCATGCTAAATCAGCTCCGTGTGTCTTGTCTCATGTTGCAAGAAAAAAAGAATCATGCAAATGTTGTATAATTGTTTGTCTTCATTATGTGAGCTTGTTCCTCACTTCATTATGCACAGAATTTGCAAGTTGCTTTCTGCTTTCCTCCCATATCAAATAGCTGATTTGAAATTTCAGGAAAGGTACATATTAATTAGCAGACCTCCATATAGCAAATATTAATTTAGAAACTGATATGAAGCATAAACATCAATGTAATATCTGTTATAGAATGAGAAACCATATGTTTTCAAGGCCCAGAGATATGGGAAGGTTGGAATCTATTTTGAGGATCTGGATAAGTGCATTTTTTTAGTAGATTGTCCCCCTTGCTCCTGGGAATGACAGCAAAAGATAGATGGAATGGGATATTCAGCATAGTTTATATAGAAGAGGTGTGAGAATTAAAATTAAAGAAAAACCAAGAGCAAACAGCAAATAACTATGGATAATGTCTAGGTAAGTTTCCAGGGATGTTCCCACTGAGCCCAGATGTTTTAGTTAGTGTTCTTTTGAGTGACATGAACACAAACAGTGTGATATTCCTCATAATCACACCTTATGGTTAGTGCTGAAGAAAGAGACAAACCAAGAGCATGGGGTAAATATGGGGTCTGTTCCTTCGAAACCATGTGACCCCACCCCAACCCTCCCCAGAGCTCCTGGGACACCTGAGTGAGAAAGAGAAGAAGAAGAGAACAGAGGAGCTCTTTGGGGATCCCAGCACACCTCCGTGCATCAGCTGGGAGACATCAGCCAAATTACTTGCCCATTCTGAGCCTCTGGTTCTTCACCTATGGACTGTAGCTAATAACATCTCCTTCTTAGCAGAGTTTCAGTGAGATTAGAAATAAGGAAGGTAAAGGCTTCTGGAAGAAGCATAAACAAGGGAAGCCATTATTACACTGTTCTTGACCAAAAGGGAAGTTGCTGCAGTTTCCCAAAGTTCCCAGAGGAGAAGTCTCAGTGGCTAGTTCCTGAGAACCTGCTCAGACCCTTTCAGGGCACCCTCCCCTCAGAAGTTTTCTGATAAAATCCCAGCAGATACAACATGGGCTGGCATTTTTGTATTTCATTAAAACCTCAAGGCCCCAATTTTCAGTCATTGCTTATGTTCATTCTTCTGTTGATTCTTGACCCAAAGAAGGTGCTCTGTGTTGGAAAGAGCTGACATGGTTTCTGGGGCCCTGCCATTACTTTGAGGATGTGACTGAGACTTGTGTAGACACAAGGGCCCTGCTTTGAGCCATCCCCTTCCTGGTGCTCCCAACCCCATCCTGACCAGTCTCACCACCCTGGCCCTGTACCAGGGGGCCACCTGTGTATATGAGAATGGAGGTCTCAGTGGCACCATGCTCCAAGATCAGGAGCTGCCCACATGGTTAGGCGTAGAAATAGGAGCAGGAGGAGCATGACAACTCTTTTGCAGAAATCTAAATGACCCAGCTTCAGGAGGTTCAGTAAAAAGCCTATTCTTTTCCATCTTCCCTCACAAAAAACCCTATGAAAAGTTCAAACACCTAGAAAAGCCACTGAAGGAGCCAAATAAATATATTTATGCATTTTCTAAATTTAGACCAGTAGAGAGAAATACTGTTTATAAGTGCTTGAAAGGTGTAAACAATAAGAAGGTAAGAGGAAGCTAAAGGGCTGCATAGGAAACTATATCTCAGAATATTTGATGGAACAGGATGAACATGAAATTATCAAGGAAATGAAATCTGGAAGAAGCCTGCTAGTCTAGGGCTGGCCTCCTGGGAAGTTGTGAAGGCAACTGTACCTGTGCTATCCCCACCTCCTCCCTCTGAATAAAAGAGGGAGGGGATCTATTTGGGGATTGATTCAGGGAAACAGATGAGTAAAGGGGATTTTTAAAAATTATGATGAATGATTATTTTCTGTTGCTTGGCCTTAGAGCAGAGACTAAGAATAAACAATAGTAAAGTCAGCCAAGAACATTTAGGGTATGGAGAAAATAAATGAACTCTCAGCCAGCTTGATGTTAGTGGTCATCCAGGTCAAATTCAGAGAATCTGACAAGTCTATAGCTGCCTGTGGGGCACTGAAGGCTCCTATTAGGAAGTGAAGGACTATCTGACCTTAGAATAGAAAAGAGATGTACATGTTCTTGTATTTTATTTTTTATTAGGAATGTTGTTGTTTTTAACCCCTCCTTATAAATGTAAAATTCCCCTTTGAGTACACCTACTTTCAGGTAAATGGATAAATGATCAGGCTAAGAGTAGAAGTTTCAACACAGAAATAATCCTTAAGTGAGCAGACATCTACCAAGTAGAGTAACACCAGCCAAACAGATATTTCCCAACTCAAAATTATGCTATTCCTAAGTAAAAATCTGTCTTTGTTTGAGAAGACAAGGCAGAACCTGAAATGCATATTGTTAAGTGAAAGAAATCAGTTTGAAAAGGCTACATACTGTATGATTCCAACTGTATATCATTCTGAAAAAGGCAAAATTATAAGGACAGTATAAAGATCAGGGGTTGGAGAAAGGGAGGGAGGGACGAAGGCACGAACAGGTGGAGCACAGGGGATGTTCAGGGCTGTGAAGTGATTCCGTGTGATATTGTTATGGTGAACACATGACAGGATGCATTTGTCAAAACTCACAGAATATACAACACAAAGAGTGAACCCTAAGGTAAACTATGGACTTTTATTAGTAATAGTGTATCAACACTGGTTCATCAATTGTTACAAATGTAGCATACCAGTGCAAGATATTAGTAATAATGACAACAATAGGAGAAAACTAAGGTGGAGGGAGAAAGAGTATATGGGAATTCCTTGTACTTTCTGCTCAATTTTTCTGTAAACCTAAAACCGCTCTTAAAAAAATAAAGCCTATCAATTAATTTTTTTTCTTAAATCATTTGGGTGGCTGAAAAACCTCTGGTATTAGAAAATTTTAGTGATTACATTTATTTTATTAATAAACATTAAGCCTAATAAATATTGAGCTAATGCTAGGCTTTGAGAAGCTGAGATTAAATAGAATCTGCCTTCAGCAGTAACAACAACCACATCATTAGCTCACAACAATAATACCTAATATTTATTGATTGCTTCTTATACTCTAGGCCCTGAATTCACTATTTCATTTAATCCCAAAACCCTATGAGGGACAAATAAAGAAAGCAACATTTTATATTGGCTTGACAAATATGGAAATAAGTTTGGAAAATTTAAATAACTTGTCTAAGGTCACCCACCTAGGAAATAATAGAGTCAAAACTGTATTGAGGTAATCTGACAACTGCCAAATCAGAAGTCTAGTGGGCCCTCACAGGAACAGAGAGACAGGTAACATTCTTTATTCTATTTATAAGGCTGCTTTGAAGAGTTTTATTATTAGTGAAATCCTCAAGTAAAGATAGTAGAACAAATTCATTATAAACAGGGATTGGATATGGTTCTGCCTCAAAAAGCTGAGTAACTCTTTTTACAGAAGAAATCTATCAGATTATATAATTATATTTCTCCATACAAATTTGAAAAATCCGTTTATTACAATTGTTGTTGCTGTGAAGAGTACATTAGCACAAGACAGAACTTTACAGCTATTGAGAATTAAACTACAAGGAAAACAAGTTGGAAAATGAGGTAAGCCTCAAATATCTATATTTAACTTTATATGAATAGGAGAATTAAACTTCACTGCTGCTCAAGGCCGTTAAAATCTTTTTCATTTTCCTGGGAACACTGTTTCTCAGATCACTTCTGAAATTCATGCAAAAGAGAACAGTGACTGTGGCAAATGAGACAGATCCTTTCTTTCCTACATATAGGTTTCATTTAACCATCCTTTCAAGGGTTTGTTGACTCACAATTGTGAGACCACCTTGAATTAACATAGTCCTTCTCTTAAGTAGGACATAGTCAATCTAACCACCAGCAAACACCATGTGTAAGCAGTGTACCAGGAGTTACGGATGGCAGAGTGGGAAGTAATCTCACAAAGAGCTAGAAAACAAACAAGCACATACACATGAGAAAATAACTGTAGATCCTATAATGAAAGCTAACATCACATTTCCCACAGGTGGATGACAGAAGCCTTGGAGATGAAAAGAGCTTGCAGCAAGATTCAAAAAAGGTCTACACCCACAACCAGGAACAACATCTTTGAAATACACAGCTCCTAAATGTTGACTGCTCATTGTCTCTGTCCACCCTTACACCCCTCACTACCTCCTGCCTCTTGAGTGACCACATTTTTTTTAGTGAAAAACCCAGTATCACCCATTGCAATCAGTTTTGTCTAGGACACTTCTGCCTTCTCATACCCAAAGAAGGTGCTCCTTTGCAAGGTGGGCCCCACAGATTTTTGACTGGGTTAAATTACTATAGAGACTAACTCCTTCTCCTCACTAGGAGGTGTACAAACAGACCTGACCATTTATGGGTGGTGAGGGAGGGCTCTATAGCTCCTTCCCAGGTGACCCTTCCCAGGGCAGATAATCCTGAGAAGCATTGGAAATAGACATCTCCCCATACCTTGAAATCCTCTCTTCAAGGGTAAAAGTATCGTCTTTAAAGTTTCTCTGAGGAGTGGTAGAAAATGACTCAGTAGCTCTAGTCATGTACTTTAATATGGATGCCAAAGAAAGTGTAGGTGGACTCTGCATAAAATGCCTTGACTTACTATATCTCCCAACTAGTCCTGCAGTATACTTGCTTTGTGGTCAAATAAGTCTGAGAAATGTCGAAGACTTGAATATTTACAATGCAGGAAAAATATTTTAAAATACTAGAAATTTCTGCAGTAAAAAACCTTTATTTACATCCCCCTCCTCCGTATTTTCCCTTTGTAACACCAGTAACTTCCTAGGAGAGCTCTTTGAGAAATCTTTCTTTAGAGTCAAGAAATGTCCATAAATATAAATACCTATGCAGGGTGCTTGGCTGATGGATTTCTTTCTTATGACCAACTATTGTAAGATGATTAGTTCCTGCAAATTGCCCTTCATGACAGAAAGTTCACACACATCTTCTCACTGCCCTCCATCCATTATCCGGAGCCTAAAACAGAAAATTCGATGTATTATGATGTAAATAGAAAGGTCAGTCATGTCTATCAAGGCAAGGGTTTGTTAGAGAAGCAGAAGCGTGCCTCCTTTCTGTTGCTCTGAGTCATCTCCCTGAGTTAGTTACTTCAACTTTTGGAAAAAATAAAGGAACAAATAACAAAATCATTGCCATTTTCTGAGGAAGGGAGACGAGGCACCCAGTGATTTCTGGATGCTGAGAGAATTATTGACTGATGGGGAACTGAAAGGAAGCCCTGACCCTACAGATCCCTAAACAGGAGTGTGGCTGCCCACAGGTAGTGTCCCAGGCTCCTGAAGCAATCATAAGAGACCCTGCCATTGTCTTGTACAGCTCTTGGCATCACTGGCATGTGATGTTCATGCTACAGAGGCCCAGTGGTAATGACCTGCAGACCATAAGTTGTTTATCTGCCTCCTTGCTCCTCTAATCTCCTCTCTAACAATCTACTCTCTACTTCTCTATTCAGAGAAGTCTTTCCAAAATACATGGGTGTTTACCTCCCCTCCTTCGGAGATCCCATTAAAATGGTACTATAAACCCCAAATGATAAAGTGAATAGGATGTGAACCATAAGCAGGTAAGAGGGTTTAACAAACTTCTGAAATAAGGAAAGCAGAGAAGATGAAGTGGTATCTGAGGAAACAAGGCAGAGGGCTCAACTGTAAAGGGTCTGCAAAGGGGTAACTGAGGAAGGAGAACAGAGAAGATGGAGTGGTGTCTGAGGTTAAGAGGTAAGGTAGTCATTGCAGAAGGCACACAAAGGAGCAGGCAGCTGAGTAATGATCCCACCTACAGAACCCAGGAGGGACTCAGGACTTAGAAATTCCAAGTTTCGCCAAAGGTAGGAAGGAGAAAAGGGATCAAAATAGGGAAAATACGAAAGTCTATACATGGAAGAGTTAACCCCCCTTCCAACTTTTCTCATCTTTGTGGAGAATGTTGAACATTCATATATCTACCTGTTAGGCAAAAAGCAAAGAAATAAACATTTGTAAATTATGTTGTTATTGGCTGAATTTTATCCCCCCAGCATTCATTTGTTGAAATTCTTACCCCCAGTACCTCAGAATGTGATTATATTTGGAGCTAAGGACTTTAAAGAGGTAATTAAAGTAAAATGAGGTTGTATGGATGGGACTTAATCCAGTATGACTGGTGTCCTTGTAAGAAGATGAGATTAAGACACATTCACAGAGGAAAGACCATGTGAAGCCACAGGGAGAAGATGGCCATCTGCAAGACGAGGAAATAGGCCTCAGAAGAAATCAACCCTGCTGACACCTTAGTCTTGGACTTTTAGCCTCTAGAGATGTGAAAAAATAAATTTCTGTTTAAACCACCCAGTCTATGACACTTTGTGTTGGCAGCTTTAACAAACTAATACACGTATTTTCCTCAACTGAAATTGAATAGTGTCATAAAAAAGTTCTCTGTAATCTGACATTGATGGATATTCCTATAGTAGTGACTGTTTCACCATCTGATCACCCTTAAGGGACAGCTGCTTGGTGACAAGGTCCTTATTCTTCACAGATAGTTCCCAGCCAGCTTTGTGTCACATAATTCTTAAATATGAGAGTGCCACCATTTATACATAGGTTGCCTTAAGAGATTTAAGGGAAGTCTCCAACATAAAACAGAGAAATCAAGATAAATAAATTTTTTAAAATGACCATGGATGGAATAGATAATTCAGAGAAAGAAGGTTAATGTTTCCTAGTTAATATTCTTGAAGAAAGTTGAGAAAAGATTACACTATAAAGCAAAAATAAGAGCTATGAAGAAAGGATGGAGAAAGAATAAAAAGCCTGGAAGTTGAATATATGGCTGTAAAATAAAACTAATTGAAGAGCTGGAAGATATTTAGGAGCCCTCCCAGAAAGTAGAACACAAAAGAAAGAGCCCTAAAAGGGGAGAATATAATTAAACACAAAGGGCCAACAGGGAAGGAACATTGTACAATAAAAGTCCCAGAAAGAAAGAACAGAAAGTAGAGGAAATTATCATAAAAATAATGCAAGAAATTTTCATACACTTGAAGAGGAAGAATCCCCAAATTCAAATGGATAAATGAAAAAAGACCGAGTATCATTGTGAAATTTCAGAACATCAAAAACAAAGAGAAAATACTAAAATCTTCAAGTGAGAATGAGAGAGAGGAAAAAGTGTCCTATAAAGAAATGAGAATCAGAATGACATTGGATTTCTCATCAGCAGCATTGGATGATAAAACACAGGGAGCAATACTTTCAAAGTTCTAGAGGAAGATTGTGTTCAACCTGGAATTGTGTACCTTGGTAAAGTATCATTCAAAACAATTATATGGGTAAAATAAAATCATTTTCAGAAATGCAAGAATTCAGAAAATCTACTTACCTTACATCCTTTCTTAGAAAGTTAACTGTGGATGTGCTCCAGCAAAATACATTCAGAAATCAGGAAGAAATAAATCATGTGATTTTTTAAAATAATTTTTATTATGTTAGTCACCATGCAGTACATTCCTAGATTTTGATGTGAAGTTCCATGATTCATTACTTGCGTATAACGCCCAGTGCACCATGTAATACGTGCCCTCCTTAATACCCATCACCAGCCTATCCCATTCCCCTACCCCACTCCCCTCTGAAGCCCTCAGTTTGTTTCCCAGAGTCCATAGTCTCTCATAGTTCATTCCCTCTTCTGTTTACCCCCCCTTTCTTCTTCCCTTTCTTCTCCTACCAATCTTCCTACTTCTTATGTTCCATAAATGAGTGAAACCATATGATAATTGTCTTTCTCTGCTTGTCTTATTTCACTTAGTATTATCTCCTCCAGTGCCGTCCATGTTGCTGCAAATGTTGTGAAATTGTTCTTTTTGATGGCTGAGTAATATTCCATTGTATATATGGACCACATCTTCTTAATCCAGTCATCTGTTGAAGGGCATCTCAGCTCCTTCCACGATTTAGCTATTGTGGACAGTGCTGCTATGAACATTGGGGTGCATATGGCCCTTCTCTTCACTATGTCTGTATCTTTGGCGTAAATACCCAGTAGTGCAATTGCTGGATCATAGGGTAGCTCAATTTTTAACTTTTTAAGAGACCTCCACACTGTTTTCCAAAGTGGCTATACCAACTTGCATTCACACCAACAGTGTAAGAGGGATCCCCTTTCTCCACATCCTCTCCAACATTTGTTGTTTACTGCCTTGTCCATTTTTGCCATTCTAACTGGCCTAAGGTGGTATCTCAATGTGGTTTTGATTTGAATTTCCCTGATGGCTAATGATTTTGAACATTTTTTCATGTGTCTGTTAGCCATTTGTATGTCTTCATTGGAAAAGTGTCTTTTCATATCTTCTGCCCAATATTTTGATTTGATTATTTGTTTCTTGTGTATTGAGTTTGAGAAGTTCTTTGTAGATCTTGGATATTAATCTTTTATCTGTAGTGTCATTTGCAAATATATTCTCCCATTCCGTGGGCTGCCTCTTAGTTTTTTGACTGTTTCCTTGGCTGTGCAGAAGCTTTTTATCTTGATGAAGTCCCACAAGTTCATTTTTTCTTTTGTTTCTCTTGCCTTTGGAGATGTGTCATGAAAAAAGTTGCTGTGGCCAATGTCAAAGAGGTTGCAGCCTATGTTCTCCTCTAGGTGATTCTAAATAATGAACTCCATTGAGAATTCAATTCTGTGCATCAAATTTACAAAGTGACCAGTCTAAAAGCAGCATGTGATAGTGCTCAAGGAGAGGGGTCTTAAAAAAGAGAGGGAGGCTGGATAGATTACTTGTCACGATAGAAAATCTGAAAAAAAAAAAAAAACCAGGAACAAAATTAAGGCAGTGATTCTAGGAAAAATCAGACTGTTGAATATAAAAAAAAAGATTATTTGATAAAGCAAAAACAAGAAAGGAAATATAATCAGAGTCTATGACTTTGTTATGCAGCAAACAACTTTTTCATAGTCAATGATTAAAAACTATATTGCATTTTAGCTTTTAGATCAATCTATAGCCAAAACACAGAAGATTTAACTATGATTAGAAAAAGATTAACACTGACAATCTAGAAGTAAAAGTACCGGGAAGAAAGCCTGAGAGATCAAGGTGCAGGAAGCTGTTTGAAAAGCTGAAGTGATACTAACATTCTCATTTACCATCTGTAAGTTAAGAGATATTATTTATATTTGAAAGATCAGGAAATGATTCTGTAGATGTATTACTTAAAGGTACAAGGGCAAGATGTAGAAGAAAAATTACAAAGCAGGTCATTAGTTTGGTGATCTACAACGAGGAATGTATAGAAATTGCAGTACATCTCCTTGCAGTCAATAAAATGTCATTTAGATATAGGAAAATGTTTGGGATATTTTAAATGAAAAAAAGACCATAACATTTTAGTTATAAAATATTCATCTAGCTATTTCTTGGTGGTAGGCTTATGGGTCATTTTCTATACTTCATTCAACACATTTTCTGTAGTTCATCCATGTAGAAGGTGTATTGGTTATCTACTATGTTTTGTCACTGTGCCAGGGGCTGTGAGTATTGAATATGGAAGTTTTTAAAGACACTCAAGTCTCTGCCACACAGCTTACAGTCCAGAAAGGAAGATACATATTGTACCAGTAACTATTTAAAAATGTGAACTCTATAATGGAGGACATTCATGATGTTAGGAGAGCATTGAGCACAGGTCCTAAACCTAATCTAGAAATCTGGAAAAGATTCCTTCAACCAACGACTTTAAAGTTTTAAATAAGAGAGATTTGTTTTATTTTTTTTTAAAGCAGAGATTCAAAATTAGAAGCATATTGTTATCTCAATTATATAAATATATGTGCTCAGGAAAAATTCTCAAGGGACACAAAATATTAACTGAGATTATCTTTCAATTTTGGAATCTGAGGAATTTTATATTCTTTATACTTTTCTGATTTTTCCAAGTTTCTACAAAGAGGATGAGAGGCTTTGATAATAAAAGTTAGTGTTACCGATGAAGTAGTTAGGTATTTGTGCTGTTTGAGATCCTCTCCCTAGTCCTACCTATGGAAGCTGAAGGCAGTTACTAATCTATTCGAAGCACAGTTACCAAAACATCTGTCTACCCTAGGCATTTTTAAAGACTGTCATTGGAGATGGTAGGTTCCTTTCCACAAATGTTTCAGTTAGCAAACTTTGAGACTGTCTTTCTTTGCCATGCATTTTGCTAATAGAAGCACATGTTGGGATACTCCTTGAAAGTGCAAGGAGATGCAGATGACAGAGATAAACCCCACAGTTACCTGTTATTTCTGGTATTTCTTTATTTATTGGACTACTGTGCCATGTCTTTTAAATTTAACTATATCCTATAGTATGTTTTTATTGAAAAAATGTGGTTTAAAATGTAAAGTAATCCCCGTTTTTATGCCCATGTTCCTTGGGTTGTGTTTTTAGGTTCTAAAAGCATTTAAATTGGTTCTCCAATGACTAGTTATTCCTACATGTAGGATCAAATCTATCAGTGGTGATTTTTATGGACTTGGACATTTAGTTTACTGCACATTAAAGTTCTCTGCATCACATTATTTCTCCAATCACACATTTATATAATTATTTTGAGAACCACATAACTCTGTATTTTATCCAAAGATCTTTTTTCTCCAACATGAACTAAGGTAGAAGATCAAATTAATGCATCTTAAGTTGACAATACATTTACAGACCTCATGTTATAACTACAAAATTCAGCTGAAAGGTAAATTGCAGGGTGTGCACCTCTGGGTGCCAGGTGCCAGGGCATCATCAGCATGCACAGAAAATCTCTGTGCTCATGCCTTATATTAATTATAAGGAAAGTCTAGGATTGGTGTGTGAATGTATCGCTTTATCTAACTTCATCTTCTCACTTCTATTTGTTTGTGTGTCTCTGCTAGGAAAGGGGGGAGGTACAAAGGATATTGTTACATTACAGAAATAGTACAGGCTGCTAGTCAAAAGAACTGGATTCTAATTCTGACTTTACCATTAACTAGGTAACTCACTTAACCTCTCTGGTTTTCATTTAAACCAGGTCATCTCTTCAAGTCATTTCTAATGTAAATGTTCCATAATTTGATGAGATCTTACTTTTGGATAAATCGTGAGTAAGGGCTGCTCCGCCCAGTTCCTCCTCCTCTGGGATTCAGGCCTTTGTCTTCACCCCCATTCAGAGCCACTCTGTCCCCCACCAGCTACCTACTCCAGGAAAATCTCATAGCAAGAATTCAACAGCGATGAAACAACATCCTTCATATGGCCCAAAGGAGAGAGATCTGAAGGAGTGTGGGGTTAGTCAGAGTCCAAAACACGTATCTTCTCTGGAGGAACCTCTTAGGCCTTCCCAGCTTCACTCATGGTCTTATCCCTTTCCTAGTTCTTCTGTATCCATTTACCCAAACTTCTTCCAAATCTACTTCCACCTCCAGATTGACCTCTAAGCTGATTCGACCACTGGGGACAGTGAAGGGGTCATAAAGGAAAGTAAGGAAAAAGTTAAGATCCATTCAAAGGGAAAAAAAGCTCACAATAACAAAAAGCAAGTTTCTGTATGCCCCCTATCAACATAAAACACTAGTTTCCTATAGAAGCTCAACCATTTCCTATAATTCTGATTTTCTATTAGCAACCTACATCTTTCCCAGAAGACACATTTCTTTGTTGTCTTATGTACATTTCATCTAAAAGTACATTCCATAGCACAATGATCCAACTATGGGCTGACTTCTTTGGAAACTGCCAACATTTCTCTTTCTACCTTCCTTTTGTTTCTAAGAGCAATTGTGGAATAGTATAGACCTAAAATGGGAGTTGAAATGTGTATTGCATCATTTGTCGCGTAGCTACAAAGGAAGCAGCAGAGCTAACCAGATATGAGCAACAGGAGATTTCTGATAAATAACTCATGGTTATCTAGAAGCTGAATTAAATCACAGACACCACAGTTTGGAATTGCATTTTGAACTGCAAAATTAGAGGTAACTGCCTCCTACTTATATGATAGTGTCATTTTAATTTGAAATGTGAGTACGATTTTATAAGCTTAGCATTCCATTCTGTGGTAGTGCAGAAAGCATTTATGTATTTATCAGGTTTTCATGCATTTAAATTTGGAAAAAGAGATGACCAAAAAAAAAAAAAAAATCTGGGTGTCCCTGATGTGGATAGTATAATGGATGTTGATAGTATTTAGAAATAAAATGAATGAGATTACCTTTTTATGGGCTCAATATTCATCAATGAAAATATGCAACTGATGAATTCAGCCCTGTTATCAGTTTAAGACTTTCCCAATATAGAATAGGAAGTTAGAATGGATGCTTCTCTCACTGGGTTTGCATCAAACAGACCAAATGAAGATTGTACAACTCATGCACCTCTCACTTAACCTTCCTCTCTCTAATTTGGGAATAGAAAAATCCACAATTAATTTTGGATTCTGACAGGAGACAAAGGAGGAGCAGTGAAGTTCTGGGGGAATTTAAAATCTTGCTGCATCTCCAGCTGACCCTAGTTTGGGCCACTTCATCATGGAAGCATCTCCTGCCAATCATTTTTAAAAACTTGAGCCTCATTTCAAGAGACTTACTGGTCTTGCTTCTGCAGACTCATAATTTCTTTATTTGCTCTTGGGAAGAAAAAGCAGGTAGAGGTTTAAAAGCTAGATGTCCATACAATCCCATCTCCTTGTCATCATTCTTAACCATGCAGAAAGCTGATGGGACACTTTGTCTCTAGCAAAGGGGTATTTTCAGATACTGAGGTGTTGCCAGAGACAACTGGTTAGAGAAGTTAGGAGGGAGAGGAAAGAGGAGGATCCAGATCCAACCCTTATAACTGGTTGCTGCTTCCCCCATAGGACTGTGCATTGATAGACCTCCGGTCCCTCACACTTTCTTTTTCCCTCCCCTCTCATTGGATGTCTCTTTCTGACCCCAAATTTGACCTTTCATAGTAAGAGGTCAGTATGTTTTCACACTTGGGAAATCTCATTCAAGAATTTTTGTCAATGGACAAGTCATAAGAAGCCCTTCCATTTTAGGGCTCGTTGACGTCACCAAGGAGGCGATAAATATCTGTTGATATAATTGGATGTGAGATTCAGTGTTGAGATAGCAAAACTCTGCCCCTCGTTCCCTGGCAGGGCCCTATGATTTATGCAGGAGCAGAGGCAGCACGCAATCGAGCTGTCAAGAGAGCGTCAGCTTATTAGGCAAATGCTGCGTGGTTTCTGAAGAGGGTCGACGCTATAAAATCCCACTCCAGGCTCTGGTGTGGAGAAACTCAGAGCCCAAGTCCGTTGAGAGACTGAAGAGAAAGATAAGAGGGGAAGAGAAAGAGAGTGAGGACAGAAAGAGGGGAAGAAAACCCCCGAAAAAGCCCCGGAGACGTTCCTCTGCAGAGAGGCGGCAGCGCCCCACTCACCTGCAGAAGCACCTCAGAAGGTAGGGAGCGCCTAGACGGAAACGCGCCTCCAACTTTGCATTGCCTGAGCGGCCATGGTGTGCGCGGCAGAGCCGGGTGTCCCTGTGAGGGCATGTGTGTGAGTGTGTGTGCGTGCTTGTGTGTGTGTTTGCTGACTGTGTCTCAGGATTCCGGTAGTAGCCAGGATGTGTCAAAAGCAAACTTAGACGGCTGCTAATCGTTATTGGAACTGCCAGTTACTCCTCGCTGGCATTGTAGAGGAGTCCCCGCCATCGATCCGGACCCCTGAGAGAAGGACGCAAGGTCTGGGATGGAGAAAGAGGAGGAGGAGGCAGCAGTTCTCAATTTGGAGGACAACGCTGAAACATCCGGAAAGGGGAAGGGGGAGGGGGGTAGATGAGATCTAAAATTTGTAGATCTTCTGTAGAGCTCGGGGAATCAGTTTTTGGGGATCGTTAGGGGACTCAGAGACCCTTCGAGGGTCTCTAAAGAAGAAGGGTCACTCCAGCCTGACGAGGGGCTGAGCTTTGGTGCTGAGCCCTGTAGGCGTCCCCTTTCCTGTCCCCCCTCATTACTCCAACTCTAGAAGTCCTTGTTCGAGAGCTTCAGCACCGCGGACAGTGCCTGCCCGAACCCCTGAGGCACGTCTGTGGGTGTCATGTAGGAAGACCCCGAGCGCACCTCCCATTTGAGCTAAACTCTGACCAACTCTTTCTTTCTCTCTTCCCTTCTCTTATTCCGCTCTCCGCCCACCTCTGTGCAGCAGCGAGCGCCCCTAACATGCGGCTGCCGCTGCTCTTGTCCGCGGGCGTCCTGCTGGTGGCTCTCCTGCCCTGCCCGCCATGCAGGGCCCTCCTCAGTCGGGGTCCCATCCCGGGAGCCCGGCAGGCACCGCAGCACCCCCAGCCCCTGGATTTCTTCCAGCTGCCGCCTCAGCCCCAGCAGCCCCAACAGCCGCAGGCTCGGCCCGTCCTGCTCCGCATGGGGGAGGAATATTTCCTCCGCCTGGGTAACCTCAACAAGAGCCCCGCTGCTCCCCTCTTGCCCGCCTCTTCACCTGTCGCTGGCGGCAGCGGCAGCCGCCTTTCGCCGGACGAGGCGGCCGCCAACTTTTTCCGCGCGTTGCTGCAGCAGCTGCCGCTGCCCCGGCGCCCGCTCGACAGCCCCGCCGGTCCCGCGGAGCGCGGAGCCGAGAACGCCCTCGGCAGCCGCCAAGAGACACCGGAGAGGGAGAGGCGATCCGAGGAACCTCCCATCTCGCTGGATCTCACCTTCCACCTCCTCCGAGAAGTCTTGGAAATGGCCAGGGCCGAGCAGTTAGCGCAGCAAGCTCACAGCAACAGGAAACTGATGGAGATTATTGGGAAATAAAACGGTGCGTTTGGCCGAGAAGATGCAGCATTTAGCACAAAAAAAAATCTAAAAAAATTAAAATAATACAGTATTCTGTACCATAGCGTTGCTCTGATACCATTTGTTTATTTTTTTATAGCTTGAAGCCTAGACAATATACAGCAAGAGAGCCTATACTCCTTAATTAGCATGCACAAAGTGTATTCACGTGCAGTAACAGCAACAAAATGTTATTTGTATTGTCTACTTTTAGTTTCCATTTCCAGGTGTCTTTAATGGTGTTTAGAAAGTATAGACCCAGAAGGAAATGTTTTGAAGCAGACAGAAGTCACCCAATTTATTTTGTTGTGGTCTTAGCCAAAGAGAATGTCATTCTCTTGGGTGGGTGAAACAAAATCTGTAAGCTCTTTGAATCAACCTTTCCTTGTAAACGTTTCAGTAATAAAACATCTTTCCAATCCTTGGTCAATTTGGTTGTGTAAGAGAATGTTGAATATTTATATTTTTAATAAAAGCTGCAAAGGTGATCATGACTTTATTTTTCCTTTTCAATGTTCATAGGAGTAAAACTCTCAGCTCCTGGCTTCCTTCACCCTGACTTCAGCACAAGAGAAAACAAAACTCCTTGCATTAATTTCGTACTAAAAATACAAACATACACCAGTGGCTTACACAGATACTGCAATTGCCTCTCTGTTACCTCAGATTACTTCTCTGAGGTTAAGATAAATAATTTGGGAAGTTTCTTCCAGCTTTAAGACTTGATAATTCTATGAGTGGAATATCAATTCGTAATGGAAATAATAATTAATCCTGATTAACTATAAGATGTTAAATAATTGTAGAGGGCGGGGAAAGACAAAAGGCAAAGAGGAGAAGGGTTCGCAGGGCATTTCTCCAAACTACAGGGCCAACACTGCTTGTTTTGTTTTTGTTTTTAGTATGAGAAAGACTCACTTTATCAAGCTACTACTTTGGTACCATAAAATGAACTTTTTCTATGCTATTTTCCAGTGCCTACTTCTAAAAGGAGAAACTTGATAGCTGCTCCACTTAAAGCAATGAATTTAATTGCTATGAAATGGCACTTGGGAAAATGTTTCATATAAAAAAATATTTTGACTGTAATAAAAACTTCACAAATGCTCTTCTCATTTATGTCTATGCCAGTCCTAATCACTGTAATTCTTAAGAATATAAACTATGCATTTCTAAAATGGAACAGGCACATCCAATTAGTTTTACAATGCATTTATCTTTGGTAGTTGAGTTATAACTTACAAAAATTCAGTTGAATGTTTACTATTCCAAAATTAATTTGGATGTATGAACATGCTTCTTCCCTTGTGTCCTTTTGAATACACTAACTAATGTATTAATAAGATCACATGAAACACCGAATAAGTCATTATAAGACTAAGTTGTTAAAAACAGCATTTATTTAAGAGTTCATACGGAATAAAGTAATACTTATGTTTTGAAAGAGGCATTATGGTGGGACAAATAAAGCATGATTTAAATATATGTATGTATTTTAAATGTGTATTGTGTGTATATATATATTTAAATACATGCAGTTATTCTACAGTTCACCAGGTTGGTGCCTCAGTAGATACATAAGAAAGTAGACAGTTCCTGTAGGAAATTCTTTTTCAATTTAAGTGCTTGATATCTGCACATCTAAGATTAGAAAAATGTCACCAGAAATGTCCTAGGCCTTCAGCTGGACTATGAAAGTGTCACCAGAGTTAAGGAACATTTCTGGATATACATCCAGTGACACCTGTTATGGAAAAGAGGAAATCTTTGTAAAATGTTTCATATCTTTGGTCAATGATTTACCTTTTGTCCATATACTGATAAATCAGTCACTTCTGAATTAACACTGAATTTCACTGACCAACTGCATTGTTGAAGAAGAAAGAGAGTAAGAGCTACTATGATATTATAACAAAAGCCAGTGCCTATTAGAGACAAGAGTGTAGTGCACACTTTTTCAACACTTGCCATTTGTTACAGACGCACACACACGTATCACACCTACATACTCTTCATTAGGTTTCCCACACAATAAAAGATTTGCATAAGATCAAGTTTCTTTTTTCCAATCCTTTTGGCAACTGTTTTCTCAGAATTGTTTTCCCTCTGGAAAGTCATCTGGAATTAAAGGGTTTTTTGTTGTTGTTGCAGAAATTCTGTTCAGAGGTCCCTTTCATCACCTGCATCATGTTAATTTCATCTAGGTTCCCTGCTGCTGGTGTGCATCTCAGCCAGGCAGACAGAGGGCAGCAGCTGGAATGAACATCATTCATTCAGGGAGTTCAACCAGGAAAAGGAGAAGACATGACGAGCTGGCTCAGAATCAGCTCCATTCCCACTCCCTGAAGCTGCGGCCTGTACCTGGAGGGGAGGGTCCTCAAATCCAATCTGCAATAGAAGAAAATCTGGATCAGAGGAAGAAGAGCCTAGTTCTTTGGGGTTGGTCCAGTCACTTTTCTACTCAGGAGAAAGGATGATAATAATAATTATTATATAGAGCATAATTATTATTAGGGATGGAAAGCAAGCTCAGGCTGTCTTGGCTATGGCCAAGAGCCATGAAAATAATTCACGCTCATGATCCAAAAAAGGGCAGCAGTAATGCATGCAGTGGAAGGAAGTTCTTGGGAAAGAGTCCAGGCTATTTTTTTTAAGTCCACTTGTATACAATTTATGGAGATGAAAGTGTCATTGAACTAACAGGAATTTGCATTTAGGAAAGTCCACAGTGTACAACATGATGACCACAGTTAACACTGCTGACATATTTGAAAGTTTTTAAGAGAGTAGATCCTAGGAGTTTTCATCACAAGGGGAAAAAAATGAGGAAAAAAACCCATTTTTTTCTTTTTTTCTTTTTGGCATCTATAGGAGATGATGGATGTTAACTAAACTTATTGTGGTCATCATTTCATAATATATATTAAGTCAAATCACTTATACCTTAAACTTACACAGTGCTATATATTATATATGTATATGTAAATGGTGTATTTCTTTGCAAAGCTGCAGGCTTAGTTTTGAGCAAATCATGAATGAAAGAACTTTTTTTTTCTTTAGAGAATAACATCTAATGACATCAAAATTTCTAAAGAGATATCTATCTTTTATATAGATATCTCTATAAAAGGTATCTATCTTTTCTGGATACCAGACAAATACCGTTATGGTTTTGAAGTCATTGATCAATCTAATCTTATAAGTGAAATTTATTTCTGTTGTTTTGGGTTTAAAAAATAATAATGAAATGGGAGACAGTCATAAAGAAGTCTTGCTGAAATGCAATTTGATGTATATACTCAGACCCTTTGCATTTAAAGGTACTCTGACAAACACAGTTCTTCCTAGAGCTACCGAGGATAGGCTAACATATTCTGATGACTTCACTGGTAAAATTATCCCACTGGATTAGAATGGCACTGATTTCAAAGCAATGAGGTAGGCACATGCATTCAATGCAGAAGCCTGGGGTGATTTTGTGAAGTTGCTGAATGAATGGACGATAGAAAGCTGGCATGACAAAGCAGAATTTTGGTAAGTACGCTGTGTTGTTGCCACTTAAAATAGTTTCGAGTGAAAAATGAGTGCTTTTCCTACACCTTCCCAGAATTCACCCTAAATATATGTTTTGGGGTAATGTTTCAAGTTCACTAGAATTGTCCCAAGTCCTTATGGTTTGGGGAGTATCCTTCCAACTGCCATGTTGTTCCTTGATAGAAAGTTTAGAAGGGCCATGAAATCATACTTAGTCACAGCAGAATAAAACTGAAGCAAGTAGTTTTCCATGAAGGAATAGTTGAGACATCAAGTGAAATTGGGCTTTTTTAGAAATTGGGCTTTTTTAGACATCAAGTGAAATTGCTATTATGCTATCGGATTCTATTTGGTAATGGATTAGCTACCTCCGTGTCCATGAAGTTGATGCAGAAAAAGCAATATCCTGGCAGAATCCTGTGCCTGCTTGTGCACATGAAACTATTCTCTTCCCCACCGTAGTCAACCTTACTCTAACTAATTCTAAAAACAAAAAACCAAAACCAAACCAAAATAAAACAAATGAAATAAAAAAACAAACAAATAAACCCTCAACCCAAGTGATCTGGACATATCAGTCTGTAGAGACCTTTTTTTTAACCATGTTATAGGAATGAATACTGAATTCTGCCTAAACAGACCATCAGTGTGCATTTTGTAGCCTCTTTTCCTTGAAAGCAATCCCTAATCTCAAGGAATCTTCCATGACAGCTGTTCTGAAATATCTAAGGGGCAAAACTAGTTGGGTAAGGTATTTGCTGTAGAGGGATACAATCTTTGCAAAACTGCTGGTGGCTAACAAACCAGTTGGTACTGCTTTTGGGATTTGTGTATATTTTTGTGCTTTTCTGTACTTGAGATGAAAATCTGTCTTCCATTGAAAACGTTCTAGCTGGTCGTACCTGGCAACCTTCAAAATTTGGTATCCAGTAGTTTAAGTTGCTCCTTTTACATCCCTATGTTTCATGCAGTTATTAGATTTCTGTCTGAATGATATGGGCAGATACTGTCTTTCAGAGAGGAAAGGCCATTGCCAGAGTGGGTGCCAAGAGCAGAGATTTATCCTGAGTATTTTCAGGTGATTACACCATCTCTTTGGTCTTGTTTATGTAAATCTGGGGACCCACCAACCATCTCAGCAAAGAAGTTCTATGCCAAGAGGTTGAGCCTGGCATAGAATCCCAGACTAACCACTTACTAGCTATATGACGGATAAGTCAGTTAACCTCTGACTTAAAATACCAAGGTTTTTCTTTTTGCAAAATAGAGATGAGACCCTATCTCGCAAGGCTGTTATAAGTACTGAATAAATAAAGTAATACACCTAAAGCACTTTGCACATGCCTCACTTACATTAAGTGTTTTTTAAAAATGTGCATTTCCTCCTTCCCTCTTCCCCCCTCCCCTCTCCTCCCTCCCTCCTTCCTTCCTTTCTTCTTACATTAGTGAAGATGCTCCCCTACCATGCAGGATCACCTGGGAACTGCCTATGAGGAACTACATACAACAGCAGTGACCCCTAGTAAGGAAAGACAGTTATATTTGCAATGCTCATCTTGTCAGAATTGGTTATTATAGGATTTAATTCCTGTGGCATATTATAATCATGATTATCCATGACCTATCTGGTGTATTTCCAAGTAGCCCAACTTTATATATAGCTCTTTCCTAAAGGAAGAATGAGTTAAAGATTTAGAAACCTCCTTTCTATAAGTATAGCCCATTAAATCATAAGCAGACATTTGTCCTATAACCTTCCTCAAATAGAATGGTATATACGTATTCCTTTAAGTAGCTCTCCAAATGCTGGTTCTCTTCCATCACAGGAAATGCCATTTCTTGGGAATACAGATGTCCCATGAAGCTGAACAAAGGACAGAAATGACAAGCACTGAATTTCCCTACCGGCTTTTGAGTCTGTCCTGCATTTCAGTCTACTTTGAGATGTGTAAAAAGATGAAGAAAGGATTATTAGTCCTTTATTCTAAATTTTACACATTTTTGTCAAGTGACCAAACAAAGTTACAACCATCACCTAACACTATGCTGTATGTATCACCATGGGGCTTCAAATAATTCAAGAAATGAATTTTTGTCATAAAAAAGAGCAGGAAATGGACTAGAGAGGCAGCATTTTTCCTGTCTCAGCTGCAAGATGTGATTCAGTCAAGATCCACAAAAGACCACAGAGGGGAGTGACATACATTTGCTTAGGAGAAAGATTACTTTTCTTAGATGAACTTGACCAGGAATGCCGGGTATTCATGAGCCAGATTCACGCAGAAACAAAATCCTTTCCTTGGATTTGTTTTCCCTGTTACTACCAAATGTTTTTTGAGAGGAAAAAAATTAAAGTCAGATTATGGTATGAGGGTTTTACTCCATAGAAGAGTAGGGCGATGAGAGGTTCTTCCACCCAAAGCTGCATGATGTGCTGGCATCACCCTTGACAAGAGAGGTCATCTAGAACAATTTTTGTTGATGGGGATTAAGGAGCATGCATTCTTCCAGAGGCTTGTGGACATCTGTCTCTGTGCACAGGACAGTTCCAGATAATGGACAGTGTTTACTTGATCTGAACTGTGTGGCTGAGTGGTATTTTGACAAAAACTTGAGTTAGTTGCAACATTAAAAAATCAGGGGCAAGGAGGTGGAGAAATAGAAGCCCTTGTGCACTGTTGGTAGGAATGTAAAATGTAGCAGCTGCTATGGAAAATAGTGTGGTAGTTCCTCAAAAAATTAAACATAGAATTACCACATGATCCCTCAAGTCCATTTTTGGGCATATACTCAAAAGAGCTGAAAGCAGAGACACACAGATATTTGCACACCTATGTTCATAGGAGCACTATTCAGAATAGTCAAGAGTGGAAGCAATCCAAGTGTTCATCAATGGATGGATGGATAAGTAAAATATAGCATATACATAGAATAGAATATTATTCAGCTCCATAAAGGAAGAAAATTCTGACGTATGCTACAACATGGGTGAAACTTGAGGACAGTATGCTAAGTGAAATAAGCCAGTCACAAAATGACAAATATTTTGTGATTCCACTTACAGACTACAAGAAGTATCTAGAGCAGTCAAATTCATAGAAACAGAAAGTAGGATGGAGGTTTCCAGAGGCTGGGGGAAGGAGGAAAATGGGGAGTTGTTTTTTAATGGGTACAGAGTTTCAGTTTTGTGAGGTAACAAAAAATCTGGAGATTGGCTGTACAACAATGTGAATATACTAAGACTACTGAACTGTGTGCTCGGAAATGTTTATGATGGTAATTTTTATGTTATGTGGGTTTTACCACAATTAAAAATTAAGAAAAAAAATAGACTTCACATTAAAATCTGGATTTGCAGGTTCTCTTGACAAAGCAGAAATGTAGCAATCCAGAACCTGCCCTTTGGACTGGATATGCGCATGCGTGCTCGCTCTCTCTCTCTCTCTCTCCCCCCTGATTTCCATCATGCTCACTACTCCCTTTTGCCTCCTCTGCTGCAAGGCTGGTTTCAGTGGCCATTTTTCATTGTGCTTGTATAGTTGCTATGCTCAGGAGTAAAGAGGAAAGCAAACTAAATCTTGTATTTATGATTTTATTAACATTTTTCTTTTACCTGGCTTGCTTTTTCATCAATTTACCTTTTTGGTCTCTAAGCACACGCAAACCTGTTGCTCTTAACCAAAGGCTAGTTTTTAGTAGGAAAGTGTCAAAGAAAAGGGTATGAAATGCTCAGTGGAGTCTTTGGCTTGATTTTTATGCTAAATGCGATGATTTTTATTTTTTAAGCCAACATGCTTCTTGTGGCAAGATTCTTGACAATCAACGCATGAAACTGTCTTCAGTGCTCAACTGAAGCCAGACATGTCCCTGGGCACTTAGCAGAGGGATTGTCACTGGTGCAGTTCAGTGAACGTGCTCTCATCTTAGCGTGGGGGCATAGTAGCAGCTCCCTTTACCTAAATGCATCCTGCACCACATGATTCGCTGGCTGCACAAAACCAAACAGATGCTTTCCTGATATGCATTCTGGCACAAACATGGGTAGTCACATTTAAGAGGGAAAATATTTTTTTAGCTGGCCCAAAGCAAAAGGGTGAGCTCTCTGATCAGTAACCAGTGCCCTCAGGCTCCCTCAAGGCTTCCCAGAGGCTCCATGTGGTGCCAGCCTCTGCTTTTCCCCAAATGATCATTTTTTCTACCACCGGTGATCCTGGTCCATTATCATTTAGCTGCCTGTGCTCAAGTTCCTCAGCTTATCCAGGTGATAGTAATGTATCTGATAAACTAAACGACGACTAAGACATTAATGGATGCTGATGTCTTAATGTACAACCCTGTCACATAGCATGGAAATGTCTATGTCTTATCCTGAGGGACAACTGTGGTGGACATGGGAGCCACTACGTCATGCCATTGAAGGGATATTGGGGGCAGTGAGAAAATTTGTGTCCAAGCCCCCACCCTTGGGCCCCATCTCCTCTCTGCTGCTGTGAATGCCAATCACAAAATCAACCTGACAGAAGGATCTGGTTATTACTGTTTGTTAAATGCCAGTCCTCCTTGGCTAATTCAAAAGGACGCTTGCCCATCTATAATGAAATCCATTTGCCTTGAAGGAATATGGATAGAAGGGTTAAAGCTAGACTTGAGGCTGCTGCTTGAGTGGGCAACCACCCTGTTTCCTGAACCTGCTAGGCTGGGTCACAGAATCAAAGCCAGATGCTGGGAACAGGTGTGAGTAGGATTGCTGAGGTCATGCTTAGAATGCTTATTCAGAAAGATTCAAGCACTGGCCTACTTCCTACTTAGCATTCCTGAACCGCAGGCCCTTGGATAGCTTAAGCCTTATGGATTCCAGACTGGAAAAGAGAGTACGTCCAAGAGCCTGAGCCAGGCATCCGTGTCTGAGGAATAAGTGGGTGCGTGGTCTCTAATTCACAGCTGAGGGTCTAAGCCCTGGAAATTCTGCTGGGCAGGTCTTCCACCATGGGCATTTCTCTCACAGGAATGCAGACATTTCTGCTTGGCAGCGGGGCAACTGAGATGCATTAGGAAGCACAGAGCTGTGTAAATATAGCATGCTGTCCATGAATGCTAGAGGAAGAAGAAAATAGGTACACTCCAAAAGATCTATAGAAGGAAAACACCCACTACAAGCATTTTTTTCTTGGGAGGATCTGCAGCTGTACACACTAAGTAAAGAAATGGGTGAAGGGAGGGGTGCCTGGGTGGCTCAGTTGGTTAAGTGTCCAACTCTCAATTTCGGCTCAGATCATGATCTTGGGGCCCTGGGATCCAGCCCTGAGTCTTTGGGCTGTGCACTCAGTGGGGAGTCTGCTTGAGACTCTCCCTCTGCCTCTGCCCCTCCCTGCCATACTTTCTCTCTCCTCTCAAATAAATAAATGAAAGAAAGAAAGAAAGAAAGAAAGAAAGAAAGAAAGAAAGAAATGAGTGAAGAGATTTGATTTCGGGGCTTTGTTGTCACTAACTGCTGCTTCTTGCTAAGGGGAGAATAGGAACAAGAATAGTTTCCTCAGACTTATGAAATGAGAGGAAATTAAACCCATCCATTTTTTCCTAACCCAGAGGAAGATTTATAGTGTATACTGTTTGGTTTGTTTTAAACATGGTATTTAGGCATTGATGGGGTCGGCGTGGGGAGCAGGAAGAAGCTAAAACACTGGTATCACAGCCTGGCAAACACTGAAAGCCAGCCTTCTTCTCAGATATGGACCTGATGATCATGTGCTCAGTATAGAGTGTGTGTTCTCACCCACTATGAAAGAAGTACTGAATGACAACACTGCTAATTAGATCATTAATTCCTCACAGACAGGAGCTTCTGTGCCTTGTGTTAGACAAATAGGCCAAACAAATTCTCTTCTAGAGTCTTGGGAAGTTGATAGTATTGTTATGCCCAACTTATAGATGAGAAACCTCAGGCTCAGGAGGGCTGAGGACCTTGCTCAAAGTAACTCTAACTAAAGTGCCGAGAATTATTAATAGTGACCACAAATCCAAAGAGAAAAGCTAGTGCTGTTGAACGTGTGAGACTCACGGGAGGGGCCAATTCCACCATTGGAAGTCAGACAGAGAGAGGCAGGTTGGTCAGCAGTGTGGGGTGCAACTAAAGGATCGGGGTACTGTCATCGCAATGGTCAGCCACATGCCTGCGAGCAGTGGAGGCCTAGAACGACCTCTCTCTGTGCTGTGAGGCTGTGCCAATGCGTCAAGAGCGGTGAATCAAAGCAGGGGAGCCTCTGCTTCAGTCATCAACCCAGGTGAGGTGGGGATTCACTCACTTGGCTCAGATGCGAGCTTGGTGTACAATATATTGCACGCTCACACTCCGGGGGCGGGGCACGGGATCACTGGGCTCTAAGCTCCTGCTGCTCTGTGACCTTGAGCAAGTCAGGCATCCTCTATGATCCTCCACCATAAAATATGTAAGTGTAACGATTCCTACTGTACAGGGTTGTCGTGAGGTTTGAATGAGAGAACCTCTGTGGAAGACTTTGTAGGTGATAAAGCAACGGACACACACTAGTTACAGCACTACTGCCACACGGCGTTGGTTTTCCAGATGGATTAACGCGGTGGTGGGTTAATTCTTCGTGGGTGGTAGTGGAAGAAAAGGTATTTCATAGAATTCACTGAGATATGTAAACAAAGATAGAAAAAAATCCACATAATGTGCAATACTAGCAAGGGTCTTAGGTTAAATCAGAATAACAAACAATTTTAAGACACAGGAAGCAAAACTCAACTAGCTATGTTGTAACAACATCCCCAGAGAGCTCTCCCTGGTGCCTGCGTTCCTGTTTTCACAGAATTGTAGGGCTGCAGGCACAGGTTGCCAGGGGAATGAATTCATGATACTGCTCACACACAACTTATATTATATTTCCCTCTTTCAAATGAATACATCCATTTTAGCTTCCTATTAAGGTAAACTTTGCCAAGGATGCTATTTGATCCTGAGAAATATAGCCTACAGTTTTAGTATAGATATTTTTTGTCCTTTTAGTAAAGCCCCCAAATTGACAGTTATTAGGATGTCACTTCCCCAACAGGAAAAAAAAAAAAGGCCAGAAAAAGAATTGCAGTTGAAGAATACGAATGAGAAAGCAATAATGTTAATGTAATGGCCTCATTAAAACTTCCTTAAGAAAAACCTTACTCTCTCCTAAAGCTTTTTCTATGTAAAATGACTGCATTTTATTATCATAACTTCTTATAATTGCTAGAGTTACTAAGTCCTGTACAGTGTTATGCAGTAAATGTAGGCCAGTCCTGAGCCCTGATCAATTTTCTCTCTATTTTTACCAAGGTTTATTCCAGCATAGTCAGGCGCTGGCATATCAGCGATTTGTAAACTTGAATCTCCTAATTTGTAAAAAACACAAGCAGTCGCTCTCAGTAGGGATTTCTGTTTGAAAATAATTTGACACCCTGAATCCCTCAATTAAATTTAGAGAACATAGTTAAATTTTCATTCATTTCAGTTTGTTTTGGAAAATTAAATAGATCATTTCAAAGAACACGGGACCTGTAGTCACACTCATGGGAAATCATGTTCTTGGTCTCCTGCTTTATTTTTTTAAATGTTCTGTAATACCTTGTGAGATTAATCTCACTCAGAAAACCAGCTTTCCAGCACTCTAGTCTCCAACATCTCTGACCTCTCAGTCTCAAGTGGCAACTAGAGTTGATATTTGCCCTGGAAATCAGAATGAGGGGTCAAAGATCATTTGCATGAAAATAATTTTATCTTTTCTCATGTGATACCTGTGGAGACCCAGGATTCCACATGCTGCTTCTCCTTGGAACTTCGGCCTAATGTTCATTCTGATTTAGGAAAATATGAATATTTTCTAGGAGACCGAATCTTGAGATGATGAGAAATTCAGTAAGGTCTCAGATCTGGGGATACATATATTGGTTTCTGAGCACCTAGGAAATAAACCCTTCAAGAAAGGTAAAGAGTCTGCAAGCCCCTGCTTGTTAAACCATAGGCTGGCTGGCTTTCTTCCTTTTTTCCTTCCTTCCTTCCTTCCTTCCTTCCTTCCTCTTTCTTTTTTCTCCCTCCTTTCCCCTCCCCCATTCTCTCTCTCTCTCTCTCATGAAATGTTTTTTTATTTTTCTCTGGGAGCAGCTTTGTAACCTCACAGGATAACATTTATTGTATCTGAATTGGGGACTAAGATGGTATGGCCTGGTTTTCCTTGGTACCACTGGCCCACTGGCCTTGACTTCCACACATTCCTTTTGCTATTTTAGAGTGAAGAGCTTGAAGGTGTAGGGGACCCATGTGGTTCCTAGGTTCTGTGCCTAAGCCCATGATACGCTAGATAGGAAAGAATTTGGAAACACTTGAGGCAGTAGAAGGGATCGTGTGCACCTGCTTGTCAACACTTGGATTGGGAAGCTTGGATCTTCTTAGCCAAGAAGACAACTTGGTGCTGGGAATCCCTGGCCCATGATAGGGTGACCTCTGCAGTTCTGTAAAAACTGGTTTAGATAAGACAAGGATTTAATTAGGGCCTAAGTGTGTCATGAAAATATACAGAGACATTAGCTTATACAGCAATTTACATCAGAACTAAAAATAGGACACCATAGACCAGTGACAACTAGTCATTGAATCATAAAGTTCAGCCTACTCACTTAAAAGCATTAGATAGGTCAGCTATTTCAGCTCCTGCTATGCTTGGCCCTGTACATTGCCGGGGGAGGGAGGGGAGACAGGCTGGTTGGACTGGGGCTATGAGGCCTTCCCTATTGCCAGACACCTGGTGCTTCTCAAGGATTGTCAACACCTTTCTTCTCTAGGCTCTCCCTACCTGCCTACTAACTTAAAAGATAGTACATGTGTGTGAGGAAGCTCCTTATACCCATTAAAGCTGGCAGACACATACAGAAGAGGGAGATAGAAAAGAATTTTGTTTTGCTTAACACTTCTCTTGGGATAAATTCTTCAAGACAATAGAACAATGCTAAATGTGAATCCAGCTAAACAGAGTTTCAAATGCATGAGGCAAGAGCGATAGCACTGCAAGAAGATATATACAAACCCACAGTTATAATCAGATATCTCAAACTTCTTCTCTCAGCAATTGATAAAACAAGTCAACAGAAAATCAGTAAGGATGTCATAGACTTGAACAACACCATGAATTAACTGACCTAATTGACATTTATAGAACACTCACCTAACAACAGAAAATACAATGTTTTCAAGGGCATGTGGAACATTCACCAAGGTTGATTGTATTCTGGGCCATAAAACATATCTTAAATTTAAAAGGATTGAGATCATATGAAGAATATTCTCTCTCCACAACCGAATCAAACCAGAAATCAAACAGAAGGATATCTGGAAAATCTCCAAATATCTAGAAAATAAACATGACTCATCTAAATAACTCATGGGTCAAAGAACAAATCCTAAGGTAAATTAGAAAATATTCTGAATTAAATGAAAGTGAAAATACAACATATCAAATCTTGTGGGATGCAGCTAAAGGAATGATTAGATGAAAATTTATAGCATTAAATGCTTATGTTAGAAAATAAGGAAGATTTCAAATCAGTAATTCAAGTTTTCACCCTAAGAAGCTAGAAAGAGAAGAGAAAATTAAACCCAAAGTAAGCATAAGGATGAAAATAATAAACAGAGATCAATGAAATAGAAAATTCACAGAGAGAGAGAAAACCAATAAAACCAAATAAAACCAATAAAGTGGAGGACTTACATTACCTGATTTAGAGACTTCTATAAAGCTATAATAATTAAGACAGTGTGGTATTGGTAGAGGGACAAACATACAGATCAATGGTTCAAAATAGAGAGTCTACAAGTAGACCTGAACATATATGGTCATTTGAATTTCTACAAAGTCATCAAGGTAATTCACTGGGGGAAAGGATAGCCTTTTCAACAAATGGTGTTGGAACAAATATTTACATAGAAAATAAGCAGACAAAAAAATCCTTGATTCTTATCTCACAATACAAAAATTAACTTAAAATGATCTTAGATCTAATTTAAGAGTTGAAACTATAAAAATTCTAGAAGAAAATGAGAAAAAATCCTTGTGATTTTTGAGCTAAGCAAAGATTTCTTAAGATACAAAAAGCACAAAGCATAAAGGAAAAAATGACAAATTGAACTTCATCAAAACTAAAAATGTTTGCTCCTCAAAATACACTTAAGAACATGAAAAGGCAAACCACGGGGGAGGAAGGAGAGACAGGCTGGTTGGACTGGGGCTGTGTGGGAGAAATACTTGCAAACATGTTTGATAAGAGAGTTTTATCCAAAATAATGAGGAACTTTTATAACTCTCTATTAAGATAAACAACCCAAAGAAATTGGGCAATTGTGAACAGATACTTCATCAAATATTAAAATGACTTAGAAGCACATGAAAAGATGCTAAACATCATTAGTCATTGAGGAAATGCAAATTAAATGACGTAGAATACACATCCGTTAGAACGGCTAATGTGTAAAAGATTGATACTACCCACCGGTATGCAGGGAGGGGACTAACTGCAAAGGCACACAGGGCACTTTGTAGAGTGATGGAAATATTCTACATCTTAATTGTGGTAGTGGCTATATAAGGCTACATATTTGTCAAAACGGAACTGTAACACTTAGGTGGATTTTTAAACCACACATTGTTCATCTCTTCATTCATCTAGTATTCTGTGGTTACCTCTACCGTGTACATGCTAAGAATTTGCTCTACTGGGCCACCCTTAGGTGAACGTTAGAGTTGAACCATCATGGATTTTATGGAGTTTATGGCATCAAAACGGGTAATCGCCGCTGCGTAAACATTCAGCTGGAAGGGTGCCCAGGAAGAGATTTAGAAGAGTTTGGGAAATGGACATTTATGGAAGAGCTTCAAGGCAAGACATATATTTTGAGAAATGCAACAGGCTGTCTATTTCACTAAGAACCTGTTACTATTGTCCCTTAGCGTGGCTTGTGTCAGGACTGAGTCTGTAACCCTCTCAATGAAAACATCCTGAGACAATTTATAATATTCTTGGTACTAAATTTTTCACTCTCCACATTGTAAATCAATGAATCTTTTGAGTAGTTGCTTCATCTTCCCAGTGAGAAAACTGAGGCTCAAAGAAAGTAAATGCCCAGAGTCGGTGCAGAGAAGCAGCAGGACAGGAACCTAAGTCCTTTTTACTAATTTCATGCCCGAGACTTGGCAGAATTTCTACCCAACTTGTTTGTCTATTTTCAGGCTTGAAGAATGGAATGTGAAAGTAGATTCTCTATTCTTAAAGAAATAGCTATGTTATAGTAAAACTTCTAGGTTCTCTTATAACCACAACTTCGTACTCTGGTGAAATATATGAGTTGAGGTTCTTTATAGAGGCAGAAATTGCAGAGATTTTTCTGTCAAAGTCCCTATCCCCAAAACAATGGGCTGTCCTTGGGGTGTGGGGAGGGGGGAATGGGAGGTCCTCTGACCTTGAGGCAGCTGCCATGGTCCAGCTCAAGTATCAACCAGAGCAGCTGCCAACTTAATCCACCAGATAGGAAGACATTTCTCTGGAAATCCCTGTTCCCTGAACAACTCCCATTAAACAGTTTGGACAAATTCTTCCACACAAGGCCATTAAGCCTCATTAAGGGAGGGAGGAAGGGGAATAGGGAGGGTCTTTCATTATTGCTGCTCCCACTTCTGGAAAAATCTAACTACCACATATATTCCCAATAAAATACTCAATCGTCCATGACTGTGGGTGGTGGGAATGATCGTTGCCTGAACACCCAGGAGTAATTTGCATGTAAGTTGTATAAGAAGAGGAAAGACAATGGAGGGAAGCTGACTGGACCCAGAAATGGCTGCAACAAGGCATGCCCAGGAGATGAGGCTCACAGAGACGGCTTTCCAAGGGCAGCCGACCTGCCTTCTTCCCACCTTATTACTGCGCTCTCCTCTAAGATTGACTAGGATGTGATGTCACCTTTTCAAAATAAATGTAAAAATTAATACATGAAGTAGATCAAATGTTATTTCCCCCAAACTCTCTTTGCGTTGACTGAGCCTACAGCAGGTATGGCCTAGAAAGGTGGAAACTTAGAGGGCAAGTTTGCAGCTAAAGACCAGTTCATGTCCAGGGGCTTTCACGGGGTTTTCTGGGAGAAATAGGATGTTACAGGATTCAAAGTGCCTCCTGCAGAAGTCTCTCTCCTATGGGATTCAGTTTTGCCACAAGGCTAAACCCCAAACTTGTTGAGAAATTTATCTTTTCAAGAATGAGGGCTGGGAAGGCAACAGTGATCCTCTCATCTAACAAAAAGCAGAATCCCAGTTTGCCACTAGTGGAGACTGCTGATGTCTGGTTTTTGCCATGACCAGTTTCTAACACATAATCTGCCTATGTGATTAGGTGAAGAGAGAAGGTACGGGATAAAGTGGAGATTGTATGATATCAGAAATCACAGGCAGCAGAGGCAAGGGCAGCTTTCATTGTGTGAATGGCTGTGAAGAAAGCACCTGGAAATGGAACATTTGCCTTCTTAAAAATCTGAAGGTGACTGAAGTGAGTTTACAGATCAGTAGGTGAGGCTGAGATGCTTGAGGTTCTCAGGCAACCTTATTCCCTGACACATAGTAAAGAGAGGTAAGACCACCTGGGAACCAATGAGAACTTTTGTATCACATCCCAAATGTCCAGGGAAAGATTAATGATAAAGTGTGAAATTCCAATAAGGTAACCTTGCATTGGACAAATATTAATCTAGTGAGTTGGGTTCTGAGGTGGTGAAAGTAAAGCAGGTCTGCAAAAAACTCAGAGTCTAGGAATCTGGTACTATGGTGAGGTCTCTATTGATCTGTCCATATTTGCAACAGTGAATGCCAATCACCCTACTGCAGAGTGCTTACATGTGTCTCACCCTTATCTTAGCAGACAGGCATGTGAATGTTGGGGTACATGATGTGGGCTCAGTGGATGGCAGACAAGAAGCATGACTCTCCCCCTGCAGCCTCAGAGAAGCATTACAAGAATATACGGCAACAAAGCCCGAAACCTAAATTCTCAGAATGTAAACTGAACTCTTCAATTATTCAGATCCACAGTTATTCAGGATATTCCCATAAAATATGAGTTTTCTCTCTCCCCCATTTGCCCCACTGAGTCCATGGCCAATGCTTCCACCCACTACTCTTCACCACAAATAATGAGCAGACTATAAGGACACTAGAAACATTCTAGGGTACACATGTTTCTGGCTGAGTGTTAGACACTGGGTCAGATCCGATTCACCCATAGTTACGGACATGACAGGGACCCATGGAGATCCTACTGTCATTTGCTGAACAGACAGCTAATGAGGCAGAAAGGAACTATGATGAGAGCTTCCAGAAGGGTCAATGTCAACCCAGGAAAAAGTCAATGAGCCAGAAATAGCTGAGGACTTTCAGCACCAGTCACTCTGAATCGCTTCTGAGCTACAGGCTCAGGGAGCTGGGCCTCAGGTCCAACACGGTCATTTACTCAAAAGTACATGAGGTTTGAATCTTTAAATATTATTAAAATGATAATCTTCAAAAGGCTGCTAAAGGATAAGATGTCAGTTCTTATGCAAGTCTTATAATAGTAGTTAAGAAAAGCCTTGGCTCTGAGAAAGGTATCTCAAAGGCCGTTGGCTTTATGACTTTTCTTTGGTTCTCATTCTTTATGTCTGGTGGATGAACGTTGATCTTCCTGCTTTTTATTCATTCAGATCTCACCCGGCTGAAATCCCCTCGATGCTGCTGCACACACAATACCTTTCTCTCCGAGATCTCCTCTCTCACGTAAGACTGTAGCGTCTGAGGATTCAAAGAGAACTGAGAAGTCACCCGGCCCACCTGCCCACCAGCTCAAGAATTGCCTGTGGATCTTTGACAGGAGTCATCTGGCCACATCCTGGGTGCTGCTGGTGTGAGCCAATGAAGTGTAGCTACTTAATCTATGGAAACCCTATATATTCCTGAACTAGTCCTTTGCTGGGCCTCCCTCTACTTGAAGAGCAGTGAATCCTCACAGCACTTTTGCGACTGGCCTCCCCTCATGGCTGTTTTAGAGGGTCCACTCTTACTGGATGACTGAATAATTGCCCACTGAGTCAGGAATCCCCTCCATGCAGGATTAGATAACGGAGCAATTCTCCTCAGGAAGGCATCTTGAGGTGATTGCACTGTAGGGAGCTTGAAGCCATGAGTATTATCTAGAACTTGGTTCTTGCTTGATGACTGAGCCTGAGAGTTGGGGAGAAATTTATCTCTGAGCCTATAGAGTAGGAACATTATGGAAGAAACTGCATGAGATGTTAGTTAAGGGAAAAGAAAATATATCCTACCCATTAAAGTAAAAATCAAGCACTGAATCTGACGCCAGATGTAGTGAAGTATAAGAAAAGCCAAAAGTGCTAGGCAGATTGCTAACTCCTGTGAGAAAACAAGAAGAGAGCTTCACTGATATTATCACAAATAATATTCTTCATCACCATTTAGATGGATTTTGCATTTGGGCTTGGAGCCCTATTACATGCTCCTTTTATGGGGTTTTGCACCATTGTTTTCAGAAAACAGTTCCTCCTGACTCAACTTCTACTAAATATGCAAGAAATCCAATTAACTTTCTGGAAATAAAGTTCCCATAAATTTTCTAGAAAACTTTACTCTCCATTTTTTAACCAAAAAACTACCTCAAAATGTTTCCTCACACTAATTATTCTTGTCATTTTTCATTTATGAAAATAAATATGACACAAAAGCACGTTACTTTCAGTTTTCCCAAAATAATTTCCCTTTATTACCTCATGAAATTAAGGTTCACTTGAGCAGATACAGTCAAGATAGTAACTTTCTGATTTTTGAAAAATGCCACTTGTTCTTTATAATCACCTATGACCCAGGAGCACAGAACCAGGGAATATTTCTTTGACATCCCATGTCTGGGCAACACTCACATCCACACATCATTTAAGAATGTTCATGAATGTGGAGCAACCATGAGCATTCTTCCTTGTGAAGAAATTATAGAATATTTCTTCTAGGGACTCTTTGAGCCATGCAAACATCTAACCCATTGTAGGAAAAAGACATGGCCTTCAAAGTACGTTATTAAAAGGAAGAAAAAAAAAAGTATTAAGTGACCCTTAAAAAAACTTCAATGTAGGAAAACCTGTGCTTTTCTGCTCCCAGCAGCACATGTTTAGGAAGTGCTAGTTTAATCAAGCCAAGACGGTCTTTTTCTAGCCAGAGCCAGCGCACTCCCAGAATCCATGAATCAATTAGAGGTTATTTTTCAGAGCGGACTTAGAACTTAGTTCAAACGTGCTCCTTCACGGTTGCTGGGAATGACACAAAAGCAGGGGATTAGTCTTTGGAAGCCCAGGGAGGACACAGAAAAGGCTGAGCAAGGGTAAGTGGCCGTGGCGAACGGGAACCTGGGCCAGCAGCCAGGCACCACAGACAAAGCAGCTTTCAACTGCATGCGTCAGGGCCAGGCGTGCTTGTACCCCCTCCCCCGGGAAGCCAGGTGTGGGGCCACCACGTATGGCTAGAGTGAAATCAATCTCTTTTCTTTTTTGTTTTACCAGCCTTAAAAAAAACAAGCCTAAATTGGAGGATGAGTTGTTTCTGTGATTTTCCCACAGCCAGGCTTTCTTTCTGCCCCCTGGGAAACCCTTCTTTCTTGCTGTGACCCCAGCAGGACGCTAGGTGGCATGGGGGAGCATTCCGACACAAGAGCATCAACACTAACCTGAGAAGTAGCTGCAGGTGAACTAGTTTCCTTACCACTCACTGCTGCCCTCTCACTGGCTGCAGCTTCTGCCACTTCTGCCTTCTGCACATTCGAATCCTCAGAACCAGGAGGCCCTATGTGTCCCAGACCTTCGCTCCCTGGGGTGGGAGGTGGGTTGGTGGTGGCTTTCCGGGTTTGGCCTTTATACCAACTAGGGTAAAACAAGGGATCCGCAGTGTCCGTTGCTGCAGGGACTGGAGTTTCAGACTCTGTGGTCTGCTGAGAGCCAGTGGGCACAACCTCCCCCTTAATCGGGACAGATACATTCAAAAGTAAAAAAAGAGGAAGAAGAAGAAGAAGAAGAAGAAAAAGCAATCGGTTTTAGTTCCCTTTAGGTTTGAAACCTGTGAGCTCTCTGTGCAGTGCTGATTAGCGCATGTCTAGTTCATCCCGCCCTCTGCAAGCGCTCAGGGAAGGAGAGCTGCCAGTGCCCCTCTGTCTGGGCACCTTCATGTGCCCCCTCTTCTTTTCTGCACTCGTCCTTCACTAGATGGTAGCCTGGACAGACAGACAGCACATGCCTCAAATGAAGGTTGCTTATAAAATATCCGATATAGGAGAAAGGTCAATCTGTGGGCCAAGATTAATATTTTGACATTCCAGGTGAGCTCCCCAAACCTCTTTCCTAAAATCTCAAATTGATCTTACTGGTCAAATCCAACTCTCATTTAGTTACCACACCTCTTTCAAACTCCGTGCAATTAGTATACCCAGAATTTCAAGAATCTGGAACCATAAATAGTATTTCACCCTGGTTTCCTATGGAGACCAAGCACAGAATATAATTCTATAATTCAGAGTTTCCCCTCAGAGGTTTTGTTTCGATAAACAATTTGAACCCACTTTGAAAGCAGGTGCAAACCAGGGCACCTTTTTGATGAATCTACATTGCCCACAAACTCCACAGGTCGAGGAGGTGTCACGAAGTCGGCATAAAGGCTTGAAAACTGGACAGTGACATCTTAGAAACTAAGGGTCAGCCAATCAGATACAGAATTTGGGATGAGTTATCTCCTAGGAAATTTCTACAAAAATTCTGTTAACACATAATCTCATCAAATGACAGATACATAGAAAATTCGACGTCATTTGTTTGCCCACTTAATGAAAAATATAGTTGTATGTCAGGGTCAGCGATAAGGACATTAACTAGTATGACTTCTCTATTTATTTCCTTTATTATCTGCAGAAAATTCAAAGTGCTGAATTTTTATTTCTCACCCCAGATTAGTTCTCACCCTGTACCTCTTATCTGTTTTCAGAGCAGACCCAATCTTCATGACATTGGCTCTCTATGAACGAACATGTTACACACATACCCCTCTCCCCTGCACACAAAATTTCCAAACATTGCCTCAGATTCGAAGGCAGTATTGGTGGGAAAATTGTGTTAAACTCGGTCTCACCAACCAATTATAACAACACCAAACCTGTTGAATCACCTAGAGGAACTTCCCGCCTGACATTGTGACTGCCCTGAATTCTTTTGTCTTCCACATACAAATGTCTAACCTATAGCTACCCTCTTCTTAAGGCAGAATACATCATTTAGGCTATTCAGCAAGGAGGCACACCTGTGCGTCCTGTAGGAGGGGATTGGTGAGTGGTTACCTGTGTCACTGGGGCATCTGCAGCGGGAGGCAGGGCTGGAGGTAGCTCTGGAGAGGAAACCGGAAGTGCCCCTGGGGCAGCCTGGAGCTCTGAGGCCAACTGAGAGGGCTCCAAGGCTTTCTCCAGGCTTTCATCTTCTCCTGACGACTCTGTTCGAACGTTTTCTACCTCTTCCACTTCTACTTCCTCCCCTTCTGCTTCCCCTCCTTCTCCTTCTCCTTCTTCTCCCTCTTCTTCATCTTCATCTTCTGGTAAGGTAATGTATTTTTAAAAATCATTATAATTACCACTGCAGCTATGGAATCAATTAATGGCCAGTACTTACGGTGAGATTAAGGTCAGGGCTAGGGAAATCTTCTCCATCAGACTCGGGACTATGGCCCAACTATGCCACATTCTAGTTAAATGTGGGCTGGGTTTGTCACTTACTTATCTGTGTCAAATTAAACGGAAATGCAACTCTTCCCTTTCTCAGAAAACATACAAAACCCTGTCTTGTTTTAATATCTTATTTCCTCTGTTCAGTGAATGCTGACTTTTGCCATAGTTAATGCCATGAATCTTCCTAACACATTGATCTTAATATTCCCTCAGGAAATATTAAGGAGAGACAATATTAAGTAATTTTTTAAAAGAGATTCATCCTGGATACTTGCTTCTAAAGTTATATCTGTACACACTGATACAGCTTCATGGTCATTAGTGGTCTAGCCAAGGAGTCTTGTCATCTAAATAGGCTAGGATGAATCAAGACAATCACAGTTTTGGTCAGTTCCAAGGTTATTTTCCTCTTTTCAATTATTTTATGAGGACAGATTTTCAAAAGGGTGATCTCTGGACCAAATGGTAGAGATGCATTTATAACTCACGAAATACAGGTGGTCACAGAGAGCCCGTTTTGTTTCCAGGTGTGACTGTTCTGTGACTCATCACTATTCTTGCCCTCTGAAGTCTAGTTAAGTGGATGAGCTACAATATCTATCCAAATGTCTTCTTACATTTTTCTTTATCTCATCCTTAACCTTGCGTTTGATGACACTTCACGTCATTGTGGTTAATGCCTTGTGTAGGGTTGATGTTGAGACATCATTATCACCATCAATTATTAAGTATTTGACTACTCAGAATCAAATGCCCAATAATGGCATTATAATAGGCACTTTGCTGTGCAAAGCTAGCTAAACACTGTCAACCAACTATATGAGTCTGTAATGAAATAGAGTTTCACATTGGATTATGATCTTTGCGTAATTGTCAACATCCATTCTGGAGGTGATTCTGAATCCCCTTTTTCTCCTGCTGAGCCCAGCTGCAGCTCTCACACACCTGCAACTTTGGCCCAATGGTCACAAGAAAAACAAACCTCTGTAAAAATCAATTTCGCGGATGATTTTTTCTTCTCTATTGAGGTTGACTGTGAAGTGGTTCATGTTCTCATAACCATGTTCTATTTTCTCCATCTGAAATGCCTTCGATGCTTCAGAAATTCTGCAACAAAGACAAGTTGCCACTTTCTGTCACTGTCTAATGTTTGATAGCCTTGGGTAAAAATGAAAAGTATGCATTTTTCCATAAAATGAAAATTACTTACTTTTGTAACAGGGTTTTGGCATTCTGCGAAAGCAAACAAAAGACAGACCTACTTAAATTCTTTTCATCAAAGACTTAATTCTTTCCTCTGCTGACTCTGAAAATCTCAGAGTATAGTTTCTAAAGGCTGTGAATAACTGCTGTTTTATACCAGAACCCTCTTATGTTTAAGTGATATCATGGTCCCTTAAATATATGCTTATGAAGTTGTTTAAACAGATGGAGACATGAACACATAATGAGCTTGTATTTTACTTGGTAAAATAAATCAAAATGAGATGTACATAAAATAACAAAAATATGATAACACCCACTTCTCCAGCACCCAGCTTCTTGGTTCATTCCGTTAGGTACCGAAAGGATACTTACCTGCAGAAACACTGCCATTTCTGGCTCATCCATGAACTGGATTCCAGATTCAACCAACTTCGACACGTTTTCCAAATGATCAGAATACTTTTTGATCAGAGCGCGGACATGTTCCAGTTTCTCCTCTTGGGTTCGGGTAATGACTTGGGTCATCTCATTTTTCCTCTCCTCCAGAATGCCATACAGGTAATCAAACTTCTCACAAAGTTCCTGTTTCTGTTTTCTGCAGCATTCCTGTTAGTTGGGTTAGCTCATGTTAGAAAGTGTTTGAAAGAGTGTCTATTTGGAGATATCACCTGGATGTTTTGGGAGATAAGAAAATTTACTCATATGGAGTATTTTTTTCTTTTCCTTGAAGCTGTCCTTTAGACGTAGATTCCCATTGTGTTGATGCTTTGAAAATCTCGTATTTATCAAATCTGATACATAGACATGCCAAAATCAAACAAACTGGCTAAATGGATCAATGATTTTTCACTATGTTCTTTATAAATGGAGAATTTCACAGAAATTAAGACAGATTTTTTTTTTAAATTATATATTTGTTAAATAGCTTATAGACTTTTATTTTGCCTTAGGGTGAGTGTGCATATATGTATGTGTGTGTAAGGAAAACACCATGATATTTCCTAGTTTGTACCTTTCAGTCTCTCTGTTCCACCTACATTACTCCTGTCCTAGTTTCAGTCCTACCATGGAGGTTCTGAGGCTTCCCACTGGCCTCTGCATCTGGAATTTACTTCAAGCAAACCCATACACTACAGCCAAATTCATTTTCCTGGAGTACATTTCCCTGGGGTATAGTGCTTTTTCTCTGACTACTCTTTGCCCAAAGAATAATATTTAAACTTCATAACTGACTTTCCAACTTCTCCATGACCTGGTTCCAGCTTTCCTTTCTAATACTATACTATTCTTCATCACATACCCTGTGTCCAGCAAAAACAAACACTCACTTTCTTTGCTCACCATTTCCCCTCTGTTTAGAATGTTCTTCCCCAATTCACAGCTGCAACTCTAAGTAATCTTAAAGACATTGTTGGAATACCACTTCTTCCGTAAAATGTTCTTTAATCTCTGACTGAATGCCACCTTTTAGTTCTTCTGAAATCCCATAATAGTTACCACCAATGGCATACACCTGTATCCATCTAGTCCTCTATTTATCCAATATTATCTAAGACAGGGAAATACTGGATTTGGTCTTTGATTCCCTGAGAGGAAGTCTGTATGGGAAATCAGACTTGTGTTTTTGCATTGTGTGGCTGAAGCATCTCCAGTACAATTTACCTTCCTTTTCTCTGAGTCCATGTTTAAATCATAATTAACTTTCCAGTTGGTCTGGTCATTGGTCTTTTGGTTTTTCAAGCTCCAGTAAGCTTGGTGTGTATATATATGCCAACTTCCTTGGACCTGACCATCTCTGCATCCAGGACCTTTCCAGCTGAGAACAGGCTTTGAGACACAATGATCCAACATAGCTCTCCTGTCCAGTGGAGGCTTCTTGGGAATCCAGCCAATTTATCTGACATCTCTGACCTTTGTGACCCTTATTATGTGTTCTTTCATTTTAGTAAACTCTGGTTTATTTGGTGTCAAGTATCACTTCATTCCTATGTGAGAGTTTCTTAAATATCTAAAGTATACTCTCTTTAAGGATAGAATCTGGGTCTACCTAGGACATATACCACTTTGGACAACAGATGTTCAGTATATATCTGTTGAAAAGATATACAAAACTGTGTATCATTTCCCCAATTTCTCTACTGTTCTTAGAGTAAGGAGAAAGATGGATAACCTAAACCAAATTGTTCATTATGAAGATACTCCACAAACGTGCAGGAAATACACCCCTCAATCCACTGCCTCCCTTGGAACACAGTCAATCCTCATCATATTTTCTGACCAATAATAATGCATGAAGGAGATCCAATGATTCTAATCATTTTAGTAGTAATTACCAGTTAATGCTACCATCCACGTATCTGTTCATTCATTTAGCAATCAATACTTGGGCGTATCATTTGTGTCAAGCACTGGGCAAGGTTCTGGGAACCCAACAATAAACTAAAACATAATTCCTGTTCTCAAGGAGCTTAGGTTCACTCGATTAGAAAGACTATGGACCAACAATATAATAGCAACCCAGTAGGCTGAATAATTGAAATATGTTAGAGATTTATACCAGGTTTTATAGAAGCATACGGGTGGGGGAAATTCAAGGGGAGGAAGGGTGGATGGCTCAGGAAAAACTTCCTGGTGGAGGTGATGCCCAGCTTTGGCCATAAAGGATGAGCAGGAGAAGAGGAAGTGTGAAGAGGTGATGAAAATGTGCGGAGCCTTGACACTTGTCAAGGTAACAGGACAAGGGCCCACAAAGCATGTCTAGACATGGAAATCACTGGACTTGCCAAATTTGCATCCATTTCCAGCCCTTTAGCTTGAGATTTGGATGCTCACGAGGCCTCAGAGCTGAAGCCTGTTAGTAGCTTCCCAAACTGTCTTTCACTGTATTGCTTTCTCTTTTAAGCTCACAGGAAACCTTGTGCCCATTGCATTCCTGAAATACGCCTCTTTGATGATCAGAAGCTCTCCTGTTAACTGCAAACATATGATGATTTCTAGCTTATTTTTCTAAAAGAAATTGTGCGCTTGAAACATGTATAACAAATAGTAAGATGTGATACTGGTAGAATATTTTTATTTCTTGAAAGTTTTCTTCTGTGTGATTTAATATGTATGAGAACCTTCAAATTCACAAGACCCAAATTATTTATAATGAGACTGATGCTAAGTCTAATGTGTCATGGCTAGTGTTTTATTTAGTGGTCTAAATGAAATAACCACTTTATTTTTACATTATTTTCAATTACAAGTGTATTTTGTTTTCACTCAGGTTTTCTAATAATTTTTACTCTATTAATTTTAATAAAATTACTCTAATTTTAATAGCAACTATTACTTATAGTGTAGGAAATGCTACCCAATGCACAGTTGATGCTTGATGATGATGATTATTATAAGACTACATGCTGTATAAAACCCTTATAATATTACCTGACACATTATGGGTACTATATCAGTGCTTATTAAATTTAGATCCAATTATCCTTAATTTGAATTATTCAGTTGTGGAATTTTGAAGTTGCAGGGAATGTCAGAAATAACCTGCTCCAAAGCAATCATTTCGTTCACGTGGAAACTGAAGCCCAGCAGACTTAAATCATTTTCTCAAGCCATTCTGCCATTTATTGTCGGTTCCGGCCTAGAGCCAAGGGTTTTGAACTCCTGGGTCACAACTACTCCTACCACACCCTGCTGTGAGATACTTGAAAGTAATTTGAAAAAAAATTTATGTGAACTACTGTGAACCAAATATATGCCTTAACAAATCAACTCTGCAGCAAGTAGGCTTTTAAAGAAACCTCAAATCATTTCAGAATTATATTCATTAGTTCATTCCTTCAGCGAAATGCACTAATTACTATGTACCAGGCATTAGAAGATCTAAAAACCTGCCATAATTTTTCCAGTGTTCATGAGAAGGGTAGAAAAATTATTATATTTTCTAACAAAAAAAAACTTAACTTCTTTTTTTCTCTTACTTAATGTGCCTTTAGTATAATTCTATGCAAAATATGGTAAGAGTCAGACAAATCTGTTTCTGAACTAGGAAAAATATGCTTCTTTCTTGGAATTCGTACTTACAGACTTTTAGAAACAAACTTAAGATGTTCACGTTAACCTAATGTCAGATTCAAATGAGAAATACTCCATGAAATTAAAATTCTTCTATTTTTTTCATACTCTCTGAGGTAGAAGCTATGCATGAGAGACTAAGCTGGGCGCCCTTTCATCGTTCTGCACTACGAGACCTTCAAGTGCTATGAAAGTCAGTTAACAACAAACACCTCAGCTTATCGACTCACCCTCTGAGGTAATTAGGGAACAGGTATATGCTGTGAAAGAAAAATATGCTCTTAGAAGCCAGCTTGCTAGTGATAGTGATTATTCTGAATTTCAGCACCTACTGTGCCTTTGTAAATATGGACCTGAAATGCTTTCAACAGTGACTTTCTAGTAACCTGAGAAATGGAATGGGAAAAATGCGGACTTCTGCATCATCGAAATGTCTGCAGGTAACATACTTTAAAGGATAATTGTTACCTGCAAAAGCATGATAGCAACCATCTTTATCTCTTCTCCACAAAAACTTCCTCACCTCAAAGATTTCTTTTTGCTTTTAACATTCTTTTTCACTTATTGCAGTTAAAAGCGTTGGTTAAAAAAAAAAAAGACTTCAGTAAGAATCCTTGGCTGTGTATCTTCTCCCTACCCCCACTTCTCTGGATAGTAATTGAATCAAGATATGTACTTTTTGGACTTTGAAGTTTATTTTTTCAAATATTTTCCATTTTCTTCCTTTTGATATCTCCAGTTCTTATTTCCTGTGTGTGTGTATGTGTGTGTGTGTGTGTATATACCCATGTGCACCTGTGTGAGCGTGTTTAGCAATTGAAGTGATTTCCATCATAAATGCACTGGGTATTGGCTCTAAGCATATTCTGATGCGTAGCCTCCACTGCAACATGATGTATGTCCTAGGTCTGCCAGGACAGTTAGAAGAACAAAATAAAAGTTGTCTGTAGTCCTTGAATGAAAACAAGATTCATCCCATCTCTAAGGTGAGCCCAGTAGGGATGCAATATACCAAAAAGGGTGATTTTATAAAGGGAAAACTACGCTGTCCATATTAAAATTGTGAAATAATAACAGGTGGGATATCTGTTTCCAACCAATGTCATAATATCTGGCTAAAAAGGAAAAAATGCAAGTAATCATTTGACCATTTCCTTTGAAGTGACTAGGTAATCTTTAATATTTATCTAAAACCCATTGTTTAGCTGTTGCTTTCATAGAAATGTTAAAACTGACACACTCTAATTTTTAGCCTCCTTTATAGTTTAGTAGCGATAAGATACAAGATATGCAGCTGCAAAGAGAAGTGTTCCATGGAAAAAATCAACAGCAGAAAATCTTTTACTAAAGAGTATAGAGCCTGCCATTCAAAGTACCATCATTCCATTGTTTTTAATGGCCAGACTTTCAGTGGCTCACTTTCTCCCCAAGCACTTGTTACTCTCCGAAATGATCTTGTCATTTATTGGTTTTATTGTCTAACTTCCCTCCTAGAACAAAACTTTCCTGAGAGCAGGAACCTTTTCTGTTTAGTTCATCACTACTTCCCAGAATTATGTGTGCAGAATATGGCACAGCGTGCACACATGAGAAAGATGGTCTGAATGACTGAGTGAATGAATGAAATATGACTTGTATCTAGGGATATTCAGTCTTCAAAAGTTTCTGTGTTCCCAGAAAATAGATATGTAAGTAGGTACTCCAAGCCTCTGCTTCATTCAGTACTCAAAAGAAAACAGCAAAAACAGCTGTGCAACCGTAGGGAGGCCACTCAGCCTCAGGACAGTTTTCTTATTTGTACAATAAGGGATGGGATTGGGTGATGGCCAAAGTCCCTTCTGACTCTACAGTTCCAAGACTCTGTGACTTGAGGGAAATGTAGAGATATTTCAGAGTCTTCAGGCTATAAAATGTCTCTTTCCACTCCTGGCAAATTTCAGAGTGGTCATCTCCAGCATGAAGACATAAATTATACGTCCTGGCCCTGCAACGCCAGTCCCAGCTTGGGAATGTGCCAGGGCTATGACAGGAAAACCTAAGACAATTGGAACTGCTGCTCTTACCATGTAAGGAACATGCCTCTGTGACCAAAATAGAGCTGAAGATAAGCTCTTCGCCCCACCACTTGTCACTGAGCAACTGTGGCTCTAGCCGGCTCATTCACATACCCACCACATTCCCCCACCACTCGTCGACACCCACTCTTGTTCGGTGCTACGGCTCTGGGTTTGGGAGTGCACACTCGGCTTCATTTGAAATACAGTACTTCAGAATTCCCTTCATTAAGCCCAACAGGGTTTTCTCTCCCCACCACCCCCAAAAGAAGGGGGGCAGGAAAGCAGACAGCAGGTTAATAACACTAAAGGAAGAACTACATTCAGATAAGAAGATTTTCCTGAGGAAATCAGCCAACCCTTTGCTCGTAAAGCCTTAATTCCTAGCACTTGGGAGAAGTCCCATGAGGGCAGACCAGGACGAGAAGCTGGGTCTCTGCCGGGCTACACTAGAGGCGACAAATGAGAATGACATGTTCCTTCCAGGCACAGGAGCTGGAGTTCAGCCCCTCTCCTGTCAGTGGGGTGGCTTGTGCAGTGCTCAGCAAAGCAACGCTACCTAGCGGCCGTGGGGCTTGGAACTCCCAAATTCATGCTGTTTTCCATTGTATCATGTTGCCATCTGCTTCATGTTAGAAGAACAATTATGTTCTAATTTATGGGATCTCTAAAGCTTACTCCTGGGGTGTCTGTTCAGACCATTTAGAAGCTTCTTGAGTAAACTTGGTAAAGCAGAGTCCTGCGAGTCTGTACTGACTTGAGCCCTCTGGTTCAGTGAAAGCCACAAGAGCATGGTGTTGTTTAACTTGCTCCTGTCTGCAGTGGAGAGTCAACGTGTTTCCCAGAAGAGCCTTAGCCTCCCTTGTACCAATAGTTTAAGTACCTCCAAGACTCTTAGATCAAGAATAGGACTAATATCTTCTACCATTCATGTTCAGTTTTTCCATCTGACTGGGGTTGCTTAGCCCCACATCATAATTGATCAAGACCCTGATAGTCTTATTCTGACACCATTTAAAAGATGTTCCCAGTGCTCCAGTGGTTCAAACAATTATTAGCATCGTTACAATAAGTGTGCTCTTTGCAAGCTGACTGTGAGAGTACCATGAGGTGACTTAATCAAGCCCCTGGCACGTGCCTCTTACCCCAACTTAGGCATCACAATAACACTGTGAAGAATGTATTATTAACTCCACTGTACCAGTGAGGAAGTTGAGGGACAAAGAACTTAAGTCATTTCCCAAGGTCATATAGTTAATGGCAGCTAAAATTCAAATTCTGAAACCTGGTCTTTTAAGCATATGTTATATTGCCTTTAAAATGTCGCCTTAAAAATTTTTGCATGCTTATTAAAATGATTCTTACTATATTTAGACTTCATACTTGTAACTGCATGGACAATGTCCCAAAAGCTGTTTGGGTAAAATTATTGTTTTGGAAGTACAATAGATTTGTTTTCATTGCAAAATCATTGGGGGATCTTATGAAAGTTGTCATTTTTCAGATAATGGAAATGCTCAAGATCAAATATTTATTATTCAACTTGTAGCTGTTTCCTTTAGACATGCATCCATACAAAACAGGATTATTTCTATGCCTGCCTGCCTGCCTCAGGAGGGCCCGTATTAATAGCCTACTCTCTTGGGTGTCCAGTGACATAGGATAAGTGCCCTTTGTAAAGACTGTAAGATGGAAGTTATGATTTCTAGGGATGAGGAAGGAAAGCCAAGCACATTTTTCTGGAAACAGAGAGCTCCCAAGGCAGGGTACTTGTCTACTCCAACCAGCAGCCCTCTTTCTGAGGCCCAGCCTGTCAGAACACTTCCTGGCCTGGAAAGGCAAGTGTAGCTCTAGACCATGCTGGGCTTGTCTAGAACAGTCTAGAAGGCCCTCCAACAACCTACAGTAGAGAGCTCTACAAATACCTCAGGCTGAGCCACATTCAGCCAGGAGTGCTAAAAAGACCGAAGGCTCCTTCACCCACCGTCAGCCCTCAGCAATGAGAAAAAAATGCGGCTCCCCGTTTTGACACAGTTCAGACTGCCCTTTTGTGACTAAAGTCCTTCTCAAAGCCACTCTCAGAATCATTGTAAACTCACGTCAACCGCATACGTTATTTTTAAAGGATAATAAGGAGTCCACAGTGTGATTTAGCCTAAGCTCAACAGCTCTCCAGGGCTGGTCCTGGGCCAGGTGCCTGACTGGACCAGCCCTGCAAGACATTACATGATCAGGGACAAAATTAGAGATGTGCAAGGAATGGGCACTCCTACCAAAGGGCAGGTGTCAGGGCCCCAAGTGGGAAGAGGCGAGGTAATTAGGGAAGGATAGTGCCCACCCGGGGACTACTCCATTTCCTGTCCCTAAGGGGTTCTTCACCAATCAGAGGAGAGAATTCTTTAACAACAGCTCCCCACCCCTTGGCCAGGAGCCACCAATGGCGTCCCTGGAAAATGTTTGCAGGCAGGTGGTGAGCCAAGCCAGGAAGGAAAACAACCACCCCAGGGAGAATGGGAGAACAGGAGCCCTGTGACGTGAACTCTGGGGCAGAATTCACCTGCTGTGCAAGGTAGGACCATTTCACTCTCAGTCAAGAACCTGCGGTGCTTCACGACACCTGCCTCGCAGGCTGGCAGCGCAAAGAGCCTCTGGTGTTTTGCCCACGGATATGGCCCTGCCTCAATGGAGATCACCTCGGGGATTACGGGCGCACCACGGGGCCATTTGCGGCAGTGTCTCTGGCCTCTGGCCTCTTCAAATGGAGGATATTTGCATCAGATAGGGATCAACAAATCAGAGACCCCCATGAGGCTCTGAGCTAATACCTACATCTCCAGATGAGCCACCTAAACTGAGCTGAAAGAACTGTGCTTATCTGAGCCACATTCATTCGTTCTTTATCTTACTGGTTATTAAAAATGTCAGGCTCGCTTTAGAAAAATGTGAAATATGGGAATACATGAGGAAGGAGATCCACTGTTCACTGTTCTTGACCTTTTGGTTTCTGGGGTTTTCTCTCCCGATAAATGTATATGGAGGGTTATTTATGAATATATACATTCTATACTGTTTTTATTTCCTTAAGGCAAAATCTCAGAAGTGAAATAAATAGGTAAAAGGGATGGACACTTTTAAGACTCCTGCCAATTTACAGCTTCATCGGAAAGCCCTCCAGGGAACAATTATGCTCCTCTCATAACCTGTGAAGATACTTGTAAAAGGGTGTCATGTTCGATGAATGTTGTGTCATGTTCGATGAATGTTTTTATCGGTAATAATAGAGGTAATAATCCTGACCTCCACTGCCAGGAAGTTCCTCCTGATATCTGCACTAAATCCCTTCTGCTGACTTAACTTCAAACCTGTTCCTTCTTGTCTTGTTCTCAGTGAAAGCAAAAACAGCTGCTTCCTATTGTGCCCCTGGCTGGCCTCCAGGAAGAGAACCAGTTGTCAAATCTTTCCTTGCCCTCTCGGTGTCCTCTGATGCTGGCTAAATAGAGCCTGAGTTGTTTGCTTAAGGCCAAATGTGACCCACAGAGCTTTTCTCCTGTTTAAGTTCTGTAGCCTCTATGTCTTGGACAGAGGTCTCTGATGAAGCCCTGACCAGAGATGAGTATAGAGATTACCTCACTCGCCCACAAGCAACATACTCCTATTTATACACTCAAGATTCAACATGGTACCACACTGGAGTGCTGATTCACGGCTTACTAAGTTGTATTTGGCCTTTACTGTAAATAAGCAAAAAGAAAAGAGTTTATATTGTTCATTTTGTAATCTCTTTGGGCTCTTCACCAAGAGAAAACTTTTCTTCTATAAATGGATCCCAGATTTAGGATCTCTTCAGGAATATGAGTATGGAGAAGAGAGGACGTGATTTTAATGATGCGTAAATCTAAAATGAGATGATTATGGCCAGTGTCTTGAAATCATCATCTAGGAGCCAGCCTTCGGCTTGTGATCGAATTTGCCTTTCTAATGATAACCTAATGAAAACAGGGCACTTACCAGGCACTCACCATATACTAGACACTGTGCTAGGCATTTTGCTTATGCTTATTTAATTTCTCACAGTAACTCTATAGAATGGGTACTATGTCCCATTTTTCAGAGGAGAAAAATGAGGTATTGAATGTACATGAGAATGGATCTTAAAACCTAATGCTTAGTTTAAAAAAAGTAAGAAGCAGAATGAGAAATACAGCACAATACCATTTATAAAAGTAAAAGGTGTGTATATAAAACAATAACGATTTTATGAGAGCATAGGTAAACAGAACAGCAAACATGTTAGAGTGGTTATTTACAGAGAAGAGAGTGGGAAATGAGAATGAAAGGAAATAAATAGGTAACAAGAGGGGCCTTGCCCACAGCAATAAGGACAATATGCCACAGACTGAGCAGTACCATGCCTCCACATTGCACCTGAGGTCCAACTGAAAACAAACATGTAACCCCCAAACTTCAAGCAGGGAGATGGTAATAAGTGGCTCCGGGTTACAGATCCAGAAAGCCGCACTCACCCAGCTGTCTCGCACCTGCCTCTGTGCAGCCCGGCTTAACTAGTCTGTGAATCTTTAGTTCTTGACAACATACCTGCCGCATAGCTAAACCTCTTTAGGCTTCAGCATTTTGCCTTCAGCAATTACACAGTTTATATCTGATCTGGAGGAAGGGTGGATTCACAGTATTTCTTATAGGCCAAACTTAAATGTGAGCTGAGCGGCCAGCTATTCGCGCATTTGTTCAAGTTTGTACTGAGTGTTTATTATGCGCGAAGCACCGGGCCAGGCAGAGGGCAGGGACGAATGAGCGAGAACTCTGGTATCAGTGAGCTCCCAGCTACTGGATCATTCTCCAACCACGGTCAGACACATCTTTCTCCTCCTGCTGTCCCGCTTCGTGGCTCCGCTGGCAGGGCGCAGATAGGTAGCTCGAACCTGCGCAGGAATTTCCACAGCACTAACCAGCGCGTCTTAAGACCATTGGACCGCCACAAAGAACTTGTGCTATTGTGGTGGAAAACACTCATTTCCATTACTGGGAACTGATTTTTCTTGTGGCTAATCTTTCAAAATGGGTTGACCAAGAAGAACAACAAATGCCAAAATCACCCTAGTAAGTGTGGCCAAATCTGCGTTGTTGACTCACGTGGTAACTTCTCTTCCTGAGCCGGGAGAATGTTTGAGAGACATATGAGGAAGGAGGTCGTTCTGTAAGGCAAGCTTGTGTGGCATGAGGCAGCCACAACCCCCCGGGGGTTCAGGCTTCCTTTATGCTTGGTTGGAGTTGCTTGACTTACCTCAATAGTTTTACAGGTGTCCTCCAGCTGGCTGATCACTCCCTGGACTCGATCATTGCTTCCCACAAGGACAGCGATGCCATCACTGAGCTCAGACTAATGAAGGGGAAAGGAATGCAAGATTTCAGGAGCTTTCTAGTCAGCACTGAGTGCGGATAAATCACAGTATTGTCCTCAGGGATTCCTAACCCAGAGCCCATTGAACCCCTTAGGAGTAACAGTGAGGCTTAGAAGGCCCGTCAACCTCCTGGTCTTGTAAATAAAATTCTGTATGGATGTGTATATAAGTGCATTTGTCTGGGAAGAGGTTTCGTAGTTGTCACCAAACTCTTAGTGGAGACTGTGACCCTGCTAAAAAGAATTGTGAACACCGAATCACAGACGATAGCTAGAGCATATTATGTACCTTCCATGTGTACCAGACTAACTCATTACAAACTTGAAGCTGGAACATCTGACTGGCTCTAGGGGAGAATTGTCAACTGGCAATTCCTCTCCTCTTTCCACTCAAAGGGCTTCCATTGTTTGTACTTAGCCCTTTCCAAGACTGGCTATGGACCACCAGGCAGCACTGAATGGGGTCTTAGGACACCTACCTGCTTGGTCCAACTCAGCCTTTAACTTCTTTATGATGTTGGGCAAATATGCCATCATTTTGGACCCTACTTTTCTCGAATATAAAGTGAGAAGACTGGACCAGAACTGTGGTTGGAAAACATTTTAAAGCTTCAGAACCCTTTCTTCAAAATGAAGCTAATAAGGAAACCCAAAGGAATTGCCTGAAGAGGAGCAGGGTGGAAGTCCTGCCAGTCTGTCCTTCTGTCCATCCCACGTGAGTTTCTAGGGCTCTGAGGGAAACAAGTACCATTCAGTTCTAACATGCTATGACTTGAGCGAAGTGGGTAGGTATGGAAGGGAAAAGGGGAAATAAATCATGAGCGGATTGAAAAATAAGTAAATGTTATAGATACCTCGCTAAATCCTGCTTCTTTGGCATCTAGTACTCACTGGTTTAGCTTTCCAATTTGATTCCCACTGTGATCCTCGCGGTAACACACTGACCAAATGTGGACTCTGTGGCTTCACAGAAAGCAGCTGAGATATGGAGCTGCTCCAGTTCTGGGGGCCGGGAGCGGCTGCATCTGTCCGAGCACACCACTGCATGTTTATTTGCATCAGATGGGCACGTTGCTACTTGCCAATGGATGAAACCTGGTTGGCAGGTCAGTGATAAGCTGGGGACAAACTATAGTTGGTCACAATGTGAGGGTTGAGGCTGAGGCCCTGGGATGGGGGCATGTGCCAAACTCAGAGGGGGCCTATCAGCAACTGGCCTTGGTGCAAAGGCTAGGAGGCCAGTTTAACTTAGCCTCGATGCGTAATACAATAGCAGTGGGGGAGAAACGGCCTGGGAGGGTGTGGCAAACAGAACCTTTTGTTAGCGAATGAAGAATTCCTGCGCCTGCAGTGGAAAGTTATCCTTTTCATATCTATAGTCTGAACTTCAAATGGCTCAAATCAGGTGCCCACACACGGCTTGTCTTCAGCAACCTCCAAGGTGCACAAGAAACAGTGACCCTTGCCCTCTGCGCACCTTCCCAACCCTTGGCACCCCTTTCTCTCTAGCAGTCCCCTTCCTCTCCAGGGAATCTAGCCAGTGGCCACGTGCTCACCAGCACATCGCCCCTTCCGCTCCTCCCTCTGTGCTGCTTGGCCTCAGGGCCATGTGGCTTGGTTGGTCCCCTTGAGCAAAGGGAGCCAATCACACAGGCACTTGGAAGGGGCTGCAAAAGAGGAGCCACAGGGGTCGGAGAGGCTCTGTTACCTTCTGCCTCTGGAACACGTGAGTTAGGGGTGCCACCTGGCAATCCTTGTGTGCCCCAAAGACCTTGCACAGAGAGCAGGTGGGCACTTCACAGTTCAGACAGTAGATGTTGATGCGTTCCTCTTCATGCTCCTCACACATGGGCTGGTCAGACTTCTTTTCTGGTCTGGGAGGAGGTAGGCAGATCAACATGTCAACTCCCAATGGGCCGAAGCAGAGAGGAGTGATGAGCATTGCTATTCCAGAAAATGCCCAGCATTGCTATTCCAGAAAACGCTACCCTTCCTGTGCTCAGAGCCCTCCAAATTCCGCTGCCCTGTGGTTAGCGGTGGTGTGCTGATAGATCTCTAACAACCAGCCCGGGGTGAGGGGGTAGGACTCAGACACTCTGATCTGTAGCATTTGACAATTTCTGTGGTGAGTGTCCCCATCGTGGCTGATTTCAAGTTACTGAAGGTTTAAAACACGTCTAGTGGAATTCCTGAAAGCTGAACACTGGGTTTTTGTGTTAGGAGTGTGCTTCAGCCCTGTCTCTACACACTCACAAGTCTCTTGAGGTACTTTCCAATTAAGTGTAAAGAAGGAGCCAAGTTGCTGGTAAACTAAATCTCAGGTTTCCCCCAGCTTTGCAGAGACGCTAGATCCCAACTCTGTAGGCTCTAGCAAACGCCCTTCCCGCCGAAAGGAGGAGGGGGGTGGGCTGGAGGAGCCCTCATCTCTGATTATGAGTCTAGGCGCTGCTGGGAAGCAGCTCTGTGTAAGAAGGAAAATGTCAGCATGTGATTCATTCATTTGTTTGGGTCTCTTTCTGCCGCTAAGAAAATTAAATGTAAATAACTTCCTGAGTGAGGACTTGACACTGATTAAGAGTGGTTAGTAAGTGCTCGGTGAAGGTAACAGTACTTTAAGCAATAAGAAAAATGCAAAATGCTGTTCTGGGACGTGGTGGTAACCTTGGAAGAAAGGATCTCACAGATAATCCCCAAGACTCAGTTTTCCCGTACAGTTCAGCACCAGCCAAAACTTTTCGGAACTGCAACAGGTAATAATGGGGAGTTAGATTTGTGTGTGTTAGTGAGATGATAACCAAGTGATGGGAATTGAACGCATGAATTGGGAGTGACAAGTCCTTGCTTTTTAAGAATAACCTGTTAGTTGTAGAATCACCTGGAGCAGCCCAAGTTCACAGCGCATTGCTATTAAATGGTAGGGCCCGGTACCTTCAGCGAGGCTTACGTATTATGATCAAGACCAAAATTATGCCAGTCGTGGTGTTCTAGGCCCTCTCTGGAGAGCATGGTGAGAGATGTGGGTGTAGCCTACTTCTGCAAAAACCTGGAATTCTTCCATATCCTAGCTAAAGAGCGAGGTTGTAAATAGTTTTCAGAGGTACCTGAAAAATATAAATACAAATCTATAACCTTTCCTCACATTCCCAAACACATAGTTATTTAAAAGATTTGGGACTGAATTTTGCTATTGTTTTCAAGATCCGCTTTTTAAAAAACTGCAGGTTTTAATGGGCCATGAAATCGATTATTATGGGCCATGATATCAATTTCAGGGTCATGACCAGCACTGTTAAAATCAAAATAAAATAGAACAGTAAATACTGTGAACTACATGTAGTAAGAATAAGTAATGATAGCCGAGTCTTCTGTTTCTGGTGTACATAGATGTGTACGTAGGTACATACGTGTGTGTGTGCACGTACCTAAGCACATTGGAAACAAAAGTATGTATTTCATATCTATTTGTCTCTATATCTACCCACGTATGTAACGGTCAGCGTATCACAGTGTAAAATGTGCTTCTGCTGTGAGACAGGAATACAATGGTTGGGAAACCATTGCTATTGATGTGGTACCATGTAGCCGCAACCCCAGAACTCAGAGAAAGGCGGAGAATATACTGATTTACATCTATAAATCACTAGGTAGGAGTCAAGTCAAGAGATTGGGCTGTTGGGAGAAGCCCTGGGTCTGGTAAGGAAATTGTATGGGCTTCCAGCTTCAAGATTTCAGAATCTGGTTTTTGTAAAAGCAATTTTTCTCCAGTATTATAGCAATATGTTTTCCATAAAGTCTGTGGCCTCCTGACTTGAATTTCTGCTATATTCTTGGAAGTCAACTGAGAAAAGTAAACTCTGCCTGGTCTGTTTCCTCCACCAAAATGTGAGTTCCACGAGGGCAGGTTTGTCTTCTTTTTTTGCCCAGAACAATGCCTGCACAGAATGCGTACTCAGTAAATATTTATTGAATGAATGAGAAAGGAAAGAGAATCTGCCAGATTAATGGACAGTACTCCTTGTGCTCTAATGTAAAACCACTCACCTGGGTAAGGCATATGAAATATGGGGAAAACCCAGGGTCACTTGGCATTCATGAGCCCCGAAGGAAGGGGCCAGACAAAATTCTGAAGACTCCATTTATAAGTGACAAAGCCCTCTGGGGGTTATCTAGAGACTAGGAGTGGTGGTTTGCTCTTTGCTTGGTCAAAGGCTTCTCCACCTCCAATATCTTCCCTACCATGTATCTCTGTCTCGTGATAATAAATGTCGAGTACGTGTCTGGAGCACATTTACTGGAAAATGGCACAGGTGATGCTTCAGTGGCTGATCTCCCTGCAGCATTTCCTGAGGGCAGCCTGTGGCCCACGTGCTATTCTGATGTCAACAGCTCTGACCAGAGACCACATCTACGATATATATAGTGCAATTATATACAGAGTATACAGAAACACTAAAAATGTGTCAATAGCCGTAAGGCTGTATGTTTAGTCTTGATTGTGATTATTTTTCCATAATGTGATACAGGCTGAGAACTACTGCCCATGTTCCTTACCAGATTTTTCTTGTTTACGTAGCAACACAGGCCCAGAGACATCCCCCACTTATAAGTGGGTATATAATAGAAACCTTTAGACGGCTTAAAACATATAACAGACTTGGGTCAAACGTGGCATAAATATGATGTAAATGCACTTTCATGAGGTGAGAGGGTCTGAGCTCGCAGCTGGGGCTCAGGGCTCAGCTCCAGAGGCGGGCAGTGGCCCCTCGCCATTCAGTGCCGGCCAGCCTCAAGGAGTCTGTAGCCTCTCTGGCCTCAGGTTGCTGGGACCATCGTGGAGCTTCCCGAAGGGTGGGCATCTGGTCTTGGCGAGGCATGGCAGGCGGTGCCCTCAGAGTCAAACTGATCTCCAGGTTTAATTCCAGCTCCGCTTCCCCATGTGGCGGCTGTGTGGCCTCGGGCAAGTTACTTAACCTGTTTCAGATTCCGCCTCCTTTCGTATCTGAAAATTGGCCTGAGGGTCTTCTAATTAAATATGGCAGAGTGAACCTATGCCTCTTTTGTGTTTCCTGTGGAAATCCCACTAAAATGAGAGCGACAAAATCTTAAAAATCACATTCTAGTCGAAATCAATAAGGACAAAAAACAAGCAAGATGACAGCAGATGAGATATGTCGACCAAATGTTGGCAGTTGAGAACATCTGTATGAAAGGAAGTAACCTTCTGGAGTTGCATCTTATCTCTGCTAAGGGCCTGCAGGGGAGAAGCCTGCACGAAGCAAGCTGACCTGAGCTGCGGAACCCGGGAAAGGCTCTGGGACTTCGGAAGCCAGGTACTCTGAAGGCAGGCGTGTGTGGGAAGCTGCAAAGTGGAGCACTTTCTGCATATTTTGGGAGATTACTTGAGGATGTTCTCCACAAAAACAGCAGAATAAACCAGCAAAAGAAACATAGGTTCTAGGAAACAAGGATTCAACCCAGGGAAGGGTACAAGTAGGCAAGGCCCAGCCATGGGAGGACACTGTCCTGATCATGTGCAGTGAAAAGTCGATAGAGAATGTCTAAATCAAAAGATCAAGAAATGGGGGTGCCTGGGTGGCACAGCGGTTAAGCACCTGCCTTCGGCTCAGGGCGTGATCCCGGCGTTACGGGATCAAGCCCCACATCAGGCTCTTCCGCTATGAGCCTGCTTCTTTCTCTCCCACTCCCCCTGCTTGTGTTCCCTCTCTCGCTGGCTGTCTCTATCTCTGTCAAATAAATAAATAAAATCTTTAAAAAAAAAATCAAGAAATGGGTGTATAGTTGTAGGATACAGATGTCACTGGGTGATAAGAGAAAAACTACTAAAACAAGTGGTTGGCTCTGGGGAGTGAGACTTGGGGGTGGAGAGAGAGTGGGGTGAGAGTGGAGGCCTCCCTAGAGGTCTTGTACTATTTCAGTGTTTAAATTATGTATATGAGTTAGCTTCAGTGAAATATTCAGAAATTTTAACAAGGTAATAATAATAATCACAATCTCACAACATTGTTGTGAGAATTAGAGAATTATACACGATTCATGTGTAAAGTTGAAGTACTCAGCACGTATTAGTTTTACTTACTATAAATTAATTATTATAACTTTCATGATTAATACTAGTGAAATAAATTCCTGTTCTTGTCACCTCCCAAACTGTGGCTGGTTCCTGCAGAAGTCTAGGTAAGAAGGCCAGGTGTTGTCAAGATCTACAATCTCCAGTCTTTCTGTGGGAGGTCAGAGTTGACCAGCCCCTCTCCTTTGTGTCCCCACCCCAATTACTGTGAGCCAGAGACGGGTTCATCTCACTCTGTATAGCCAAGGTTATTCTAAGGTTGCCTAATGGACTCTGCGGCTCAGACTTCTGGGCTGGCAAGGCTGCCCGCCTCCAGGGAACACCTGGGTTTATGCCCAAACAGAAACACCTGGGCCCTCTTTGCAACTTGTAGTTTTACCACCGAGTAAAAATGTCCCAAAGGCAGGTCTCAAGTTCAAGAAATAACAGCGTAAGTAGAACTTGATAATCAGAAAAACACCACTAGCGCACGCAGTTATGAGCGTCATGGTTGGACATTCGGTTCGTTACTTTTATACAGTTTGTTCACCTGGGCACTTTTTTGGCAAATGCACGTGTAGACTTTATGGTTAAAGTAAGGATGTATCTTGTGGTTTTGCTAATGCTACAAGTTTAAATATTTCTTCTGCTCTGCATTTCATAACATTAATGCTGTTATTTCCCATATTTCAAGCTCTCACTGTAGCAAGTAGCAAAATGCAATAGAACATGGAAGAAGCTTTGTGGTGTTGCTTCGTCAGTGGGCGCTTACAAAGTAACCATTCTGTGCAAGACACTGTACTAGGCACTGAATCAGCTGTTATATATAAACACCATTAATAATTGTCTGGGTTATTAATTGACTGGTTATTTTTTTTAAGAGACAGTGCGTGTGTTTGCATTTTAAATAACGTAACACAATCAGATCCGATCTGTGAAGCAACAGCAGCAACAATAGCACTTTCCTTCTTCTCCAGAGACTCTGGAAGCAATGGAAATAGCTGACTCCATGTCTCTGCAATATGTCATCAGCAATTACTCTTCTTCCCCAATTTCATCTAGATTCTGGCACTATCTAATTTAGCTTGAATCTTAAGCAGAAACTAATAGCCATAATGATTATAATAATTATATGTTAGATTTATAGAACAGCTTTCCTTCTAAGAGTGCAAGGTTCTTAGAGCCCTGCAGATGTTCCATAAATACATGTCTCCTAATAAGAATCACAATGAGTTCATTTCCAGATGGTCTCAATATTGCTATCAAGCTTTGTGGACCCGACTGACCTGCGTACAATTGAAAAAGGGCTCTTCACACCGTGCCTTCTAGGAATGAACTCCTGCAGCGTTGTCTCTAGGAAAGGAACTCTATAGCCAATGTGATTTGATGAGGAAGAAGCTTTTGTTTGTTTTTTAAATGAATGGATGCATCTACTGAGTATCTACCAACAGGTGAATGCTAAGAAACTAGAGAGGCAAATACACTCTAGACACTAGAGAAGCATAACCTGAATGCCATCCCCCCCACCCATGTCTCTAAACTTTAACTTGCTAAAGGACAGGACTGTGCATTGCTTTGCAACTTCCCAGAGTCCGTACCATAACTAACAATGTTAGAGAACTTTGTTTTTATTGTGATCATCTAGACAATTTTCAGATGAGACTGTCTAAACTAGGACCTGGACTATTTTGGAAAATGCCATTTCTATTTGTTTTCCTTGAGGTTTTGTACTATAAATTTTCTGCTGTGTAGACTCTGGAGCTACAAAGGACCTGTGAAGTGCAGAGACGTCTCAAACATACGTCATACAAGGCTTGGGTGGGCCGCAGTACGCCTCTTTCAGTATTACCGAATGGCTTAGTGTTAGTGAATTACTTCATTCTTAAATCGATACGAAGGCCTCGGGCACCAGCTGCCTCCTCCTTCCATGCGCAATTCTCACATTGGGAAGGACTCTCTTGGAAAAAGATTTTCTGAGAAAACAATGTCTGTGATTGGCAAACAAGCATTTGGTGTATTGATCCGTTAGAACAAACAAACAAATAGACAACGACAAGCTTCAAATGGGGTTGACACACGGAGGAACCATACCTGGTGGACTCCTGCTTGTAGATGTCAATGATATTTTCCACCAGTAGGTTCCTCTGAAGGCCATATATCCCATGTCTGTCCAGAACCACTTCGTGTCTACAGGACGGGCAGCGAAACCGGCCCCCTGATGCCACGGTGGTACCCCCTCTTGTGGGCAAATACGGGTTAGAGGCCTGTTCTTGCCAAGCGAGAAAAGAGGAATTGAGTAATGCCACACGTAGTTTTTCTGAGACTTCTTTTCACTCTGTTACTACGAACGACATCAACTTCTACTTTAAGCTGGCCATGAGATAATCCCTTAGGGCCTCCTCAGCAAGTGGTCCTAAAACACAGGGCCAGCACTTACCCACAGTCAATGGCCACGTACCACGTTCAGCATGAGGCACTTTCCATCCAGTGTTTTCATAACCAAAACTTCCGGCCAGAAACTCCAACATTAACACCTTGGGCAGCAATTCATTTACGATTTTGAAACAGATTCAATGTTTTGAGGTTTTTTTTTTTTTTAAACAAAGATGATTCTTAGCATTTAAGTAAAACTAGATTTGGGAGTAAGGAGGAGGCAGACAGCAAAGCACAAAGGAAATCATTTAAAAAAATGTTTTTCTTAAAACGAATGCTGCCTTAAAAAGTTTTCTAAAAGAATTTGCCTAAAAGTTAAGCACTTGATTCTGAGAAAAGAGACTCTTTTTACCCCCCTAAATTCCAAACAAACCTACCTGGAAAATATCACTGGCACATTTCCTACACAGGTTATGCTGACACGGGAGAATAACCACGGGTTTCGTGAACATCTCTAAGCAGATAGGACAGATGAGTTGCTTCTCCAAGTTATCCATGGTCTGCTGCTCTTTGGAAAAAGACTTATAATTCAAAGATGCGCTCATCTCCTAGCCGTCCCTCTGTGCACTGCCAGGGAAAGGGTGCTCCGAATGGTTTCTGCAAGTGTTTCCTGGAAATAATTCCAAGGATTGGGTGATCAAGTGTCCTTTATGGTTTTCTCAGTGGCAGACATTGTTTCAGGCCCAGGTTCAGAGGAGGTGTCGGACCTGTTTTTAGCAGCGGGGGGTCACGTGACAGTGGGCTGACTTGTCCATATAAGCCAGTGACAGGAGGATGGATTCTGACAGGTGACAGAGGACAGAAGCCAACATTCCTGCCCCAGGGAGTGAAGAGAGTGGGTGGGAAGAAGGATTACAAACCCCATTTAGACAGGGTGGTGAGGAGAGGGAGGTCGAAGCTGACTGTTGTCAACAACAAATGCAAATGTGCATGCCTAGTCACTGAGCCACGCCCTCTGTGAACACTCAGTAAGACCGAGGTGACGGCTTGCTCCAGGACTGGGGAGAATGCGGTCCAAGAGTCTAACTGTATAACAAATGCTATTTCTGCCTTGAGAGCTCAGGAAGCGAGTCACCAAGAGTAGCACGATCATACTGTCTTAAATGAAAACACACAAAACATGTCTCGAAATTCATTCTCCTGGCTTTACAAAGGCAATCATCTAAAGACATGCTAAATGTTGATTTTTTTTTTCATCTTTGTGAGAGTTGTGGTCCGGGAAAAATTCTGATTTAAAAACTGAATTCAATCCTTTTCACCATGAAAGTATCTATGAAAAAAAATCCAAACACCAGTCGATGTCCCATTTTTTTAAAGTTGTGAATAAAATTCTGGTAAGTTCTTTTTTCTTCCGCTTTGGTCTCCTTCCTCCCTAAACCCCTCTTTCATCCTGTATGCCTACAACCCCCTCCTGACACACACCAAAAACACAAAGAAAACTTGACAATCTTTATAATTTAAATTTAGTTTGCAGCAATAATCAATAATGAGGTAGTAACTGGCATGTGGGGTAGGAGACCCATTATTTCATCTTTCCATAAAGCAGGGAACAGATACCAGTGCTGCTGCCAACTGAAGTAAAAATAGAGTCCTGCTTCCATACCTGGATTTTCTCTGGTCTGAAATCCCTCCTACACCTCTTTGCATTGGCCTCCTCCTCCAAGTTGGTTTTTTAAATGACAGTCTTCCTGGTCATTTCTGATGTTCTTGGTGTGCTCTTGAGTCATAAATAGTGATCATGATGTTTGCCAGGATTTTGTGAAAGAACTGTTTCATCAATATATAATTATTTAAAAATTAAAAATCAGGGGCTCCTGGGTGGCATAGCAGTTAAGCGTCTGCCTTCGGCTCAGGGCGTGATCCCGGCGTTACGGGATCGAGCCCCACATCAGGCTCTTCCGCTATGAGCCTGCTTCTTTCTCTCCCACTCCCCCTGCTTGTGTTCCCACTCTCGCTGGCTGTCTCTATCTCTGTCAAATAAATAAAAAAAATCTTAAAAAAAATTAAAAATCAGATCAAAAATGAAAAAGAGATATGTATCTGTTTATATGTGATGAATTTGCAGGTTAATTTCTCCTTGATTTAAAAATATTCAAACAGTGAACACATTTTGTCAATATATTGCCAGTATGCACTTAATCACAAAGAGTAGGCCAGTGTGGCTGGTTATTTGTGGTCTTATTGCTGTGGGCACTAAAAGCTTATTGAGAATCTAAGAAGCTCGATTAGCTAATAATAAGTTACGTGTATTCATAAACATTTCAGGCATCTTAGGAGAATTTTGTGATTCCTTTCAGTATATTTTAGCAAGTCCAGGAAAGAAGGGAATTGGTGACATTGTTTTTACGGAGTTAATTCAGTTCACCCAGCCTAGGCAGTTAACTGTATTATCATTACATGGGCTATGGAGGTCTGAACGCAATATGTGAGTTCTTTTCTAGGAAAGATAAAGTTTCTACAGTAAAAGACTCTTCAATCTAAGGAAAAGCACTTGAACTAGTAATGTACAATATAGCCAAGACTATCCTTATTAGAGGAATTCATTCTTTCAAACAATATTCACTGAGTGTTTATCATGTGTCCCCATTGTGCTCAGCTCCGTGGATGGAAGGACAAGCGAGACACAGGTGATTGTCCTCAAGGAGCTCAGTCTAACAGTGGAAATAAGACACTCATATACAGAAACATAGTACGAAACAAAATGTGCTAAAGAGCCACAGACTTTCAGAGCTGGATTCATCAGGAGGGCTTCATGGGTGGGTTGATCCTCTGAGAACTTAGGCGAATGGGTGTATAGTCAGGTGGGGCGTAGTTGGGGCTTTCCAGGGCAAGGCACAGAAGCAAAGACAGCAAGGCACAGGAGTGCAGGGAATGCTCAGAGCGCACGGTGCTTTGGGCCCAGTGCAGAGCATGCTGCTGGCACATTGGCAGGCCACAAACACCAGGCTAAAGAGTTTTTAACACTTAAGAAATTAGGCAACAGGAAGTTGTTGGAAGTTTCTCGCAGAAACATTTCCGCGAGAGGTGTGCATTGGTGGTTGGGATAGATTAGGGTGAAGGTGACCTAGATAAAGACCAGATGGGAGGTTGTCGCCAATAGCCCAGGTGAGAGGTCATGATGCCCTGGCGCTGGGCGATGGCAGTGGGGAAGGAAAGGAGGAAAGGGACTCTGAGGCTGTGAAATTAGGATCCACAGGGCTGACTCAGGTGCTCTGAGTCTGAGCAACCAGCGATGATACAGTGAGAGGTGCACAGTGAGTCAGGAGACAGTCCTTCCAATCCAGCTTCCATGTCTACCTCGCTTTGTGGTCTTGGGAAACTGACCTCACTTAGCTGAATTTCAGTTCTTTTATCTGTAAGCGAGTGGTGTTCATAACGTAGCTTAACATTATTTGTGCGGGGGGGGGGAACCTTTGAAACAATATTAATTTTAACATTAAGAATCTTCAATTCAATTATTTAATGTAAAGTTGATCTCTTTCCTCTCTGTTTTTGTTTCTTGCCTTGTACTTTTTCTTAGAACGGCCTCTAGGAGGCGACCCAGCAAACTAGCAAGAATCCCATAGGCTTAAAAGTCAAGTTGGTGGCTAATTACCACTTTCCCCTCTTCACCTCTTTTCTCCATTCTTTGCTCTTTTCCACTCTCAGAGACCAGCAGGGCATGAGGTAGGCATGTGAATTGAGAGTGGGACATGGGAGTAGCACTCTGCTCTAGGGAAAATTTTAGTCTGCTCCCAAATCTTTCACAGAGTTTGAAAGATAGGGAAAATTCTGAAACTGAATCCGATTTCAAGGCTCTGGGATTTGGAGTGGATCTGTGTCTCCACAGAGTCATGACAACCAGCTCAGTCTCCTGAAGGTGTCCTGGCCTGTATAGGAGTGATGCACAGCCTTCTCCCCTTCCCAAACCCCCACCCACCACAACCAGGACAGAGGGTTGAAACCAACTGGGGGCAATTACCCAGGGAGTTGGTTTAGTTGGAGGCCCCAGTTGCCCCTCATTCCCAAGTCCTACCAAACTAGGACAGGGTTATGTTTACACACGTTGAGAAGCTGAAGCCAAACCTCCACTGCTCTCACCTCCTGGAGGACCAGCAGTTTCCCAATTCCCCAGATAAGTCAGAGGAAGCAAGATGAGTCCGTAGGAACCTGACTACATGCCCAACAGCAGACTTGGCATTAAGGCATGAAAACAGAAAGAGAAGACTTTTGACCTCTTTCAACCTCTAGCTACCAGGCCCAGTGGGCCCAGACTTCAGGAGACATAGCATAGAAGTGAAATGTGGGTTTTAGTGTGTTCATCTTGGGAAGGAAAAAAAGGGGGTTCTAAAATCTGTTACTTTTAGGACTGTGTTTGACCCTTGAACAATAACATATATGGATTTTTTTTTGTATAGTGCAGTACTGTAAGTGTACTTTCTCTTCCTTATAATTTTCTTAATAACATTTTCTTTTCTCATGTTGCCTGGGGAATGACAGATCCGACATTAAACCTCCAGAAACCTGGTTGAAACCATAACACTGTGGAGGAGTGCAGACCTCCAGTCCTTTATTGTAAGAATATAGTATATAATACATGTAACATACAAAATATATGTTAATTGACTGTTTATGTTATCAGTAAGGCTCTGGTCAGCCGTAGAATATTAGTAGTTAATATTTAAACAGTAGGATATTAGTAGTTAAATTTGGGAGGAGTTAAAAATTATATGCCGATTTTCAACTGCTTGGGGGGTCAGCACACATCTCCACGTTGTTCAAAGGTCAACTGTGTACTGCCACAGCAAACATAATAAAAATGTACAGAGTACTGATCATTTCTTATAACAGCTCTCTATAATAGGTATTACAATTTCCACTGAGCCGACTGTAACTCAGCCAGTTAGTTGCCTAGTCAAATGGCTGCTAGTTGTGAAGCAGATTCGGAGGAACATCTTTTGACTACAAATCCCATGACCTCACCCACTAAGCTATACCACACCCACGCTCTACAGCACACTCTCCATTAGAATTTTCTGTAATGATGTAAATGTTCTCTATCTGTACTGTGTAACTTCTAGACACAGGTGACTATTGAGTACTTGAAATGTGTATAATGCAACTTGGGATCTGAGTTGTAAATTTTATGTAATTTAAACTTACGTTTAAACAACCATAGGTGGCTAGTGGTTACCATACTAAACAACCAGCTCTAGAATATGTGATATAAAAAAAATCTTGGGAGAAAATGGGAGTGTATTTAAAGGATTCTCTAACAGGAACAGGGTCTCCTTCTTTTAGTGGATTTTATACTTCCTGGGCAGAATGATATGAATTTCTAACCCCAGAATAGTTAGGAGAGCGACATCAACTCTTCATCCTAACTTGCAAAACAAGAAAGACCATTCTGGGAGTTGGAGGCATTAGAAGAGAGCTAGGGAACCAGAATGTTCTTAGCATTTCATTTACCCACGTTCTCTTTGTCTCTTTAGCATAGGTAATTGCAAATACAGGTACTTGAAAATAATCAAGGCTTAGCTCAAGGAGCTAGTCCTTCCTCAAACAGAGTAGCAGACTTAAGGTCAAATGGAAGGTGGGCTAAAAAGAGGTAAAAAAATCGATACGATTTGAAGCAAAGCAGTGAGGCAGAGGCAGAGCAGCCCTGCTGGAAGGAAGAGAAAACAAAAGGCACTAGAATGCTGATCTTGCTTCCGGCTCAACATCTAAGGTAGAGAGGAAGGAGAATTCTTCCTTCTTGTATCCACTGGAAGTGAGAAAGTTGGTGGCTAAGACATTAAAACAGGGAAAGAACGCCAGATGGTGGGGATGTGGAGGCAGAGAATTAGGAACCGCTTAAAAAGGAGGTTTAGTTAGCCTGGAACACGAGGGCATGAGTGAATCGGGACTTTCAGGTCAACTCCAGCCCTGGTTACATCTCTTGAAAATCACTTTAATTCCATGCCAAAACAAAGACCAATGCTTAGTATTGTGCTGACCAGGTCCTCTTACACTAAGACAGTGATGTTATTAATTCTTCCCTGCAATACCCAACTGTTCCTTCCATCCATCCATCCATCCAACCATCCCACTCTCGCTCCCTCCCTCCGTTAGTGAGAACACTAATACATGACCAGTGGGGAGAAGGCAGCACTTCATTCAGGATTTAGATGAGCTGGTGTTCTAAGAGCCAGGCTCTGTTGATCAGTGCTGCTAGATATAACCCATCTGACCACAGAAGACATATGTACAGTATGTTATTTTGGTATTCTGGGGCTCAGGGTGTGAGTTAGAAAAGCATTTTCTAACCAACTTTATAAGTTACTTGAAAAAAATATAACCCAGAACTCTCTTTCCAGTAAAAGGATTCTTGCAATCTTTTTACACCAAGGACTCAACTCATGATATCTACAAAATACTTAACATTTTTCTTCTGTCTCCGTTGTCAGTCTCTTCAGTTTAGCTGTCTGTCTGGCAATAGGCAACTTGGATATGTGATTTTAAAAATTTTTAATGAAAAGAAACATTTTACAAAATCTAAAATCAAAGAGAAATGAATCAACTTGAAAAGTACTTTACAAAAGCTAACACTATGGCATTTCTTTCATGAGATAGTTTGCAAACTTCTGGCTGTAAGTTTTTCTTCTTGATAATTACTCCTCCAAATCTGTTGTTTATGCATTTTATTTTATTTTTTTTAATTTTTTTTGTTTATGCATTTTAATTCATCATAAGTATCTCTGAGGATATGTTAGAAAATTAACATATTTTACTTTTCTCTGAACATTTCTTGGCATAATTCACATGCCAGAAATGAACAGTGACTGTCCCAACTAGTAGCAAATACTTTAGCCTAAGGCCTTCCCAATTGTCATGACTGAACCCCTGGCCCTTCTTGACTCCACTCTCAGCACACACAACCTGCCTCACCTTCCCTCCACCTCAGTCTCCTGATTGATTTTTCTGAATTCACTCTTGCTTTCTGCAATCTGTTTCTCATATGTCACTCCCTATTTAAATCTCACTAATGGTCCTATTACCCGTGGAATAAAAAACATTAATCCTCACTGTGGTCTCTAAGGCCTGACATGATCTGGCTCCTACCTACCTCTCTGACCTATCTTTCCAGTAGAAATAAGATGTGAGTGACAAGTATAAGACATATGTATAACTTTAAATTTCTAGTAGCCACGTTAAAAAACAGAAACAAATGATATTAATGTTATTAAAAGATTTTATTTAACACCCCCAAAATATAAACTATTATTTCAACATATAATCAATATTTTAAAAAATGAGATATCTGTGAATAGAGATAGTTTTACTTCCTCCTTTCCAATCTGGAGGTCTTTTACTTTTTTTTCTTGCCTTATTGTACTGGCTAAAAACCTCGAAACGAACATCCTTGCTTTGTTCCTGATCTTGGGAGAAAAGCATTCATATTATTAATATTAAGTGTGTTGTATTAAGTGTGTGTTTTTCATGGAAGCCTTTATCAGGTTGAGGAAGTTCCTTTCCCTTCCGTTTGCTGATAGTTTTCAAACTCAGGAATGGACGTGGAATCTCATCAAATGCTTTTTCTGCATCTACTGAAATGATCACGTGGTTACTTTTCTTTAGCCTGTTTACCATGATGAGCTATGTTGATTTTTGAATGTTGAACTAGCCTTGTATTCTTGGAATAAATTCCATTTGGTCATGATGTATTTTCCTTTTTATGAATTGTTGAGTTTAACTGGCTAAAATTTTGTTTAAGATTTTTGCATCTATTTTCATGAAGGACACTGGTCTGTAGTTTTATTTTTTCGTAATGTGTTTGTGTGGATTTGGGATCAGGATAATGTTGGTTTCATAGATTAAGTTGGACAGCATTCCATCTTCTTCAATTTTCTGAAAGTCTGTGTATACTTGGTATTATTTCTTCCTTAATTGTTTGGTAGAATTCACCACAGAAGCCATCTGGGCCTGGTGTTTTCTTTTTGAAAAAACATAGGAGTTAATACATGTAAAGTAACTAGAACTGTGCTTGGCTTATAGGAAGTGCTGTTAGCTATTATTTTTTAAAAATGCATCTTATATTGTCAAATAAAACTTATAAATGTTTGTTACAGAAATTAAAAAATATTTTATAATTTTAAAGAAGAAAAAAATTACAGTAATGTTATTATCTAAAGATCACTGCTATTAATATTCTAGTGCATTCTTCAGTCTTTTCAACAGATAATGCTTGTTTATATTGTTATTGTTTATATTGCCTGGTACCCAATTTATTAAATTAGTATTTGATTAACATTTCCCATGTCAATATTTCTTAAGAAGTATAATTTCAATGGTTATGTATGCTCCATTAAATAGTCATACCATAATTTATGTAACTATTATTTTGTATTTTTAGGATTGTTCTACTTTCCCTCCACAGTAGATCCAAACATCTCTTTCCTGCACTTCCATATATATTTGTAGAAGCACACATGCAAACCCTCAGAATATTCCCTCCAGGCCTTCCTTTTATGGTACTGATCATATACACTAATAACAGCTAATGTTTATAGTATGTTTACTATGTGCCAGGCCCTGTAATATGGGCTTTACATGTTACATCTCAATTAAAAGTAGGTACCATTTTTATCACCCCTATTTAACAAACAAGGAAAGTGAAGCACCAAGATGTCAAGCAACTTGCCTAATGTCACTTGGCTAGGGAATGTGAAAGCCAAGAAAGGCCATCAGATTTCACAGCCCACATGACTATGTGCAACACTGCCTCTCAGCTTATACCTTTAGACTTTTGATAGGAATTCCATTCCACACCTGAGTTGCTAATCCTGAGATGTTGTTTGAGTTCTTGCCCAGCTCACTGGCCCTGAACATGTGCTCTCCACCTGGATATTGGGAGTATTACTTCCACTTATTATCCATTTCTTGCTCTTATAGTCATTTATAATTTTACTGCTAGCTCCTCCAGTCAGTCAGTTAGAGCACTCATAATCTCAACTAAAACTGGGACATATCATCTGATAAAAGTATTCCTTTTCCTATTTGGAAATTTATTTTCATGAAAATAATGATATATTTTAAATGAATCACTATACACTCAATTTAAATACTTTATTGAAATGAGTAAAATGAGATAAAAATGGAGACTGTCCTAGAAAAGGAAAGATATACCAATAAAATGTGGCAGGTTGTACACATTGGTAACAAAAACGTGCAGTTTGCCTAGAACACTAAAAGGAACATGAGATAAAAGAATTGTCACTTATTAATTGTAATCCTCAAAAAAGGTAATATTTCTGTTGTCTTTGTCTTTGAAAATGTATGTTTTGTGTTAAGAACTGCATAATGTTTCAACAGCTTTTCAGTGCCTATATTCTAATAAATTAGAATAGGGAGAATTTACCCGAAAAGCCTTTGTGTGCAATCTGCTCAATTTCTGAATCTTTTGGTGAGTGTGTGTGTATTTATTTTTTGTTTTGTCTTTAACAAAATAGACTATGCTCAATAAATAGATCTTTTTTTTTTTTCTTTCTTTCATTTAATTCCTTTTCAGCGCTGGTCTCCAATTCTCCACAATTACTTCGCAGGAGGAAAATGGCATTAGAACTCTCCTCAAGTAGCAAGCCTCTGGGTTTAAGGCCGCTCTCCACTTCCTCACCTCTCTTCCCGTACCCCCCTTGCTTTATCCTATCCTACTAGCGGGACACTCCACTGAGCTCAGTTGAGATGAAGCCGAATGGTTCTCACTTCCTCGGCTCAATGTAAGTTTAAGGCAGCCAGCGTCCTTTTTCCAAGTTCTATGTTTTTTTGTGTTGTTTTGTTTTTCTGTCAGCTCCCCCTAAATATGGGCAGTTTAGTATCAGATGGGTTTCTGGAAGTGCAGCGAACAATCACAAATCACAGAGAGGGGCACAGATGTTAACTGCAATCCGTAGCCGTTTTTGGACAGAAAAAGAACCAGTTTGGTGAACTTCCCAAAGTAAATGGGTCTAAGATTTTTAAGTTGTGAGAATAAACTATCAGCACCCATTATCCCCTGTCTGGGAAGTTTTAGGGAGCGGTAACCTCAAGCTCGTCCCACCTCTCGCTTGTCCGATGGCTGACTTCAAGTTCTACTTCGAATTGAATGAGAATCAAAAGAAAAACTACCGCAGGGGGAAGAGAAAAGAACTGGAGGATGCGGGCATCGATCCCGCTACCTCTCGCATGCTAAGCGAGCGCTCTACCATTTGAGCTAATCCCCCACCGCTGGGCACGGCTGGTTATCTCTTCCACTAGAGAGAGGTCAGAGCATTTAGAAACGGAAACTATATTTTTCTTGATCAAGCCTTACAGCTAAGGCCAAAATAGCAAAATTAGCAACCTCTCTCCTTCGAGCCGGAATCGAACCAGCGACCTAAGGATGGCCACGGGCACAGCGCCTACAGTCCTCCGCTCTACCAGCTGAGCTATCGAAGGGAGCGGGATGGCGGGGCGTCGACTTTACTTCATAATTCTTACTCTCTAAGGTTCGTGTGGTTTCCACCGCGTTTCTTTTGTGACTCCCAGATTTGTTGACCATAAGGTATCCTTCTAGCGAAACCCCGTCTCCTCACGGCAGCTGGAACGAGCGCTCGCGGTGCCCGCTCTCCAGAGCTCTGAGGAAAAGGGCCAGCGGCTGGCTCGGGGCTTTTCTCTGTGCCCAGGGGACTCGCGAAACGCCGAAGACGGTTTAGAGACAAGCAGAAGGCCGTGTGGCCCAGCAGCCGCCCCGCCGAGCGCAGACTCACTTCGGCGTTTACTAGGACCGCAGGTTAGGGTGATTCACAAAAGATTTCACACGGGGGGTACCGCCGTAGGCCAAAACTGGAGCGAAAGCGCAAGCATTTCCAACTGTTCGTTGGAATGTTATGTGTATTAGGGAAGGGGACCCGTGGAACGGGCCGTAAATCATACAAAGTTGGTATTAAAAAAAACAAAACAAAAAAAAGAGCATGTTGTCTCCTTCGAGCCGGAATCGAACCAGCGACCTAAGGATGTCTCTCGCCAGGAAGTCAGCTACAGTCCTCCGCTCTACCAGCTGAGCTATCGAAGGGACGGGCAAACTTTTTGTGCCCCTTGAGATTCAAACTCAGGAACTCGAGTAAGTACAGCCGCCGGTTAGAAGTCGAATAGAGCATGCGTAATTGAGGAACGGGGCGGGGAAGGGAGCGAAAGCCTGTGAATTGTTTCACGCGTGCGCAGAAAGACAACCCGGCTCCACCTCGTGGGACCCTGACCCACCGAGGAAAGAGGCCCCTTTCTTGTGTGTCTAGGGCTGGGGGTGCTGAGGCTCAGAGAATCCGACGCCACGTTCCTTTGCTTTTCCTGTACTACCCTGCGCTGGGGTGATTGTCGAGTGTGGCCTTACCACTCTGTAATCTGTACATCCCCTCAGTTTCTCTTCGTGTGGAGGGCCAGTGGCGCAATGGATAACGCGTCTGACTACGGATCAGAAGATTGTAGGTTCGACTCCTGCCTGGCTCGGACTTTTGTTACAATAGATTTTAAAAACCAAAGATTATTACTTCTTAAGGGTTCATCAAATCACAAATGCCAGAAGTATTTTATCGCACTTTGAGTTCAGAAAGCTGTTGCGCGTCGGTACCAGTACCACCCCTTCGAACTCTCGAGCATTAACGAGACGCTGCGGCGGCCGCGCCCCAGGCTGCCCCCGAGAGCGTTGCGGCCCCGGCTGGGAAAAGCTGGGGGGTGAGCGGCTCAGAGGCTCCAGGTGGGAAGCCAGGTGAGGGATCCGGGAAGTGAAGCCTGCAGTCCCCGTGATGAAGCTGGTTGAAATCCCAAGGCTGCTTCTGCTGCTGCTTCCTTCTTCGGGTCTCTGAAGATAGTTGAAGACTAAAGTCACTGAGTCACTAGAGAAAGTGCCCACGCACATCCCCGACATGGCAGAGGAAAGAAAGTTAAGGTTATTTACGATGTCTTTTTGATCCTGTTCCTGTTTTACATTTCATCTTAAGGGTTCTGAGCCCCTCCTCGGTTGTAAGCACAGGGTAAAAACCATCTAGTGACTTGGGTTCTGCCCTCAAGGGTCTTTTAACCAAGAGGGTGTAATGTGGGTTTGAACAAATTGAGTTTTTATTTTGAAGTTATTGATCTTATTTGTGGGGGGTAGTTTAGAATTATTTCTTAAATCTCTTAAAGGTAAGACAGCAATTCCCAAAAGTAAAAGCTTTAATAAAATGTGAAATAGGGGAAGAGATAAATTAGGGAAGAGAAAAAGTGGAGTTGGGGGAAAGGACTAGTCTTTAAGTGGGAAAGCAGCTTCCTTAAGGCTATACAAACGGTTAAAGAAGCTAAAAATTGGGGGATCCAGGGACACAAGTACAGACCATTTGAACAAAATGATGGTGGGTTTTATTTTTGTTTCCCAGTGAACATTTTGCCATTTTTGAACGTAGCAAGCTGATACATGTTTAAAGTTACATAGTGTTTCTTTAGAATTAAAAAAAATTACCTCTGTGGGAAGTTGGGGACATATATTGCACCTCTTCCCCCAAGTTTGTTGACAGAACCTTTAAAATTAGACTACAAGGAAAGAGCCTCCATCTTATTCCTACTTTCTCCTCACTTTACAAGGGGTTTATTATTTGCAGAGGTTAAGGACATGGCCATCATCGCACTGTGGGAGAAACTCGGGCTTCCTGGTCTATCTCCTTCTTGTGCTTTTTCCCCAGCAGCCAGCCAAAGTAACACCCTCCAAGAGGACCAAGATGGTGTGTGATTTCTGGCTCTCTTACTGTGACAGAAATTCACACAGAGCTAATGTAAATCAGACAGACAATTATTACGATGGGAACCCAAGAAGGAAATGTAACTGGGCTTCCCTAAGGTTTTTCTCTCGGTGCCTCTCTGTATTTCTCTAGTGCTCACAGTTGGCAACACGGTGCTACCCCCCCCCCCCAAATTCCTGATGGTTTCCCCTCACAATCTATTGCTGTAGATCAACTGTTTGTATCTTTCCCTGCCACACAGCCAAATTCATGTTGAAAACCTAATGCTCAAGGTGATGGTATTAGCAGGTGGGGCCTGTGAGGGGTAATTAGGACAAGAAGGTGGAGAGTGCCCTTAAAAAGGAGGCATCTGAGAAATCCCCCCTCCCCTCCACTGGGTGGGCACCGTGAGATAGAAGTTCAGCAGCCTGCAACCTTGGAAGAGGGTCTTCACCAGAACCTGATCGTGCTGGCGTCCTGGTCTTGGATTTCCAGCCTCCAAAACTGTGAGAAACAAAATTATCTATTGTTTATAAGCTACCCAGTCTGGGGTATGTCGTTACAGCAGCTTAAATAGACTAAGATGTCTATCAACCGGAGACTCCTTTCTCTTTCTCAATCCTGACTGCAAAACCGTTCGTTGTTCTGGCCTCAGTTAGATGCTCACCCTTAATCCCCGAACTGTGTCCAGGGGTCAGGATTACATGCAGCCCTCAAGGCTAGCTCACCTATAGGCATATAGTTGGGCACATATTGCACTCCTTCTTCCTGAGATTCCAGTGAAAAGCTAATAAAGATAAAAAGAAAAAAAGTCAACGCAGCATGAAAGACAACGGTAGTTACAATGAGCTAACCTGAGATTTTAAATAATTTCTGGGATGTGGAATGCAAAAGAGGTTATGTAGACACATAAGCCAGGATGGAGAAACACACAGCTCAGAGTACACATTCTAGAAGCTAGCAGACAGAACTATTCTCCCCGTGGAGCTCTCAAGAAGCTCCAGGCACAAAGGTAACCGTACAAGGGTCAAAAGGCCCACAACGTTTTGCAGCTGCTGGTGTATTTGTCCCAGGTGGAGCTGCCTGGAGAACTGCTTAAGCAGAGTAGATAAGGCTGGGGAGAGTGGCAGAGTAGAGCCTAATAATAATTGACATGGAGAGAAAGAAAAGCCACCCCACCCCACCCCATTCTCAGAGTGCAACTCTCCTTGAGTTAGTAGTTTGGGGGATCTGAGGGCAGCGTGGCTATTTCCTCTTGTGCACCATTAATGTAAAAGCCTGCATGTCTGTAGGGCCAGCCATTTTACAGACACAAACCAGTGTAGTCCTTTATTCATGAATATGAACAAATATCTACCAGACATTTGAGAGGAAACAACTTAAAAAAGAAAATCCAAGATAAATACACCACAACTGATTCAAAAGGAAACAGATAATGCAAGAAATAGTACAGAACTGTTTTTGAATTGCTAATTGATATCCTTAGGGACATCTAAGAGGCTATTACAGTAATAAAAACCAGTAGAAGGTGATATTAAAAAAGGAGCAATGAGAAAATAGTTGAGTTCTTGAAAACTAAAAGAGTTTGCCAAAGTGCAAAATAACATATTGGTCAGGGCTAAAGATCAAATTTGGAGATATAGAAGATAGAATGGAAAACACCTGCCAGGAAACAAAAATATAGAGAGCAGAAAATATAAAAGCATGGGGGATAGGCCCAGAAGACACAAGGCTTTTGAGTTCCAGAAAGAGAAAGTAGAGAAAACGCATGGGAAGGAGTGGAAGAAAGACATTAGTCATCAGATCAAAAGTGCCATCCAAATATAATGAATGAAAAACAACCGTGCCTGGACAGCCTAGTGAAATGTAAAATCTTTGAGGATAAAGATGAAACCCTAAAGGCTTTCAGAGATGGGGACAACAAACAGGCTAGCTACAAAGGAACGAGAATCAGATTATAATCAGGCTTCTCAGCAATGATGGATGCTAGAACACAGTAGAGCAAGACCCTTGAAGTTCTGTGGGGAAATAATTTTGAACCCAGAATTGTATAATCAATCAAGGTAGCAATCATCTATGAGAACAAATAGGTCACACTTGTGAGGTGTCATAAAATTTAAATCCTATGATTCTTTTGTGAGACAGAAGATAAACATTCCTTGAAGATGTTATACTGATGGTGTTCTGTAGGAAGCAAAAGCTGACAACAACAAAGGGTGGGGGGGAAGAATACAAGAAAGAGGAGAACATAGGATTTAAGAAAAAAGGGAACCAAGCAAGGAACTCAAGTCCCAGGTTGGCAGTGATGCAGCAGGCAAAAAAGCAATCAGGACAAATTAGGAAAAAACCAAAAGGGTCAGGGGACTCTAAGAAGATGATCTTTCGAGAAGAAGGTGGATTCTTTCACAATAGTTAAGTCATTAAGGACCAGGAAGACTTTAGAGATACTGTAAAGCATGTCATTTTTGCAAGCCAAAGATAATTAGAAATTTCTGGAAAAAAAAAATACAAAGAGCTTTATAAAGAATTCATGGTCCAAATATAAAGCAAACTAAAATGTGGTACAATTTTGAGAGGTTGATGGCATATATTATGGACTAATTTTCCCATACCCATCTCCAAATTCTATTACTGAAGCCCTAACCCCCAGTACCTCAGAATGTGACTGTATCTGGACATAGGGACCTTTAAAAAGGTAATTAGATTTAAATGAGGTCATTAGGGTGGGCCCTTATCCAATATGACTACTGTTCTTATAAGAGACTAGGACACAGAGGGAAACACCAGACATTTGCAAGAATGGAGAGACAACCATGTGAATACACAGCAAGAAGGTGGCCATCTGTAAGCCGAGGAGAGAGGCCTCAGAAGTAATCAAACCTGCTGAAACCTTGATCTTGGACTTCTAGCCTCCACAACTGTGAGAAAATACATTTCTGTTGTTTAAGACATGCAGTCTATGGTATTTTTTGAGGCAGCCCTAGGAAACTAATACAGGATTGGTGAGGAAAAAGAAATTTGCTTTCTTTTCTGCATTCTTTGGTATTTGCATTTTTGTTTAACTGTATGCAAGTAATTTTATATAACGTGTGGGGCAGACAGTTTCGTAATTGTCATCTAATAAAAATGGATTGGAAGTGAAGGAACTGATAACCAAAGATATGAAATGACTGACTTTCAGGAACAGAGTTGAGTAATGGCAGATGAGATCTCAGATCTCCTAAATCACCAGCTAGGATTCTCCTTAGCACTAGTTGGTCTTCCTGTCCTCAGTTGGACAGCTGAGTTAGAGAGACTGGACTGCTGGACTGCTTCCTAGGAGGAAGGAGGTCAAAAGGCCAATTCTGAAGTTAGGCAATGACCAGGACATTCTGGGAGTAGCAGTGTTCCATTTATTAAAGGGAACTCTCTTCTTATCTCTAGAATTCAAAGATCAAATTCCTAAGATTTGTTAACTAACAGTGGTGCTCCGTAAAAGTTATTCACACTATCCTGAGATCTGAAGGAAGAAAACATTGTTCAGCTTGAAAATACTTCACACATAGGCACATGAAAGAACTTTCAAGTTCTTCCTTTCAGATGAGGACACCATTCCACAGGTCAGGAAGCTCTACCAAGAAATGTTAAATAATTTCTTCAGGATAATTCTCCAGATTGGAGGAGCAGGGCTGAACTCAGGTTTACTCAGTGCTCATCCACGGCCTTCTGTAAACGTGTACTGTCTCCAAGAAGGATTCCAGAAGATTGGAATGAGAACATTTGCTTGTTGCAAGAAACCGCAGAGATAGCATTTCCAAGGTCAGAAAGGAAACCATTCTGGAGAACTCTGGGGGAGATGCAGTGGATTTGTGTTCTTTGCGATAGTTAGGTTCTATAACAGTCACCATAAACAGTGGTTTAGTGAAGACTGAACCATTGCTCCTAGGGGAAATCCAAGGTTAAGTTCCTGTGGGCCTCCGCTCACAACATTTTTCTTAAGAGATCAGTATGTGTTTTATGGGTTACTGTGTAGATACCTTATTTAAGATATATTATTGGTTAATGACCATGAAATAAATTTTAGCAAGTAGGGAAATTTGCAAAATATGGAATCTGAATAATGAGGATTAATAGTATTATCAGGCCAAATTAAATCTTGAATTATATGAAGAATCACTATGTCAAAAGATCTTAATGAGACTAGCCCTCAGCCCCCTACCTCCATTTAGGAGGTTAATAGGAACCATTTGTACTACAGGGAGATTGCAAGACTGACCTATCCAATTCCCAGGGCTCCATAAGACCTCAAGTTCATCTGCAGTCTTTCCCACTCAGGAAAAGTAGAACTGTCATGTTGTTCATATGGTATCTTTCCCAAAGGTATGGTTTGGGGGCGGGGTGGTGATGGCTGGGGCTGGGAAAAGATGTTGCAGGGAGATTTTCTTCAGAGATTCATCTTTATTCCTTTACTAAACATTTATTGAGTCTCTACTATGTGCCAGATACATATGTTCTAGTGCTGGAGATGCAGCAGTAAGCAAAAAATCCACAAATTTCTACTCTAATGGAACACACATTTTGAAGGACAGACAGACAGTAAGTTGACAATAAATGATATATATAGAGTAGGCTCAACAGTGGTGATGCCAAAGGAAAAAATATCCAGAGTGTGGAGGGTACTGTGCTTTTCACAATGGCAAATTGACATAGACTCCCAGAAACAAAATAAATTGCTGCAAAACACACAGACATGCATTTATTTTAAATGGTGGGAGACAAAGTTCCAGTTCCTTTAGAAAGTATTTGTTTGCCAAGTTGTATTTCCTATGAAGAAATAATAAAGGATTGCTAATTTAGACATCTGACAAAAATAATGGTGTATTTTTACTAATAGAAACTTCATAACTTGTACCTTATTTTGTAGAATGGAGAAATTGAGTATAATTTCACTTTTATTATGAATAGATAAAGTCATGAAAAGGTTATACATCCTATTGTGTGAGTGATATTGAAATGCCTTATTTTTATATATAATAGCAAATGTTCTCATCCCCACCTTATGGAATCAGAATAATGGAATAGAATGTATTAACTTGGATTTATAGGCCTATGGTATTCACTTTTAGTGGGGGAGGGACAAATTCAAGTATATTGAGTATAAGCCCTGTTTTGATATTAAATAAGTAGTTGTATCTAACTTTACAGAATTCAAATGTCTTACGGTGCCAGGGTGGTGTAGTAATTAAGCAGACAGACGCTAGAGCTGGACTACCTGAATCCAAATGCTGGTTGTCATGTTATTAAAGTTACAGGTTAATTAACGGCTCCAATTTTCCCATCTGTGAAATGAGAAATAATAGTACCAACTTCATAGGTTTGCTGTGAGGCTTAAATGAAGTAATCTATATCGAGCACTTAGAATAGTGTCTGGCACATAGTAAGTGTCCTATATATGTTTGCTATTTACCAGAATTTTTAGTCGGGATTGTTTACTAATATCAACTATTCTAGAATCACTTTTAAAATGAAAATGAAAATCCAGCTTTTCACTCATTTGATTAATGTTGCAGTTATTCATTGGCCAGACAAGGGAAGGTGGCAGACAGCTACAAAGGCCACACAGGCTTCTCAAGTAAAGAAATGCTGCAGGGAGGAGGGGGAGGGAAGAGGAAGCAGAGACAGAGGAAGTGTTTGGGAATTTGCTCTTTCAAATCTGGGCGTTTTGAGTCTTTGAGGATTTGCTTTTGAGGAAGGCACTGAGAATTAAGAAAGGGTGATTACCTAGAGGAATCTTAAGGTACAAAGGGCAGCTAAAGAGAAAAGGTATATAATAAATGGAGTGAGTATTCTTTTGAAAATAAGAGAACTCTGGGAAGGAGTTGAGCAGGGATGTGGAGAGGGTTAGTTTTCAGGAAGGACAAATGTAGTTGGAAATATAAGATCACCACTGAGAGGGGCAATAATAGTGCAGCTGTTAATACCATGGATTTGAGGACTGGCCTGCTCTACCCCTTAGTAGCTGGGGGATCTTGGCTGAGTTACTTAAACTTTCTGTGGTTTAGTTTGTTAGTCTGGAAATGGGGAGTGATAATGCTGATGGTACTTGTCCCACAGATAGTATATTAAGTGAATATATAAATATAAAATATATAAAGCTAATAAGCTCTTCGGGCAGTGCCAGGTACTAAGCACTAGGACTATTGATTATTACTGTTCATTTGACAGATTTATTTTTAATTCATGAAAAAAATAAATAATCTTGTTCAAATACCAATGCTCCTATGATCCTAAAAACCATCACTTCCCACTTCCTTTTGAATCCTTTAGTCTGGGGGAGGGATGTGCTAGAGAAGAGAGAACAAAGAAAAGCAGAAGACAAGCAGTGAAGTGAATCGTTTGTATTTTCTATTGAAACTTTACCCTCTTATTCAGAATAACCTGTATCTTTCAGGTTTTGGTAGCTAAAATTTTACTTTCTGAGTATGCTATATGTTGTGCTTAAGAAATAAATCCCAGGGGCGCCTGGGTGGCTCAGTTAAGTGGCTGGCTTCGGCCCAGGTCATGATTGGGGGGGTGGGTCCTGGAATCAAGCCCCATGTCAGGTGCCCTACTCAGTGGGGAGTCTGCTTCTCCCTCTCCCTCTGACCCTCCCCCCTGCAAGTAGGTGCTCTCTCTCAAATGAATAAATACAAAAATCTTACAAAAATAAATTTCATGCTAAATACAATAAAGAAACTTTTGAAATGAAGGCGTTTTATATAAAACTGTTATGCTACTAAGTTAATCTATATATTGATTGTATGTTTCAGTTCCTGAGAGCTTTCATCTGTTTCTTTTAAACCTAGGTTAGCTTTGAAATATTGCTTTCTGCAATTATAAAAAATAATCCTGAAAAATGCCAGTTCGGTAAATAGCTAATGTATACATGCCTGAATAGATCATTCTTAAAAAAAAAAAAAAAAAAATTAAAGAAAATTTTGGAATTTCATTCCCAAAGTGGAAATCTGCACTAAAATTTTCCCCCAATTATTTTTCACCAGAAAAGGAAGTGCATTGTAGATCTCTGAGAAGAGATGAATCTGGACCACATTTCAGGAGTGGAGATTATTTGGGTACTAGAGCAGCTTACTGAGAAGGATAAAACCTTCACCAGGTAAGATCCCCTCTTCCTGGGCCTGGGAACAAGGATGTGCCTGAGGGGCTCTCAGGCATTGAAGAAGTTGATGATAAGATTTGCAGCTATTAGAAAGCTGGGTTGGCAGCCCCAGCAACGAGCAGAATGTGTTAACAGCTGTACTGTTACTGTCGCTTTGATTCTGGGAATTTAGTTTTGCTTCTTGGGGACAGCCCTGAACAGCGTGAACATTCCAGAAAGTTGTATCACTCCCATTCATTTGACACTGAGCATGTTTAGGTCTCTTTTTGGAGAAAGGCTTTTCTCAGAAATGGCATATGTTGTAAGAATGAATCAATTAATCAACAGGTATTTATTAGCTCCTACTTCGTTTTTAGCGCTGCCCAAAACACAGATGTAAACTCTGACTCTAAGATGTCATTGGGCAAAGCACTGCTAATTTGAGCCCTCTGCAGTTTGGAAATGGCTTTATTATACAGAAACTGGTTATACATGATTTAATCTAAATTTCCGGCCCTTTGTAGTCTAGAACTGCTCAGAACTAATAAACAGGTAAATGTTATTTAGGTTCTTAGGAGGAGTGCAGGCTGGAAAAAGAGGGGTTTTGGAGAGGAGGATTGTGTTTCTCAAATAAAGGTTTTTCTTCATTGAAGGAGGACTGCTGCTCTGGAGGTGGATTTGCCTTCATATCAATGAGGAGTAAGGGAGGGCAGGTGCTGAAATTTGTTAAAAAGATAACTCTGGGGGCGCCTGGGTGGCACAGTGGTTAAGCGTCTGCCTTCGGCTCAGGGCGTGGCGTTATGGGATCGAGCCCCACATCAGGCTCCGCTGGGAGCCTGCTTCTTCCTCTCCCACTCCCCCTGCTTGTGTTCCCTCTCTCACTGGCTGTCTCTATCTCTGTCAAATAAATAAATAAAATCTTAAAAAAAAAAAAAAAGATAACTCTGTAATTGGGTCAGAGGCTTGATTGGGTGCCAAGCTACCATTACTTTTATATTAAATTGTTCATATTAATATGCAAAAAATTAATATACTAAACCTCCCTAAAAACTAACGATTCTAGCGGCCTTTGCATTTCTAGCAGGTAGGAATTTCTCTCTTCTGTGACACAGGTTAAACATTTACTCACTTAACAAATATTCCCAGGCTGTCTGTCATGTGTCAGGCATTCTTTTAAGCACTGGGGATTCAGCAGGACACAAAAACAGCTAAAAATCTTTGCCTTCATGGTGTGGGAGACAGACAATAAGCAAGATTAAAAAGTAGGTTAGTGAAAGGTACTAAGGAAAAAATTATAGAATAGGAAGCTTGGGGTGGGATACAGTTCGAGGCAGGATGGTCTAGAAAAGGCTATGAAGAAGTGACATTTGAGAAAAGATCTTGGTGAAGTCTCTTCATGGTCTAAATACATTATATGTTCTAAATTAATTTAATCCTGACTCAGAGCTGAAGTTTAACGAGGTAGTGAGAAATTTCACCTCAGCCACATTTTGAGAGTCAGCCCTTCCCCCCACTTCCTAAGGATGTATGGGGTCCTCAGGGTTTCTGTCTTCCTCCTCCAAGTACGTTTCCAGACCCTCATCTTAGTCCAGCTCCTGGTTGCTCTGTGTCCAACCCTACATGGTTCCTTTGAGGGGCCAGGTGTAGGTACGGTAATCTTTTGTTATGGCAAGGAGCCAAGATTTAATTTTGTCACCAGGCATTCAAGTGCTATCCCATCAGAGGGGCTCTCCCCTGCGGGCATGTTGCCAGTGAACTGGGGAGACCCTGGGCCCGTGGGCCTTGACCCAACCCATCACAAAGGTGATGCTGAAGATTCTTGGTCTCCTCATGAGAAAGAGTTCAAGGACAGACACAACACAGTGGATGAGTGACACAAGTGGGAAAGTTTATTAAAGCTCAAGTATATTCTCCAGGTGTTAGAGCAGGTGACCTGAAGAGAGAGCTTCACACCCTGGGGTGTGGGTTTCTATCATTTATTAACGGTTGCAAACTAGGGAGTGGAATATTCCTTACTTGGGGCAGGGATTTCTTGGAAGCAGTGCTTTGGCCTTTTCTTCCTTATTTGATCAGGAGTTTCCTGTCATGGCACCCACTACCTTGGGCCTGCATGGTTTGATCTGGTTTCTTGTGAAATGCTGCCAGGACAGGCCTCTGACTTTCTTGATAGCTGGCCATGGCTTCCTCATTGCTGGGCTTCAGATGTCCTGTTAGAATCTAACTAAGCGCCTACTCTAACAGAGACACAAGTCTGGGGTACTCTGGGAAGTCCCCCCAAAACTCCCAAACCCATCTTTAATCTAGAGGTCCCTCATGTTGGGGCTACTTCTCTTCCTCAAATTTCAGCGTATATCTTTCTAACAGCCCTTCTAACAGCCCAAGCACCCAAACAAAAGCCTGGGTGGTGGTTTTCCAGGTGTCTACCTTTGTTTTTATCCTCCAAGGTCATGGTAACAGGGAAGTGACCTTTTAAAAATGAATTTCAGAAGGAGAGCCCTCATTCCTTTGAGTCTGACTAAGGACAAAACAAAATTAATGTCTCGAATTACCTTGCCGTGCATTCAAATAATGAATGTGGTCAATAGGAATTATTTCTGTTTGTTAATACACTCAGAATTGTTTGAAAAATACATCTGTTCCCCTTTGGTCTGTTAGCATCATGATTATTTGTTCTCGAATTTCCTTTAAGAGTATTGTTACCTGGATTTGCTCTCTCTCCTTGCCCCACTCGTTGGGGGTAGATTTACGATAGTTCAGTTTATGTAAAAGACCAGTAAATGCAGAGATGGAGTTGATAGTGGCCAGCAGAGAGATTAGGACTCTAAAACAGAGGGGTGAGGGTCAACTGGAAGAAAGGTAGGAGTGGGAGAAGGGAGAACAAGGAAGGAGATGGAGTACTGAGAAACAGGGAAAGGAAGGGACAGAGGAGAAAATGAAGTTAGACGCTCAGGATAAAGGAATGAAAAAAACCCCACCAAATCTAGAATAAGGAGTGAGGGCAATAAACTAGTGAGGTGCACTGACTCACTGTTAAACTCGTACAATCTGAAGCCCACAAGTTTGACACGGGTGTCACCGGGCAAAAATCAAGGTGGTGGCAGGGCTGCATTGCCTTTTTTGGAGGCTCTAGAGCAGAATCCATTTCAGTTTTCCAGCTTTTAGAGGTTGCCGGCATACCTTGGTTTATGGCCCCTTTCCTCCTCTAACTTCAAAGCATATCTCTGGCCATTCTCCTATGGTCACATCTCTCTCAGCCAGGAAAGGTTCTCCATTTTTGAGGAGCCATGTGATTAGATCATGCCCACTTGGATAATCCAGGATAATCTCCCTATCTCAGAATCCTTAACAATCTGCAAAGTGCCTTTTGCCACAAAAGGTGATATAGTTACTGGTTCTGGTAATTAGAATAAGTAAATCTCAGAGGGGGCATCATTGTGCCAGCCACAAAGATTATGTAGCCCTAATTGGAACCCTCTGTGTAGTTCAAAAAATCAAACAGTGCACGACCAGGTGGGTGTGTATTTCCAGGCTAGGAAACATCAAATGCGTTTCAGCATCCATACCATTTAAAATGTAGAAATAAGAATGTCATTTATTCTCAAAGAATTACCCTGTGTATTTTGGTAAAGAAAAATGCATACATTTTTGAATTATGTTCATATGTAAAACAGCAAAAAATTAATGGATGACTTTGAAACCTTACACAAAATCCCTTGCTCTGGTAACCTAAAGCCCAGGACTAGGTGGTAAGCCATTGAAGTGCTGGTTCATGGTGAGCATGTTTCTTCTTGGTGCTTCTCTGCTAGGATGCTTATGGATTCAGAATAACCACAGGTGACTCTGGATGGCAGCTTCTGTTGACCCCCACATGATGCCTGAGTGGCCTCTCCTCAGATGAAGAGTTGATCCTTGTTTCTATGTAGCTAAGGGGCATTCTGTAGATTCATTTCCTCATTCATACACATTCATGTCCTTAACATTTCCCACACATCACTGTAACCAGTAATTAGCCCTTTGTGGGGAACATTAACAAGAACCCCTTTATGAACTTAATTCCACCATCTGATTCTGATTCATGCCCTGTTCTCATTTTCTACTCTTGTACCAGCTCTCTGGACAAGCTGGGAGTAGAAGTAAAAAATTCCATGCAAGAAAAATGAGGTCTGGGAGAGAAAAAGGAACTTTGTGATTTACAGGTTGCAGTTCAAAAATAGGCCTGACCTTTTTGCTTAAAAAGACTCCAGGAAGGAAATGTAGTGGCTCAAATTATCCACAGACAGGGCTATTTATCTTACGTTCCCTTCAAATGGAAAGTAGCACTTGTTTGTTGAATACAGAGCTCCGGGCACTTGCTGGTCACTGTTCGTACTAGGTATCTTCATGGGCTTTGTTGGGTAAGAGTTACCCACATAAGGAGTCACATTATATTTGTGTCTAGACATATACAAATTCATGTAAATCCACCTCATATTTGTCAAACACTTGACTTTGTAGAGTGATTTTACCTCAGCTATTTCATCTTGTCTCATAGCAACTTGGAAGGTGGTCAGAGCAAATAGGAAAATGGAGTCATAGAGCAATTAGCCATATAATTCTCATCTCACTTGGTCACAGGGCTAGGTAGTGAGAGTTTAGATTAGAACCAGATTTCCTAACTTTCCAACCAGGGCTTTTCCTAGTTGATTGTCGATTTAAAAAAATTCCAATAACTCAAAAACTTAAAGCAGAGTTTTAATGACTTCAGAACTGTCAGAGCTGTAACACCAATTTTCATTTACAATGTATATTTTAGGCTCATTTGACTATAATTTGGTGGTGGTGGGAATAAGAAACAAAAAAGAAAATGGCATTTCATGCAATATTATATAAAAACATAACAAGATCTTGAAAACTGCAATATTATATCAAGAGCTCAGAAAAAACAAACACTTTCTGTACTATTTTAGAACATGGCTTTAGGACATGGCTTTGACCACATAATGAATGTAAGGATCAAACAGTAAATGCAGACATGACCTTTGAGCTTAATTGTTCAACATGCACAGAGCTGAGCATTTTCTGGTCAGTGTAATTGTTCCTACCAAAACCGTGGTAAATGATATGCCTTTAAATCTAAAGTTAGGCTGTAGAGTTCAGAATTCTACCTTTTACCCTATATGTTTCTTTCCCTTACTCTGTCTAATCTAGGTCAGTTGTACAAAAATTGTTTTTACTTAAAAATGGTCAACATATTTTGGGGGGCTGGTTTGGGCTCAGTATGATTTTCTGGATCATTTATAACATTTGACCAGGTTGAAATTTTGTTTTTGTTTCTTTATGCCAGTCTGAAAGTACGCAAAACCTGTTTCTTCCTGGTTTTACTCATCAGTTTTCAATAAATGACAGCTTTTACTCTTTCAAAGATATACTTTAAAATTAAGTGATTTGTCTTTTTTACCTAATAATTTCTTCCTGCCTCTTGAAATATTTCTGTAGCCATATTAAATATTGACAGGGAAAACTCTCCACACACAAAAAAAATTCCTCTTAAGTTTCCACGTATATTTTGCTGACGATATTTGTGGCAGATAGGAATATTGCATTCAGTTAAAAGATGAAAAGTGGCTTCTGTTTGGAACGCTACTTTAGTCTGCAAGGAATTAGATCTGTGTCACATAAAGGGCAGACTCATAAAGCCTGTCCAGTGCCACCATCTTCATGCAAGGAGCATAAAACAACTCTTCAGGCTTTTATTCATCAAAATGGAATGTGTTTCATTAGGAATTCTACTCAAAGAGTGAGACTGCATACTGAGAAAATTATGTAGCAATCATCTTTCCCTAACCTAAAAAATAAAATACGAATGTGGAAAAGTTCACAGAATTTCATGCCCCCTACCCTGCCCCACCCATGACCACCTGGAGACATGGCTGAACCAAGAAGGGGTACTGTGGACCCTCAATGGTCTCAATATTAAGAGTCAGTGCAATAACTTCGAGGTCCTTCTCTGATTAGCTGTGTTTTCTCATTTGCATTTGTAGGCTGGAGAACAACTGGAAAGTCCACATCTAAAAATAAACAAAGCAAAGCAATAAACACCCTCTGATCATGTTACATTTCCTTTAATGGGGCAAGTGGTGGATATTTTTATTGAAATGATGATTGGCAAACCAATTCATTTCATAAGATATTGAGGATGCCTGCCCTTTAAAGGACTTCAAAAGGGAGGAGGCATTGTCTTTACTCTTCAGTTAAGTTCCATCAGTTATAGAATTATAAAACTAAAGCAATGAACCCGGCTTTCAACTTGAGGCAATTGCTGAACCTGGTGAACTTGAGCTTTAGTTTTCACCATCTTGTGGGAATGAGGACAGGTCCACCATATGTGTCATATAGACCCTAGTGTATATCTGTATTAAAAATGCCCCCTAAAGTTGTTCAGTGTACAATTACATATATGGCCCTGGTTGGGAGAGAGGTCAAAGCCCAGAGTGTGCTTAGATGAAGTCTAATAGGAAGCTCCCCACATAAAGCTAGTATCAAAAATGGTTATGCACTCTCTAAATCATCATACCCCTAAGTCTACAAGGAAATTGGTTAGTCTTGAGTTTTGGTGCTGAGATAAAAGAGGAAAGAGCTCCCCTACAAATATTTAATGGTAAGCCAATGAACACACATATTGGTAGACCAAATTTAAGTATCTATATGTTCTAAGAAACTGCAAGCTGACAGTTTAGTTTAAAATGGTCCAGTACAAGATGTGCTCCCAAGCACCTACCAGAAGAGAATGGCCCCATCTTTCAACCCAGACCCCAAAGAATCACTAAAATATTGCTTAAACACATGAAATCAAGGTAAAAATGAATAGAGAGATAGGGGAGATAGAGATAGAGAAATAAGAGACCCTCAAAAAATAACAAAAAAGTTGTAAGAAACATGAACTCAGTAAAAAACACAGAGAGAGAGAGAGATCAAAATATTGAGAAGGAAAGAGTGAAAGACTACAGACAAAAACAATGCACACTGAGAGCTAGTAGAAACAGTAGAAGGCCAAAACAGACCTAGAAAGGCTTGAAATCCTGCATTTTAAGACACAGAATTAAAAAAAAAATAGATGTGTTTAAGTGATCAAGTGGATTTTGAAACTAATACAAAAGAACTTGAGATCAAAATATCTGAAAATTTTAAAACCTGATGAATGCGTTTAACAGCTAAAGAGAATTAATGAAGTAGAAGACAGATCTGAGGAGGTTAATCAGAATGTCACACAGAGTAACACAAAAATAAATATGAAAGAGGTTAAAAGACATGAAGAATAGAATGATAAAGTCTAACGTATCTGATAAAACTTTCATAAAGAAAGTAAAAGTTTAGAGGCAATATTTGAAGATTTAATGGCTGAGAATTTTCTAGAAAGATATCGATCCACAGATTCAAGAACCAGACAGGATAAATGAAAGAGAAACTCATATTTAAAACATCTTATGACTTTGAAAAACACTAAAGACATTTTTTTTTTTATAGAAAGGGGTGGGGGAGGAGCAGAGGAAGAGAGAGAGAGAGAGAGAGAGAAACTTAAGCGGACTCCATGCCTAGCACAGAACCTGATGCGGGGCTCACCGTGCGGCTCCACAGGGGGCTCTGTCTTACAACCCTGAGATCATGACCTGAGCCGAAATCCATGAGCTGAAATCAAGAGTTGGATGCTTAACTGACACACCTCAAAGACAATGGTTTTAACAGCAATCTTATTTCTCAATAGCAAATATGGAAGCCCCAAAACTATGGAATTATAATTTTAATATGCCAAAAGGAGATATCAACCTAAGTTTGCTTACAAATTGTCTTTCTGTTACTTTTTTAAACCATGATATAAAGGCATTTTCAGACAATAAAAATGGAAATTGTGCCACCAACAGACTCAATTTTAAAAAATGTAATTCAGACACAAAGTAAGTGTTAATAGATGGAAAATTTTGCTGTAAAAAGGAATGATTAGTAAAGAAAATGGTAGATATATGAATAAAAATAAGGGATTATTGACTATATACAGGAATAATAATTTAGGAGACTTAAGATAAAACTAGAATAAAGAATAGTGTACAAATCAAAAAGGAAGTGACCAGAGTTAAAACGTTACAAAGTTCTTGTTTAGGAGGAGGTAAAGATAAGAATTAATTTTAAACTTTGATAACTTAAGTATGCTTGATAAATGTTTAGGATAACCCTAAAAGAACAGGGAAGAGAATATGATTTCCAAACTGGTGGAGGGAAAGATATGTAATATGAAAAAAAATTCTATCATTAAAAAGAAAAAAAAGAAACAGAAAAAATGTCAATTTAAAGTGAAATTTAAGAAAATAATAAAGTAATAACTAAATATAACTAATTATAAGTGTCTAGCGCTAGTTACTCAGGTAGTCAGTAATAGAGCTGGTATTCAAACCTAGGCAGTATATCTTAAGTCTGTTCTCTTAAAAACTGTGCTATACTAGCTCTCATGAAAGAGTAAGTAGGAAAAAAATCAAAATATATCATTATAATAAATACAAATGGTCTTAATGCCTTATTTAAAAGAAAAATGTTCTCAAACTGAATAAATCCCACCCCCCCCCCACCATATGTTGTTCATAAAATACACATCAAAAATATAAGGGCAAAAAAAGAATAAAAAGATGTACACATCTTTACCACACGAACACTACTAAAAAGAAAGCTAAAGTAACTATATTTTAACAGACAAAATAAAAGACAAAAAGCATTGATAGAGCTAAAGAGTAACTATATAATTTTCAATTCACCAAATAGCTATTAAAATTCTAAACTTAATACACTAATAAGATAGCTTATTCAAAATACATGAAGCAAAATTGACAGAACTTTATAGAAAAATAGAGAAATCCATCATCATGGTGGAAGATTTGAATGCTGCTTTCAGTAAATGACTGATGAAGCAAACAAAAAATCTTTAAGGATATAAAACATTTGAAAAGTACAATGTTGTGGACCAAATTGTGTCGCACACACCACTTCCCACTCCAGCTAATATGTTGAAGTTCTAACCCCCAGTACCTCTAATGCGAATCATATTTGGAGAGAGGGTCCTTAAAGAGGTAATTAAGTTAAAATGAGGTCCTCAGGGTAGGCATTCATTCAATATAACGATGTCATTATAAGACGAGGATATTAGGACACAGATACGCAGAGGGAAGACCATGTGAAGACATAAGGAGAAAATGGCCATCTATGTGCCAAGAAGAGAGGCCTCAGAGGGAGTCAACCCTGTGACACCTTAAACTTTGACTTCTAACCTTGAGAATTGTGGGAGAATAAATTTCTGTTGTTCAGACCACCCTGTCTGGAGTACTTGGTTAACAGCAGCCCTAACAAACTAGTACGTATAATAAATTAGATTTATTTAATAGTCCTGTATGGAACAATGAGCCTAAAAAATGCAGAATGTATTTTTTTGAAGCAATGTGGAACATTTTTAAAAATTAAGTTCTAGAATGTAAAGCAAGCCCCAAGATATTTTGAACTATTGTGTCGTGCTTTCCATAATTTCTGATCACAGTGCAGTTAAGCTAGACACAAACAATAATAAAGAACCTGAAAAATCCCCACAGGTTTACAAATTAAGACACGTATAGGCCTAACTTACAGATCAAAGAAAAAATTATAATGGAAATTAGAAAATATTTAGAAGTCAGATTATAAGAACAATATAAAAACGTGTGTGACACTAAAATGGTACTTACAGGAAAATTTATAGCCTAAAATGCTTAATATCATAAAAGAAGCATTGAAAATTAGAAAGTATAAAAATTAAGTTAGAAAATTAACAATAAATTAAGAGAAATTATAAAGAATAAGAATTAAAAAGAAACAAATGTACAAGAGAAACAAACCTATAAGTTATTAAATTTAATTACTTTTAAATTTCAATTATTTCATTATTAAATTAAAATTTTTTATTTTATTAAAATTTTTTAATTTCAAATATCTGATAGAATGGCTAAAAAAAAGAAGCGGAATTAACCAATATAAAGAATGAAAAATGGGACAGTAATGCAAATCCTATAGATGCATGAAAGGTAATAAGAGGAAATTTTGAAGAACTAATGTTTTAATATAGATAGCAAATCTAAATGGCCTATGAACGTTAACTATGTTGAATCAGTAATTTAAAATTTGTACAATCACACATTAGCCCAGAAAGTCCTACAAAATCCTGCAGAAAGAAACAAATCCAATAATACACAAACTCTTTGAGAAAAGTTTAAAAAGAAGGCATAGTTTCTGATTTATTTCATGAGGCGTAATCTTGCTATAGAACCCTGTAAGGAAAATTTGAGAAAGGAAAATTGTAGACCAGTCTCAATCATTAACATAAATACAAACATCTAAAACAAAAATATCAGCAAACGTATTTCATCAAAAAATAAAATAGTTAATACATTATGACTGCATTGGGTATATCTCAAGAATACAAGATTGTGGAGGAGTTAAGATGGCGGAGGAGTAGGGGACCCCTTTTTCAGCCGGTCCCCTGAGTCGAGCTGGATAGGTACCAGACCAGCCTAAATAACCACGGAACCAGCCTGAGACGCAGGATGATGCATCTGGATCTCTACAAATGAACATCTCCAGCGCTGAGTATTGAGGTACGAAGAGGGGAGCTGTAAACCGTGCACGGATATCGGAAGATAAACGGAAGGGGGAGGGAGCCGCCACGTTTGGGCTCCGGGAAGCGGCAGCCACCTGCACGGGGGAGCGGGCGGACTCACAGAGGGCACCCGCGAGAGAGCGGACTGAGACCGGTGAGCCGTGAACGCGCGCGCCACCAGGCATCTCCCGGAACACCGGAATCCCGGTGTGCTCACGGGATCCAGACTGAGACCGGGAGCTCCCGGAGCGCGCGCGGGGCGGCTGGCGGCTGGCGGGCCACCTGCATGGGGGAGCGGGCGGACTCGCGGTCGGCACCCGCGAAACAGCAGACTGAGACCCTGAACCGGGTGCGCGCCACCAGGCTTCTCACGGAACTCCGGAATCGAGGTCTGCTCACCGGGCATAGACTGAGACCGGGAGACCCGGGAGCCTGCGGGGCGGCCGGTGGCTGGCGGCATTAGAAGCACAAAGGACAGAGACGCGCCAGCCCTGGAAGTGAGGGCTGGGACACCGGGTGTGGGGCGCACATCCCGGGACGCTGCAGGGTTGAGCAGCACCAACAGTAACAGAGTTAAAGTGGCCAGAACATCAGTGGAGAACGGGCCGCAATCCCTCTGTTCTGTGACAATGCAGCCTCTGCTGCTCTGACCCTCAGAAGAGGCATAGCCGGCCGCCAGGGAAAGCCGCCAGAGAACAAAAGCCTGGAAATACCGGCTCAGAGAGTGCCCATCCCCATCCTCCCTCGCAGGGGACACGGAGACTCTAACCAAACAGGGTTGCCTGAGTATCGGCGCGGCAGGCCCCTCCCCCAGAACACAGAAGGCAGGCTGAAAAATCAAGAAGCCCACAACCCGAGGCGCCTGGGTGGCGCCGTCATTGAGCGCCTGTCTTCGGCTTAGGGCGTGATCCCGGCGTTCCGGAAAGGAGTCCCTCATCGGGCTCCTCCGCTGGGAGCCTGCTTCTTCCTCTCTCACTCCCCTGCTTCTGTTTCGTTCTTGCTGACTGTCTGTCTCCCTCTCTCAGATAAGTAAATAAATAAAATCTTTAAAGAAGAAGCCCACATCTCTAAGATCCCTATAAAACAAGGGGCACAGCCTGGGACCCAGTCAATAATTTTGGGCTCTGGAAACCCCGCAACCTCTCTTCATCAGAATGACAAGAAGGAGAAGCCCCCCCCAGCAAAGAAAAGACAGTGAGTCAGTGGCCTCTGCCACAGAAGTAACAGATATGGATGTAACCAAATTATCAGAAATGGAATTCAGAGTAACAATGGTCAAGATAATGAGTAGACTTGAAAAAAGTATTCAGGAAAATATTACTGAGAATATACAATCCCTAAGGGCGGAAATGAGAGCGAATTTGACAGAAATTAAAAATTCTATGAGCCAAATGCAGGCAAAACTAGAGGCTCTGACGGCCAGGGTCACGGAAGCGGAGGAAAGGGTTAGTGAATTGGAGGATGGGTTAATAGAGGAAAAAATAAAAATAGAAGATGGTCTTAAAAAAATCCACGCCCACGAATGTTGGCTACGGGAGATTACTGACTCAACGAAACGATCCAATGTTAGAATCATCGGCATCCCCGAGGGGGTGGAGAAAAACAGAGGTCTAGAAGAGATATTTGAACAAATTGTAGCTGAAAACTTCCCTAATCTAGCAAGGGAAATAAAAATTCGTGTCCAAGAGGCAGAGAGGACCCCTCCCAAGCTCAACCATGACAGACCTACACCACGTCACGTCATAGTGCATTTCGCAAATATGAGATCCAAGGAAACAGTATTGAAAGCGGCCAGGGCAAAGAAATTTCTCACGTACCAAGGCAAAGGCATCAGAATTACATCAGACCTGTCTACACAGACCTGGAATGAGAGAAAGGGTTGGGGGAGCATTTTTAAAGCTCTTTCAGAGAAAAACATGCAGCCAAGGATCCTTTATCCAGCAAGGCTGTCATTCAGAATTGATGGAGAAATAAAGACATTTCAGAATCGACAGTCACTAGCCAATTTCGTAACCACGAAACCAGCCCTACAGGAGGTATTACGGGGGGTTCTATAAAAGTAAAAAGGCCCCAAGAGTGATACAAAACAGAAAGTCACAGCCAATACAAACAAAGACTTTACTGACAACATGGCAGAATTAAAAGCATATCTCTCAGTACTCAGCCTGAACATTAATGGTTTAAATTCTGGCTTCAAACGCCACAGGGTTGCAGATTGGATAAAAAGAAATGACCCATCCATTTGCTGTCTACAAGAGACTCATTTCGAACCCAAAGATGCATTCAGACTGAGAGTAAGGGGATGGAGTACCATCTTTCACGCAAATGGACCTCAAAAGAAAGCTGGGGTAGCAATTCTCATATCAGATAAATTGGATTTTAAACTACAGACTATAGTTAGAGATGCAGAAGGGCACTATATTATTCTTAAAGGAAGTATTCAACAAGTGGATATGACAATTATAAATATATATGCCCCCAACAGGGGAGCAGCAAGATACACAAGCCAACTCTTAACCAGAATAAAGAGACATATAGATAAAAATACATTAATAGTAGGGGACCTCAACACTCCACTCTCAGAAATAGACAGAACACCCTGGCAAAAACTAAGCAAAGAATCAAAGGCTTTGAATGCCATACTCGACGAGTTGGACCTCTTAGATATATATAGAACACTACACCCCAGAACCAAAGAATACTCATTCTATTCTAATGCCCATGGAACATTTTCAAGAATAGACCATGTTCTGGGACACAAAACAGGTCTCAACCGATACCAAAAGATTGAAATTATCCCCTGCATATTCTCAGACCACAACGCTCTGAAATTGGAACTCAACCACAAGGAAAAATTTGGAAGAAACTCAAACACTTGGAGACTAAGAACCATCCTGCTCAGGAATGACTCGATAAACCAGGAAATCAAAAATCAAATTAAACAATTTATGGAGACCAATGAGAATGAAAATACAACAGTCCAAAACCTATGGGATACTGCAAAGGCAGTCCTAAGGGGGAAATACATAGCCATCCAAGCCTCACTCAAAAGAATAGAAAAATCTAAAATGCAGTTTTTATATTCTCACCTCAAGAAGCTGGAACAGCAACAGAGGGACAGGCCTAATCCACGCACAAGGAAGCAGTTGACCAAAATTAAAGCTGAAATCAATCAAGCAGGAACCAGAAGTACAGTAGAGCAGATCAACAGGACTAGAAGCTGGTTCTTGGAGAGAATCAATAAAATTGACAGACCACTGGCAAGACTTATCCAAAAGAAAAGAGAAAGGACCCAGATTATTAAAATTATGAATGAAAAAGGAGAGGTCACGACGAACACCATTGAAATTGGAAGGATTATTAGAAATTTTTATCAACAGCTATATGCCAATAAACTAAGCAATCTGGAAGAGATGGAATCCTTCCTGGAAACCTATAAACTACCAAGATTGAAAAAGGAAGAAATTGATTTCTTAAACAGGCCAATTAATTATGAAGAAATTGAGTCAGTGATAAACAACCTTCCAAATAACAAAACTCCAGGCCCGGACGGTTTTCCTGGGGAATTCTACCAAACATTCAAAGAAGAAATAATACCTATTCTCCTAAAGCTATTTCAAAAAATAGAAACAGAAGGAAAGCTACCAAACTCATCTATGAGGCCAATATTACCTTGATCCCCAAACCAGGCAAAGACCCCCTCAAAAAGGAGAATTACAGACCGATTTCCCTAATGAATATGGACGCCAAAATCCTCAACAAGATACTTGCTAATAGAATCCAACAGTTCATTAAAAGGATTATCCACCACGATCAAGTGGGATTCATACCTGGGATGCAAGCGTGGTTCAATATTCGCAAATCAATCAGCGTGATACATCATATCAACAAGAAAAGACTCAAGAACCATATGATCCTCTCAATCGATGCCGAAAAAGCATTTGACAAAATACAGCATCCTTTCCTGATTAAAACCCTTCAGAGTGTAGGAATAGAAGGTACATTTCTCAATCTCATAAAAGCCATCTATGAAAAGCCTACTGCAAATATTATTCTCAATGGGGAAAAGCTGGAAGCCTTTCCCTTAAGATCAGGAACACGACAAGGATGCCCACTCTCGCCACTATTATTCAACATAGTACTAGAAGTCCTTGCAACAGCAATCAGACAACAAAAAGGGATCAAAGGTATTCAAATCGGCAAAGAAGAAGTCAAAATGTCTCTCTTCGCAGACGACATGATACTCTATATGGAAAACCCAAAAGAAGCCACTCCCAAACTATTAGAAGTTATAGAGCAATTCAGTAACGTGGCGGGATACAAAATCAATGCTCAGAAATCAGTTGCATTTCTGTACACGAATAACGAGAACGAAGAAAGAGAAATCAGGGAATCCATCCCATTTACAATAGCACCAAAAACCATACGTTACCTTGGAATTAACTTAACCAGAGACGTAAAGGACCTTTATTCTAGAAACTATAAATCACTCTTAAAAGACATTGAGGAAGACATAAAAAGATGGAAAGATATTCCATGCTCATGGATCGGAAGAATTAACATAGTTAAAATGTCCATGCTACCCAGAGCAATCTACACTTTCAATGCTATCCCGATCAAAATACCGAGAACGTTTTTCAAAGAACTGGAACAAATAGTCCTTAAATTTGTATGGAACCAGAAAAGACCCCGAATCTCCAAGGAACTGTTGAAAAGGAAAAACAAAGCTGGGGGCATCACAATGCCGGATTTTGAGCTGTACTACAAAGCTGTGATCACAAAGACAGCATGGTACTGGCACAAAAACAGACACATAGACCAATGGAACAGAATAGAGAGCCCAGAAATGGACCCTCAGCTCTTTGGGCAACTAATATTTGATAAAGCAGGAAAAAACATCCGGTGGGAAAAAGACAGTCTCTTCAATAAATGGTGCTGGGAAAATTGGACAGCTACATGCAAAAGAATGAAACTTGACCACTATCTCACACCATACACAAAAATAAACTCCAAATGGATGAAAGACCTCGATGTGAGACAGGAATCCATCAAAATTCTAGAGGAGAACATAGGCAGCAACCTCTACGACATCGGCCAAAGCAACCTTTTTCATGACACATCCCCAAAGGCAAGAGAAACAAAAGATAAAATGAATTTATGGGACTTCATCAAGATTAAAAGTTTCTGCACATCCAAGGAAACAGTCAGAAAAACTAAGAGGCAGCCCACGGAATGGGAGAATATATTTGCAAATGACACTACAGATAAAGGACTGGTATCCAAGATCTACAAAGAACTTCTCAAACTCAATACACGAGAAACAAATAAACAAATCAAAAAATGGGCAGAAGATATGAACAGACACTTTTCCAATGAAGACATACAAATGGCTAACAGACACATGAAAAAATGTTCAAAATCATTAGCCATCAAGGAAATTCAAATCAAAACCACACTGAGATACCACCTTACGCCAGTTAGAATGGCAAAAATAGACAAGGCAAGAAACAAAAATTGTTGGAGAGGATGTGGAGAAAGGGGATCCCTCCTACATTGTTGGTGGGAATGCAAGTTGGTACAGCCACTCTGGAAAACCGTGTGGAGGTCCCTTAAAAAGTTAAAAATTGAGCTACCCTATGATCCAGCCATTGCACTACTGGGTGTTTACCCCAAAGATACAGACGTAGTGAAGAGAAGGGCCATATGCACCCCAATGTTCATAGCAGCAATGTCCACAATAGCTAAATCGTGGAAGGAGCCGAGATGCCCTGCAACAGATGACTGGATTAAGAAGTTGTGGTCCATATATACAATGGAATATTACTCAGCAATCAGAAAGAATGAGTTCTCAACATTTGCTACAACATGGACGGCACTGGAGGAGATAATGCTTAGTGAAATAAGTCAAGCAGAGAAAGACAACTATCATATGATTTCTCTCATCTATGGAACATAAGAACTAGAATGATCAGTAGGGGAAGAAAGGGATAAAGAAAGGGGGGGTAATCAGAAGGGGGAATGAAACATGAGAGACTATGGACTATGAGAAACAAACTGAGGGCTACAGAGGGGAGGGGGTGGGGGAATGGGATAGACCGGTGATGGGTAGTAAGGAGGGCACGTATTGCATGGTGCACTGGGTGTTATACACAACTAATGAATCATCGAGCCTTACATCGAAAACCGGGGATGTACTGTATGGTGACTAACATAATATAATAAAAAATCATTATTAATAAAAAAAAAAAGAATACAAGATTGTTTTAGTATTGGGAAAACAATTTCTATAATTCTTCATATTAACAGGTTAAGGGAGAAAAATCATGACCATCTCAATTGGTGAAGAAAAAATATTTGATAAAATTTCACACTCATGATAAAGTTCTAACAAAAAAGGAATAGAAGACTATTTTCTTTTTTTTTTTTTTAAAGATTTTATTTATTTATTTGACAGAGATAGAGACAGCCAGCAAGAGAGGGAACACAAGCAGGGGGAGTGGGAGAGGAAGAGGCAGGCTCATAGCGGAGGAGCCTGATGTGGGGCTCGATCCCATAACGCCAGGATCACGCCCTGAGCCGGAGGCAGACGCTTAACCGCTGTGCCACCCAGGCGCCCCTAGAAGACTATTTTCTTAACCCAATCAAAAACCTACAGCAAGCCTCATAATTAGGATGCAAGTTTGAAAGCATCTTCTCTTCAACATTTTACGGGTAGTCTCAGCAAGCACAGAAAGGCAAGAAAGAAGAAAGGGACTCCTGGGTGGCTCATTTGGTTAGGTGTCTGCCTTCAGCCCAGGTCATGATCCCAGGACCCTGGGATCAAGTCCCACATTGGGCTCTTTGCTCAGTGGGGAGCCTCCTTCTCCCTCTGTCTGCTTCTCCCTCTGCCTGCGCTCCCCCCTGCTTGTGCACGTGCACTCTCTCTCTGACAAATAAGTAAGATCTTTAAAAAAGAAAGAAGAAAAAAAAATCATAAGGATGGGAAGGAAGAATCAAAACTATCACTATTCACAAATGATAGAAAGTTATAGAGAAACCCTGAAGAATTTATAGATAAATAATTGGATATAGAGAGTCTAACTAGTTTCTTTAATTCAAAATCAATGTTTAAAAAAAGTACATTTCTATATACTGAAAAACAAGTAGAAAACTAATATTATTTATAACTATATAAAAATGGATAAAGTATTCAGGAATAAATGTAACCAAAGATATATAAGATCTATCTTTAGCAAAAACCAGTAAAGAAGACCTAAATAAATGAAGGGATATGTCATGTCACATGTTGGAAGACACATTTTTAAAAATGTCAGTACTGTGTAATTGGTGTACAGAGTCACTGCAATTGTAAACAAGATCTCAAAGGTTTTATTTAAATACCTTTTGTTTAAAAACTTGACAAAGCTGATTCTAAAATTTATATGGAAAAGCAAAAGTCCAAGGATATGTAAGACTGCCCTGAAAAACAGGGCAGGAAGACTTGCCTAAACAGTACTAGGAATTTTCATAAGTGGGCCTGGTGTTGTATACAGATAGACAAAATCAGCAGTGAACCAGAAAAGAAAGCCCAGAAATTCCTCTACCCATCTATTGAATCTTAAGGTAAGCTAAAACCAAGACTAGAAATCACTATGCTGGGACAATTGGCTTTCTATGTGGAAAAGAAATGAAATTGGAACCATACATCATACCACATGTAAAAATCAATCCAGATGATTAAACATGTAAATGTGAAAAGCAAGACTATAAACCTTGAGAGGACCATATAGAAGAACCCTTGGGATAGGGAAACACAAAAATCACTGAACATAAAGGCAAAGTTTGACATTTTATTACATTAAAACTAAGAACTTTGGTGTATCAAAAAACACCATAGAGTGAAAAACACCAAGACATAAACTGGGAGAATAAATTTAAAAAACACACACACAATAAGGGGTGCGTGGGTGGCTCAGACGTTGGACATCTGCCTTGGGCTCCGGTCATGATCCCAGGGTCCTGGGATGGAGCCCCACATCTGGCTCCCTGCTCCGCGGGAAGCCTGCTTCTCCCTCTCCCACTTCCCCTAGTTGTGTTCCCTCTCTTGCTGTCTCTCTCTCTCTCTCTGTCAAATAAATAAATAAATAAAAATTTAAAAAGAAAAACAAAAAATAATCAATGAAGAGTTAAAACTTGAATATAAAAAATCAGAAAAAGATAGATGATATAATTAAAGACCTGCAAAAGATTTGAATAGGCAATTCATAGAAGGTGAAACTCAAATGAATAATAAGCATATGAAAAGATGTTCAACTTTACTAGTAATCAAGGAGACAAAAATTAGGACCACAGTGTATACCATTTCCCACCCACCGGTTTGGCACACAGTTAGTTTGGTGATGTCAAGTGTTGGCAAGGATGTGGAGGAACAGGAGCAACTCTTATTAACCGTTAGCAGGAATGGAAATTAGTGCAACAATTTTGCAGAACAACTTGGCATCATCTAATAAGGTATAGATGTACAAATGCTTTTTTAAAAAAGATTTTGAGAGAATGAGAGCTTGAGGAGAGGGAGAGGCAGAGAGAGAGGGAGAAGCAGACTCCCCACTGAGGGAGGCCCCACATGGGCCTTGACCCCAGGACTCTGGGATCATGATCTGAGCTAAAGGCAGACGCTTAACCACCTGAGCCACCCAGGTGCCCCTGTACAAACACTTTGACTAAGGTATTCGCTCCCAGCACTCATGCAGCAGAAGACATGTACAAGGACATTCATAGCAGTATTGTTTGTAACGGCAAAAAAGTGGAAACTACGCAAATATCTGTTAGCAGTAGGACGGATAAATAAATCGGTGGTATGTTCTCATAGAAGATCATTATACAGAAGTGAAAGTGAACGAAAAGCAGTCACAATGTGAATGGATCTCAGAAATACGATGTCGAGTGAAAAAAGCAAGTTGGAGGATAAATGAAATTGACTCCCAAGCCCTCGGTTGTGGCCTCTAGCAGTATCTGCTCTCAAAGTAGCTGGCTGGCATAAGAGGCTGATAACTTTCCTATCTCCCCGCACTTTGTGAATTCGATGCCTTGCTTAGGCCTGTGGTATCCTCCACTCCCTACCATGGGTGAATTTGTGGAGAACAAAAAACCTTCTCCTTTTCTGAAGGAAGAGTATTTAGTTTCTTTCTCTAGTTAGATCTTGGTCTACCCTTCTCCTCTATGGTACGTATTTTTTAATTGAGGTAAGATTCACACAAAATTAATCATTTTAAAGTGAACAACTTAGTATAATTCACCACTTTTATCTAATTTCAAAACATTTCCCCCAAAGGAAACGCGGACCCATTAGGCAGTCGCTCCCTGTTCCTCCCTTCCCCAGACCCTGGCAACCATCAATCTACTTCCTGCCTCAGTGGATTTATCTGCTCTGGTTATTTCGTATAAGTGGTATCATGAAATATTTGTTCTTTTGTGTCTGGCTTCTTTCATTCAGCATAATGTTTCTGGGTTCATCCACAGTGTAGCATGGTTCAGTATTTCATTACTTTTTATGGCTGAATAAAATTTCACCTCTCCTCTACTTTTTTGTACTTTTCTCTCAGAGCCTCCTGAGATATAGCTGGGTTATACCTATATAATATATACATAGCTATATAAGCTGGATTGTACCTTTTCACATTTCCCCCTTTAACTACTTAAATCTTACTGCTCCTTCTCTCTCTCTCTTTTTTTTTTTTAGCAAACTGCTCAGGATTCCAGCTGCTTTTCCGCCATCATATTTCACTTTGATGGTATGAGCCCTTGTCTGAACATACCCCATTTGAGGTTATTTGCAAATATGATCTCTGCACAATTTCTGCTTCATTCAATTCCTTGATACAACTATTCAGTAGAAAAGCCCAATATGACCGTAACTGCTTTACCTGGCATGGAGAACATCATTTTCCATCTTATCCGTACGTTGTAGGGAGATATTGTGCCAAATGTTTTGCTGGTATCAAGATTCATCCCTTTTAGAGTTCTCCATCCCCATCATCTCCTACCCCTTAACTCCTCATTCTTTAGGTCTTCAGCTTTAAATGTCACTTCTTCAGGGAAGCTATCTTTACCTGCATCCTTTCGTTTGCTTTGCCAGGGTGTTCAGAGATAACTGGCTCCTATTTATGCTCTTGCTTCTGTTCCTTGTTACACTATCTCACAAGTCAGGCCCCCGCGTGTTTGTTATCACAGCCCCTGTGCCTCTTCTTTGGTGTGCTTATTATATTTGTAAATTAACTAGCTCTTTGTGTCATTATTTGACATTTGTCTCCTCATGTCCTCTGCTAGATTGTAAAATCCAAGATAGCAGGAGCCAGGTATTTCTTTTTTTCTAGCTCCTACTGCAGTGTCTAACAAACATTAAGTGCTCAGTCAATGTTTGCTGTGGAAAAACTATCTTGATAAACCTGTCTAGTAAATTTGCGCACTGAACCTTGGTAGCAAAAATTGAAGAAAACTTGGATCCACTTTGAACTGCTTTTATGGTAGCTTTCTGGGCAGACTCACTCGTCCCAGTCCCCTGGCCCAGAGCCTTGGTGATGCTCACTTGATATATTCACATAAAGTAGAAGCAAAGGACTTTGGATTAATTGCAAGAATTTTTTTCCTTGAATTAATTTTTAAAATAGGTTCCTTTTGGTTGGAGGGAAGGAGATAGGAAGGAGATTGAGTGGGGGTTGATGAAATGAGGGAAGGTGAATTTAATCTCTTCCTTGTGCCCTTTTCCTGGGCAGCAACGTGTGAGGAATGCTAAAGAGCAAATGTAATAAATGTCTCAATATCTTGGCTGAGAGCAAGAGTCTAATTACAAGCCATATGGCCTCTTCAACTCAGTGGCTATGAATTTATTTGGGTTTTATCCAGGTGAGTATCAAGAAGAGTTAAGCAATCAACAGATTCTTCTATCACTGAATTTCATGTTTTTTAGATCCAAGGTCAACACTATAAATTCTTCTCTTTAGATATCTTATTCCCTGTCCTTCCGAAAAAATGGGGAAATCATGATTGCACAAAACATCTTTAGGATTTAACTGGGAGTTTTCAGTCCATTGCCTACAGTATGGAAACAAACAAACAAACCCTGATTTAGCTGTTGTATTCCTGGTTTGTTTTGCCAGGGTATTTAGAGATAACTAGTTCTCATTTATGCTCTTGCTTCTGTATCTTGTTTCTCTCTCTCTCTCTCTCTCTCTCTCTCACACACACACACACACACACACACACACACACACACACACACACGTAGATACAAAGTCCTAGGAAGCAGAGTACCTCAAGATGGTCTGCAAAGTTGTCTTGGCTAGTAGTATTCTGATTTCATTGTGGTCTTCAGCGAACAGGGAGTATAGGGTCTAATTGAGATTGTATTAAATATACCACTCAAAAATTCACAAAGTGGAACTTCTAATTTGTGAACAGTTGAAAGGAAGGGAAATCACCTGGTGTCCATTACCTTTACCTTTCAAGTTTCAAATTTTCTGAGATAAAAAAAGGGGGTGATGGTCTCCCCCTAGACACTTTCTTTCTTCTATTTGATCCTGGTCGATTCATAAGAATAATAGCATTTCCCTGTGTTACTAGGATCCCACTGGGAGTAAATCTTTATTTTGGGAAAGAGATGGATATCCATTTATAAGTTCTATAATTTCCAGCGAATATTGAAGATGCCACTGAACTTTCCCCTTTATTTTGTAAGGGTAGAAGCTGGATTATACCCTTTAACATAGTTGAAAGCCAATCTTTCCTTTCTACTACCAAATCCTACCCTATACCACTATTCTCAAACAGAAACTGGTACTATTTTACAGCACCAAAACATATCTTAGGCTTTGGCCAATGTTGAGGAATAGGCATGCTTGAAATATGCACTTAATTTTTAAAAATTCAAGAAAAATTATAGACTTTAGATATAAAATTAGAATTATTAAATATCTCAAGGTAGGTGAAAAACATTTCTAATGCTTTTTTAAATAAGTTGGTTAAAAAAAGAGTTTGATATTTTAAATTTGGATTTTCATAAATTAAGAGATATGTACGATGTTCTATAATGTGTCCTTAAAAGCAGAGTTTGAGGTGTTTAGTCAGTGAATTCAAATCAGAAACATATTCCTCTGGTTAGCTCCTGTTCTTTCTTCTTTGTTAGTCTAGTTAGGCATAAGGAGGCAAAAAGTATTATGCAGCTGTAACTTTTATTCTGGAGAGAGGATAATCTCTTATTAACTGTATTGTACTTTTTATCTTGGCATTTCTGGAAATTATATTCAGAATAATATAAGAAATGCTAACCATACTTTTTTTGGAAATTAATACTCACATATGAAAAATAAGTTTTTGGTTGTAATCTTTATATACTGGCCAGGTCTCCAAGCACAGTATAATCCGTAGCATAGCATTTAGATTGATAATTAATATAAAACCCTTGCTCCACCTGCTTCTCCCCACCACACCTTATCATCTCAGTTAGCTTCAGTCTTCCCTAAAAGCAGGGTATTATACTTTAGAGGCATTTTGTTCTATTCCTTACCAGTGAGTGTCAAGCTTAAAATAGGATTTGTAGTCCATACAGGGAAATATCTCAGCAGTACTGACTACATCACTACAAAACCCAATGTAAAATGAAAATGTGTATCTGATTCAAAAGCTAAGAATTTGAAGATGGTGACTATAGCAAAGTAATAAACCAAGTGTTGGAAATCCTAGTCAGTGCAATAAAGCAAGAGAAAGAACTTAAAGGCATGCAGATTGGAATGGAAGAAGTAAGACCATTTCTGTTTGCAGATGACATAATTGTCATCATAGAAAATCCCAAAGAATTCACACACAACAGTACAAATTAGTGAGCTTAACAAGAACACAGGATACAAAGTCAATACACAAAAATGATTGTAAATACTTGGGATGAACAATTGGAAACCCAAATTAAAAACCAGTGCCATTTACAATAGCTCTCCCCAAAATGAAATACTTAGGTACCCATTTAACAAAACATATACTATCTCTGTATGCTGAAAACTACACTATACTCATAAAAGAAATCAAATGAGACCTAAATAAGTAGAGACACATACTGTATTGGTGGATTGGAAGATTCAACATAGTAATAAAGATTTCAGTTTTTCCCAAATTAATATACAAATTTAATGCAATTCTAATTTTAAAAATTGGTATTTTTCTGTAGATTTAGACAACCTGATACTAAAATTTATATGGAAAGGCAAAGAAACTAGAATCGCCAAAACAGTTTTGAAAAAGAATGAAGTTGGAGGAATCACATTAGCTGATTTTTAGGCTTACTTTAAAGTTGCAGAAAGCAATACAGTGTGTTATTGGTGAAAGGATAGACACATAGATCAATGGAACAGAATAGAGTCCATAAATAAACCCATAGATAAATGGCCAATCGATTTTTGACAGAGGCAAAGACAATTCAACGGAGAAAGGATAATCTTTTCAACAAATGGTGTTGGAACAATTAAACTCCACGTGCAAAAGAAAAAAAACAAAGGTTGACCTAAGTCTCACACCATAAACAAAAATGAACTCAAAATGGGTCATAGATCTAAATGTTAGACATAAAACTGTAACACTTTCAGAAAACATTGGAGAAAATCTTCATGACTTAGGGTTAGGCTAAAAGTTCTTAGACATGACATTAAAAGCAAAATCCACTTAAAAATTTGACATCTTTTGGGGCGCCTGGGTGGCGCAGTCGTTAAGTGTCTGCCTTCGGCTCGAGGCGTGATCGTGGCGTTATGGGATCGAGCCCCACATCAGGCTTCTCTGCTAGGAGCCTGCTTCTTCCTCTCCCATTCCCCCTGCTTGTGTTCCCTTTCTCACTGGCTGTCTCTATCTCTGTCAAATAAATAAATAAAATCTTTAAAAAAAATTTTGACATCTTTTACATCAAAATTTTTGCTTTGCAAAGAAGCAGCAAAAATATATATGTAGATATGGTAACGGTTTTGTAAAACAAAACCCCGTAAATATTTACACAAAAATTTTTAAAAGTGTTGTTATCATTGGGGAGCTGGTACCAGGAGGTTGGTGTAACCCTGCTTTATACTCTGTATCCTTCTGTAGTTGTTGAATTTTTATGAATATCTCTTATTTTCATACAAGGTCCCAACCCTCCCCACCATTGGCAGCTTTCAAATGAGGTTAGGCAGCAATCTGCTAGAAAAGTTGTGGGGAGGTGAGGGTTGACCACTCAGATTTCTTTCAGCTTTAAAATCCTAGGATTTTATGATTAGATTCAATGTAAGATAATTAAAAACTCCCTAAGTGAGAAAAAGTTTTGGCATATTTTATTTAATTTCAGAATCATTGAAAAAAAATCTTAAAGCCCTGGGGCTCACCAATTCCTTCTAATGGACTCAAATCTTGATGTATGCTGCTTATCATTTGTCGTGAGTAGCTTGATATCTGAATGATTAGTAGCCCTTCTCAAGTATATTTTCTGTTTTCTTAAAATTTATTTTAGAGAGCGTGCATGAGCAGGGGGAGGGGCAGAGGGAGAGAATATCAAGCAGATTCCCTGCTGAGTCCCAACTTGGGGCTCAGTCTCAGGACCCTGAGATCATGACCTGAGCTGAAACCAAGAGTCAAACGCTCAACCGACTGTACCACCCAGGCACCCCTCAAGTGTATTTTCTTAAACAACTTTAAGTGTGTCCCCTTCTTTTGTAGAACAGAGGAGACCACATTTCATTTATTGGATCATAGTCTAGAAAGCATAGTCTTCACACGGAATCTGCTTCTTCATCTTGATAAGCCCTAACTTATTAATTTTATCTGTAAATTACATTAAGTTTCTGAATTGGTGGAGTAAAAATCTGAAACCAGTGCACCTAGCTGCAAATAAGGCCTAAATTTTCATAATGAAATGTTAGACTGAAGAGCAGTGTTGAATTTACTATAAGATTCATGAAATTTAAGCTTCAGGGACCTCTATCTGTGCAGATCTTTCTGAGGGCCTTTTAGGGCCGTAGCAATGTGCTTATATTTTCATAGATTTGCAAAAGTAAGATATTTTAATTATAATCAGCAAAAACAGTGTCTCTTTCCACTTTGGTTTTCCCACCATCACTCTTGTCTTCTTGATGAGTGGCAACAGAAAGGCTATAGATAGTTTGGGGATTCAGTTAAGGGGAAATAGAATTAGGGGATAAGTTTCATTTGAGTTTAGTGGCATATGTTTTTGTGGCTTGCAGTGAATCTGTGCATTAATTATGGCTAGCCATACTAGCATAGGAATGGCTTGAGGAATACTCCTATAGCTCCCTATGCCAGTTCACTTGCTGAGAAGATAGGAAGATCCACGCCAGAGGTGATGTCACCCTATATGAATGTGCCCCGGGGGCTGTGATATTGGAAGCATTAGGTGATGTAGGGGCAACAAAGTTGGAAATGTACAGACTTAAAAAGTGGTCTATGAAAAATTCTTCAAATCTTACATCTTATACATGAAATAGACTAGTCTTCCAAATTTAATAGCTATCACTAAAAATTTAGACATTATCAATAATGAGTTATAAAACCATGAGAGAAAACAAATTTTGATCCAACCCACTATGGGAAAAACAGGATTATTTTTCTATTCTTCCTTTTTATATTATTATTTTGTTATGTTAGTCACCATACAGTAGTATTTCATTAGTTTTTGTTGTAGTGTTCCATGATTCATTATTGGTGTGTAACAGTGCTCATTTCAATACGTGCTCTCCTTAATACCCATCACCGGGCTAGAAAATGGTATTCCAGAATTATTGTTAAGTGAAGAGGCAGTCAAAGAATAGTGCATCCAGAAAACACAGGGGGAAAGTATTACAGAGGTGTGCCAGGCAGTTAATTAAACTACTGCTATTTTTCTAGACTTTTGGATATTTATGGTAATTTCAGTTTTTAAGCTCTGCAATTTGTTGTGATTTCTTTTCTCATTACAAATAAATATTTGCTTTCAGACCTAATTTTGTATTTGCAACTTTGTGCTTTTTTTTCTTAAAAAGCACTGCCCAAGTTGTTTTAAGTGTCAGGCCCTATGAAACTTGGATCAACTCTGCATAGAGCTTTTAAGTATTTGGGCATAGAATAAAGCTTTGCCCTTTGCTTAAGGATTCTTAGTAATACACTCAAGTGAAATCACGCTTTACTTAGTCTAGAATACGACCTCTGCAATGGATTTGGTAACTCTGGGGTGTCAGAACTGAGAACAGTGAGAGGCACACAGATTTATCACCAGTCATCCTGCAGGAAGGAAACCTGGGTGGAATTTGGCACTAAGTATAAATTTCTGTTCCAGAAAAAAAAACTGCAAAGGAGGTCTGCTGAAATGATCTGGTAGAGCTTTTATCTAATTTAAAAGAGGAAAGACTTTGAGTTTTTCAGAGAAGTGTGAAACAATGGATTTGGGATATCTAGGTTCAATTCACCTAGTTGTGGTTTCTACACCATACAGGAAAATTAAGATAAGGTTGACACAGTGGATGATGATGACAATACTTTCCTATCCCACTGTCCCTCCCTATCCTCTGTTAGTAATTGAATACCGTACTGGATTGACGGATGTTATGGGAGATCCTGTAGACAACAGAGCCAGCTAATGTGATCTTATAACAATTTATCTCCCTTGCAAAGGCAGATGGGATTAATGTACTGGGATCACCATTCTTAAGTTATGCAAGGTCACTGGCCCTTCCATGGAGAGGAATATATATATATATATTTCTTTTTAACCCATTTTTATGTAGTACTGCTTCTTGCTCTTTTTGGTATGTATGTCCTCATTAAAAGATTAATTGTCCTTTTAATCCCAAATAAGGCAAAAGGCAATTGTAATTGTATTTCACCGTGGGCCCACAATTTTTCTCTGGGGGCAGTAATAAAAAATTGTTAGAATAACCCCCCTGTTTGCCAGAATGACCACCAGTGGTCCCCGTAGAAAGGGGTCACAGGTTGCAGGAATATCCCTCTGTCTTTTCTGACTCCCAGTCCTAAAATGGTCTGGACTGAGTACGATTCACATAACTGAAGATTTCTTCCTTCAAGCTGGAGTCAGGGTGGGTAATAACACTATTACTTAGCATCACGGTTGATAGGGAATAAAAGGTATATGGAAGCCTTTAAATAGTCTCTGCTGCTTGATGTCATAGAAATTCTGTTTCATTGTGATGAAAAGAATCAGAGGCCAGTCAAGTCCAGAGAAGCGTACCATTCCTAATTTTAGCAATTCTGACAACAATGGGCCACTGTCTGAATTATCAAGTAATTCTTTTATTTGGCTGTCCAGGGTTCTTTGTGATGTAGTGATGAAGTCTCTAATGCAGGATAATGATGCATCTATAGGAGAAAATGATAGTAGGATTGTGGCTGCAAGACAAAGAGGAGAATGGCAGGTTTGACTCCAGCTTGTTTACACAAAGGCATTTCCCAGAGCATATGAAGTATTCCTGGTGTTGTGAATTCTGTGAGGTTTTATCTTTCTTTATATTCTTTTTTTTTTTTAAATTGTTTCTGGGTGGAATGAGCTTGAAGAATCAAGTAATATTTCATGGTCGTGTATATGCATAGACAAACATGTGGAGGTGATTTAGCAAAGCAAATAGTCCCATTTACATAGGACAACATTCTTGATGTTGGTTGAGGCTAACTCTGAATGTGTGGATTTGAAAGGAAGCTACATTTCCAGGGGAGAAAGATCACCCTTCCCCAGTTCTACCCAAAACTCGTTATCAGGTAATTAGAAAGAAGAAAAGTCAAGGGTTGTTGACTTTTTGTGATGTCTACTCCCTTCTATATAAATAGAGATCCTAAGGTAACAGGCTTGGTTCTTGTATGTCTGCACATTCCCACCCAAACCTCCCTGAACCAAAGCTCATGCTCTTGTAACAAGATGATGAATTATACTAGCTTTGCTTTGTGATCAGCATATTTCATGATTTCTTTTTAATGATGTCAGGTTCTGCTTTTCTCTGTGTCTAGGAAAGGTAACTGTCCTTTCATCCTCTCCAAAGGAGGTACCAAAGATGACAGTCTTTGAGATTCCCCTCATTGGGTTGTTGGATCTCTCTCACTTTAGTGATAACCATCATAGGGATCTCATGCTTGGTCAGACCTGTGAAAGGACACGCACTAGCTCTGCTTTCATCTTACTCCACCTTTTTCCATGTCGGTCTTGATCTGCTCCTCAAGATCCTCTGGGGACACGTAAAAGTCCTCTTCTGGCACCGATGATTTGGGCCGGCAGCGTCCACAGCAGCAGTTGCAACAGCAACATAGGCAGCAGCAAAAATAACAGCCAGTCAAGAGGCCAATGATGACAAACAGGGTCTAGGGGAAACAGAGGCAAAGCAAAATAGGGGTGAGGGGTGGTGGCGTGTGGGAGAACCCCAGAAATGAAGTGTGCATCCATGTATCTTCAGAGACCTGAAGATAATGCAGTTCACCCTGCAGACCATACATTTGCCCTCATCTGTACAAGATGACGGACTAATCCGTACAAGAACTAGCTTTTTAGTTTCCTTGGAAACAAATTCCTTATAAAGTTTTGCCTAACAAGTTCACAGGAAGTGACTTGTAGCCTAAGTAATGAAGGTGATGTTTTCTTCTTTATTCATAAGCCATGGCGGTCATTATTAAGAGCAGAGCAAACAAAACAACAGACACTTCTACAGACCAAATGAGCTAACCAAGGGGATTGAATCGTTCTCACCCAAGAAGAGCTTTTGATAGCTCTTCTTCCCACCTCTGCATTTCTCTTAGTCACCAAGTCCTGCTCTCTTCAAGATCTCTTACACCCTCCTCCTTGTCTCTATCCTGACCAGTAGGACTTTATCTCATTATCTCTGCCTTCAACACTTCAGTAGCCTCCTAACTAGCCTCCCTGCCTCTACTCTTGCCTCCTATTCTTGACATTGTTGGAGCTTTCTGAAATACATGTTCTCTGGAACTTATATAGCAACTTTCCTGCTTCTCAGGAAAGGCTCAAGCTCCTTATTAATAGCCATCTGGCTTCAAACCTGTGAATTAGCACAGCCCTGTTCCTGACATACCTGCCATAGCTTTGCTCTCCCAGTGAATTCATCTGCCCAGGGGGCCCCTTCCCATTCCCCAGCCATCTGAAAAATGCCCACTCTGTGTTTAAGATACATCTCAAACATCCTCTGTCTGACATCTTTCCTGATCCTCCCCCAAAACAGTTTCTCCCTCCTTTCGCCCTAGCTGTACTCCATATAAATTTCTACCATGGTTTTTTTTGTTGTTATTGACACTTTAAGACATTGATCAGTTTATACGTCTGTCTCACATTAGACTGAGCTTCTTGAAGGCTAGAACTCTATGTTCAGTCCCTCCCAACCTAAGGATTTAGTACCTGGCATGTGGAAGACAATAAATACTTACTGAATTAATGAATTATGAAGTAATTAATAGATGAACAAATTATTTGTTCCTCCTAGTGAACAGCCAGCACCAGGGTTTCCCCACAAGCATATAAAAGGTTTGCTTAGGGGCACCTGGGTGGCTCAGTTGGTTAAGCGTCTACCTGCAGCTCAGGTCATGATCCCAGGGTCCTGAGATCAAGTCCTGAATCGGGCTCCCTGCTCATCAGGGAGCCTGCTTTTCTCTCTGCCCCACCCCCCTGCTTGTTTTCTCTCTGTCTCTCAAAAATAAATAAATAAAAATACTTTTAAAGGGAAAAGATAAAAAGTTAGCTTACTAAGTCTGCCATAACTAAAAATGAAAAGAAACTTTCCCAACCTCCAATTTCAGTTAAAATATGCCAACTTTTGTTAATAGAGCAAAATAAATTTGATTTTAAAAAAATATGTTATTTGATATAGGAAGTGTTTCATACATCTTTGAATCAGAATGCAGATTTTATCTAAAAAGAGAAAGAGAATAAAGATCACCTTGTGTGTATGCAGCTCTTCAGTAACTTAAGATAGAAATCTTTAACGTTGATGAACCTCACCTGCTTCCTAGCCTAGCACCCCATCTCTGACTCTGGCCCCCATTATGGGGTGGAGCCTACAGTGGCTTGGAGTGAGGTAGCTTTAGTCACACTCTCATGCCGATAATCTTTTTGCCATGTATACTGTACATTTTCACAGACTTAAGTAAATTACTCTGAAAACAAAACCACAACACCCTTCTCCTCACCAACTGCCTCCAAAATCCTCCTGTGCAGTATTCCTGAGTACTGCCCCAACCAGCTTCTCCTTTCTTTATCTACCTTTGTCCTTTTTTGTCCTTACCATGCAATTCCCATATTTTCCTCTTCTCCAGAAATTTCCTTTAATTCATATACTGTTTTGTTCTCTAAATATTCCAACTAGATTGTTTGCCTGTTGCAAAATAACCTTGCCTCATATACTTAACAGTGCTTAGCACACTACTAAGCATAAGTAGGAGTCCAGTATTTTGAAATACATATTTTCAATGGTATAATAAGTCATTCTTGCAGCGCGTACTTAATACGTGATCACTAGGTGCCAGCCCACTCTCATGGGCACTGCGCAATTAGGTTTTTGACAGAAGCAGAAGACGGTAGATTTTTTGTAACCTTATTTTTAAAGAGCCATATCAGGAATTATTTTACATATCTCTTATACTGCTGGAAAGCTTCTGCTTTTCTGTATGAATTTTGAACAGTTTTATCAACTTCCTCAGCAAAGAAGCCTATTCTCGTTTTTATGCAGGCCAGCCCCAATATGCAACCAGGTGCGTGTGTAAATTATCTAGAATGCCAGATATACCTCCCCATGGAGAGAATGTCATGTCTGGAGGTTAGATTCACAGGCAAGCCCACATTGTTATATGAACACTCAATCTATTATAAATGACATTGTCATTATGTACACTCTCGTTCCAAGGTCCTAATCCACTCAGTGGGAACTTGTCTGCCTCCCAGGTCTTCAACAATAGAGAAAGCAGGGTTCAGTGGGAATCCCAGTTATCTCTAGGAAGAAAAGTTTTGGAGACTGCAGAAGACAAGTGAGACTCAGGTTGCAGACTCTCCATGCTTATGTATAAAAATATGTTCTGTCTCCTCTTGCATATATAAAACTCTTAAATTTAGCAAGATTTATTTTAGTGGAAGAAAATAACAACCCCTCTTTTTGGAAATCTGTAGTATTTTAAATTATTAATTACCACCTATATGAATGTGAGTTCATATGATTTCATAAAATGTATGAATTGTCCAAAAAATATGCTGATGGACCGTATGTATGGTTCACATGTAAATATGCTTTTATCAGAAGATTAAGATATTAAAACTCATAAATATATAACCATCATCAAACACTCATATGCTAGGTGTTCCTAGGAAACCACACAAAATTTTCTGTCGAAAGTCAATTCTGATTGCACTCAGTCCTTAAAAACTTTGCTTTCTTCTTGACCAGATATCCTTTTTTTTTTTTAATTTCTCCCTCTGTGTCTCTTCAACACCCTGTCCAGAACTACTTAATTCTCACTTTTCCCCCCTCATTTCCTTCTCCACTACTTGAAGTCAGGCCCCATGTGAGCCTATGACATAACTGCCGCGCATTCTCCCAAGTACTATGTTTGCTCAGGTAGCGATGCTATAGATAGGAGAGTACATGACTAAATGTGTCCTATAATAATTTACTAAGCACTTGTCACACTAATAAATTATTTTTGTTTTTGAGCAATGAGTCAGTTCTTAATTAGTCATTATGGGGAGAGAGGGAGGGCAGGCAGAATTAACCTGAAGCCTCAAATTCAATTATAATTAATGTCTAGAGGTATTTTAAGTCATGCTGTATTTTATAATTATTTGATGAGCTAAAGCAAAAAAAAAAAAAGATCCTCAAGTAACAGCTTTCAGTCGAAGTGATACCTCTTTTTGCTTACAAGAGTTTAATAATATGGTAAGGTTAGGTTTTCTCTGAGATGGAGTCAAGAAGAGTGAATAATACCATGATTTTTCTAGGAAATTGTTTTTAAAGAAAAAATTGATTTACCTTTGCCCACCAGCTTGACAGCATGAAGTAGGTATTAACATTTTCATCTCCAAATTGCTCGGCCACATAGAGTCCCAGCGATCCATACTTGTCATATATGTTTCTCTTTGACATGTCAGTAAGTATCGTGTGGGCGTTGTTGATTTCTTTAAACTTGTCAGCAGCAGCTGGATCATCTGGATTCTTGTCTGGATGGTGTTTCAGGGCCAATTTTCTTTTAAAATTAAAAAAAAGTGAGGAAAAGTGTCATCTGACAAGAATTGCAGTGACATTTTAGGAGGGGCACTATTTGTACATCGTTTTTACATGCAATTACTATGAAGTGATAAGTTTCACAAAAATGTTGGCGTAACTAAGCAAGTTCTCATCAGATGTTGTCTCTTGTTTCTAATGTGCAGGCCCAGTAGTAGTAGTGTGGTTTCTCTCCTCATGTCCTCAGAGGAATTTTCAACTGCTGCCTAGTGGAGGAGTCGGTTTTTGCTGTTGGCAAATATGTGAAGTTTATTTTTACCTGGGAGCTGGTCGGTGGCACACCTCAATATGCAGAGGCCTTCAAGAGTTTGTGCAGTAGTAGGGTCAGTTTATACCAAAATTCTATTTAGAACTGGAACAAGTTTCTAGAATTAACAAAATTCACACCACATATTCAAAAAGTTAAACTCAACTGTCACACACAAAAAATCTGGTTCATATTCCCTTGAAAAAATAGTATGACCTTTTTCGTGAATCTTCCACAAATCCTTACTCCCTTTTGTTTTTATGAGCAGCTACCATGACTTTCCTTGTTTTCAAATGTATATTTGACTTCTTTTCAAATAGGTCTGTCCACTTCAAATACTCTGTAGAAGTTTACTTGTGAGTAAAATGTCCTCTCTTCTCTGTGGATCATAAATCAGTTCCTGAAGGGTATGTGTATGTGTTATGTTGTAGTGTGTGTGTGGGGGGGGGAGATATTTGGGGGTTATTTATTCTTCAGTTATACTCAAGTATAAAAAAAAAACCTGTGAAATGAATGTAAGAACTGAGCTATGATAGTCAGGGTCTGGCTGGTGGCCATTTCCTTCACTTCCCTCTACAGACAGATTTAAATAATGATTAAAGCCATGTTCAAAAATTGAGCCTGTAGTAATTTTTCCACTACAAAGTCAATGAATTTTATGACTTTGTACTGGAAATTTTATATGACCTGTTCTCTCTACTGTGCCTAACATAGCTATATGTAGGAATAAACCTTAAGCTTTTGTTTTGGTTTGGATTAAACTGTTTCATTTTAATGCAATAATAAAAAGGCCATAAATAGAGCAGAAAAGTAAAGTATACATTATAAGTCAATCTACACAATAAAGAGGAAAAAAAATCATGCCTGCTTAAGGCATTAAAGTATTGCTGGTTAGGAAGTAGGCGATTAAGCAGCTCAGCATCAGCGTGCTTCAAAAGTACCAAAATACTTAAAAGTATAAATCATGGTGTGAAATCCATTTCAACTCTGAACGCGGAATAAACAAAAAGAATTAAGCGATGATAGTCCATTTTAAATTTGTTTAACCAAAACATTTCATGCTTTTTGAGAGACATTTGAGTTATCTATAAATTCTTATAGATGGGACCATTGAAGATGTTTGTTATGTGCAGAATTCATGATAAAATCATGCTAATAGCACAAAATGCCTCTTTTGTCATTTAAAACACTTTTATAATGTTTACTATACGCCAGCACTATTATAAGCATGTTATGACTATTAATTCATTAATATTCACTACAACTGTATGAAATTGGTATTATAATGATCCCATTTTACAGGTGAGGAAATTTAGCCACCAGAAAGCTAAGTAACTTGCCCAATATCATACAGCTAATAATTAGAGCCAGGCTTTGAATATGGTCAATCTGACCCTGAGCACATTCTCTTAATCACCACTATGCTGCCTTTTTCTAATTTTTAAATTAAAAAAGTAAGGAACACAGAATGTCAGTAGGCCTGTGTAAGGACTTTGGCTTTTGGTTAGGTGATGTGGGAAACCATTGGGGTATTTTGAGAAAAAGAGTGGTATGGTCTAACTTTAGTTTTAAAAGGATTACTAACTCTTGGAGAGGACAAAGGTCAAAGCAGGGACACTGTTTTAGGAAAAGTTCATGGTGGTTCTGGTCAGTGTGGTAGTGGAAGATATAATGAGAAGTGGCTGGATTCTGGATATATTTTGAGGGCTAGCTGATGGATTGGATGTGGGATACAAAAGAATGAGAGAAATCAGAGATGGTACCAGAGTTTTGGCCTGAGCAAATAGAATTTTGTAGTTACTATTTAATGAGTTGGCAAGAGATTTTTTTTTTCAGTAGGGAATGGTTTGCTGGAGGTAAGAGAGATAGGAGCCTGGAGTTTACGCAAGAATTACAGTGGGAAATGTATGTTTGAGGGTTCTCAGCAGGTAGATGGTATTTAGGGCCATGGAACTGGAAAAGATTCCCAAAGGAGTGGGTCCAAGAGAAGTCCCAAAACTGGGCTATGGAAAGAAAGAACAAGCAGAGGAGATGAAAAAAGAAAGGCCAGCGATGCAGAGGGGAAAAATCTGGAGAATATGGTGGTCTTGAGATCTAAGTGAACAGAGTATTTCAAGGAAGAGAGTGGTCATTTGTGTCAAATGCCATTAACAGGTCATATATGATGAGGACTAAGAATTGATCACTGGGTTTAGTGATATAGAAATCTTCGGTGACTTTGACACACACACACATGTACACACACATACACACAGACAATGGTATATATGTCTTTATATAAGGAAAAATAAAGCAGAAAAATAAGTAGAAAAGAAAGAAAAACATGAAAGGTTATAACCACAATTACCAGTGCTTTTAGCTGCACATTAGGATTATAGGTGATTCTTTATTTTGTTTTTTCTTGTTACAAAAAAGTACAGATTACTTGTATAGGTTCCTTCTGTAAGCATTTTTAAGCTCATTATAAATGTTGTTCTCTTTTAATAGCTGAAAGTTTAGTTTGTTCTCTTAAATGACCTACTGCCAAATTAGAAGGTAAAAAAGGAAGAAAGGAAGAAGGAAGAAGTCCTCTAACTTCAGTGATACAATGATCATCATCAAAAAACGTCAAGTGGATTCTTTAAATTCTTTATTAATTTTAATGGCATGATATTCCTGGAATTCTCACACTGTGCTCTGGGATACAGTTGCAGCATTTTCCCCTACTAGTTCCAGAAATCATTTCAGGCCAATCAAATACAAGAGCTATTACTTCTGCCTTGAAAAAAGAAACCCCTGGAAAGTGCCTCTTTGCATACATTTCCTTGTTTTTAGGTTTCAGTTGTAGACTGAAATACACTGCCCAAGACTTAGCCAGAGAAGCCTGGCTTCCTGTCATATTTTAAGCTGCTCAGATCTTTGTCAGCGCACAAGGGCAGATGCACTCAACCATTTATCACACTCCTCTAACAATAGCGTTGGCAAATTCAGAGGTCTGGACCATCTCCATTTGTAACAAATCCAATTCCTGGTCGTCAGCAGCATTTTGACTCCTCTTGGCAGATACTCTTGGCTCTGAGGAATCCTTGGGAAATATGGCAGCAGCAGAGGCAGCTGCCAAAATTACACAACTCAGGAAGTGGTTGGTCAATGACCCATCCTTGGGAACTGCCTATAGAGCAAGGAACCGCGTATGGAATTTAGGGTGAAAGGAAGTGCTTGGATTACATTTAAATATAAAATTCACCTAATTCATTTTAAAGATCTTTCTTATAATTTCTCATTTTATACTTAAAAGTGGCATAATACTCAACCAGAATGTGTGCCTTTTATTCTAAATCTCTCTATACTTAGTCACCTATTAATCCGGTATGGCTATAACTAATGTTAGAATAATAACATCAAGCCCTCTAAGTTCTTCAAAATCCAATGACAACTGTCAGCTGAAATGCATAGTGAATTCAATGAGTGGCAGATAAGATAAACGTGGGATGTATAGTTGTAATTACTTAATGCCCCTATTCTGAGGAGTAGCATAATTTTAACAAGAGTTACAGTGTTCTGCCCAGTTCTCTTCCTCTTAACATCGAATCCTCTTAACATCAGATCTACCTTCTACTCTGTACCAGGCTAAGACCCAATTCTGACCATGTTGCCCCACCTCGAGGCCAGATCTATCTCCATGGGGTTGAAATGTCACAGGAAACCTTGTTTGGGGAAGGTGGTATCTAAGCTTCCAGGAACTAAGTTCCATCCTGGCCTTGCTGTGTCTGTAAGTTGCCTTTCTCCACTTAACACATTTTCAGCTGCTTTCTCCAATGACCACCTATTGTTTCCTATTTCAAAATTTCTCCATTACAGGGGCACCTGGGTGGCTTAGTTGGTTAAGCGTCCGACTCATGACTTAGGCTCAGGTCATGATCTCAGGGTCGTGAGATGGAGCCCCATGAGCCTGCTTAAGATTCTCTCTCCCCCTCTCCCCCTCCCACACACCTCCTTCTCTTAAAAAAAAAATTATCCATTGCAGTGTGACTTTCTGCTAAACTCTTTCGGCCACAAAATGTATTGCCCCTCCAATGTCCCAGAAGAAGCCACGTGCTGCCTAAGAAGAAAGAATAGAAAAGGAAGAGTGATTTCTTCCCATATCCTAGAACCCTTAAAACTGCCTTTGTGACAGAGTCAGCATCTACTGCAAAGATAGGGGGAAAAAAGCAAAATCTGAGCTTGAAAAAGCTCAGGTAGCAAAAGAAAGCAAAATCTGAGCTCAGACATAGACTATTCTTTCTAGAAAAAAAAAATGTCTATAATGGGAAGGACACTGGTGGTAAATAGGAAAATGCACTGCTATAAACCAGAGTTTGAAGGTGAAAACAAACCCTAAATTAGCAATCTCAGATGATGGCAAGTGTTGCAATAATAGAACTTGATAGTTGTCATAATACTGGAAATTCAGTGGAACTCCTGTGCCCTCTTGGACTAAGTCAACATCCAGGTGAAAACATAATAAACCAATATAGGAGTTCCAGTGCACATCTTCCTGACATTTGGTATTAGTAGACATTAAATGTTTGACAGTCTGGTGATACGTATGTATGTATGTATGTGTGTATATCCGTATCCCTTTGTGGTTTAATTTGCATTTTCCTAATTACTAATGAGGCTAACATATATATACATATACATGCCATTTGGATATCATCTATTTAAGTGCATAATCTTTTGCCTGTTTTTAGTTTGATGTTTAAATTGTATTTTTATACGTATTCTATATATGACTCCTTTGTCATTTATATGTATTGCAAAAATTTCTCCTTTTCTGGGAACTTGTTAGTTTCTTTCTGAAATCTTTTGACAAACAGAAATTCTTAATTTTTTTCTAGTTGCCATAAAGGCTTTAACATCACTGGTTTTCAACAGTTTTCCTGTGATGTGCTTTGATACAGATTTCTTTCTATTTGTTCTGCTTGGCTTTTATTGGGCTTCTGGTATATATGGATTGATATTTTTCAGTCACCTTGAGGGCTCAAAGTTCAGTTAGAGTCCATAAAAGACTGGTGTTTTCCATTATCTATTTCTGTGTAACAAGCTATGGTGAAATTTAATAATTTAAAACAACAAATATTTTATTAATTTGCCTATAATGTTATAATTGGGCAGAACTTGGTGGGGACAGTTTTTCTGTGTTCCGTTTGGCTTTGGCTGGAACTGCTCAATTGGAGCTGAAGGATTTGCTTCCAAGATGGCCTCACTGACCTGCTAGTAAATTGGTGCTGGCTGTGGCTGAAAGCTCAGCTAGGGCTGTTGGCTGGGAACTCTGTTCTCCGCGTGGCTTCTCCACATGACTAGGTGAGGAGCCCCAGTGTATGATAATCTCAGGATAGTCATATTTCTTAAGAGGTGGCTAGCTTAAACCAGACTGCAAAAGCAGAAGCTGCTGGGCCTTTTTAGGATTTAGATACACCATAACTTCTGTCACATTCTGTTGGTTAAATTAGGTCAGAGAGCCAGCCCAGATTGAAGAGGGCTATACAAGGACATGATTACCAGGGTTTATGGAGGACCACAAAAGTGATTGTGAACCACAGGTGATGTACTTCCATTTTGCCCCTTGTCCTGAGTCTAAACAGAATTGTAGGACTGTTTAGATAGGGTCCCAGATTTTTCTCCTTTCCCCATAGAGTCCTGCTCAGCCTCTCAGCTTCTCTTCTTCCTTATGACCTAGTCAGCAGTTTTTCTTTAATCTCAAATGCTTTTAAGATGTATATATAAAAATATAATTTTTTCCAGTTTTTCTAGTTTCTCTCAGCGGAAGGGAGACCTGATCAAAATTACCTTGTCAGTGATAACCAGAAACTCCTGGTTATCTTTTATGTCTCCATCTCCTCTTTCAAGTATAGTCGAGTATATAACCCCCCTTTGAACAGTGCAAGGGCTAGGGGTGCTGACCTCCCACACATTCAGAAATCCATGTATAACTTTGATTCCCCCAAGACTTAAGTACTAACAGCCTATTGTTGACCAGAAGCCTTACTGATAACAAAAACAGTCAACTAACTTATATACTGTATTTTTATAATAAAGCAAATTAGAGAAAAAATGTTATTAAGAAAGATACATTTACAGTACTGGGCTGTATTTACCTAAAAAAGAAAAAATCCACATAAAAGTGAACCAGCACAGTTCAAACCCATGTTGTTCAAGGGTCAACTGTAGATGTTAATTACATAAACAGCTTTATACCACTGTTATATTAATGGCCCAGAGATTACCTCTGTGTATTGTTTATTTCTTTACTGCAAGCTGAGACCCATTAGCTCAAAAGATCGCCAGTTTCTAAAACTCAAATTTTTACGAATAGTTATTTTTAAAATAGCCCAAGGAGCAGATTATCAGCCATTTAAAGCCTACTCACTTTATACCTATAAGACCTCACCCTACATGTGCTGGCTATTGATAAGATGGACCCTTGTGGTTCTAAGACTCCAAGCTGCTATGGACCTCTGGAGCTGTCTGACTCAGAGACTTCCCACTGTGCTCTTGAGTGACATCACTTAGACATGTAAGCCCCCTTTCCACATTCTTGCCTCCCCCCCTCTCCCCTTCTGAGGGTAATTCCCAAGCTGTACGCCTCTGGATGGTCTCATGCTGTGAGGGTCTTCCCCTCTTCAGTCAATTCTGTTGTGCCCATCCAATAAAGCTTGTCATGTGTTTCTGCCTCTCGTGGTCATATCTTTTCCCTTGATCAGCCCCCAAATCCCTTGAACCCTTTACAAACACTTCATGCATTTGTACCCAGTACATTTTCCTTCCCCACAAGAAACTTAATACAGTCTGCTGCTGAAAGAAGCAAGAACAAGAGTGTTAGTGGGGCTCAAGGAAGAGGAGCCACTGGGTGAGGATTAGTACAGAGTCCCACAAAAGAGACAGAATAGCAAATTGAGGGCACCATTTAGCTTCAGATTGCAAAGAATGATGCCAATACTCCCCTGCCATGTAATTATTTCTGAAACACCTGCTGCCATAGTATATGATTCAAGTATTTTGACCACCAAGGCACCCAGGCCCTCCGAAGGCCACATTGCACAGTCCTATGATTTCCTCACATTTGCAGATGGAATATCAGAACAGCTCACCCCAGCAATTGTCAGGGTGTTCTCTAGTTCTCCGTGATCCACAGTCACATTCGTGATTCGAGACAGATGGCATGAGATAACAATAGGAACCATAAATGATGATCTGTTTTAGAGAATTGATTTTCTTCCCCCACCATATAAAACCAGATGGAGAGTCAAGTGCTGACCTCTAGTGGCAGTCGAGGCGGTGATACCATTTTACGGCAAATAATCTTCCCAAGTTTTTACTAGACTATATAATAACTTGACTTTATGAGACATTATACTTGAGTATTTTTTAAATATGAGAGTTAAAAATACTTAAACTTTTGAAAAATTTAAATGTCAATTGATAAATCTTTGTCTTAGATAGTTTTCTGGTCACAATTATTTTCTAAGGCTAATTTTAAGAGCCAGCCCTTTACCCTCCCTAATAAGGTAGAATATTTGTGCAAACACAGTAGATAAAATGTGTCCAATATTAGAAGTATTTGTCTACACCAGTCATAAAAGTAGTGCTTTAAGGAGTAAGGACCTGATGTTCTGGCAGAAGTAGGCCACTGCAAACCTTCAAGCCTTTTTTTTTAAATGTTTTTTTCTTACCAGCCTGTAGCTTGCGCAGAATCTGAGAGCTGCATACAACTTAAGATCTCTGTATTTGGCTCAGGTTTCCAACAAAAGTTTCCGGACCTCTAACCTTATTATGTTTCTTGGGGAAAATTTTGTATTCTTGTTTTTTTTAAAGCTAGCAATCTTTACTGAACTCTGACATCAAGGGAGAAGACTGAGACGTAGAAGAAATGGCCATATGAATTCTGTCTCCTACTGCCAACAGCAGCGCCCACCACTGGTTCTAGTCAACGCCCTTAGCAGGCGCTTGCTGTCTGTAGGCCTTCCACCTGCTGTCTGACAGCTCAAGTGCCGGTGATAGTGAATTGTGTCAAGGCTGCAAACAGTTCCTGGCAATTTCCATTGGTGGTCCAGGCTGGCAGTTCTTGTAGGGTCCCCAGTGTCTTTATCTTCTAGGTTTCTCAGTGCAAAAACATATAGCATAACTCTCTGATACATCTTTGTGTTAAGTGCTCACTTTCTTGTTCTCCCCAAACCCATTTTTTAAACTTACCAGGACCTATTCTTCCGGACTGCCAGCCTCACTGACTTAATTTCCTTAACAACACAGTCTGAACCTTGTGGTCATGCACTTGAGTGCCACTCAAATCAAATGATTCAGTTCTATAAACGTTTGGATTTCCTGTCATCCCCCCAAGGAAATTAGTTTTCCGCTGCTTCCGCTCCCATTTCTGGGATGACCAACACTGCTGGAGAAGATTGCACAACCATGCAAACCGGGGCCAATAAAGACCTACAGTTTTCTACCTCAGCTGGTCTGCTGTGCTGCTTGCCAGTCCTTTTGCTTGGCCTCAGTAAGTTCCCTCTCAAGTCTCCTGTGGTAGTTATTCCAGCTTTTACAACTTCTCTTTGATTCCTCTTCCTCATTCCTTCACCCCTCTCAACAAGAAACCTCATTTCCTACTTCGAAAGAGGTAAAAAGCTCATTAGAAGGAAATAATGCCATCTTTCCCTCTTCTTTTTATTTGGAAGGAAGAACCTTTTCTCTTTAAGATGAACCTTGCCGGTGTTTTCTAGGATCTACCCGTGGGCTTCCCAAATCCTGGTCCATCGGTCATCAGTCCCTACCCCCCAACTCCAGTATCTTCAATAATCTCTGTTTGTCTTCAGCAAGCAAACATACCCCATCATTTTTTAAAAAATGAAAACTCTATGTCCTCGCCTGCTTTTCAAATTATTGAATTATCTCCTCATTCCCTTCTTCATAACACTTCTTCAAAGCATAGCTTTCACAAAAAGTTTCCATCCTCAGTGTCTATTCACTCTTCATCCCACTGTAATCTGATATCTAGTTCTCTACTTGCTCTCCATTCCATCATCCCAACTGAAAAAATCAATGGCCTATTTTCAACCCTCATTCTGTTTGACCTTTCTGTAAGTTTTTTTGACCACACCTTCTTTTCCCTTGGTTTCCAGGATGTCTTCCTGACTCTTGCCCTGTCCTGACTAGGAAGCTAGACAAGGCAGTACAGACATATGTGGGTCCCTTGGGGCCAAGGTTGGCAGGAGTTATTATCCAAAGGGACCAGTGCACCAAAAGCAAGTGAGCATTCAAACACCAAGTAACGATAGGGCAGACAAAGAACTGGGAAGCCAGGAGTAAAAACTTGAGAGTGAAGTGGACATCTCAGATACAGGATTTTATTCACTTTCCATAAACCAAAAGAGGGTCATTTCTCATAAAAAGGACCAGGAACAGAATAGACAATCTATATTGCTACAGTCATCTATGTTTACCATTTCTCTTGTGCTCACCAGTTAAATCAGTAGTTTTCAACATCTGATGCTCAGAATCATCTGTGAATGGGATGTTTTTAAAAACTCATGTGTCATGGCTCTACTATTAGAGGTTCTAATTCTGTAGGTCTGGGACATTTGTATGCTTGCAGAAGCTCCACAGTTGATCTGGCTGTGTACCAAAGTCTGGTTTTGAAGTTTTACTGTTATTCTATTGAACACATCTTTCCCTCTCCTCTCCTCTCCTCTCCTCTCCTCTCCTCTCCTCTCCTCTCCTCTCCTCTCCTCTCCTTTCCCTTTCCTTTTCCCTCCCTTCCTCCCTCTCTCTCTCTCTCTCTCTCTCTCTTCCTTCCTTCCTTCCTTCCTTCCTTCCTTCCTTCCTTCCTTCCTTCCTTCCTCTTTCTTTGTTCCTTTTTTAATTGTGGTAAAAAAAAAAAATAACATAAAATTTACATCATTTTAAAGAGTACAGATCAGTAGCATTAGCTATATTCACCCTACTGTGCAACACGGCTCTAGAACTTTTATAACTTGCAAAGCTGAAGCTGAAACTCTGTATCTTTTGTACAACTTCCCATCTCCTCTCCACTCCCAACCCCGGGGAGACCACAATTCTAACTTTGTTTCTATGAATTTGACTATGCAGATAGAATTGTTTGTTTCTCTTGTTTTGTTTTTTAAAATATACTACTGAATTGCCAACTTCCAAGCTATTTAACACTTTCTTAACAACTTTTTTGGAATGCTATTAATTTTTTTGATGCTTTTTTCCCTGTGGTAGTTTAACATGTTGTGTAATATTTATGGCAAAGCATTGTGTACACATATCATGTTGTGGCAGTTTGATCTTTATTAAAACACGTGTAGCCTGCTCCTTTTGTTTTCTATTTTTATACAGGGCTTATTTATTTTATAACTGAAAGTTTGTATCTTTTGACCCTCCTTCATCCATTTTACTCCCATCCTTTGCCTCTGGCAACCACCAATCTGTTCTCTGTATCTATGAATTTTTTCTGTTGTTTTTTTTTTTTAGATTCCACATATAAGTGAGATCATAAGGTATTTGTCTTTCTCTGTGTGACTTATTTCACTTAGGATAATGCCCTCAAGTTTCTCCATATTGTTGTAAATTATAGGATTTCCTTCTTTTTTTATGGCTCGATAGTATTCCATTGTAAAAATGCCACATTTTCTTTATCCATTCATCCTTCAGTGGACACTTAGGTTTTTTCCATGTCTTGGCTATTGCAAATAGTGCTGCAATGAATAAAGAGGTACATATATCTTTTCCAGATGGTTTCTTCATTTCCTTCGGATAAATACCCAGAAGTGGAATTGCTGGATCATGTAGTAGTTATAGTAGTTTTGTGTTTTTATTTTTTTGAGGACCCTCTATAATGTATTCCACAGTGACTGTACCAATTTACATTTCCACCAATAGTGCATAAGGGTTCCCTTTTCTCCATATCATCACCAACACTTATCTTGTGTCTTTTTGATACTAGCCGTTATGACAGGCATGAGGTGATAACTCTTTGTGGTTTAAAAATGTTTTATTGAGGTCTGTTTGACACACAATATTATCTTAGTTTCAGGTGTACAAGATAGTGGTTTGACAACTAGATATGTTATGCTATGCTCGCCCCAAGTGTAGCTGCTGTGCTATTACAATATCATGGACTATTTCCCTATGGTGTACCTTTCATCCCCGTGATTTATTCATTCCATAACTGGAAGTCTGTACTCTCCCCTTCACCCATTTTGCCCATTCTGCCCCTCTACCACCCCCAGCAGCCATCAGTTTGTTTTCTGTATTTACGGGTCTGTTTCTGCTTTTGGTTTTTTGTTTGTTGCTTGGTTTTGTTTTTTAGATTTCACATATAAGTGAAATCACAGTATTTATCTTTCTCTGTTTAACTTATTTCACTAAGCATAATACCCTCTAGGTCCATCCATGTTGCTGCAAATGGCAAGATCTCATTCTTTCTTATGGCTAATATTCCATTATGGTATTATATACACATTATATAATACATGCACATATACCACTCTACAGACACACACACACACACACACTCTCCATATCTTCTTTATCTATTCATCTATTGATGATTACTTGGGTTGTTTCCATATCTTGCCTATTGTAAATAACTGTAATAAATAGAGGTGCATAGCTTTTCAAATTATTGTTTTCATTTTCTTTGAATAAATACCCAGTAGTAGAATTGCTGGATCATATGGTATTTCTATTTTTAATTTCTTGAGGAACCTCCATACTGTTTTCCATGCTAGCTGCACCAATTTACATTCCCACCAATAGTGCATAAGGGTTTTCTTTTTTCCATATCCTCACCAATACTTGCTATTTCTTGTCTTTTGTGTTCTGGCCATTCTGACAGGTGTTAGGTGATAACTCATTGTGGTTTTGATTTGCATTTCCCTGATGATTAGTGATGATGAGTGTCTTTTCATGAGTCTGTTGGCCATTTGTATGTCTTCTTTGGAAAAATGTCTGTTTAGGTCCTCTGCCTATTTTTAATTGAATTATTTGGTTTTTGGTGTGGTGTTATATAAGTTTTTATATGTTTGGGATATTAACCCCTTATCCAATATGTCATTTGTGAGTATCTTCTCCCATTCAGTAGGTTGTCCTTTCATTCTGTTGATGTTTTCCTTCCCTATGCAAAACCTTCTTATTTTGCTATAGTCTCAGTAGTTAATTTTTGCTTTTGTTTCCCATGCCTGAGGAGACATATGTAGAAAAATGTTTCTAAGGTCCATGTCAAAAAGATTACTGTCCATGTTTTCTTTTAGGAGTTTTATGATTTCATGTCTTATATTTAGGTCTTTAATTCACTTTGAATTAATTTTTGTATATGGCTTGAGAAAGTGGTCAAATTTCATTCTTTTGCATGAGCTGTCCAGTTTTCCCAGAACTACTTATTGAAGAGACTGTCTTCCCCATTGTATATTTTTGCCTCCCTTGTCATAGATTAATTGACCATATAAGCGTGGGTTATTTCTGGGCTCTCTACTCTGTTCTCTTGATCTATGTGTCTTATTTTTGTGCCAATACCATACTGTTTTGATTACTACAGCTTTGTAGTGTATCTTGAAATCTGGGATCATGGTATCTCCAGCTCTGTTGTTCTTTCTCAAAATTGGTTTGGCTATTAGGGGGTCTTCTGCAGTTCATATAAATTTTAGTATTATTTGTTCCGATTCCATAAAAACTTCTGTTAGCATTTTGATAGGGATTGCACTCAATCTGTAGATAGCTTTGGGTAGTATGGCCATTTCAACAATTTTAATTCTTCCAATCCGTTAACATGGTATATCTTTTTTTGTTCTTTAAGTAGGCTCCATATGCAGCCTGGAGCCCAACATGGGGTTTGATCAGCGTTGTGAGATCAAGCCCTGAATGGAAATCAAGAATTGGACACCTAACTGACTGAGCCCCAGGTGGCCCCCCATGAACATGGTATACCTTTCCATTTGTTTGTGTCATGTTTAATTTTTTTCGTCAGTGTTTTATCATTTTTGAAGTACAGATCTTTCACCTCCTTGGTTAGGTTTATTACTAGATTTTGGGGGGCTTTTTGGTGCTATTTTAAATGGGATTGTTTTCTTAATTTCTCTTTCTGCTACTTTGTTATTGGTGTATCACTGTGGTTTTGATTTGCATTTTCCCAATGATTAGTGATGAGCATCTTTTCCTATACCTGTTGTCCATCTGTATGCCTTCTTTGGAAAATGGTCTAATCAGATCCTCTGCCCATTTTTAAATTAAATTGTTTGTTTGTTTTGCTATTGAGTTTTATGTTTTCTTTATATATTTTGGATATTAATCCCTTAGTGGATATTTGCAAATATTTTCTCTCTTTAGGTAAGTTGCCTTTTCAATTTGTTAATGGTTTCCTTTGCTGTACAAAAGCTTTTTAGTTAGATGTATCCCACTTGTTTATTTTTGCTCTAGTTGCTTTTGCTTTTGTTGACAAATCCAGAAAGCATCACCAAGATCCATGTCTAAAAGTTTACCACCTAAGTTTCCTTCTAGGCATTTTATGACTTTAAGTCTTACATTCAAATCTTTAATCCAGTTTGAGGTGATTTTTGTATATGGTGTAAGATAGTTGTCAAGTTTCATTCTTTTGCATGTAGCTGTGTAGTTTCCCCAGCACCATTCACCATTTGTTGAAGAGACTGTCCTTTCCCCATTGTATACACTTGCTTCTTTTGTCATAACTTATAAATTGGCCATATATGCCTGGATCAATCAGTCAATTGGTTGATTGATTTTAGAGAGAGAGCATGCATGACTGGCACATGGGGGGGGGGTGGCAGAGAGAGAGAGAGAAAGATAATCTCAAGTAGGTTCCACTCCCAGCACAGAGCCTGACATGGGACCTGATCTCACAACCCTGACATTATGACCTGAGCCAAAATCAAGAGTCAGATATTTAACTGACTGAGCCACCCAGGCACCCCTACCTGGATTTATTTCTGAGCTCTCTATTGTGTTCCATGAATCTGTGTCTGTTTTTATGCAAATACCATACTATTTTAATTATTATAGCTTCATAATATGGTTTAAAATCAGGAAGCATGAGGGGTGCCTGGGTGGCGCAGTCGTTAAGCATCTGCCTTTGGCTCAGGGCGTGATCCAGTGTTCTGGGGTCGAGCCCCACATCGGGCTTCTCCGCTTGGAGTCTGCTTCTTCCTCTCCCACTCCCCCTGCTTGTGTTCCCTCTCTCGCTGGCTGTCTCTCTGTCAAATAAATAAATAAAATCTAAAAAAAAATTTAAAAAAAATAAAAAAAATCAGGAAGCATGATATCTCCAGCTTTGTTCTTTCTCAGGATTGCTGTGGCTATTCTGTGTTTCTTGTGGTTCCATACAAATTTGAGGATTCTTTGTTCTATTTATGTGAAAAATGCTATTAGAATTTTGGTAGCATTAAATCTGTAGATTGTGTTGGATAGTATGAACACTTTAGTAGTATTAAATCTTCTAATCTGGGGTGCCTGGGTGGGTCAGTCATTAAGCATCTGCCTTTGGCTCAGGGCATGATCCTGATGTTCTGGGATCAAGCCCCGCATCAGGCTTCTCCACTGGGAGCCTGCTTCTTCCTCTCCCACTCCCCATGCTTGTGTTCCCTCTCTCACTGGCTCTCTCTCTCTCTCTCTGTCAAATAAATAAATAAATAAATAAATAAATCTTTAAAAAAATAAAAATAATAAATCTTCCAATCTATAAGCATGGAATAACTTTCCATTTACTTCTGTTGTCTTTAATTTCTTTCATCAATATCTTACAATTTTCAGTGCATAGGTCTTTTACTTCATTGGTTCAATTTATTCCTATGTGTTTTCTTCTTTTTGATGCAGTTGTAAGTAGGATTGTTTTTTTAATTTCTCTTTCTACTAGTTCATTTTTAATGTATAGAAACATGACTAATTTTTCTATATTGATTTTTGTTTCCTGAAACTTACTGAACTTGTTTATTAGTTCTAACAGTCTTTTGGTGGAGTCTGTAGGGTTTTCCCTATATAATGTGTCATCTGCAAATAGTGACAGTTTTGTTTCTTCCTTTCCAATTTGGATGTTTTCCCTGCCTAACTGCCCTGGCTAGGGCTTCCAGTACTATGTTGAGTAAAAGTGGTGAGAGTGGGCATCTTTGCCTTGTTCCTGATCTTAGAAGAAAAGCTTTTGGCTTTTCACCACTGAGTATGACATTAGCTGTGGGCTTGTCTTATATGGCCCTTATTATGTTGTATTACATCCCCCTACACCCATTTTGTTGAGTTTTTATCATAAATGGAGAATTTTGTCAAATGCTTTTTCTGTATCTATTGAGGTGATCATATGATTTTTATCCTTCCTTAAATTTGGCTTGTTTTATGTTTGCACTCAGAGTTTATCTTCAAATTTGGATTTGTAACATAAAGCTATTTTAAACTAATATTGAGAGTTGTTTTCTTTTCTGTAGGGTTTAATGACATGTTATTCAAATCTGAAACACATTGACCCACCTCCCTATGCAAGTCTATGCTTGTCAACATGGTTACAAAACTCCCATAATCATATCCTGGGTTACCTTTTGTCTCATGTCCTCCACACACAGCTTGTATATTATGCACTGACATGGCCACATTATCGGTAGTTTTTCCAAGATACCCCATGGCTTTTGTTCCCCATCTTTGCTTAGTCTATTATCTCTGCTTTGCATACCTATCTTTGCTAACCTTACATTCTTTCCCCAACTTCTATACTTTTTTGTCCAACTATTCATCTTTACTTATGCTTGAATTATCAGCTCAAAGCATTAACTTCTATGGTAAGACCTACCCTGAACCTCTTGTCTTTTCTCATTGCATTTTCTTCTATTTTTCTATCTTGATTGTACTATATTATGTTTTATACCTTCCTAAATGAAGGCATGTTTTAGTCTTTTGCAGCTCTAAGCTTAGGATAAGACTGCCAAAAGTAAATACTTATGAAATATTTATGGAATAAATGAATAAATAAGTGAACTAGAAAAACAACTTAGCATCGTTTCTGCAATACCCTCAGTTTCCTTTTGAAATGTGCTGAAGAGGGAAAAAAAAAATCATGTCTTTTGCTTCAGGAAGATTTCATATTCCCTAAGTCCTAGAATTGTCTGAACTAAACCAGCAAAATCTCCAACAAGCTTCCATTGTTTCCCCACCGCAAACAGAGTTAATAAGAGTATCTATTTAGATCTAGCATTAAACATCTTAGTTTTCTCTGCTACAGAATGCTAATTCTGACTCTGGCTGACAATTCACAATTCTTTGAGTTGTGTGCCTTACTCAGGAATAAAATAAATAAATAATGCTCATTGAACAGCATTGTTATATGAATGGCTTTTTAAAAAGATTTTATTTATTTATTTGAGAGATGGAGCACAGGCAGGAGGATGGGGAGGGGCAGAGGAAGAGGGACAAGCAGACTCCCTGCTGAGCATGGAGCCTGATGCAGGGCTGGATCCCAGGACCCTGAGATCATGACCTGAACCCATGTTAGATGCTAACCAAGTGAGCCACCCACGTGCCCCATGGATGGCTTTTTAAATTGAGTAAATATTCTAATCAAGGTAATACACTTAATTTGTTCTAAGATCATGATCAGAAACAAACATTCATCCAATAAACTAGCAAGTTCTAATTGAGATAAAATTCATATAACATAAACAACTATATCATGCAAATTTTAACTATTCTGACTACTTTAAAATGTATTATCAGTGGTTTTAGTACATTAGGACATTCACAATGGTGTGCAAACATCACCACCTAATTCCAGATTATTTTCATCACCCTAAAAAGAAACTCTTTGCCTCCTAATTCCTGCATATCCCTATTCTGTAACAGCCAGTAATCTACTTTCTATTTCTATGGACTTGCTGTATAGACATTTCATATGAATCATACAGTATGTGGCCTTTTATATCTGGTTTCTCTTATTTAGCATGTTTCCACAGTTCATCCATGTCATAATAAGTATCAGTACTTCATTTCTTTATATGACTGAATAATATTCTATTAAATGGATGTACCACATTTTGTTTATCCATTGTTTATCCATCCATTAGTTAATGGACATTTGGGTTGTTTTCATTTCTCGCTATTATGAATAATACTGTTATAAATGTTCATGTACAAGGTTTTGTGTGAATATGTTTTCAGTTCTCTTGGGAATATACTTAGGCACACAATTGGGTTATATGATAACTCTATCTTTAACTTTTTGAGAAATTGCTAGACTATTTTTCACAGTGGATGTAGCATTTTATATTCCTACCAGAAATGTACAAGGGGTCCAATTTCTCTGTATCCTTCCCAACATTTTTTTTTAATGGTAGCAGACCTACGAAAAGTGAAGTGGTGTCTTATTGGGATTTCGATGTGCATTTTCCTGATGAATAATGTTGATTTTAATCAAGTGATTATTGGCCATTTGTAAATCTCCTTTGGAAAAATGTCTATCCAAACACTTTGTCCATTTTTTAATTGACTTGTCTTTTTATTATTATTGAGTTTTAAGTATTTATATATTCTGGATATTAAACACTTACAAGATGTCTGATTTGAATGTTTTCTACAGCTCTATGAGTTGTCTTTATTTTCCTGATAGTGTCCTTTGGTATACAACAGTTTTTAATTTTGATGAAGTCCAGTTTATCTATTTTTTCTTTTGTATCATATTTTAAAAAACAGTTGCTTAATCCAAGGTCTTAAAGATTTGTACCTATGTTTCCTTCTGATTTTTGTAGTTTTAGGTCTTTGATGCATTTTGAGTAAATTTCGTATAAGGTTTGGGGTAGAAGATCAAATTCATTCTTTTGCATATAGATATCCTGTTGTCCCAGCACTATTTGTTGAAAAGATTTTTCTTTTTCTCATTGAATGGTTTTGGCATACTTAGTGAGATTCACTTGACTATAGATGTATGGGTTAATTTCTGAACTTTTAATTCTATTCCATTGATTTATGTTTCTGTCTTTATGCCAGTACCACACTGTTTTGATTACTGCAACTTTGTAATAAGTTTTGAAATCAGGAAGTATTGAGTCCTGCAACTTTATCCATATTTTTCAAGATTCTGTTTTGTTATTCTGGGTTCTTTGCATTTCATTTCCACATGAATTTTAGGATCAGCTTATCCAATCCTGCAAAAAAGGTAGTTGAAATTTTGATAAAATTGCATCAAGTATGTAGATTCATCTTAATAATATTTAGTCTTACAATCTGTGAACGTGGGATATCTTTCCATGTATTTCGGCCTTTAATTTCTTTCAACGATGTTTTGTAGTTTTCAGTGTTAAGTCTTTTACTTCCTTGGTTAATTTTTTCGCTAAGTTTTTTATTCTTTTAGATGTTATTGTGAATAGAATTCTTTTCTCAATTTTATTTTTGGATTGTGCTAGCATATAGATTTTTGTATACTGAACTTAAATCCTAACACTTTGCTGAACTCATTTGTTAGCTCTAATTGTGTGTGTATGTGCACACTGGTTATGTATTCAGTATGTTTTTCTATGTATAAGATCATGATCTGTGAATAGAGATGGTTTTCTTTCTTTCCTATCTGGACTCCTTTTGTTTTTTATTCTTGCTGAATTGCCTTAGTATAAATTCCAGTACACCGTTGAAGGAAGTAGTGAGAGAAGACATTCCTGTCTTGGTCCAGATCTTAGGGGGAAATTTTTCAGTCTTTAACTCTTAAATATGATGATAGCTATGGGTTTTTTATAAATGCCCCTTACCAAATTGAGAAAATTCCCTTCTATTGCTAGTTTGTTGAGTACTTTTATCATGAAGGGGTATTGGGTTTTGTTGAAAGGCTTTTCTGCATCTATCAAGATGAATATGCCATTTTTTTCTCGATTCTTTTTTTTTTAAATATTTATTTAAGGAGAAAGGGAGAGAGCAGGGGGAGGGGCAAATGGAGAGGGAGAGAGAGAATCTCCAATAGACTCCCCACCGATCATGTAGCCTGATGTGGGGCTGAATCCCAGGACGCTGATATCTTGACCTGAGCTGAAATCAGGAGTCAGATGCTTAATGGACTGAGCCCCCCAGATGCCCCAGTCTCTATTCTATTAATATGGTAAAATACATTGATTTGCATATATTGACCCAACTTTATATTCTTAGAATAAATGATACTTGTCATGGTGTATCATCTTTTTAATATGTTGTTGAATTCAGTTTGCTAGTATTTTGTTGAGGATTTCTTCATCCATATTCATAAGATTAATTGTCCTGTAGTTTTCTGGTGATGTCTTTAACTTTAATATCAGGGTAACCCTAGCTTTATAGAAGAAGTTAGGGCGTGTCCTCTCCCCTACTTTTTTTGAAGAACTTGGGAAAGGATTACTGTTATTTTTCCACCTTCTCCTCCTTGGTAGAATTCACCAGTGAAGCCATCCCAAACGGGACTTTTCATTGTTGGATTTTTTTTTTTTTAATATGGACTCAATCTTTACATTTTATAGATCTACTTAGATTTCCTATTTCTTCTTGAGTGAATTTGTTAGTTTGTGTGTTTCAAAGAATTTGCTCATTTTATCTAGGTTGTCTAATTTTATTAGTAAGCAACTGTTCATAGTTTTCTTTTATAATTTGTTTTTCTTGTAAGGTCAGTTGTAATGTCCCTGTGCTTTTATTCCTTATTTTAGTAATTTGAGTTTTCTCTCTTTCTTGGTCAGTTTAGGTAAAAATTTGTCAGTCTTGTTGGTGTTTTCAAATAATCAGCTTTTGGTTTTGTGGATTTTCTTATTCTTTTATTCTCTATTTCATTTATTTTCACTCTAATCTTCACTATTCTTTTTTCCCTCATGCTTTTGGTCTAGTTTGTGAGTCTTTTTCTAATTTCTTAAAGTGGAAGTTTAGGTTATTTGAGATCTTTCTTCCTTTTTAATGTAGGCATTTGCCATTCTAAATTCCCTTCTGAAAATTACTTTCACTGCATCCCGTAAGTTTTGGTATGGTGTGTTTTTGCTTTCATTGATCTCAAAGTATTTTCCAATTTCCATTGTGATTTCTTTTTTGGTGCATTAGTTATTTAAGAGTGTGTTGTTTCATTTCTACGTGTTTCTGAATTTTCCAAATTTCCTTTTGTTATTGGTTTGAAATTTCATTCCATTGTAGCCAGAGAATATACTTGTTTGATTTAAATGTTTCCGAATTTACTGATACTTGTTTTGTGGCCAAACTTATGGTTTAACATGGAGAATGTTCCATATGCACTTGTGTTAATGAGTAGACTGCTCTATAGATGTCCAGTAGTTCTAGTTGGTTTATGGTATTGTACAAGTCTGTTTCCCTGTTGATCTTATGTCTAGTTGTTCTGTTCACTATTGAAAATGAGGTATTGAAGTTTCCAATTACTACTGTTGAACCATCTGTCCCTCCCTTCAATTCCATCAGTTTTTTTCTGCACTTATTTTGGGGCTCTGTTGTTAGGCACATATATGTTTCTAATTGTTATATATTCTTCAAGGATCGACTTAAAAAATAATAAATGTCCTTTTTTGTTTCTGATAACTATCTTAAAGTTTATTTTGTCTGATACTAGTATAGCCACTCCAGCTCTCTTTGAATTACTACTTCCATATAATATTTTTTTCCATACGTTCACTTTCATCCTGCTTGTCTTTGAATCTAAGGTGTTTTTAGAGACAGCTTAGAATTGGATCATTTTTTAAAAATCCACTTGCCAATCTCTGTCTTTTAGTTTGAGAGTTAATCCATTTATATTTAAAGTAATTCCTGATAAGGAAGGACTTTTGCCATTTTTCTATTTTTTTTTTTTTTTAAGTAGGCTCCATGTCCAGCATGGATCCCAGTGCAGGGCTTTAACTCACGACCCTGAGATCAAGACCTAAGCCGAAATCAAGAGTTCAATGCTTAACTGACTGAGCCACCCAGGCACCCTTCTATTTGTATTCTTATATCTTTTTTGTTTGATTCTCCTATTACTATTACTAGCTTCTCTCCATTACTAGGAATGAATAATTCCTGTATCATTTCTTTTATATATTTTTAAGGCTTTTTGTGTGTATGTGGTTACCCTTGGGATTGGAATTAACATCTTAAATTTTAAATATCTAGTTCACATTAATAGAACGTGCTGTCAAAAGTGTACAAAAACTTCTGTATAGTTCCACCTCCCCATTAATGCTGCTATTGCTGCAAATTACATCCTAAGACATTATGTGCCATTCAACATAGATATATAACTATTGCTTTATGCAGTTGTCTTTTAAATCAGATAGCAAAAAAGAGGATCTACAAACATATTTATGTGTGAAGTTACTTTTACTGGTATTCTCTAATTTTTCTTGTGGATTCAAATTGTGGTCTAATGCTCATTTCCCTCTGAAGGATTCCTTTTGGCATTTCTTATAGGAAAGGTTGTCCAATGATTCAGTTACTCATTTATCTAGAAATAAATGAATATCTCCTTCATTTTAGATACATAATTTTGCTACATATAGAATTTTTGGTTGACATTTTTTCTTTCAGTGCTTTGACTATATCATCCCATTGCCTTCTGGACTCATGATTTCTAATGAGAAATCAGTTGTTAATCTTATTGAGGCTCCCTTATACATGATGAATCCCTTCTCTCTTGCCACTTGCAATATACTCTTTAACTTTGAACAGTTAATTATGATGTATCTCAGTGAAGATTTTCATGAGTTTATTCTACTTGGAGTTCATGGAACTTCTTGGATGTGTAGATTAATATTTCTCATTACACTGGAAAGTTTTCAGCCATTATTTCATCAGATATTCTTTCTGCCCCTTTCTCTTTCTGTTCTCTGAGACTCCTGTTTTATATATATGATTGTATACTCAGGTCTCTTGGGCTCTGTTTATTTTTCTTCATTCTTTTATTTTTCTGTTACTCAGACCATATAATCTTAATTGACCTATCTTCAATTTCACTGATTCTTTCTTTTGCCTGTTCAAATTGCCTATTGAACTCCTCCAGTAAATTTTTCATTTCAGTTATTATACTTTTCAACTCCAGAATTTCTATTTTGGTTCCTTTATATAAATTCATTTTTTAATTGATATTCTGTATTTAGTGAGGTATCATTCTCAACTTTCCCATCAGTTCTTTAGACATGGTTTCCCTTAGCCTTTAAATGTACTTAGCTTATTTAAAGTCTTTGTCTAGCATGTCCAAATTGAAGCATTCTCAAGGACAGTTTCTATAGATTCCTCCTCTCCCCAATATAGATCTTACTTTCTTGTTTCTTTGCATGCCTTATATATTTTTTTGAAAACTGGACATTTTGAATATTATAATTTGGCAGCTTTACAAATTAGACTCTCCCCTGTCCCTGTGATTTTTGATTGTTGTTTGTTGTAATTGTTTATTCAGTGACTTTTCTGTCCTAATTTTGTAACATCTGTATTCTTAGTCGTGTGTGACCACTGAAGTCTCTGTTCCATTAGCTTAACATTAGTTAAAGATTAGACAGAGATTTTCTTACACACCTAGAACCAAAAAAATCTCCCAGCCTTCACAGGTGGGCTTTGTATGTGTGTTAGGATACATCTTCAATGCAAAGCCAGGCAGTTTACAACTCTGCCTTAGCCTTTACTTCCTGTTGCACAGATATACAAGGTCAGCCAGAATTGAGAACTTAGGGCTTTCTCAGGTCTTTCCTGAGTGTGTGTACAGCTGTGGGAAGGTTAAGTAGCTTCTAGATTCCCAGATAATGTCAGAACTGATTTCTTTATAGAAACTAGCATAGTTCCTAGGACAGGAATGAGTGATGGAATGACATATTCACTTTCATGTAAATGATGAATATGAATTCTATGCTTAAGTCAATCTATTCCACTCACCACTATCTCCCTTATTTTGCTTGTCTTTCTGTATGTATCTTTCAACCTTAACTAAGTCTAACTCTTTATAAGGTGAGCTCTTTAAGTGGTACAAATTACATGTATATACATAGATAGATACATATATTCATTTCTCACAGTATAATATAAATAAGTATCCAAAACTAAATAGGCATTGAGTGAATGAGTGAGTGGGGAAAAAAAAGTCATTGATCATAATTATTCTAGTGCCCTGGAACAAATGAAGTTGTGTGAAGAACTAAGAGGAACAAGTAGATTTGCCATGGGACAAGGGAGGTTATGCCACTGACCTGAAAGATAACCCTGACATAGCCTCATATACTCTTCTTTTTAGTGGAAGGTTTTAGAATTCAGGAAACAAATTAGTACTGATAGAGATTAATTTCAATTTATCTTGTGAGCTTGAATCATCACTTTGCCTTGTAAATATTTACAATTCTTCTATTAGCTATGCATTCCCCTGACATTTACACTTTATTCATAAGCAGCCTCTGTTATGACCTATAATTGCTAATAAAGATGGGTAAAAGCACCACAGATTGGGGTTGCCACAGATCGCTATGGAAATGACACTCTTTCCGGCTTCTTGTGAAAATAGCATTTGCCTCATGATGGTCTACTATGAGCAAACTCACCTCTTCAGAGATGGAGGATGATTTCCAGAAAGTTCCATGTAAAATTGAATGAAATAGAAAAATCGAGTCCCTGATGCCCTGTGAACCAGGATATTTAGTACCTCATCAACAAGCTCATTCATGAGGCACAGAAACCAAGCTGCTAATGTACAAAACTAGTTCACTCTGATTTTGTGGTTTTCTGAGGATCTAAGGGCCGGCTAGATCTTTGTCTCATTTCTCATCTAGTAGGCCAACATTTTGTTAGGTTCTTGTACCCAAAATACTAGGAAAACCAGTTGGCTTCCCTTTTGGCATCTTAATTTTGTTTCTAGCTAATTCAAAAATTTACACATCAGTGTAAATAAAAACTAACATTTAAGTTGCATATGAGATTTTGAATACTTGATACTCACATTTTCTATATTACATAACTGGCTGTATTTTCTCAGAGTTTTCCCTTCCTTATCCCCTAACTGCATTTTATTTGAAGGTCTCACAGCCATAAAAAATGCACCGTGTCCCAATCTGAAACTATGGTCTTTCCTTGCGGAGCTGTCCCTCTCTTTCCTGGGTCAGTGAATGAGTCCCTGTTTAGCTAAGTGACCAAATATTTGAGAAAATGTCCTGAAGAAGCTGAGAATGTAAGTATGGAGAAACAGACATATACCCACAGGCAAAACCTATTTGTTGACCAATACATTTTTGAATTTGGTAAATATTAGCCAGGACGAATGGAGGTGCAGTGGAAGACAAAGCATAATGCCTGCCCTGAGGGAAGTGATGGAATGGGAAAGGCAGAAAAGAAGAGTGAATTACAAGCTGTGAGGATTTCATGCTCTGATTGAACAGCACAATGAGTTATGGAACATATAAAGGGCTGTAGGGAAGGCCCCCACAGGCCTTCTCTCCCAAATCAACCTAAATGGCTCCTTGTGATCATTTTGGGTATGATGTTTAGGTTTCCTTCTCTCTCTTTTTCCCTCCATCCCTGTTAGATTCTAATTTTTTTTTAAAGGTTTTATTTATTTGACAGAAACACAGCGAGAAAGGGAACACAACAGGGGGAGTGGGAGAGGGAGGAGCAGGTTTCCTGCTGAGCAGGGAGCCCAATGCAGGGCTCGATCCCAGGACCCTGGGATCATGACCTGAGCCAAAGGCAGACACTTAATGACTGAGCCACCCAGGTGCCCCTAGATTCTAATTTTTTGCTTATATGCTCCTTAAAATAACTTTGAGAAATTGTCCTCTCAGCATTTTTAACTTGATATCTAATTTTTTTGTAAGATAAGACAGATGCCAAGGGTATAATTTTCAACATATTACAGACATTGGCATGTTAAAATAAAACAGTTGTAACACTCTTTTAAATGTATTCAACAGAATTTAAATGTCACAAAATCTACACACACAGTCACACATACACACATGCTCACTCTCACACATACATGTGCAGGCATGCATACACACACACATTTCTTGGAGAGTCTTCTTACATCCATGCCCCAGCCAGCTTTGAAGAGTGCCATTCTATAGGCCTCTTTCTCTGATGCCATATGTATTCTTTGTGGTACCCAGTAACTGTGTCCCAGAACTTGGCTAAACACTTTACATGTATCACTTCTTTCAATCCTTAGCAACCCTCTGAAGTCACTACTGTTTTCTGCATTTTACTTATGAAGAAAATGAGGCTAAGAGAAGAGGTTTGAATCCAGGTCTTTCTGACTTCATACCCTCTACTCTTAAATGCTGCTACTTTATACTTAAAAAATTCACTGCAACTGAGGGATTTTAGTGTTAAAATCAACATGGAGCACCTTAAAGAGAATATGTAACTTCTAGCACCTAGCGCTCCCTAACCTCCTACCTGCTTTGGTTTTCTCCACAGCACTTACCAATATCTGATAGACTGTATATTTTATTTATTATTAAGCCTCTCTGCTCCCCCAGCCCAGAATATAGACTTCAGGAATGTAGGGATTTCATCTCTTGTTCAATGCAATTTTCTCAGTGCCCAAAACAGTACTCAATAAATATTTGTTGAATAATGAACTAGACTTGTTGTTATAAAGCCATTAGGATTCTAAGACACTCTAGACCTACTACATGCCCTGAACAGCCTTCCTGGCTTCATTATAATTAGGCAGCAGTATGAGGTATAGATCAACAATCTACTGGGTTTGGAGTGAAGGATTTTTATGTGCCTGTCAGTATCAAGAAAAGAAGACACACCTAAATTGCTTGGTGAACTATATTTGCCTAATTCAAGTTACCAAGGAGGACATAGAATCAGGTAGCTTTGTTGTAGGGCTATGATTGGGATGCATTCATCTTTGAGCCGTCACAGTCTACTGTTCAGGGCTAGGAGTTTGGGTGCATCATGGTATACTTGGAAGTTTGGTAGCTAGGGCCTCCCATAAATCTCCCAGGACTAAAGAGCCTAATTGTAGTTTTTGGAGTGTGTTACTTTGTATAGTTTTCTTAGTGGTTGAGTATGTATATATAATTTATCACAGTTACTGATATCAGTGTTTTACCAATCTAAGTACAGAAATTTTTCATTTAGGTGTTCTTGTCCTCCCCACTTTAAAATATCGTTGTCTCAAGTATCAGATGCTGTTAGAATTTTTGTGCCAATTGTCATATATAATTTAGAAAATTCATGAAGATGATAGTATGTTGTATTTATGCATATTTCTGCATTTTCCATTGTCCTTCCTTCCTTCCTTCCTTCTTTCCTTCCTTCCTTCCTTCCTTCCTTCCTTCTTTCCTTCCTTCCTTCCTTCCTTCCTTCCTAATGATGCAAGATTCCTTCCTTTATTATTTCTTTTGTAGTATGTCCTTTAGCCATTCTTTAAGAGTAAATCTGGCTAAGTGACAAAATCTTTCAGTTTTCCTTCATGTGGGATTTTTTTTATTTCCCCTTAATTCTCTAGGTATAGTTTCATCAGGTATAGAATTTGCAATTGACAGTAATTTTCATTCTTTTCTTTCTTGAAAATGGTGTGCTTCTTCTTCTGGCCTCTGTTGTTTCAGATGAGAAATCTGTTTTCTTTTGAATTGGTATCCCTCTATAGATAATGTCTTGTTTCTCTCTGGCTGCTTTCAAGATATTTTCTTTGTCTTTAGTTTTCAGAAGTATAATTATGATGTGTCTGGGCATGGATTTCTCATTCAAGTTGCAATTTTCTTGTTTTTTGTTTTTTTGTATAAAGTGATTTTAATTGTATCTGGACATTTTGGCTATTATGTTAGGAGACTCTAGGTCCTACTTAAATTTTTTATTTTAAGAGGCATCTACTCTGTTTAGATTAAGCATGTTGGTCATAGCCTACTTTTGTGGGCTGTGGCTCCAATGACAGTCTAATTTTCAGAGCCTTGATGGTACTATGTTTGTCTTCTTTTGTCTCCTGCCTCTGAGGCCCCACTGGTACTTGTTGGTACTAGCTGAGAAAGTGAAAGGAACTTCCCAGGCTGAGTGGCTTGGTGCCATTATGTGGAGGAAGGGAATCTCCAGGCTGCAGAGAAATAAAGGACTTTCTGAAGCTGGGTGTTTGTTGTGGAAGAATCCTACTTGCTAATCTCCCCTGTCAGGTGGAGTCTCTGGGTGGGAGAGGGAAGTCTCAGACTGGTGGGAAAGTTCTCTGATAGGTTACTGTTAGGGGAACATTCGGTTGGTTCTCCCTGCTATTTCTTCTGGGCTTGTCTAGAGTAGTTGGCAGGACTCTTGCTTGGTTCGGAGGAAGAATAAAGCTATCTGGCTGCCTTCTCTTGCTAGATTGGGTGTCAGGAAAGGCTGGACCTGGGTTACATTCTCTTGGATGGAGAATCCTAACGTGCCCTGCCACTGTGTTGTTCCCTTGGTCCTCTGGTCCCTAACTAATTCATCTTCCTCGTTCTACATTTTAGGGTTCTTCTTAAGTTGTCTCTTGTGTTATTTACAAGGCTTTTAGTCATGCTTGACAGGAAGGAGCAGAGAGAAACAAGTCTGCACCATTTGGTCAGATCAGAAGGTCTCTATATAAGCTTATATAGGCCTAAAATCTCTCTAGAAGGTACACAAAGAATTGCCTTCCCTGAAGAGGGAATCTGGGGAATATGAGGCAGGAGGGAAACTTATTTTTTGTATATGTGTTTGCGTGTTCTCATTTTAATCAGGTGAATATATTATCTGTTCAAAAATAAAAATAAAATGTAAGAGAAGAAAAACATCTAATTCAGCCTTGTTTTCAAGAACACAACCAAGGATTGCAACATCGATCAAGCAGAGTATGGATTCAACAGTTTGTAGTTTTATTAAATTTCACTGATCTCTGAATATAAGAATAATGTTCTCAGTGGATTTTCAGCCTGCTCATACATTTTGAATAACTTGCAGAATACAAATGTGTAATTTAGATAGAAGTAGATGCTTTTGGCAGCATACTAGCACCCTAATCAGCTGAAAAAAATGATATTTGTATGACATTAAAACAAAATTAATAGGAAGACACTGATTACATGAAAAGATTTTAGGTTGTAATTATTAAACTTGCAAACAACTCAGCATAATTAGCACCTTAATTAGGATATGACCTGAAATTTTAGCTTACAAAATTAATTGAGGCAATTAAAAGTCACATTTGTAAAGTAAAGTGGGTTTTAAAGCTTACAAGGTAAATACTACTTTTTGTCTCATTTCGGGGAGCATCTTTATAAGTAATAAGCTTGCAGTGCAATTGCTTTGATTCCAAAATCCCATTTTCAGCACAGTGTCTCAGCCTGAAGCGTTAAGAGTCAGGTTTAGTAACTTTCAGCCAAGGGTATCTACCCACAGGAAGTTGAACAGTTCCCAGGCACACTCCTAAATAACTCTGGGGAGCATTGAAACAGCAAAGACTTTCTGTCCCCAACACCTGAAGTGAAATATAAACTAAAAGACTGATAGTGACTTTGGATCAAGCTCCTTGACCATTTTCACAGAACTATTTGGATCCAGATGGCAATTTTCACCTCTGCCAGTTATTCTTCACATGCTTCTTGAAGGCATTTCAGGTCCCACGGTTTATCACTTGGTGAAGGTTCCAATTCAAAGCCAAAGAATTTCCCATCAGTAGATAGAAATGGGGACATCAATAAATATTTGTGGGCTAGTGATTTGGGAAAGAATAAATCTAGAATCCTTCCTTTATTCCTTATGTCAAAATAAACTCCAAATGAATCAAAGATTTAATATAAAAATAAGTTATAAATGTACTGGAAGAAGACATGGGTTAATATTTTTATAATACTGGAATCAAGAGTAGCTTTTTAAACATGACAGGTAAAACAAAATCCATAAAGGAGATTACTAACAAATTTGTCTTCTTAATTCTAAACTGCCATATGTCAAAAATATACATAGACTGTAAGTTTTAAAAACCTAATTCAAGGTCAAATCAAGAAGTAAACAATTAAAAACTGAAAGTTTCATTTATACTTTGATTAATTTTTCCTGTAAAGGCACAGCTTTATTCCTCAGTGAGGAAATGAGGGGCTCCTGGGTGGCTCAGTCAGTTGAATGTCCCAACTTTTGATTTTGGCTTAGGTCATGATCTCAGGGTTGTGAGATACCCTGTGCGGGGCTCTGCAGTCGGCAGGAAGTCTACTTGGGATTCTCACTCTCCCTCTCCCTCAGCTCCTCCCCCCACTCCTACTCGCACACTCTAAATAAATAAATAATCTTTAAAAAGAAAATAATGAAATACTTGGAAACATGCATCATGATTTGCATATAGGAATATTAAGTATAGAGGAAAATGAAAAGAACTTAAACTTCAAAATAGCTCATAAAGTGATTATATTTCAGAATAGCCATAAGCTATAGTCATAAAAAAATCAATATTAATACCAAGATATTTTCATGATAGAACCTCATTAAAAAGATAGAGGGTAGCGATGAATCCAATTTGATTTTAAAATGTCTTATCTAGACAGAAAAAAAGACTAGAAGAAAACAAAATATCAATAATTACTGCTGGAGATAGAATTATGGATAAATGTTACTGTCTTCATTTTGAGCAATTTCCAGATTTTCTACAATAAGTAAGTTATTTTCTGCTCAATATTTTTTTTGATTCCTTGGAGCTCTAAAGAAAAAGGTATTTGAGTTTTTCCCAAAAATAGCTAACTTGAAAGTAGATCAGATATGAAAAATCAAAATTGAAGACTTGAAAGTCATGGCGTATAATATAGCAATTGTGACAAACTCCTCCCCCCTTTTTTAAATCCCTCTACCAGATTCCATGATGCTACATCACTGAAGGTAAATTAAAACTCCTGGTCATTCTCAGTGATTTCTGTCTTTCTTTCTCTGACACTACAGGCCTAGAAAACATGCTTCCTTTTCGTAAGGCCCAAAATCATGAGAGCATTCTTTTAAAAAGTGTCATACTTGTCTATTCCTAACTGCCTATGTTGTAGAACAGGAAACGCGAGGTTCAAAACTCTGATTACTTGGTCTTGGCATGAAGTTTATGTCTTTAATTGGGGGCACTTGCCTATCACAAAATAACTATCACTAGTAATACAAGAATGTCATCATTGAGCTTTCTCTGTACCTGTAGGTTTTCTTAATTTCTTCATTTGATGCTCCCTTTTGCAGACCAAGAATTTCATATAGAGCTTCTCCAGATGTAGACAAAGTCCGCTGTCTTTGGTTAGTTATGTTACATGCCATTTTCTCAGGCTGCAAAAGCAAAGAGGGGAAATAGCCATGAAGGTTATGCATACTGGCTCCTAGTCTCTAAAGAGAAAGACAGTTTATCTTTAACCTTTTGTAAAATGACAATCTGAAGTACATTTTTGTGCTGGCACAAAAAGAGAAGAGAAAAGGGTTAGGAGAACCAAAAGCAGAGCTTCAAGTCAGGGTGTTAAAGGCTACAGGCAGTCACATAAATGGAATATGGCTTTGTCCACATGGTTAAATAGAAGTGAAATGTTATCTAAATACCCAGCTAATTCAGAATTGTTGAAAATAAATCCTCACAGGTCAGAATATGTAGATTCTTTTTTGCCAGAATTTTAACAGTTCCTTTACTATTTTCCAAATTTAGCTAGCAGTGGAAATAATCTTCCATTTTACTTTGATTCTATTGGCCTAGCCCTTGTTAGAGCAAGAGTTTTAAAAAGAAATAAAGGACAACTTCTTGAAGTGGAAAAAATCATCTGGGAGCCAGGTTAGAATTTCTCTGCAGTTGTAGGGTGCCAAAGTCCCCCACAGTGCTCATGGGTTTTGTACCTGAGATAGATCCTTTCCCTGTGGTCTCTCCAGAAGGGATTGGGCTATCCCTAAGACCCAGATCCCATCTGCCTGCTATGCTCTGGCTCTAGGGTAGGCAAAGAGAAGCAAGCATACGTCGGGGCATTCCTGCATCCACCACTCAAACTCTCTAAGCCTTAAGGTCTTCATTTATAATAAAAGGATAATAAAACCCACACCACAAGGATATTTTAAGGATTTAGAAATAATGTATATACTATGCCCAGGACATAATGGATTCAAAGAAAAAGATAACTATTTTTATTAAAGGCAGCACAGTATGAAATTCAGAGATTGTGCTGTAGTTGCAATTTCTCAGAATATTGGCCTTGCCATGACCAGCTGCATGACCTTCCCTATCTGTGAACTAGAGACAGAAATGTGCCTAAAATCATGGAGCTGTTATAAGAATTAAATGTATTCTTATATTAAAAAACAAAAAACATACACCAGTGTTCATACACCAGTGTTCACCATTATTTATAACAGCCAAAAGGTAGAAACAACCTGAATGTCCATCAACAGATGAATGAAAATGTGGTATGTACATACAATGGAATATTATTCAGCCATGAAAAGAAATGGAATTTTGATACAAGCTACAGTACAAATGAACCTTAACATTATGCTAACTGAAAGAAACTAGTCACAAAAGGACAAATATTGTATAATTCCTTTTATATGAGGTGTCTTGAATAAGTAAATTTGTAAAGACAAAAAGTAGAATAGAAGTTATCAGGGGCTGGGGGGCATGGGGAGTGAGGAATTATTATTTAGTGGGCATATAGTTTCTCTTTGGAATGATGACAAGGTTCTGGGAATAGTGGTGATGATTAGAAAACACTGTGAATATACTTGGTATCACTGAATTGTACCCTTAAAAATAGTTCAAAGAGTAAATGTTAAATTTTTCCACAAAAACAAAACAAGGGGAAAAAAATTACTTAGATTGAAAGCTCCTTAGATTGCAAGGGCTGGAAGTTCCTTGAAAAATCACTGTCCATTTCTTGGCTTTGGGGCTTGTACAGCAAGTACTATAAGAGTGAATAAATGAATATACCAGGACTCGGGAGATGGTTTTAGGGGTATGGAGACACTCATGTTCAACACAGGGAATCCCTGGTGACAATGGCGGCTGCTGAACTGGATAGGCACATCCCAGTGGTAGATGGGGTCAAATGGAGCTAACCTCCCAACTCTCTTCTCACCAAGCTAATGACCAAACCAACATAGGCAAGAGCAGAGCCCCTAGATGTCAATTGGTGAGTCAGGATGGCCTTAGAGGTCCCTGAGGCCACAGTATGGTACTGTGAGTGTCTGTGGTTCTAAGGATTTCAATGAACAACAACAATATGAAGAATTCCAAAATATTTTTGTGAGCCTTTATCTTCTTGGGGGAAGAAAAGCAAAGCTTTGATGAGTACTGAAAAAAGTCAGACCAGGGCAAAAATCTTTCCTAAAGGCACCAAAGACAAGGGCTTATTTTGTGACATGGCTGTATTATCTCTTCCTTAATCAGCCTATGAAAGTAGTGTCCTGTAGGCCAGAAGGACCCCAGTCCCAAATTCCTGCTTCACACAAGGATAAAAGAAGAAGGAATCTGATTTTGCCTGCCACAAAACAAAATCTAATGTCCATACTGACTAGCAGCCATTCAGTAAATTGTGGCACTTACTTCATTACTGTGCTACCTTACCTTTCTTGCCTCCCCATCACAACTTCCCTAGGGAGTAAGCAATTCAAGGCTTGGGGGATGTCATCCATCTCTGTGTTCCAGTCCTATAGCCTATCTTGGAACCACAGCCCAGGTGATTATTCACAATTGAAGGAAGAAGTGCCTGAATAACTAACGCCCTCCCTACTCCCTTCTCTGTCCCCTCTGTGCTACTGCCACCACAGACACAAATGCCCCAGGTACCGATGCTGTGCACCGTACATCCACGTATGGTTCCCAGGAATGGAGGCAACCAGCCAGTTTCTCACAAGTCATACTAAATGCCATGAATGAGCGGAGTTTGGAAGATAGGGATTTCTGTGTGGCTTTGTGGACAATGAATAGGGCCACAGTCTCTCTGAGATTTTAAGATGTCACTGGTTAGCAAGATCCCCAGAGTCACAAACTAAGAATATATCAGCATAATGATTTAAAATTTAGGTCTGTAAGATATGGAGTTAGGGGTCATATAAGCTAACTTAGCAAATGCCCTTTGGGAAATTTGGGACACAGATCATTATAACAGACAAGTTTACTATTAGCCTATTAGCTCTCCTTTTTCTGCGGAATGCTCAGGTTCCCACTGCATCGTATGCCTTTCCTGACACTTGCTTCAGTCTTACCTGATCTCAGTTGAGTAGAGGAAGAGTAGGTACCAAGGCAGACCAATAAGAGTCCTTCTTTAGCATTTTTTTTTAAATATATAGAACAATCTTGAAGATAGTAAAAACCAGTAAAATGTAAAATTAAGGTATTATTGGCTGGCCAAAATGAAAGAGATTGAAACTGATCCACAGAGGAGGAGCAGTGGCTGAAAGATGGAGAGGGAGACCCAACAGAGTTCAGTCTCCTGGTTCCAGTTGTTTCAGAATGCACTTGCAGCTCTCCCCCTCCCACAGCTTGTCAATCAACTTTTCCTTGGATTTAACCAATAAATTCCCCATACACAAATTTACACACATGTTTTTTCTTATGAGCATATTTTAGCTAGGTTTTGGTCACTGTTAACCAAAACTCCTAAGTGTCATGTACTCTCTCAATTAAACACCACCAGTGGTTTCCCAAGCACTTCCAAGCCAAGCTAATCTTAAATTCTTGCATCTACTCATCTACTTCAGCTTGAATGTGGCTTCCTGGTACTTGGAAGTGAATACTTTGGGGGAAGTAACAATGGTATACTAAGAAATTCAAATAGATTCATTCAGATGTATTGTGTAGACATTACCAGTACAGATAAAAGGAGCAGTGATAAATCTGGTTAAGATACTTTCAAAATGAAAGTTTATGGAGAGCTATGGAGGAAAACTAAGAAGAAACTAAAGTATGGCAAATAGTTCTCTTTGTTTTACCTATTTATCTCTATATTCAGCATTCCAAAGAAACAGTTTTATTTGAGGGAAAAAATGTATTCAGTCTTCAGGGCACCTGGGTGGCACAGTCCTTAAGCGTCTGCCTTTGGCTCAGGGTGTGATCCCAGCCTTTGGCTCGGGGGCTCAGGGCGTGATCCCAGCGTTCTGGAATCAAGCCCCACATCAGGCTCCTCTGCTGGGAGCCTGCTTCTTCCTCTCCCACTCCCCCTGCTTGTGTTCCCTCTCTCGCTGACTGTCTCTCTGTCAAATAAATAAAATCTTTAAAAAAATGTATTCAGTCTTCATCCATGGCTCCCATAAATCAACAGATGTCCTAAATCAATTTCAATAAGACACAGACATGCACAATTTCCACAGTTGTGAGTATCATGCTCCATGACCAGCTTTGATTCCTTCCTACTTGCATCTTCCTGTCACTAATCCAGGAAAAGGACTTACACATTACTGAAGATAATCTGCTAAACAGATTATGGTAATACCCACAGCAGAAAATTCAGTTATTTATTCAAAGCCTGAAATGCAGGCCAAGTCTTCTGGGAGATTTCAGACTAATATGAGATATAAAACTATAAGCCAATAATGAAACTAGTGTTTAGAGATTAAACAAGTACCAAGGACAGAGCAAGAAAGAATTTTCTGGAGGATAAGGATTCTGTTTTGTGCCACCAGAGGCCCAACATTGTGCCTGGGGTGTATTAGGTATGTGATATATGTCTGTTGGGTAATTAAATCAAAACTGAGTGGTTAACTTGAATGGAAATGTTAGGGAAAACTTCACAGAAAAGATGAAATCTGGGCTGATAATAATACAACCACTTATTTCTGTAGAACTTCGCCCATATTTCTTTTACAGCCCTCGTATCTAAGCCTAACTTTGGATCTGCATAGATGTGGTAGCCAGTGACTCTCTTGATCATTTATTTGCATAAATCAAAAGAAAAGAGGACTTCTGGGTTTGGGGGCTGAAAGAGGAAGAGAGGACATTCTTACATTGTGACTGGAACACTTTTTTTCCCCCAAGGCACCCCCCTTCAAAGTTATCCCAGGTATAAAATGAGAGAGATGGGGTCAGTTGGGGGGCTACCCTCAATCCTTTCCACAGAATAGTCATGGTAACAGCCTAGGATTTATCCTTCCCTACCCCATGGCCAACCCTCTACACATTCCTCTTCCCAATGGAAAAAAGGAAGGCGGATTCTATCTCTCAAATAGTTTCATACATAGAAACTCACACCCAGGAAAACATGGTAGGTAGCTTGCTATTACTTTGGTTTATGTATTTTTTCAAATCATCTCTTTTAGGAATCCAATCACACTGTAATCCATTCCTGCTGAATAAAATCCAGTAGCTGACTTGCTTTATGGTGTGGATTGAACAATATGTAGACTGAGTTGTTATAAAGAATTTGGAAATTACTGTTTCACCTTCTTTGCTCTATTCCCAAAAGATTTCCTTTCAAACAGATAAAGTCTGTTAAGATACTTAAAAAAAAAAAAAAGCCCTTTTATATCACCACTGGAACACAAGATAAAGATACTTGGTCAATAGTTGGGTCAGTGTGGTTATTTGTTGGCTGATTCTACAGACTGAAACATAAAGGGACCAAAAAACTGCAGAATTGCTCTCTGTACCTCAAACAGCAACAATGTGCTTCCTTTTCTGTCCCCCTACTGATACAGAAACGAGACTCTTCATACATTATTGATGTAGATGACATTTAGTTTCAAATTCAGTGGTGTAATACATTGAAACTTTTAATTGTTTTCATATATAAAAATATGTGCCCCGAGAACATACTAATTACAGAGTAATAGTCAAAATGTCTTCTAAAAACTCTCCTTAAGTAACCTTAAACTAAATACTAAATAATGGAGCATATTCTTTTTAATTCTTTATATAAAATATAATTTTTATGAATTCTTTTTCTGTAGCCTTTTGAATTCTAATATTACTATGTAAAATTCAAGTCTTTATTATTTATTCATAGTACCTCATCTAGAAGCCATCCAATGGAGAAAAAAAATGTTGTCGTGTAAAATTATGAAGTAATTTAATTTTGATCATCCAGTACATGATACTTAATCTTCTGAACTTAAATTACTTGTTGGTACATTACAATGCCATTAATATCATAATTCCTTACAACACTGACAACTATACAGTCACTACTAAAACACCTATAGCTCACCTGCCTTTTGATAATTGAAAGAAGGTTCAGTAGTCCTATGATGATGATGGGCATCCAATTCAAAATAAACACTTATTTTATTTATTTATTTTTTTTAAGATTTATTTATTTATTTATTTGACAGAGAGAGACATCTAGCGAGAGAGGGAACACAAGCAGGGGGAGTGGGAGAGGAAGAAGCAGGCTCATAGCGGAGGAGCCTGATGTGGGGCTCGATCCCACAACGCCTGGGATCATGCCCTGAGCCGAAGGCAGACGCCTAACGACTGCACCACCCAGGCGCCCCCCAAAATAAACACTTATTTTAAAGATTCTAATTCCAGGACTCTTACAAATGCTGTTTTAAATTTTTCATGTTGACATAAAATATTCCTTTCAAAGCAAAAAAAAAAAAAAGTTTCACTTGTAACTATTATGTGAATTCTCAAAAATAGAAAAAAATCAAACTATACCTTTCTTGAAAGGGTTTCTTCAAGACTCAGAAAATGAATGTGGGCAAGGGAAAATAGATCATTAAACACAGCAAAAAAAACACTTTCAATGGCTCTCATGGGGGAAACCAACATGCTTTACCATTTTATTATTACTTCTGTGATTCCTCCATTGAAATCTATTTAGTGAAGCAAAATTTCCTTATTCAAATAGCATTGTATCTTAAAACTTAGCACACATCCAAAATGCTAATCCTATGTTTAAAAGTAATAATTCTCCCGAGCATAATTACTCATAGAAAAATAATTATCTTTTAATTGCATTGGTACTTATATAAATAGCAACTTGAAGATGGGGAAACTTGGAAATGTTACAAATAACCCACAGTACCTGTTCCTATAACTCCGATTCAGGGTTCTCAAAACAGGAGCAACTTGCTGTTTTTAACTGGTCTGGAAATAGATGTGCAAAGAAATAAAGGAAGGCAACAATGAAAAGAGCAATTCTTACCTGTTCCACTGTTTCAAAGCAAAAGGCTACTCCTTTCCATTGTTCTCATCCAGGGTTAAGCAGGTCAGTGGAGTCAGATTACTTTTCATTTGTTATTCTATCAGCCAATTCGTTATCCCTCTGGAAAACATAACAAAGAGAGAATGAAACATGCATGATAGTAAAGGTTGCCATTACAAGGCACCAGGTGATACCAAACTACATGCTGCATTTACTGTTGATCATTAGTCAATTGCTGCTTGAATCAACCAAATGCTACTGTGGAACTGCCTCCAGGTGTCCATCAGAACTGCCAAATAAGAAAATATGCAGAAATAAAAAGTGTTGACGAGGATATAGAAAGAAGGGAACCCTTGTGCACTGTTGGTGGGAATGTAAATTGGTGCAGTCACTATGGAAAACAGTACAGAGTTTCCTCAAAATATTAAAAACAGAAAAACAATCCTGTTATTCTACTTTTGGGTATTTACTCAAAGAAAATGAAAGCACTAGTTCAAAAAGATACACCCCATGTTTACTGCAGCATTATTTACAATAACCAAGATACGGAAGCAACCTAAGTGTTCATCAGTAGATGAATGGATAAAGAAGATATGAATGGAGTATTACTCAGCCATAAAAAAAATTATGAAATCTAGCCATTCATGACAACATAGGTGGACCTATAGGGTATTATGTTGAGTGAAGTAAGTCAGAGAAAGACAAATACCGTATGATTTTACTTATATGTGGAATCTAAAAAACAATACTAAAACAGAAACAGACTTATAAATACAAAGAACAAACTGATGGTTGTCAAAGGGGTGGGGAGTTCGGTGAAATAGGTAAAGGGGATTAAAGGGTATAAACTTCCAATTGTAAAATAAGTCACAGGATGAAAATTATAGCATAGGAAATATAATCAATAATATTGTAATAACATTGTATGGTGACAGATAATAACTACACTTACCATTATGACCATTTCATAATGCATATAATTGTTAATTCATTATGTTATACATCTGAAATTAATGCAACATTGTATGACAACTATACTTCAAAAATTAAAAAAATACTGGAAAGACCATGTAACATTAATAAGGAGGAGACTTTAATTGCTCATTATATTAATCATTAATTAATTTTCATATCTGAGCATTTGACTCAAATCTTGGTCAAGAGGCCCTGAGTCATAGTGATAACGGCAGTGGTTTTTAAGAATGAAGGAACCTCTTGTTAAAACAATGTCCTAACAACTTTCATATGCAACAAAAAGTCACATGAGAGGATAATTCTTATGATTTTGAGTTAAGATCCTATAACTGAAAATGTCTTAAATTAAATGAGATAGGTGTTATTCTGAATTTCATACAATGGGGGTCTTGTTCCTGAGGCTGAAGGCAGAATTTAAGGTGTGTTGCTTAGCACAACAGGTTAGCAAGCCTAGGGTTATTTTGTGTGAACATTTCAGACAGTCTTGTCTCTAGATAGCATTGGGGGTTTTTTTAGATACAAAGGAATAAAAAGCTATTTCCCATAGATCCTGATTTCTAGCCAGAGCTTAGCAGGCAGCCTGTCATCATGCAGAGAAGTGGGTGGGGGAGGGGAGCTAAAGACATTTAGAACAAAAATAGTATCAGCTTAAGGGCAACATCCTTTGATGAAATGAAAATAGTTGCTATAATAACATGAAATTATGGGTGACTGTTTTTAAAAATTACAGTTTATGTTTCAAATTCAGTTTAGTATTTTTAGTAAAATTCATTATTTTTCTATAATGAACCACTTCTTAAATCTTCTTAATTATTACTTTTTAATCTTTTAAGGTATTGCATAAGCCATGAGTTCGAAAATTGTTTAAGTATTGCAGAACTCGTATGTGCAGTAGAACTGTACCTGTGTCTCAAAGAGAAAACACACCATTTCTTATTCATCTAGTCATTCAGCAATTAGTCACCTACTAGGTCCAGGCACTGGACTAAATGCTAGAAATATACTGGTAAACAAAATCAAATGTAAACTCTGGGTTTGTGATCACAGAGTTGCAGCCTACTAAGAAAGGCAGGTATTAATCAAATCTCACTCAAATAAGTATATAAATGAGACTTTGGAGAGATGTTCCAAGACCATGTAAATCAGTGTAACAGATCAGAGAAAGCTTCCCTGAACAAAAATAACCAATCAGAGATCTGAAAAGAACTAGATGAAGGGGTTGTTGGTAAAAGCAAAATATATTCTGAGCATTTGGAAGAGTATGTTCCATTGAACATAACTATCCCTGGGTGCTTAAATTGGAGAAATAAAATAAATATGCAGATGTGTGCTCTCATACATAGGATATCAGCACATGCCTATACGTATATGGCTTCTGATCTATAATCTAAAGATATAGCCAGAGATTAATGGGATCATATGCCACTTAACCAGGTGAGACTTTCTAGAAGCAGTTATTTAAAGTGATGTTTGTAAAAGGAAATCAGTAATGGCAGGCACACAAATAATTCCTTGATACAAAATGCACTGAGTGTATTGTAAAAGCATTTTCAATTCAATCATTCAAGTTTAAAGAGGAGAACTTAGAAGAGATTCCAAGATTGAACAAAAGTGGCCTTTCTGGGAGGTAGAAAATTGGAGAGAGAATCCTGTGTGGTGAGGAGGGAGTAGTTTACATGCCAGTTTTCTCTGTGTATTCTATTTACGAGGTCTTCACCATTCCTTTAGGTACTCCTAGAGACCTTTTAGGTACCTGTCTCTATTACTGCATAGGTTTAGGGTTATTATAAGAAATGACTAGTACATCAGCACAGAATCTGCAGCAGGTACCAGATGAATTCGGATATTCAACCAAAATAATCTATCAGTCATGAAAATTAGAGTTAACAGTCTCATTTAAATTTCATATCTTGGCAGGTGCAGCTAGCATTCACTTTTGAACATGCAATGTGCAAGGGCATGTAGCACCAACAAATCATTGTTACTTTTTTATTACCTCTCTACATTGTGTTCTTACAATGTTTGGAATTCAGGGATCATTCTGTAAATTTCAAAGGGAAGAGTCTTTTGGGCACGCTTCATTCTGATGAGGACACGGAATACTCGTGAGGTTCAGTGGGGTGGAGTCCGGAGCCAACGACCAAGAAAGAATTCTTGAGGCGTCTTTGGTGCAAAATTGGTGGTTTATTAAAGCACGGGGACAGGACCTGTGGGCAGAAAGAGCTGCTGCACCGGGGTTGTGAGGGGTGGCTGATTATATACAATGGGGTTGGGGGAGGTAAGGAAAAAAGGAGGTTGAAAAAATACTTTCATATGTTAAAGAAGATTCACAAGATACCCGAGGCCTTGCCATTGTCAAGTTAAGGTTGTTTTTCCCTCTAGCAAGGCATTAACATTAAGATGGTTGGGAACTTCCTGGAGCCTGCAGATTATAAGGACATATAATTGTATCTACATTCCCTTCCGAAAGCTAGGTTAGTGATAGAAATGCTTTGTTCTTGTAAACTGCTAAGACATTTGTAAACTGAGGGAGACTTAAGTCTTGCAAGATTGTGGTATCCATAGGTTAACTATTTCTTTGTCCTTTAGGGCAGCCTGGAGTGCCTGAGGAATGTCACATACATCCCATGGCGGGGGGGGGGGGGGGGGGGGGGTGTTGCAGGGTGTCAGTTTCTGCTTTGTCCTCAGCTTGCCTTCTGTTCCCTCATCAATTCTGTTATGCAGATTTAGAAAGGAAAAAGACAGGTGATTGCTTGATTGTGTAAAATGAAGAGGCCATTGGGTACCACACCAGTGGTATCTCAGAGATAACTACAGAACAATCCTGGCATTTCTTTTGTAAAATCAAGTGTTTATCTATGTTTTAGAAGAGCAAATTGTTGAGGTGCCTGGGTGGCTCAGTCATTAAATGTCTGCCTTCAGCTCAGGACATGATCCCAGAGTCCTGGGATTGAGCCCCGCATCAAGCTCCTCTGCTGGGAGCCTGCTTCTTCCTCTCCCACTCCCCCTGCTTGTGTTCCCTCTCTTACTGCCTGTCTCTCTCTCTGTCAAATAAATAAATAAAATCTTTTTAAAAAAAAGATTGAAAAAAAAAAGAACAAATTAATTCCTATCATGTTTCATAATTTTCCAAAGTTAAAAAATGTCCCAATTAAAGAGAAGTTACAAAGGCGATGGCATTTTAATGTGCTAAATCTGTATGTATGTAGAAAGCATGAGAATATAGAATCACAGAAGGCTAAAGAGGAAGAACTAGATGGGAACTTTTTCTAGACTTGCTTAGAAAGATTTTAAGAATTCTGATGCCTAGGCCCTACCAGATTATCCCAGAGCAAAATCTCTGAGTTATCTTGAAGTAAAATCTCAGAGTGGGGTGAGGCTCAGGCATTTTTAGGGCTCCAGGTGGTTCCAAATAGCCGCCTGGGTTGAGAGCCACTGTTCATCACTTCACTTATTCACCAGATATGATGGACAGAGACTCCTCAGTTAAGTAACATAGAAAAGGTCTGCCAACCAAGGGGCTCTCTGGAGGAATTTGTCATTGCCTGGCTTTCCTAAGAAAAGATTTACTAAAGATAATTGCATCCATGTTATTAAACACAAAATAGAATTTGACTTTGCATAATTTAACTTAGAAAAGACTATCCAAAAACAACATTCCTGTTTCTTAGACTTTGGGCAAGTCGCTATAAGCCTGTGTCTTTTCTGTAAAACAGTAAGGAAATACAAACTTTTCTATTTCTCAGACCTTTTATCAAAGTCTACGACAGTGTGGCAAGATTATGCCAGGAGCTTTTATAAACATAGATCTAATGATTGTCTTCTAGAGTCGGGCAATTGTTAAGAAGTTACTCTCGGGGCACCTGGGTGGCTCAGTCGTTAAGCGTCTGCCTTTGGCTCAGGGCGTGATCCCAGGGTCCTGGGATTGAGCCCAGCGTCAGGCTCCTCCGCTGCAAGCCGGCTTCTTCCTCTCCCACTCCCCCTGCTTGTGTTCCCTCTCTCGCTGCCTGTCTCTCAATCTGTCAAATAAATAAATAAAATCTTAAAAAAAAAAAATAAGGTACTCTCTTCCTGCCCCCTAAAATAAGAACAGAGGGCACTGGAAGTGCTTTAAGAATTTGAATGGGCAATCCTGGTAGATTTCATCTGAAATCTGTAATTCATCAGTAGGTGGAGTCAGTTGTACAACAAAGGGAAATTGCTCTCCTGTTGTCACACAGTGCAGAGCACTATAGTGGAGGTTGTGAGGTTCAGAGGTGGTGGTGATGGTGATGATGATGATAGTAACTAACACCGTAACTAGATTATCTCACTGAAATCCTTCAAAGGTATAAGGTGGTACTTTTATATCCTTATTTTACAGAGGAGGAATGTAAAATTATTTTAGAGAGGAGAGGTTAAATTAACTGCCCAAGGTCGCCAACCAATAAGCAGTAGACCCAGGCTTTGAAACCAGCTGGCTGTTCCATAGCCTACGCTCTTAACTCACTTTAGAGTTTTGCTTCAGAAGCTTACAGTCTAATTGCAGGGGACTGCTGCCTGCGATATTCCCTTGCTTATCAATCTGTGACTGAGCCAGATGGTGTATGTGTTACAGCTCAAGAAAAAAAAATTGTTGGAGTAATGACAAACAAGGAACTACCATGAGCACATTTATTAATGAGCTCTACCTTGTAGTTCGGTGTCAAAGACAGTATCTAGTTAAAGCTCTGACTCTGACAACTGTGTTACTAAAGAAAAAAAAAATTGATCAAGTCTTGTCCCCGATCAGGAAATGCAATATGTATTTCACAGGTGTGAAATTTAAACACCTTGTCACTTACTTGCCGTAAGCCATAGCTGTAATAACCAAGAGGCTTCAGAGTGTTTCTTTGACAAAATGTCTGTGAGCAGACCCTTGATCCTTGTTTTTACCAATAGTTTCTTCCTGTTCACAGTATCGTGCTGTGATGTTTCTATGTTGCAAGATGTTTCTAATGTTTCTAATGTTAATTAGCTAGAAAAAGGTTGGAGGCAAAAACTTTTGCTCAAGGCAAAAGTCCTTTTTAACAGGGTTTCCAATACAAAGTGATTGTTCTGCAAATTGTCGTCTGAATGTAGCTAAACAGCCTATGAAAACCGTACTTGGAAAGCAAGATAGTTTTCATTCCTATTTGTTTAGCATTTAAGTGGTGGTTTAATAATAGTACTGACCTTCAGGCTATCTTTATCTTAACTCTAATGAAGCTCCGTTTCAAGCGAAGCCTCACCCAGCCCAGGGAACAGACTTATATTTGAAAGAGAAGGAATTTTTAAGGGACGCCCTCTAGAGGCCAGTAACTGCACTTATATCCCACTTGGTAATTTCCGAAGTATTTTCCCAATTGTCATTTTTAGAAAGATATAACAGGCTAAGTGTGGTCATGTGACTTCCCCAAGCATGAACGTCAGTGATGAGGGGCAAAAAGCTGGAACTGAAGTGAAATCTAAGTGCCCTGCTTCCAAATTCTGTTGTTTTATATCCTTAAGTTAAAAGGCTGTATTGAACAACGTAATTGTAAATGACAAAAAAGAATCTTTTCTTACTGGTGTACATGGCCAGACAGCCCCCGTGGTGGTCACAGGCATGGGAAGCAGAGCAGTTCTCTGTGCCTTCTGGGTCTACTGCACCAAGACTTTTGTACCAATTTTTAGTGTCCCAAGTGGATCTTCTCATTGGTACATTTCATTATTCATCTGAATAATGACAATTACCTTGTGACTTCTATTTTAGGTATACATTCTTCACTAAATTGCAACCAACCCATTATCACAACTTTTGGTCTACAAGACTTCTTATGTCTTATACAAGGTAAATGGTGCTTTGCTACTGACGACATACCAGACAAAACATGCCATTGCTAAGAACGGTCTTGATCTCTGCTGAGTGCCATTGGAAAGTGCTCAGAAATGAATGACTAAAGCTTAGCTGCCTCTCCCAGGGGGTGAAAATGAACAAATCCCTTTCCGAATGAGTCAGGTAGTTGGGTGCGGATTTTTCTACAATTACACACACACATCCATGGCTTCCGGACATGCAAGGTTAGATGAGCACGATGCTGGTCCTGTCTCCTCCCTCCTGCCACCTAGGTGGGCACCTGTCCAAATTGAGTTCTCCTTTCAGGCCTCAGAGCTCCAAAGCCAAGCCCTTATCTAGATGTCGATTCAGTCACCCTTTCCCAGGGCTCTCACCACCACTCCCATAGGCAAGCCTCCCAGCCTCCCCAACTGCTCTACTCCTGCTCCTTCCAGACTCTTCAATGAACTGTACGGTTTTCTGTGTTGCTCCGGAAACCACGAACATTCTGCTGGGTGTGCTCACTATCAGAGGGCATTGGAAGGAGCTGGAACAAGACCACAGACACAAACTGGTCACTAGCCACCATCACCAGAGCCCTACTACTGTCTGGGTAATAACTGTTAGGATCTCTGCATTCCCTTGATCCTCCTCATAGCATCTGCTCTCTGTCTTCTCCATTGTCTCAGGGCCAGACCTCACCTCCAGATACGAAGTAGAGCAATCCTATGGAACCAGTTTAAAATGACTAGCCCTGGAAGTGACAAGCTGGGTCTCTATACAAGGTAGCTCTTACCTGGCACACAGTCTAGACCCTCCCATAAAACTAACCAGAACTAGACAAGGATGGAATGAGGGTGTGAGTGACAAGTGCTTGCCCACAAGGGAAGTCCCAACCCGGCCCAGCAACCATCTGAGGGTCTCCCTGCCCCAGATCCCAGGGCTTGCACATCCAGTAAGTGGCTCAAAAGCCTTCTCTGCAACATTATCAGAGGTCTAAGCAAAATAGTCAAATGAACAAATATTCAATTCAGCATTTGTTCTCACATTAAAAAAAAAAAAAAAATTCAATGGTTCCCAGGATTTCAGTCCTGAAGCAAGGCAGACTGGCTGTTCAGTGTAGATGTATCGCCCTCTGGTGTTCAAAAAGAAATGGACTGTAAACAAGAGTTTCAACTTTGAAATATTCCTCACCCCAAATCACCCTTGATTTTCAGTATCCCTGATGCCTCTCCCTCAGCCACCTGAGATTCCAAGAATGATGAAAAAACACTCATGGAAGCATCAGGGTGGGGCAAGCCATATCTAGAGAGACACCACCCTTTTATTGCATTCTTCTGAGGCTGAAGTTTTACAATAATGCCAAGCAGTCAGTTGGGGGATTTAAATTATAACCTTACAAAAATTTGTGTTGAAGCTTCTGTCTGAAGGCAGAAACTTCAGGGCAGTTGAACTTCTGATGTCTCAGACCCATGTACTCATTGGCTGGACCAGGACCGACGGTGTAAGAGATCCAGGCAGCAAATTCACAGTGAAAAAAGGTCTGCTAGCTGCTATTGGGGGAAGGCAAAGGCCAAGAGACGTTCCCTCTCCGTTGGGCAGGTTTTCCTTGGCCAACAGGATGGGCTGTTTTCATTTAAAGGCAGACACACATTCCAGAAATGGTTCCCCCAGCATCACATTTAGCAACTTTGATCCACAAGGCATGAGTTTACAACCTCTGGTTACCACCTAGAAGAAGAGGAGGCAACACGTCTACACTTAAAAGCATAATCCACGATACAAGGCAGCTAACAAGAAGGACCAGATGATGGTACAGAAAATACATGCTGGAAGAGGTAGGAGGGGAGGATCCCCCTGGGAGCCAGAGCACAGGACCAGGGACCTTCCCTTTGTGGTTCACACTGGGGAACTTCTACTTGCTTTGCGCCCAAACTTGATAGCATAACAGATATATCAGTTTCCAAGCACTGTTGTAACAGGGTAGCATCAACTGGGTGACTTAGAACAAAGTGTATTCTCTCACAGTTCTGGAGGCTAGAAGTCTGAAATAGGTGTCGGCAGGTGTGGTTCCTTTTGGCAGCTCTGAGGGAGAATCTGGGTCACAACTTCCTCTTAGCTTCTGGAGTTGCAGGTAATCCTTGAGGTACCTCAGTGTCTGCTTCCATAGCCATGGCATTCTTCCATGTCTTCATCTTAACATGTTGTTCTCTCTGTGTGTCAGTCTCTGTGTCTCCTCTTCTTATAAAGACATCAGTCAAATTGGATTAAGGGCCCACCCTACTCCAGTAGACCTCATCTTTACTTATATCTTAATTACATCTGCAAAGACCCTACTTCCAAATAAGATCGCAATCACAAGTACCAGGGGTATAGACATATTTCTGTTAGTGATGTAATTAAATCCACAGTAACAGGACTATGAAGTTGGGCAGATTTGGAGTTTGTATTTAGGCCTCTTCAGTGGCGTCTTAGGGAGTGTTTAACCACCAGATTTTCAAAAGAGAAAAGCCCTCGTTCATAGTGTTCGTAGATTTTCATGATGTAACTATTCCCTCCAGACCTATTGCAAGCTACCAACATGACATCTAGCTTGCAAAATTCCAGAGAATTTAACAATGTGTGGCTCTCATCCACTGGTACTAACTGGCTCCAGCTTGCCACTGGTCCTATTATATTAAAAAATGGCACTTAAGGTTAAAAGGAGTTATCCATTATAATTTGCTTTAAATATTTGCATATTGAGGCCAAAATGCCTCTACAACTTTTGATTATCAAAATGTAAAATGATTGATTTATATATACATCATATCATATTTTAAATCAAGCATGCCTCTGGGTCATTCTGTTTTTGAGCCTCACCCTGAAGTAGCTGCAGCATTCTCCTCCCAGCCCTTCCACACACTCTGCCCCCTACCTTTGGTGTGTCTACCATCCATAGGTTCCCTGTCCTCCCCATACCCATTCCCAGATCTGACACCTCACATATTCTGTCAGGACTCTGACACTCAGCTCTCTCTCCACCCCAAGTCCTGTCACCGTCTTGGAGCCCTTCAGCTCCCATGTGGTTTTCCCAGACAGCACCCTTTCCCTCATGGATCCTGGCCCTACTAGGATACCTGGATATCCTCTAGCTCTCAAACCTTGAACTCCAACCTCACACTCCAAGCCTGTCATTGCCTACCTCACCAGCTAACTCCTCTGTGCACACATTTACATTTCACTAATACCTCCAACTCCCCAAATCTATCAGCCATGTCCCTTTCTTCAACCCTTTCCCTGTTCAGCTTAGACCCTGGCTTCATCATTGTAACTATTCCCTTGTCAATACCCCTAATTTCTTCCACCACTACAGCCAATATTCAATTGTACATTCACTGGTGAGGCAAATGTTGCCACCATAGGCCCATGGTCTCCAAACCCAGCTGCAATCCTGGGGTCCCACATGCTTCTCTGTGTCCTAGAGTGCCCTAGTCTTTTTACTATGCTCCACCACTCTCCTCCAATCTCCTGCTTCACTTTCAGCAAAAGACATTATGTCTGCATCACAGGAAAAAACATAGAGAGCACTCTGTTGTTAACAACATATTTTTACATAGGTTCATTTAACCTACACAACAACTGGACAGGTAGGTGGGGTATATGTTATATTTCCATTTTATAAATCAAGAAACTGAGGCTCAAAGAATGTTCATGTCAACATCAGATAATTACTAACAGAACCAGGGTAGAAATACAGGTCTCCCAATTCCAAGAATCCCAGGTCAAGCAGTAAAGTAGATGATTTGTCCAAGGGCACCAATGAGTCCTTGGCAGTCAGGACGAGCGCCCTCATCTCTGGGTACCTTCTAAAGTCTTTATCCACCTCTAGAATGTGCTGCCTTCTCAGTCACTTTATTGCTCTCAAAGTACCTAAAATTCATTTACTCTTTGTTTAAAAATAAAAAGTAGGTTGATCTTGAATAAAATAAAAGTTTTATTTTTCTTTCTTTTGTGAGTTGTTACCACCAATGATCGTTTCCTTGTGTTAGTGTTTTTCTGGTAGAGTTCTCAGAGTCTTTGGTGAAACAAGTCTGTTTGCACTCAGCTTTTGTCATATGGTTCACAAGCTCTGGAAACACCAGTGATGAGATGGAGAGAGCCAGGCCAGGGTGCTGATCTAGAAATGTCATCCCACGGAGCCCAGATGCTTGCCTGTTGGCCTACAAAGGTGGATCATGGGTGGACCCATGCAGACTTACAGGCTGATTTTCTGTAAACACATGATATAAGCCAAAGCCACTTCCATTGGGAATGGGGGCCATAGTGAGTCACTTACTGCAATTCCAGACAGATAAGAATCTCAGCTCTTTCCTGGGCTTTCCAGTGAAGCATGAAAACCAAAGGGAATTTGCTTCTGTTGATAAAAAAGGACGAACTTGTCCCAGTTTTTCTGCCAATACCTTGCTTTGTTCATGCTGCACCTACGTCATCGTGCACTGTTGTACGTAGCAGCAGACATGCAAAAGAAGTGCTGACCCCCCTTGTCATCTGGTACAGCCTGCATGGCTCCCCCTCACGTGTTGCCTTGGAGATATGCTACTCTTCAGCTGCCTCCACCGTATTGGACTGAACCCCACTCCCATCAGAACTGATATCTATGAGGTACACCAGAAACACTGAACTGGGAGATGGATGACTTGGCTTCTAGCCGTGAACTTGGGTAAGGCACATGCCTTCCTTATCTCCATTCTCCTTTCTTAGACAAGGGGTTTGCTTGTGGCTGAAGTTAACTCAGCAGCACAGTACACCTGTCACCACAAAGAGACCTTCTGGAGAGCAACCCAGAAAGTACTGTAGGAAGAGAGGACAGAGGAGTCTCCTTTAAATGAGATTGATTTAGGGACTTACAGTAAGTTTGTCGCTGGACAGTTTCCTAAAGTGCTAGAGGAGATGGAAAGTCAGGAGCAGCAACATGGCAGGCCATGAGGAGCAAACCAAATGAAGGGAAAGCCCAGGCCTGTTCCATGGGTGAGTTAGCAGACAGCACACATCTGTAGAATTATTGATTCATGCATGTTGTAAGCTGTTTTTATGGGCGGATTTTGGGGAGCGTTACAGGATTTGCTGGCCCATGGGGACCTTGAAGGCAATGTAGGTACTCTTGGTGGCTCTGAAGACTGTGGTTTAAGAGGGATATCTCACAGACCCTGCACTTTACAGTCCACAGTGACCATGTCATCCTCTCCCTTCCACGGGAGAGTAGAGTAGTGAGAAGAACACGGGGTCATTGCAAACATTAAATGAAATTATTCACGGAAAGCACAAGCATGTAGCTTTCAATAAAGGGTAGCAACTGTTAATGTTCTGTGGGTTACCTCAAAGGCAGAGGAACGTGGAGCCCTCCCAGTAGCTCCAAGTTGCACTCAAGTTTGATATATTCAGACACGTGAAAAAAAAAAATGAGCCCCCCCCTTTCCACTGCTGCCCCTGAGCTTGGACCAACGGCCAATGCCTTCAGACATGTTCCACTACAAAGGGGGCACCTGAGGACCTGTGGGGAATGTAGCAACAGTGCTGGGAGGCAGCTACCACACAGGTTAAGAATACCAGATGGAATCATTTAGACCTAGGTTAGAATCATGGCTCTGCCACCTTAGACAACTTACTTCAACTCTCTGAACCTCAGTTTCCTCATCTCTAAAATGTGCAAACATTTATTAAATAAATGTCTTCTGAGCAAATGGAAATAACACTACTTTCCACATGGGTCTTTGTGGCAATTAAATGATATAATTACTAAACCTGCTGGTGACATTAAAGATGTGATGGCTGATTTTATGTGTCAACTAGACTGGGCCATGGAGTGCCTAGTATCTGGTCAAACATTATTCTGGGTGTGTCTGTGAGGGTGTTTTTGGATAAGATTACCTTCTGAATCTGTAGACTGAGGAAAGCAGATTACTCTCCCTAAGTGGGTGGGGCCCATTCAATCAGTTGAAGGCTTGAATAAAAGAAAAAGGCTGACCCTTCTGCAAGTAAGAGGAAATTCCCTCCTGCCAGACAGCCTTGGACTGGGACACTCGTTCTTTCCTGCCTTCAGACTGTAACTGAATATTGGCATTTCCTGGGTCTCTATCCTGCTGACATTTGGACTAGAACTACACCATTGGCTCTCATGGGTCTCTAGCATGCCAACTGAAGATCTTGGGACTTGTCAGCCTCTATGATTGTGTGAGCCAATTCCTTATAATAAGTCATTGATAGAGATATGGATACAGATATAAATATAGCTAGATATATCCTATTTGTTCTGTTTCTTTGGAGTATCCTAATACAGTAGGTGCTAAATACAAAATAGTTGTTTTTATGATTGCTATTTCTGTTATTTCAGAACTTGGCAAGAAATGTTGTCTATATGTAAAACTGAAATTACGTTTGAGAGATGGGGGAAATGCCAATAATGGCCTAAATACCACTATTTGTGTGCTATTCAGAAGATGTATTTGATCTTCTAAAATAAGCACTTATTACAATATGTATGTGGCTATGTATCAAGATATATATACATTATATATTATAATATACATAAGGTTCCTGGACATATTTTATCTTTCCTGGTATAGGCCATGACTTTGAGAAAGAAAAATGAGGAAGCAGACAGCTATCTCAGGATGGTGTCAAAAGATACAATTTGGTTTTCTGGTGATGACCTTGGCTACCAGATGGTAGACACCCTGAAGGGGACACCATGAAGCCTTTGAAGATCATCAGTGACCTGGCAAGTAGGAAACTTGTCTTCTAATCAAGACTTTCAACTAAAATCTTAGTTGGGGAGAAGGAAAGGGTCAAATTAAAATTTATACTGTGAAGAGTAATAGAGGATAAAATGCCCAATAATTCTTAGGAAAAAATAGTACAGAGACTATCAGGAACAATACTTAGAAGTACAGATGTCTATTCACCAAGGTTTATTGAATACCTAGGTGACCTGGGAACTTTAACAGGTTAAAAATGCAGTTTCACAGTTTAAAAAACAAAACAAGGCATAAAAGTATGTGTATAGTAATTTCATAAAAAAAGTGGATCCATATATGTGTATACAGAGAGAGAGAGAGCATATGCATAATACATACTTAGACGTGTTCATATATGCATAGAACATTTCTGGAGAGTATGTGAAATTTGTCTCAAGTTTCATGGAGGGAAAGGACTGGGGACTGGGATGAGAGGGAGAATTGTTTTTCATAGCATAAAGTTTTATATTGTTTAAATTTTCACTACATGCACATATAACTTTTCAATTAAAACTCTATTTTCATTAAACTGTGCTTGGGGCAGGATCACCAGTACTGAGGTGGGGGCCACTTGCTCTGAACAGCTGTGCACTGTCAGTATTTAACACCCCACCTCAACAGCATTGCCTTCCTATCCTACTGCAACCAGTCTTCCCCTTCTAGCCATCTTCTACACCATCTCCAGTGTTCACTTTCAAAAATATCAATTTACCTAAGCCAAGAAATCCTTGTTGCCTCCTGTTTCCTTCAAGATAATGTCTGATCTGCTTTGTAGGGCATTAGTGGGAAGTGACACTGCACCTAGTACTACTAGTATCATTCTGGGCCTTCCACAAGTCCACTGTCTTCCTCTTTCCCACTGTCATTACCCTAAACCAAACTCATCATCTTCTTGGTTTACGGTGCCCTCCTGACTGTCCTTTCTCCAGTTTTTCTCCACTTCCATCTGTTCTCCATACACTACATGGTTTTAAAATGCAAATAGTATCCTAAAGCTCCCCTGCTTAAACCTTTAAACCTGCCCACTGGGGGCACCTGGCTGGCTCAGTTGGAAGAGCATGCAACTGTTAATGTTGGGATTATGAGTTCCAACCCCATGTTGGATGTAGAGATTGCTAAAAAACAAATAAAGTTTATTTAAAAAAAAAAAAACAAACTGCCCACTGATCTTAAGCTAAAATCCCAACTCGTTAGCATGGCTAACCTCTGCCTCTTTCTCCAGTGCCATCTCTCCCCAATTCCTTGCTGTCTCCTCAGATTCAATTTCCACTAACTAGTGTCCACTGTTCAGTTCCTTGAAGACACCATTCTCTCCTCTGAGTCTTTGCACATGCTATTTCCTATTTTAAGAAACTCTTCTACTCTCTTCTCCCTGGTCTTCCAACCCCACCTGGCTCACTCCTTCGCATAAAGGGTCATAAAAATAAGAATGTCATAAGAAAATCATAAATAATTGGGGAAGAAAAAGTCACCCATTTGAGGAGAAATCCCATAGGAGTTCAGCTATCAGAAGGGATCTGTACGGAGCACCTGGGTGGTGCAGTTGGTTAAGCATCTGACTCTTGGTTTTGGCTCGGGTTGTGATCTCAGGGTTGTGAGGTCAAGCCCTGCGTCAGACTCCGTGCTCAGTGTAGAGTCCGCTTAAGAGACTATCTCCCTCTCCCTCTGCCCCTCCCCACCCCCAAATAAATCTTAAAAAAAAAAAAAAAAGGAAGAAGAAGAAGAAGAGGAGGAGGAGAAGAACTGTATGAGTAAGACCACTGATGCTGGAAAGGAGTGGGCAGGCTGGAGAATGCAAAGAAGAGAGGTCCCTCTGGTGAATAAAGTGGGGAGGACTGAATGAATGGGTGGCAGAGGGGAGTGGCTAGAGAAGGTGAAAGACCTTGAAAGCTGTGATAGAGTTTGATCTTCATTTTTTAAACAGCGGGAAAACTTGGACTGTTTTAATCTGGCAAATGATAACCTCCAGTACTTACTTTAGAAAGATGTGAACGGCAGAGTGCAGAGGAATGAAGTTGGGGAGATGGGTGATCTTAGGGAAAGAGGATGAGAGCATGCCCCAGGGCAGCAGCAAGCAGAACTAGCAGGAAGTGATGGATTTGAAAGAGATGTGGAGATAACCTCCTGAGCTTGATGACCAAGTGAAGGGGAGGAGAGACCCAGGAATCAGAGAGGACTCACAATGCTAGCCAGAGTAACTGGGAATATAGTGAGGTCATTGGCTGAGATGGGAATCACAAAAGGAGAGCACATTTGGAGGAAGATAATGAATTAAATATGGAAAGTGTCGACTTTTGGGTATAAGGTCAGGAAGCCCATGTCCATTATTAAAATCAGGCACAACCCAGGATACAACATGCGAGGCCTTTCACAAAAACCACCTATTAGGGCTGGTTTCATCTTTTCTGGTGTGGCACGTTTCCATGACTCCTGTTTTCCATATCCCGGCGAGGTCATGTGAATTGTTTGCCTCGCATGCAGAGAAGGATTTGTAAAAGTACAGGGAAAGTGGAGATAAGGTCTGTAAGTGGGAGAAGACCTGTTGTGCCAGGGCTGAAATTTGCACTAGAAAATTGTTTTCCTCTCCAAGCTTGGGTCAATCACTACTGTTTCTCTTCAAGTCCCAACTGTGCTGTGATGAGCAACCTGAACTCTCAGGACATTCACCTCTACTCTGCACTCAGCTCCTGAGGCACTTTGAAGTCCACAATGCAAACATTTTCCACATAGTTATGTAGTTCCTTTTTTGCTTTTGAACTCTTCACGGGTGTATATATTGTTTCCCTAACTAAAGTCTTAATTCCTTAAGAGCCCAACTTATGCCCAACATGTAGTTTTTTTTAAATTGTCATACATTAAGTTTTCAAAAAACACAAAGTGGATTGAAACTGACACTGAATTCATTTGGAGAAGAAAGGAGAAAGGGCAGTAACCACCTTGAAAGGACAGAGTACATCAAGAGATAATATGTTGGTTAGAGGTGTGAGATAGTATCAGTTCCTAACATAGAAAAGAACCTATTCTAACATAAAAGAAATGCTTTCCCCCCTCTTCTAATAACAATGACTTTGCATTCTAAACATGGTTAAAAGGAGGACAGGAATACTGCTATTCTAATTGTCAAGTAAGTTGTCTTCTCAACTGGCTAAAAAGTCTGTTTTTCAGGCACCACCTTTGGCTTACAAGCGATATTGATAAAATACAGGACTTGTCCTTTACAGTTAATTACATTTAGTTGTACTAAACAATGCAAGACTGAGGGTTAAGTCTTTCACTTCCTTTTGGTTCTTCCTTTTAGTTAGAGATCCACTTGTGTGGCCATTGTCATGTTTGGGCAACTTAAAAGAAGGGTCCTCATGACTCAGCTCATTACATAATTCCCCGGGCAGAGGGATGAAGGTGGGACAAGCTCAGTATTGCCAGTGGTCAGATTGTGCACTTGTCATGGAGGAGGAAGATATGTGGGGGCAGTGGGGAGAAGAGATTTTGTTGCTAGCTGATAAGTACCAATAGGCTTCGGATCACAAAGATATCTCTAGCTGTCTTGCCAGAAGCGCCTGTCAGTCTATCATCAACATCACTATTTAATATGGAATGCCCCATTAGGATCATCCTTTAGCATGTACAGGGGCACTGGAAGAATGAGACCTACAACTCACAGCTTTCAACAGGGGGTGCAGTTAGGAGTAGGAGAGGAAGTGGTTCAAAAATGGATCTGCGATTACTCTTGGGAACAGCATGAAGCATGACTCTGGAGGTTGGCAAAGACAAGGGGAAAAAGACACTGGAATGATTGCTTCACAGTCTTGCCCAGGGCTCCATTCGCACTCCTTTTAGAGCATACCTTTCCCTTTCTGAGATTCCCCCAGGCACCAGGTGAACAGCAGGAAAGCTCCTTCTTTGCCCTGGTGGCAGCAACGTCTGTTGGCTCTGTGTCACATTCCTTTCCAGACTTCACAGGCCTCAGGTTACAAAGGTCTCATTGCACAATTCTTAGGAGAATAGGCATGGAGGCTGGGCTGGGATAAAGGAAAGTCCTGTATATGTCAGAGATCCAGGTGTGGCCAGATGCCAAGGCACCCCAGGTTGTGGCAGCAAGAGAAAGAATCAAATGTCTTGATCTCTAGTGAGGTAGCTTTCTTTACTTTTTTTTTTTTTCCTCCCAAGGCTGTTAAATAAGACTTATCAGGATGCATCTTTTTGGGTAATTTGATGGAAAACATTTCAGAAGTTCGTTTGGCATACCTGTGTTTCGGTTTACTGGAGAGATTTGAGAATTCAAAACTCACAATGAAGAATCTGAAACTAAAGCTCTTTTTATCCCTCCATTTTTCATAATCAACTTTCTCCTGTAGTTTTATGCTATAGTATGTGTGAAATTACTCAATATATTACCTAACCTTTGAAATCAATATGGAAGCTGAGAGATACTACCACAGCCCTGTTTAAACCCTATGCCATGATGGAATGTTCTTTTCTATTAGTGATCATCTAATAATTCTTTTATTAAAGATAATCTATGTGGATGGCTAGAAATATATGGAAGATCCTTATAGGACACATACTTTTCAGTTGGTTAGAAAACAATCCAGTGACCTAGAAAATATTCATCAGACCTCTGGAACTGATGACTATGAAAATGAGATCTATATTTATATTTAGCAATTCTTCATTTCATTTTCTTTCAGATTTGGGGACTTTAGACAGATATTAATATATTTGCAATGAATTGAATTGGAAAAAGCTCTGAGTGTCTGTATCCAGGGAGTGCCTGGGCTCAAACTTACAGATTAATTAGAGATGCAAGACGTATACAGCTCTGCATAAAACAAATGAATCTAAGGCAACTCCTAAGTTATCAAAGTAATTCCAAATAAAATATTAATTTGCAGGGTAAGTTAGAAGAGGCTCATAAAGGAGACATATTAGGTAATAAGAATAGGCCAGTTACCACAGAGGGTATAATAGCCACACCTGCCAGATGAAGTGTCCACTCATACGTACGAGTACACATATAGTATCACAGAGTATGCACACACATATACATGAACAAAGTGATCTACCTAAACTGGAAAGGACAAGGCCACAGAAACTTTGTGTATTTATTATAAAGCAAAAAATGCTGTTGATGGTATAAATGCCTTTTTGGTTTGTTTTTTTTTTTTTTTTCCCCAGCAAGCTACTTCTAATCAGGCCTCAAGGCAGAGTAATGTGTTGATTTCCCTGGATATATTTTCATTGTTATCTCAGCCTGTTCAACGGGGTCTTGGGTGCCTTTTCTTGACCTTGACCAAAGCTTATTTTATTTGGAGTTGTAAAGGCTAGGAGAGCTTTGGTGATTAGTGTCACCTACATAGAGTACTTGAATTTACCAATAACCACATCAAGGGAGTAAAATGGGATTTCCTCTCTTAGGATATTCTAAAATAGCTGAAATATGAACCAATAAATTCATTCAGCATGTCTAGGGTCAGGGAGTATTGAAGAAGCCACCAGGCTGAAAATAAGAGGCTTTAAACTATGGTCCCCAAGCTAGCACTCACTAACTTAATGACCTAAGTCAAGACACAACCTCTCTATGCTGGTTTCTTCTTCTGGAAATGAGGACATTGGAATGGATGATTCTTAGTTCCCTTCCAGCTCTAAAATTCTGTAGTATGAGACTAACACAATGGTCAGAGAACATTATAGTCAATAAATATGTGTAGACAAGTTGGGACATTCTATGTTTTTTGGATATTATTTTAGGTTAGACCTCAATTTAGTTGTCTTTGACTATGAATGAATTCTAAAAATTGGACTGACTGATGAAGTTTTAATTTTCAAGGACCTAAGAGGTTGGATCATAATGCAACTGTAAAAATTATAGTGGCTTCTCTAGAGGGAAGTTGGATATATATTAGAGTTAATGGAAAAGTACATTTTGTTTTTATGTGAACCTCTGGATTTATTGACATGCTTTAGGTTATTATTACTTTTATAGTGTATACAGTGTTGGTCTTACTGCTGAGATATATTTATTCCTGATGTATTGGAGACCAGAGAGTGTTAAAATTGTGTCCTGTGGTTAGAGATTGGGTCTCCCCTCTCCTTGTCTATTGCTGGTGGGGTCTCCTGTGGGCAACTAATCTACCTGTCAGAACACTAGACTACTGCTTCTCCTGACGGAATGTGGCAATAATCTTAGCTCTTGCAGGCAAATCTCAGCGTGCCTGCCTGAACAGTCCTGTGCTCGGCTCTGGGGTCGCAGTGTGCTGAGACACGGAGGGAGGCCAATGGAGATGAGTCAGGACCTGGCACCCACCCCATGCTCCGCCCTACTGGTAAACAGAACAGCTATTTGCCCGTCACTCGTCACTCGGGCCTCTCAGGGCCCCAAGACTCCAGGAAGAAACAAATACTTTAGAAGCCAAAACCCCAAGGCAAGGTAAAGAAAACAGAAATGTCCGCATCCCCAGCGATGATTTCACTGGCGTGAGTTCTTTAGAGGGGGAGGAGCTGTAAATGGTTCCAGCTGAACTATTTTACCTACTTCTCAACCATAAGGCCCTTCTCTTTCACTGTTTATAGAAGATGATGACCTTTTGCCTTTTAAACCTTGAAATCTCAAAACCAGACTTTAGAATTAATCTTGGTTGCTAACCCATAATACATTTATTTCTCCTCTTTTTATTACTTTTAATCCTATTTTTACACTGTCCTCTATTAAAATACTTCTTTCAGTTAAATTATTTTTTGTTTAGTTTATTTTTCCCTGTCATTGTGGGGAGAAGCTATCAAAAGAATAAACATTATCAGGCAATAAATGTAAACTACTTTACAAAGTAATTTTACACTGACTTCTTGAGGCAACTGTTTCTTTTGCATTTTTGCTGTAGTTGGGGAGAGAACAGGGAGGGGCTAACTGTCTTGGAAATGTCCTCATCTGGCTTCATGACAATAAAGAAGTCTGGCAGATGGGAGGATGTACCTCAACTCTCTTTCTGGTGAGACAACCTTTGGCCTTTTTTCTGATCACTTTATTATAAAGTATTTAGTGCATAGTCTCTGTGCTTATACTATTATTCCTAAGCCTGAAGATACACTCATCTATGGTCTTCTCCTCCTGTTTTTTTAGATACCAGCAATTTCTGTTCTAAGCTTACCAGTTGTTACATACCTGAACTGGAGGCATGGCTGGCTGATTCCTTCTAGCTCTGTCAGGTAGCGTCCCACCTCTAATACATCAATAGCTGAACCTCCCGTTACCTTCTGTTCAGTAGCCACGGCTGAGCCTGGGCTGGATATTATGATGTCACAAAGTAGAATCCTTGCTACTCCCAAAGGCCCATCTGAGACCCTCTGGCTACAGCATTTTCTTTCTTGACCATGGTGGGAGGTTGGGAAGGTTAATCCCTTTATTTCTTTTTTTTTTTTTTTTTTTTTTTTTTTTTTTTAGATTTATTTATTTATTTATTTATTTGACAGAGATAGAGACAGCCAGCGAGAGAGGGAACACAAGCGGGGGGGAGTAGAAGAGGAAGAAGCAGGCTCATAGAGGAAGAGCCTGATGTGGGGCTCGATCCCATAACGCCGGGATCACGCCCTGAGCTGAAGGCAGACGCTTAACCGCTGTGCCACCCAGGCACCCCTAATCCCTTTATTTCTTAACTGAGCCTTAGAATCATAGAATCTTACTATGAGCAGAGACCTTGGAGACCTAGTGACTAATTTTAATCTAACTCCCTTATTTTACAGATGAAGAAATTCAGATTCCAGGTAGTTAAGTGGCAGAGCTAAATCTAAACCCAGGTGCCCTCAGTATTAGCCCCCTGCCCTTCTGAACACACTGCACACATGCTGGGCTCTACTCTCTGGATTTTGTCAACATCATTGTTCTCTGATAGACAGCTCATTGGATGATTTTTACCTGAATCCACCCACCCATGACAAGAAACCATTCAGATAATATGCATCATGGGAAGAGAACAGAGTCTTGGGGAAGATCATTAGTTTTTCTGACAATCTACTGGTAGCAGAAATAGCTAACTGGCCCAAACTCAGAAATTCTGAGCCACCAGACCAATTCTAGATTAACAAGTAATGGGACTTCTGAGTAACTGATGTCTTCACTGAGATTTAATGATAAGGAAGAATGCCCAACCCAGGATTAGTGTTGGCTGCAATGCCATACTAAGTTCTAGTGTTTGCCAAGGAGAGAATGGGAAAGAATCATCAGTAAAGAAATAGATTTTCACTGGAATTTAACTCTCTTTCATACCGTTCACTTTTTCTAGATACTGTCCCCATATGACATTAAAAAATTATCTGCATTGCATGAGATGACTTGTATCTGTGAAGCCAGAGACTTGTACTTGCAAAATCTCTCAAGAGGGGAACATATATTACACTTTTATAACACTAACAACTAACATTTTACATCATGTTTTAGCATTTACAAGCCATTTTCACATATATCATTTCATTTAATCTTCACAGCTCAGTGAGGTAAACAGCGTATTATTTTTAGTACAATTTTATGAGTAAGAAAATTATAACTTAGAGAGGTTGTGACTTGCACAATATCGCAAAGCTAATTAAGTGGAAAGGGTAACATCAGCTATAAACCAGATCTTCCAACCAAGCATTTTCCCCACCACAAGCTTCCCCATGGTGGAAGGAATTGTCATGTGGTCCTGGAACACACTTGAAGGCAATTGCATTAGGCAACCTTTTGATTAACAAAGAAGAAAATATTCCTCTGGGTCATAAATACTGCTTTACTAACCTCCTACATGTCTCAATAAAAACTTAGAGAAATGGTTAGTGAACACTAATTTCAAACTTTAAAATAATATAATCATTGCCCTTCCACCTGACAATTCCACGTCTGTGAATTCTCCTAAGGGAATTATCATGGATATGAATAATATTTAGCTCTAAGAGGTTCATTCTTTGAAGCATTGTTCATAATAGAAAACAAATTAGCAGCTCCATATTAGAAAAGTGGTAAAATGGATTATGTTTAACTCATGCAAATAATGTTGTAGGTGAAGTTTTCCAGAACTTTAATCATTCATGTGCTATCTTTGGAATAGCACCACCTGCACTAATATCTACTTAATACCTTCTTTAAATTCTCTCACACCTTACTGAAATAAGAGAATTTAAAGGTATTTTTTTTAAATCATTACATAAGTAAAAGTGTAGTGTAATTACCTTAAGTGTCAGATAACCATAAAAACAGATATAACAAAGCCAGGCCCTGAGCCAGTTCCACCCACCACTACACCTGTAGCAGTCACGATCCTGCCACAACAGGAAGGTGCATGCAGCCCACACACAGGACACCCCGGGAACACCTGGTTCTGGTGACCGGGGGGACTGCACTTCTGGGCCCCCACAGGACATCTCCACATAAGGCCACTCCTTTAAGACTGGGAGATGTAGAATTATCTAATATATAGAAACAGAGTTAGGCAAAATGAGGAGAGTGAGGAGTATGTTCCAAATGAAAGAACAAAACAAAGCCTCAGGAAAAGAACTGAAGAAAGCAGAGATATGCAATCAACCCAATAGAGTTCAAAGTAATTGTCACAAAGACATTTACTTTATGAACTCAGGAGAAGATTGAATGAACACAGTGAGAACTTCAATTAAGAGACAGAATGTAAGAAAGTACCGATCATACCTATGGGATATAATAACAGAAATCAACAATACACTAGAGGGAATAAACAGCAGATTAAGTGATACAGAATAATGGATCTGCAATCTGGAAGACAGGGTAGTAGAAATCACCCAAATAGAAGAGAAAAAAAGAACTTTAAAAAAATGAAGGTAGTTAAAGGGACCTGTAGGACAACAGCAAGCGTGCTAACATTCATATTTTAGGGGTCCCAGAGAGAAGCGAGCGAGAGAGAAAGGGGCAGAAGACTTATTTGAAGAAATAGTAGCTGAAAACTTCCCTAACTTGACAAAGGAAACAGATATCCAGGTCCAGGAATCACAGAGAGTCCCAAACAAGATGAACACCAAGATACATTGTAATTAGAATGTCAAAAATTAAAGACAAACAGAGAATCTTGAAAGCAGCAAGAGAAGAGCAATTAGTTATGTATAGGGAACTGCTGTAAAACTAACAGCTGATTTTTCAGGTGGAAACTTTGCAGGCTGGAAAGCAGTGACATGATATATTCAAAGTGCTGAAAGGGTAAAAACCTACCACCAGGAATATTGGGCAAGGTTATCATTCAAAATTGAAAGGGAGATAAAAAGCTTCTTAGCTAAGCAAAAGCTAAAGGAGTTCATTACCGCTAAATAGGCTTTATTATAAGAAATATCAAAGGATGGGGTGCCTAGGTGCCTCAGTCAAGCATCCGACTCTTGATTTCAGCTCAGGTCACGATCTCAGGGTTGTGAGATGGAGCCCCGTGTTGGGCTCCATGCTGAATGCGGAGCCTGCTTAAGATTCTCTTCTCTCCTACCTCTCCCTGCCCCCACTCTCTCTCTCAAAAAAAAAAAAAAAAATCAAAGGACTTCTTTAATTGGAAAAGAAAAAGCCAAAACTTCCCATGCAAAGGGGATTGTGCTGGAAAAAGTAGGGATTGAAGCCAAACAGCCAAATTCTGCCATCAGGGAGTATGTCAGGTCCAGCTGATCAAGAACGGAAAAAAAAAAAAAAAAATCACAGCCCGTGAAACCTAACATAGTTGTTTGAATTTTATTGAGGAAAATGATGAGGCTCTGGTTGCTGGATTTGGTCACAAAGGTCATACTGTCTGTGACATTCCTGGCACTTGCTTTAAGGTTGTCAAAATAGCTAATGTCTCTCTTTTGGCCTTTTACAAAGGTAAGAAGGAAAGGCCAAGATCATAAGTTTTGATGGTGAAAACATGACAATATTAAATATTCATACACCAAAAAAAAGAACTACAAAACAATCAGAAAACAATTAACAAAATGGAAATGAATACATACCTATCAATAATTATTTTAAATGTAAATGGATTAAATGCTCTATCAAAAGAAAGGGTGGGTGAATGGATTAAAAAAAAGAAAATATGACCCATCTATATGATGCCTACAAGAGACTTAATCTTACTTCAGATCTAAAGACACACAGACTGAAAGTGAAGGGATGGAAGAAGGTATTCCATGCGAATAGAAACAAAAAGAAAGCTGGGGTAGCAATATGTATATCAGACAAAATAGACTTTATTTTTATTATTTTTAAAGATTTTATTTATGTATTTGGGAGAGAGAGCATGCACGAGCAGGCGGAGGAGCAGAGGGAGGAGCAAAGGGAAAGGGAGAAGCAGACTCCCTGCTGAGCAGGGAGGCCGAGGCAGGTCTCCATCCCAGGAGCCAGGGATTATGACCCAAGCCAGAAGGCAGGACGACCAACAGACTGAGCCACCCACGTGCCCCAAAATAGACTTTAAAACAAAAGCTGTAAGAAGAGACAAAAGGAGCAATACAACAAGTAGATATAATAATTATAAATATTTATGCACCTAACATGGGAGCAGCTAAATATATAAAGCAAATATTAACAGACACAGAGGGAGAAATTGACAATAATACAATAATAATAGGGGACTTTAATGCTCCACTTACATCAATGGATAGATCATCCAGATGGAAATTAAGAAACATTGACCTTAAATGACATATTAGACTAGGTGGACTTATTAGATATATACAGAACATTCCATCGAAGACAGAAGAATACACATTCTGCTCAGGTGCACATGAAACATTCTTCAGTATAGATTACATTTCAGGCCATAAAACAAGTCTCATTAGATTCAAGATTGAAATCATATCAAGCATCTTTTCTGATCACAATAGTATGAAATTAGAAATCAATTACAAGAAGAAAACTGGGAAAACAAACATGGAGACTAAACAACAGTCTAAACAATCAATGGGTCTTTGGGATAGGCTGGTGATGGGTATTAAGGAGGGCACATATTGCATGGTGCACTGGGTGTTATACACAAATAATGAATTATGGAACATTACATCAAAAACTAAGGATATACTGTATGGTGACTAACATAATAAAAAATTATTATTAAAAAAACAATGGATCAATGATGAAATTAGGAAATAAAAAAAAATCCTGTGATTAATGAAAATAAAAACACAACATTCCAAAATCTGTGGGATGCAAAAGCAGTTCTAAGAGGAAAGTTTATAGTGATACAGGCTGACCTCAAGAACAAGAAAAGTCTCAAATAAACAATCTAACCTTAAACCTAAAAAGAACTAGAAAAAGAAGAACAAACAAAGCCCAAAGTTGGTAGAAGGAAGGAAATAATAAAGATCAGAGTGGAAATAAATGAAATAGAGATGAAAAGAAAATAGATAAGATCAATGAAATTAAAAACTGGTTCTTTGAAAAATAAAATTTGAGGAACAATTAGCCAAATTCGTCAACAGAAAAAGAGAAAGGACTCAAATAAATGAATTCAGAAATGCAAGCAGAGAACTTATAACTGATACCATAGATATGTGAAAAATCATAAGAGACTACTAAAACAATTATATGCCAACAAATTGGACAGCCTAGAGGAAATGGATATATTCACAGGAAACAGAATCTTCTGAGACTGAATCAGGAAGAAATAGAAAATATGAACAGACCAGTCACTCTTAATGAAATTGAATCAGTTATTAAAAACCTCCTAACAAACAAAAGTCCAGGATCAGACAGCTTCACTGGTGAAAGCTACCTAATATTTAAAGAAGAATTAATAGCTATCTTTCCCAAACTATTCCAAAGAATTGAAGAAAAAGGAATGCTTCCAAACCCATTATACAAGACCAGCATTACCCTGATACCTAAACCGGACAAAGACACTATAAGAAAACTATAAGCCAATATCCCTGATGCACATAGATGCAAAAATTCTCAACAAAAGATACACAAAATATATTAGAAGGATCATACACCGTGATCAAGTGGGATTTATTCCAGTGATACAAGGATGGTTGAACATCTGCAAATCAATCAGTGTGATATTCCACATTACAAAACAAAGGATAAAAATCATATGATCATCTCAATAGAAGCAGAAAATGCATTTGACAAAACTAACCATCCATTAATGATAAAAATTCTCAACAAAGTGGGTATGGGGGAACATACCTTAACACAATAAAGGCCATATATGAAAAACCCACAGCTAACATCATACTCAGTGCCGAAAAACTGAAAGCTTTTCCTCAAAGATCAGGAACAAGACAAGGATGCTCACTCCTCCACTTTTATTCAACATAGTATTGGAAGTCCTAACCACAGCGATCTGGCAAGGAAAAGAAAAGTCATTCAAATTGGAAAGGAAGAAGGAAAACTATTTGCAATAACATGATACTATATGTAGAAAACCCTAAAGACTCCGTGAAAAAAACTATTCATTTACTAAATGAATTTAGTAAAGTTGCAGGATATGAAATCAATACACAAAAATACATTGCATTTCTAATACACTAATAATGAACTATCAAAAAGAAAAATTAAGAAAGCAATCCCATTTGCAGTTGCATCAAAAAGAAGAAAATATCTAGGAATAAGTTTAACCAAGAAGATGAAAGACTGTGAGACACTGATGAAAAAACTTAAAGACAACACAAATAAATGGAACGACATTCCATGCTCATGGAGTGAAATAGTTAATGTATTTATATTGCATATAAAATTTGTTTATTTTAATATTAACATATATAAATAATATATATAATTATATTCATATATATATGAATATTACTCATCCATAAAAAAGAATTAAATCTTTCTACTCATGATAACATGGATAGACCTAGATGGTATTACACAAAGTGAAATAAGTCAGACAGAGAAAGACAAATACTGTATGATTTCACTTATACGTACAATACAAAAAGGAAAACAAATGAACAAACAAAACAGAAAATCATAGACACAGAGAACAAGCTGATGGTTGCCAGTGGGGAGGTGGACAGGGGATGGATAATTAAGAGGTTCAGTCTTCCAGATAGGGATCTATTGTACAGCAAAGGGAATGTAGTCAATAATATTGTTAACTTTGTATACTGTTGGAAGGTAACTAGACTATTGTGACCATTTCGTAATGTATTTATCTACCAAATCACTATACTGTACACTTGAAACTAATTCAATATTGTATGTAAATTATTCTTCAATTTTAAAAAAAGAATACAAAGTAATGCTATTAATGCATTGATTTTGGTGCCTCTACCTAGCAAAAAAATGTGACTAATTTAATCGGATCACAATTAGCACCCTGTCATAAACTTCATCTTTCTGCATTAGAAATCTTTTTGCACCACCAATGTACAAGAGGCTCAGTGAAGGAAAGAAATGAAGTGCATATCTGATTCTGAAGGGCGGTTATGTATATTTCTACATACCTGGCATACTAAATGATTTTTAACTTCCAAAAGGGATCCTTTGATGTACTTCAGAAAAGAGCATAGCTGTCTCATGGACAGTCAGTATACAAGAATCCACACTAGCCCTCTGTGTGATTTTCACTAATGGCCCTCAGGAACTGTGCTACAGCCTAGAAAGCATTTCAGAAATTTGTGAGTGTTTTTGGTTGTTGCAATCATTAGGGGTTGGAAGCACTCCTGGCTTTGTTAGGCAGGGGCCAGAGATGTTAGCCTGCAATGCAAGGCATGTTCCCATGTGAACAAGAATTGATTGATAATTCCAAGTGACTTTATGTCTCACAGAATATCCAAGTCGGTCAAAAAACTAGCAAGCCAGACCTAAATATTATTCATAATTTTTAATTACCTAAGCTAGACCTTAATCTTTCTAACATGTAAATGCAAAATTTTTGCACAGTTTTAATATACACTGATTTTTTTTCCAGAAATGCAGCAGCTTTGTGTATCAGGCAAGACCATACTCTATTTTCTTTACAACTTCACCAATCATTGTTCACAATTTTGGAAAAATCAGCCTACCCAATAGCCATGGTGCCCTAAAGTCACCCTGAAACCCACCTCTATCTGTCTACACTGGCAGGTTCATATTCTCAGCAAATCTCCCATTATATTCCCACCGTAATCAAGCTCAAGCATTTAACTACTAAAATGTGTATTCATTTATATGAATTATTTTCTTTAGTTTCTCCTTTTATCCAGGGTAGGGCATTATATTGACATTTATTAAATTATATACAAAGGCAGGCTATCTATGACTATCATTTCAGAATTTGACATGAGATAAAACATTGTCATTAAAAGGAAACACTGGGCCTGACAGGGTTGAGCACCACTCAATTCCAAGAAGTCATCTGAGATATTCATGGGCATAACTGAGGATCACACTGTAATCCACACATTTTTCTTCAGGTTGATTATCACTGTGTTTCCCTTCCTTAGCCTTGTTACAATATCTGCAGAAGCAACAGTATCTGCAAAATTACAGGTTCAATAGCCTGTATTTTTCAATTACTCACAAAAAAATGTAATCACTGAAAATGTTTAGAATGTATTCATGCAATACCAAAAAATCTCATACATGAATTGTGGCACATTACATATCATGCTTTAGGAAATGCAGGATTTTCCATTCTAATGATATGGAAGAATGCCCACAGATATTAGTGGACAAAAAAGTTGGTACCAATTTTTGAAAATATTTTATTTACTTATTTGGGAGACAGAGAGAGCACAAGCAGGGGGAGTAGCAGAGGGAGCGGGAGAAGCAGGCTCGGATGTGGGGCTCGATGCAGGGCTTGATCCCAGGACCCTGGGATCACAACCTGAGCTGAAGACAGACACCTAACTGACTAAGCCACCTAGGTGCCCCAAGTAGTTATCATTTTTAATAAATAAACATCTTGGGGGAAATTTGAAAGCTCTCTACCGAAATATCAACAGTGGTTACCTCAGAATGGGAGATTACTTGTGATTCAATTCTCTTACTCGTCTACCTTTTCTAAATATTTTAGAATGGTCATATATTCTTAAATTAAGAAAAAAAGCTATTTGAAATATATATATATGTGTATATATATATATATACATATATATATATAGTAGATAAAATTGGAGGGAGCTATGGAACATTTATATTCATATATACATCTCTGTAGTGTTGCTTCTGTAGTGAAACCAGTATACAGCATAGATCTTTTATTTATTTATTTATTTATTTATTTATTTATTTATTTATTTATTATCCAAAAATTTACATCACCATATTCCTCTTATCACACAAGGGGGAAAGACCTATAGAGCAAACAGAGATTCATTAGAAGAATCATAAAGTGAAACAACAATGTCCCTACTTTCATTAGTATTTTTAGTAGTGTCCATGGATTAAATGAATAATTTCCAAAACTTAGTTTAAAAGTCACCTTTCTTAGAGCAAAGTATTCTCATGGCAGGATATGTAAGGATTGAGCTCCCTTTTTTTTGAACTGATCTCCTTCCAGTTATCTTAGGGAAAAAAAAAAAATTAGATCCTCACTTGTGTTTGTTTTATCTTGTCTAAACATATACTTAATACTTTACCTTCTTTAAAACTACAGACTACACCACTTCTTCTGTGTCAGTTTCTGTAATAAAACACATTCCACACCTGGGGAGGTGGGGGCAAAGCCTCAGAGATGGAGCCCACAATGGTTTCAGGTCCCTCAGAAAGTGGGGGAATGAGGGAATATCTCTGTAAGCGGCATTCTTCGGACTAAATAAATTATAGATGGAAGTCAGAGTTCAAAGGTTTTTGCTCAGTTGCGGAGGGGAATTTTGTGGAAAAAAAAATACTCCTTTTGTCAACACTTAAATTTCACTTCAAGCCAGAATTTTTCAAATTGTGGACTACAGATCACCTCAATCAGAACCACCTGCTTTATTTAAAAAAAATAAATAAATAATGCAGATTCCCATGTAACTCCCTGGGTTTACTGCCACTGAATCTTAACGGCTGGATTAGGGACCCATGGCTAAGCAAACCCTCCAGGGGATTCTACTGTGCAGAAATGTTTGAGAACAATTGCTATAGGCCAGAGGTTCCCAAACTTCAGAGCAGAACATCAGAGTGTCTGGAGGATTTGTTAAAACACAGGTTGTTTACTCCACCTTCAGCTTTCTGGTTCTGGAGGCCTAGGAGAGGCCCAAGACTTTATATTTTTAACAAGTTCCGAGGTGATGATGGAGCAAATGGTTGGGACCACACTTTTGAGAACCCCTGTCCTCGGCCAGGAAACTAGGGAGAGTCTACAGGCATTCTCAGAGACCTAGGAAATGCATTTTGAGACTTGAGTATTTTTATTAAAGACTCAGAAAAGAATTTGTTGAAGTAGTTTGTCCTTACTTTGGTTTTTATTTTCTTTAATTACGATTTTTTTTCCACAAATAATTTTTATTTTTCCACTAACATGCTTGCAATCTATGTCCATCCATTCAGGATTCTCCAAGGTTAATAATAAATAGCATCACTTTTCCTTCATTTTGTACCTTTTATATTTGAGAATGTTGATAAATGAACGCAACTGATGCTTGATTTTTCAGATGCTTGCATTAATTTGATTCCAGTGACCCACTGAACACCAGTGTTAGCATAACAACAATTCCCAGAGCTAAAGCTACAAAATAGGGAAGAGATATGAACAGCCTATGTGCAAGATTTTAATTAAGTCTTAGTGGACTGTCCTTTAAAGGATATGAGAATTCAACATAATCCCAGAAAAAGAAATCTAAATCTATGCCTTTTTCCAAGCCAAGCTCCTTACGCTAAATAGAAGTATAAGCGTGCCTGGAAAATCAGAAAGCTATATATTGCTAATGTTTGTTCCCATGAGACCCACCTCATGTACTGGTAAAATCATAATATTTTTTTTCAAACAAAGGTAGTACTGTACACCCTAACATAATTCATTTTTAAGCAGTGCTAATGACATTTGTGAAAGAAAATGTCAGCCAAACTGCAATAAAACATTTCCAGCCCAATAAAAATAGTTTGAGTTGAGTGCTTTAAAATTTTTGGCTTTGGAAGGTTAAAATAATAAGTGAATCACAGATCTAAAAAATACAATGCTAAAGTTATTACCAGATACAGTTTATTCTGCATTGTAACTAAAGTCTCAGGGACTTCTCAGTTTAGATCCTGTAAGGTCATCCCTACTGGACTACCTTTGCTGTGTAGCTCCTCTCTGAAGAACAGAAAGTTATATAGAGGGCCAATAACAAACATTTTAGGAAATAAAAAAAAAACCTTATATTTCCAGCAGAGTTATTAAGACTGTCATTTTTGGAGTTAAATCCTGAATTCAAATTCTTTCTGTTTCCTCATCTATAAAGTGGAAATAATGATACATGCTTTGCAGGAGTGCTACAAAGGAGAAATGAGGGGCGCCTGGGTGGCTCAGCCAGTAAGCGTCTGCCTTCGGCTCAGGTCATAAGGCCAGGGTCCTGGGATCGAGCCCTGCATCGAGCCCTGCATCGAGCCCTGCATCAAGCCCCGCATCAAGCCCCGCATCGGGCCCGCATCGGGCTCCCTGCTCGGCGGGAAGCCTGCTTCTCCCTCTCACACTCCCCTTGCTTGTGTTCCCTCTCTCGCTGTCTCTCTCTGTTAAATAAATAAAATCTTTAAAAATAAATAAAAAATAAAAAAGAAGAAATGAGGTGGTGAATAATATACTTTAGTGTGGTCAAAGCACATTGGAAGTTCTCAATGATAAGGCAGTACGATTTTGACTCTTACTAGATTTGTTGTTATTATTATAGAGAGGCAAACTACACACTGTGGACTTAGAGGAAAAAGAGATGAGATATGCTTGGGAGACTGAAGAAAGACTTTATTCAGTATGTGGGTGTTGTGAAAAGCCTTGAAGGATGCATGATATTTATTTAGGGAAAGATGGAGGAGTCGCATCTTCTACAATCCTGGCACACAGACCCTTATCCTACCAGTGTAACTTCCTTAAGAGACATGGGCAGAGATGGAAACTTTGTACATGTTAAAATTTACAATACTTATTTATGATTACACCTAGTCAACTCATTTATTCAGTAAGTTCTCATTTCTCTCTTTGATTTGAAACAGGCAATACTTGTTGAGGTGCTGTAATATAATAGCCAAAAAAGCAAGTAAAGGATATTTTGAATAAGTGTTATTGTGAAATAATTTCAAAACAGCATACTTGTTATTAATGACAGGCAGTGTATTATGTACTTTTTGGCTTGTCATCCTGACTGTGGAGTACATGTTGTAAAGGAAGAAAAGTGGGTAATTATATTTCACATGAACATCAAATTGAGTGTTCCTTCCTTGTAGTTTTGTAAAGTAGAATTGTGGCAAGATTGTCCCTAGTTAATGCCAGGAAAAATGGAAAATAAATGTCTTTTTAAAAATGTCTCTTATATAAACAAGTAAAACCTGTTAAAGTGGTTTGCAGTCAGTGAACGTAGGTCAAGTCCCATTAAAACAAACTTCATGGGTAAGTCTGAATTACTTTGTTGTGTTGGTATTTTGTTGTATCAAATATTGCTTAGCATGAAATTAAATATATAAAGTTTGTATCAGAGCAAAATAAATATCAGTGTTATTATTAATGAAGCCATTTTTGGCAAATAATTTTGCAGTAGAAAAGTTTTAAATCTACCTGTGTTCATCTTAGCAGGTGCAAACTAATGGCTCAGAAGATGAATAAGTACTTCTTAAATTTTGTTCTGTAAATATGGCAGCTAAGTTTCCCATTACATGTCTATTGTAATAATCACTTTGAAGCCATTTATCAGAAAAACACAACTGAGGTTGTGTCATTAAGATTTGTGTATTCTGCATTAAAATGATCTAAGAGGTTCTAATATTCATTAGCATTCTATATTTTCAATCTCATTCCCAAGGAGTTTCTATATTATAGGACCTTGTTTGAGACTATAATTATTATCTGGATTTTAATGGTATCACTAATTATTAAGGTTCGATATAAAATGCTGGACTCTAGTCATTTGAGTAACTTCTAGTGTCTCCTGTGAATATTATGTTTGGAATACTCTACCCTGATTTTGGAGATAGAGCGGATCATTATCTGGAAACGCCCTACAACTTTCTCTTCCACCTACTCCCTTACCTTTAGTATGTGCAAATCCCATTTAGAGCCATTCCTCAGTTCCTTGGGAACCTTTGCTGTATGTATTAATCAGCTTTTATTGTGTACCAAAAATTCTCAGTGATTTCCAATAACAAAACATTTTTATCTTGCTTACAGGTTGACTGGGCAGCTACAGCAGTCCTGCTCTGAGCTGCAGGTCAGGTTCAGGTATGTTCCATGAGTCTTTCATTCTAGGACCGAGGTTAAAGGAACCGTGGCTGCTAGGCAAACTCTTCTTAACGTAGAGGATGGGAACATAAAAGGCAGAGAGGTCAAATCAAACAGTGCAAGCACATTCAGAGCTTCTGCTCACATTCATTGGCCAAAAAAGCTCATGTGGTCAACATCAACGGAGAGGGTAGGATATTCTTCATATAAGTGAGAAAGGGGAGACATAAATGATAATTTGCTGAATAGTACCCCACTCAACATACCATACAGAACAGAGGCAGGAGAGCAAAAATAAATAGCCCATTGCAGAAGAGGAAGCAATCACTGGTTTGTAGCAATTCTGAAATCCCGCTGAGCAAATGTTGCCAAGTCTCCAACCTGAAGGTAGGGAATGTTCTTTGATTAGGCTCCAGTTCTGTTCCCTGGGAATAGCTTTTCTTTTCATTGTTCTTATGACTCTTGGCTCCACCTTCCAAGAGTTAATTTTCCATTATCCTTCTTGGCCACTTTTGAAGGAAAATATGTACCCCCTGGCAGCCGAGCAGCTGTCTCATTCTGCTACCCACCTGCAGAATGTTGGGGACCCTAAGGTCTTTAATTTTTCATGGTTCATTTTTCTTACTGAAGTATAGTTCACATACAGTGTTTTATTAGTTTCAGGTGTGCAGCACACTGATGATTCAACAATTCTATACTTGACACAATGTTCACCATGATAAGAGTAGTTACCATCTGTCACCATGCACATTATTGCAATATTATTGACTGTATTCCCAGTTCTATACTTTTCAACTCTGTAACTTATTTATTTTATAACTGGAAGTTTGAGCCTCAATCTCATTCCCCTATTTCGCCATCCCCCAAACTCCCTCCTGTCTGGCAACCACGGTTTGTTCTCTGTATTTATGAGACTGTTTCTGTTGTTCTTTGTTTATTTGTTTATTCATTTGTTTTGATTTTTAGATTCCACTTGTAAGTGAAATCATATGGTATTTGTTTTTCTCCATCTGACTTATTCGCCAAACATAAATACCCTCTAGGTCCATCCATGTTGTCACATATGGCAAGATCTCATTCATTTTTATGTTGGAGTTAATATTCCTGTCTGTGTGTGTGTGTGTATCACATCTTCTTTACCCATTCATCTATCAATGGACACTTGGGTTTCTTCCATATCTTGGCTATTGTAAATAATGCAGTAAACAAAGGATTACATATATTTTTTCAAATTAGTATTTTCATTTTCTTTGCATAAATACCCAGTCGTGGAATTATTAGATTACATAGTATATCAATTTTCATGTTTTGAGGAACCTCCCTACTCTCCCACAGTTGCTGCACCAATTTTCATTCCCAGCAACAGTGTACAAGGGTTCTTTTTTCTTCAAATCTTCACCAACACTTATTATTTCTTGTCTTTTTGATCCTAGCCATTCTTACTGGTATGAGGTAATATCTCATCATAGTTTTCACCTGCGTTTCCCTGATGGTTAGTGATGTTGAGTATCTTTTCATGTATCTGTTGGCCATCTGTATGTCTTCTTTGAAAAAATATCTATTTGAGGTCCACTGGCCATTTTTTAATCCAACTGTTCTTTTTGCTGCAGAGTTATACGTATAAGTTCTTTATATATTTTGCATATTAACTTCTTATCAGATATATTATTTGCAAATATCCTCTCCCATTCAGTAGGTTGCCTTTTCATTTTGTTGATGGTTTCCTTCACTGTGCAAAAGCTTTTTATTTTGGTGTAGTCATATTACTTATTTTTGCTTTTGTTATCCTTGCCTGAGGAGACATATCCAGAAAAATGTCACTAAGGGTGATGTTCAAGACATGACTGCCTATGTTTTCTTTTAGAATTTTTATGGTTTCAGATATCACATTTAGGTCTTTAATCCATTTGAATGTATTTTTTGCATATGATGTAAGAAAGCGGTCCAGTTTTGGATAGCATGTAGCTATCTGGTTTTCCCAACACAATTTATTGAAGAGACTGTCCTTCTCCCATTGTATATTCTTGCTTCCTTTGTCATAGATTAATTGACCGTATAAGCATGGATTTATTCATGGGCTCTCTGTTCTGTCCTGTCCATTGATCTATATGTTTGTTTTTGTGCCAATACCATACTGTTTTGATTACAACTTTGTAGCATAGTTTGCAATTCTGGAGTGTAATACCTCCAGCTTTGTTCTTTCTCAAGATTGCTTTGGCCATTTGGGGGTTCTTTTGTGATTCTATGAATTTAGGATTCTTTTTTCTAGTTTTTCTGAAAATACTGGTATTTTTATAGCAACTGCATTAAATTTGTAGATTGCTTTGGGTAGTATGGATATTTTAACGATAATTTTTCCAATCCACGAGCATGGTATCTTTCCATTTGTTTGTGTCATATTCAATTCTTTCATCAATATCTTAAAGTTTTCAGAGTACAGGTCTTTCACTTCCTTGGTTAAATTTGTTCCTAGATATTTTCTTGTTTTTGATGCAATTGTAAACGGCATTGTTTTCTTAATTTCTCTTTCTGCACTTTGTTATTAGTGTATAAAACCTCAATAGATTTCTGTATATTAATTTCATATCCTGCAAATTTGCTGAATTAATTTGTTAGTTCTAATGTGTTTTTGGTGGAGTCTTTAGGATTTTCTTTGTATAGTATCAGGGCATCTGTAAATAGTGAGTTTTACTTTTTCCTTAGCAATTTTTGAATGCCTTTTATTTCTTTTTCTTGTCTGGTTGCTGCTGCTAAGACTTCCAGTACAACGTTGAATAAAAGTGGCAAGACCCAACATCCTTGTCTTGCTCTTGATCTTAGAGGAAAAACTTTTAGTCTTTCAGTTTTTTACATAAAATTTTAATTGAAAATAATTTTAAGGTAGTACAGAGAGTTCCATGTACCCAACACCTAGCTCTTACTATTATTAAAATTTTATGTTAGTATGGTGTAGTTGTTACAATTAATGAACCAATTTTGATACATTATTATCCTAAGGTCTTTCATGGCTCAAGGAGTCACAATCTCTTTTTTTTATTATTATTATAATATGTTAGTCACCATACACTACATCATTAGTTTTTGATGTAGCGTTCCATGACTCATTGTTTGCGTATAACACCTAGTGCTCCATGCAATACGTGCCCTCCTTAATACCCATCACCGGGCTAGCCCATCTCCCCCACCCCCTCCCCTCTAAAACCCTCAGTTTGTTTCCTGGAGTCCATAGTCTCTCGTGGTTCATTTCCCTCTCTGTTTACCCCCCCCTTCATTTTTCCCTTCCTTCTCCTACTGATCTCCCTGCTATTCCTTATGTTCCACAAATGAGTGAAACCATGTGATAATTGTCATTCTCTGCTTGACTTATTTCACAATCTCTTTTAATCCAGGCAATAGTGCTTTGGGAGTTCTATTTCTCTCCCAAAACTATTTTTAATTTTTTGTGTGTGATTTAAGTTAGATGCATGAGACTATTATATCTGCAGTAATTTTCAAGTCATGCCTCTCTTTCTCTCTAGGCTTAATTACAGAGTTTGAGCTTATTAAGTTAGTGGGACCTAGTTCTTATCTCTTTTCTATGAGCCATTTTGTCCAGATAAGAGAATTCACTGGGCACCACCCTAATCCATTAACACATTGAACAAAGAGCATGACAGTGCCATTTATTTGATCTTTGTCTTGAGACTTAGTCTTACCACAGTTTGTGGTTTTCAGTGTTTTTAGTTTTTCCTTTTTCTATTTGAAGATGAGAAACAGTTCTCTTTTCATATTTGCAAGTCCTGGAATTTCTGGAGTCACTCTTTACTCTTTAATCCCTGCTTAGAAGCAGATCAATTCTTTCTTGAAAGACCTTAATCAAAGGCAGCAACCAACTCATGCTAATAACAGTTTTTCTTGAAATCTCATCACCCAAAACCACCCATTCATGAGGTATATTTTCTGTCTTCAAGTTATTGCAGGTTTTACCAAATATTTGCTACTACATAATCTTGCTCTACAAGATCATCATCTTTCTAGTCTTCAATACTTTCTTGCTGCCTGCTATTCAGTCCCAAGGGAAGGACAAGTATTTTAAGTTCTTATCACAGCAGCACCATATTTTTAGGAACTAATTTCTATATTAGTCAGCTTTTGTTGTAATAATGCTGTGTAATTAAAAAAAACACATTTTTATGACCTATTAAACAAAGGTATCTTGCTCATGGGTCTGAGGTTTGCCAGCAGTGGCTCTGCACCAGCCTGTAGGTGGTTCAGGTGTGCTTTTCTATACTCAGTCTGAGACCCAGGCTAAAGGAGAGGGCTCTTTCTATGACAGATGGCAGGAATACAGAAGTCCAAGCCAAATCACAGGAGCATATTTTAAGTGTCCACTCACATTTTATTGGCCAAATCAAGTCACATAGCCAGACCTAATGTCAATGGAGGGAAGAGACAAAATGCAATTACTTATATGAAAATAATACAATCTTCTTCACCAGACAAAGGCCTGGCCTCTGCTGTTCATCATTCCGGTGGTCACTGAAATGTATGGGGAGCAGGAAGAGGAGGGATGCAAATATGGTTAGGGAAAAAAATGTTTAATATGCAGCCACTTAAAATTCAAAACCTCTTTTCCTCCCCCTTAAACAGCTCATTTCCCTAAAACACCAGCTAGAGCTGGGCTGCATCAATACAGCCCAGATAGTAATCTGACTCCAGTTCCATGGCTGGATGCTCCTCAGTGTTCCCCAAGGGCTACTGTTTTGCTCTTCACCAGTTATATCCAGCTCCAAATGATCTAGCGATTTCTGTTTCCAACCCTACTACCTCTGCTGCAGATGGCAGAGCTAATCCTTTTGTTTTTTGAGGAATTTACAATGTCCTGATGGGTCTCCAAGTTTTTTCCTGGCTTCAAGCAGAGAGAACTGACAGCAGAGTTGCTCAGGCATGGTCCTGATCATCCCATCCTTTCTTGAGCGCCAAAGCCAAGGATCCTAGCACAACAGATGTACCTTTACACCTGCTCCTCCTGGGTATGGGACAGCAGGCTCTAGACACACTTGTAACCCCTCCATTTTTCTCAGTGCCTTCCTCTTTATATCCCCACGGGCTCCAACTCATTTGGGCAATCATCACCTCTAGCTTGGCTTCCTCCCTTTGAGCCTGGCTCTACTTCCAGCCTGCCTACCTCCAAACCACTTTCCATTCAAAGTGATTCAGAGTGGTCTTTCTGGGATGAAAATTTGATCTTCTGGTTCTCTTGTCTTAAATCTTTCAGTGTTTTTACATTTTGCCTCTAAAAAGTGGCTTTCCAAGTATACCCCACCTTGTCCCAAAATATTCAGTCTTGCTAAAATATCAAGCTTCTCCCACACACTCAAACACTCACACTTCTAGGCTTTTGGATACAAGTGAAGTGGCCCTGGCCATTCTGCTGGAGGGGCCTACTGGACAGCACAGTAGGCCTGAAAGCTGAAGTTCCCCACAAGGTCGCCCTTACCCCAGCCTAGTACCTCTATGTGCCACCCCTGACCTCCCCAAAGGGAGAGATAACTGCAGACAGAAATGTAATCATACTGCTGGACACATGATGTCAGTTTCACAAATGGTGAAACTTAAGAGTTTCACCCACTACACCCACTTGATCCTGTCTCTGTGGTATCAGGCAGTAGTAAGTAAAGAGCTGGGAAGAAGTTCAAGGACCAGGAAAAAAAAAATTAACATTTCAGGAAATTTGAAATAATTCTCTTCTTTGGGATTCCAGAACCTAAAAGAAAAAAAATGCCTGCCTGAGATAAGAGTATACGACCTCCTAAAGTATCATCTTAAGATTTTCTAGAAGTGGGGGCACCTAGGTGGCTCTGTTGTTTAAGTGTCTGCCTTCAGCTTAGGTCATGATCCTGGGGTCCTGGGATCGAGCCCCACATTGGGCTATCCACTCAGCAGGAAGCCTGGTTCTCCCTCTCCCTGCTGTTCCACCTGCTTTTACACTCTCTCTCTATCAAATAAATGAACAAAATATTTTAAAAAAGATTTTCTGGAAGCATTACTAGGAACTGGAAGACATTCTTCAGTATTCTTTCCATTTCTTATAAATGAAGAGGTGAGGGGATACCAGCATAGTCACACAGTTGATAGCACTGTCAGGAATAATCAATAAAAGTCACTTTTACTCCTAAACAGATCCCGTTTCTCTGGGAAAAAATTGCTTTTCTCTTTTGAAACTATTTTAATCAAAGCCTTTTTGTTTTCAAGTAACAAACACATCAAACTAAGTCAAGCACAACAGTGTGGTTATTGTAAAGATTTTAAGGTATCTCATAAGACTCAAGGTCAAGACAGTGGGCTTTTGAGTAACTGAAATGAGGAATTGGCTACTACAGTAAAAATTAAAGCCAGATCTGAGCAATATGTTTTGGTATTGATGTTTTCATAAAATTATTAATGCCACTAGCCCAGGAGACCAAATGCTGGACTTACAAAATGCTAGCTGTATCCATCCTCTCTTCTCCCTGAAACTGACCCTCCCACCACTTTCTATGCAGAGAACCACCATATAATTGTTCCCTACACGTGGTAGCCCCTGGTGGAACCAGACAAAGGCATATGATCCAAATGCAGCTTACCCATTGCTGGCTAGAAACTCATGAGGTGGGTCAGTGCAAAGTCTCACCCCACTAGTATCAATGGTAGTTAGCCAAGTCAATTAGTTTAGGGTCTTTTGGATTGGGAAATACAGAAGGATTAGCCAGTGAGTTAAACATGTAAATAGAACCAATTTAGAGAGAGACACAGATAAGCTAAGAGACTGTTTTGACTCAGAGATCTGGAGAGAGTTGTTGGCCTCTAGAAGTATCTTTTCCAGTTATAGTTTATAGGTGCCTGTATCAGTTTGCTGGGACTGCTGTAACAAAGTATGAAAGGCTAAGTGGCTTAAACAACAAAAATTTATTTTCCCACAATTCTGGAGGGTAGAGTCTGATATCAAGATATTGGCAGGGTTGGTTTCTCCTTGGCTCATAGATGGCTGTCTTCTCCCTATGTCTTCATAGTATCTTCCTTCTCTGCATGTCTATGTCCTAATCTCCTCTTTTCATAAGGATACAAGTCAGATTGGATTAGGGCCCAAGCTATTGATCTTATTTAACTTAATTACCTCTTTAAAGAACCCATCTCCTAATCAGAATCACATTCTGAGGTATTGGTGGTTAGGACTTCAACATATGAATTTGAGGGGCTCAATTCAGTCTGAAACAGTGTCCTCTCCCTCTTATTTAAGTGCCTTATGTGAGTCTATGCAATCAAAACAACCTGACAAACTGTATTAGGATTCTCTGTTGTAAGATGCAGAAAATCCAATTCAAATAGCCTTTAGGAAAAAGGGAATTTATTGGCTCAAGTAATTGAAAAGTTAGGAGTATCACTATCTTTGGGCATGTCTGGATTAAGAACTACAATAATGTCATCTTATCTGTCATGGTCCTAGCAGGAAATAGGCGGCTCCATTCAATTGGGTTTTTTTAAAAGAGGACTAATTACAAAGATAGGGACAGGGTTTAGGAAAATTATAAGGGTTGTTGATGTACCAAAGTAAGTAATAGTGGGACATTGTTGTCATCTCTAGACCTAAAGGAGCAAAGCAAGAGTGGTTACTGGAACCTGAAGACAGAGGGTTATATGGAGAGGGTTTCCTAACAGGAGCTGTAGCCTCCAGTAGAGAGACAGCCAGCCTAAAGAAACCCAACAGAAAGGGATTGGGAAATAATCTATTGTCTCTGATCTCCTCACAGCACTCCCACCTGGAAGCTAGAGGGGAAGAGAAATTGATAGAATCCATTTAGTCAGCCAATAGAGAGGAGGAGAGAGAATATGTGGGGACAAGTGGAAAATGGCCAGGACCACCATTAAAACTTGGTCTTGCTCTCCATCTTCTGTGTTTGTGTCTTTCTAACAGGGTCTCAGCTCATTGCTCTTACAGCTTTCAACCTGTGGGAAGAGAGCTTTTCTTGCCCAAGTTTTTCTAATAAAACCCCAGAGGTCTCATTGGCCTGGGTTTTATCACCAGACTCACCTCTACTTTAATCTATATTTATGCCCATCTCTAACAGTCACTGTGGTCAAAGGACAACTGAGCAGGTCATGATTACGTGCATATCCTTAGAGCTAGCAGGGTGGGGTCAATCCCATAGAATCACATAGTATGAAATGGGAGAGAGTGGCTCCCCAAAGGAATAATTCAGGTGTTGTTAACAGAAGAAGGGGGAATACATAGAGGCTGACAGACAAAAACAGCATATGTACACTACATTACCCAGACTACTCATAGTCCAGTCCTTGGTAAATATGCATAGTTGATTGCATTGATTGGATACAATATATTTTGAGAACTATTCATTGTACATAGTTGGAGCTGAATGAAAATTTGCAAAAATTTGTTGGAATATAAATGTTAATAATCCATGGGCAGAATTATTTTGCAATTGACTAGGAACTGTTTCTGAATACAGAGGATATTTTTCCCCTTCCAATCTTTGTAGTTATCCTTATGGATATTGACTTATGATTATTCACTTCTTATTTCTAGAAATCTATATTTATACCTCAAACACTGTCTCTTTCAGTGTTCTGAATTATTTTGTAAACCTGTTTATTTGCTTTCATTAGACCAGAGTCTTGAGAATTTCTGGCTTGTTTACACACATCACCAAGTATTTTTTTAGACTCATTTAGCAAAAGATCATCATGAAAGAGGCAATAAACTGAAGTAAGATTAGTGAACAATTTAAGTTTAACTTTTAATAAGGTTTCTTTGTTCCTGCCCATTTAAGATGACTATCAGTATTGCTAAGAGATGTTTATTAAACTGATAAAAATGAATAGTCTTTAAAAAGTCAAACTGCCTTTATCTGATCTTAAAGGTAAGCTTATAAAATTAATCCTTCTGGTGTTTGCTTGTTATTCAAGCATAACTTTTCTTCTACACACAGCAACTAGTTTTTTTGTTCAGCTCCAGCAAATTTTTGGCAGAAGTTCTGTCAATGGCTCTTTGGATAAGAAGCCCTGCCAGTACAGCTTAAGCAACATTATTCAGGGAGTGGGAGCAGGGAGTCAGAACGGGCTGACGTTGAAAGTCAAAGAATTTCCAAAGTATATAAGAATCACTGTTTTTAAGGGTTTAATCACATTGAAAGTTTCAGTTAGGGAAACTTCCCCTTTATGTCTCCCATATCTGGTGAGCAATGATTTCATTGATTTAGTCCATGAATATTTATATAGTAGGAAAGAGAAGCATGGACTCCATCTTAATGGAACTTAATCTCCTATGGGGGGGATGCCCTAATGCATGGATGGTGGCAGTTGTCGTAGTGTTTGAAGGTATCCATGTGTAAATGTGTGCAAGGTAGTACAACTGCTGTCTATTCATCCTTGCACAGAACATGCCAGGTAGAATAGAAGTTATGAAGCATCCACTTTTATATCATCTATGCCAACAAAGGCAAGAAGCAATGTAAAGAGCTGCCCAGACCTCACCTGTTTATTCCACCATTGTGGAATAAATGATACATAGTAAGAGTGAAAGTTTTAACTTCTTTCTCATCTCTTACATAGACATCCCATCTATCTGAATCCCTGCCTCTTCTATTAAGCCTTTCTGACCATTCCAGCTCAGAATGATCTTATTCTCTCCCTTTTTCTCAACTCCAATAGTGCTTAGACTTAAATATATAGTCCCTCGTAGTGGTATCTGATTTTTAGATGTCTTGTTATGTTCCTTGAGGGCAGGAACCAGATTTAATGCTCTTTCATTATTCCCTGTAGCCTATAGCCTGGGATAGAGCAGGAGCTCTATAACTACTGGCTAAATGAACAAGAATGCTTTGCTCAGGTTAATATTAAACTTAGTTTGTATTCTCTAGCCATAAACCACCCAGTAATTACAGGGTTATTCGTGTAGGAACAGCCTTGAATGTAACTGTAATAGAATAGATCTTGTCTGGTAGCTAGATGAAATAGACCAGACCTAATAAAAATCTAATAAATTAGGTCAAAACTGACCCAGAGAACATCAGAGCTGGAAGAGTATGTACCAGAATCGTTTGGTGTACAGCTCTTTATTGTACAGAAAGGAAACCAAGGCCCTTAGTGGTTGTGGCTTGCTCAAGGTCACATTGAATTAGGTAGAAAACCCGGACCAGTAACTACAGTTCTTGACCAAATTGTTGGGTAAAGAGTCAGGTTGGAAGTCAACTAGATGAAGACTCAAACTGTGTTTGCGAAGTCATCATAATAGTAACTACCATTTTTCAACCCTTTTTAGTGTTTCTGGCACCATGTCAGGTACTTTCCATACAGTCATACATTACATCATTTAATCTGCACAACCCACCAGAGGGAGGTGCTGTATCAGCCAAGATTCCTCTCGAAAAAACAGAATCAGTAGGAGGCACATTTTAAGAGATTTGTTGCAATTGGTTTATGTGATTGTGAGGGCTGACTAGGAAAGTCTAAAAATCTGTAGAGAAGAGTAGTCTGGGATTTGGGGCAGAGTGAAGCTACTGTCCACAGGTAGAATTTCTTCTTCTTCAAGGAAGCCCCAGCACTACTTTGAAATTCTTTCAGGCCCACGAAGATTATTCAGGAGAATCTCCCTTACTTAAAGTCAACTGATTATGGACTTTAATGACACCTGCAAAACACCTTTAGCAACACCTAGAATAGTGAATGAATAATTGGAGGCTGTAACCTAGACAAGTTTACACAAAAAACTGTTCATCACAGGTACTATTTTGTTTAACTAGTTTCCCAAGTCACAGGGGTGGTTAGTGGCAGAGCCAAGTCCTCAGGCCCTTTCTGACTGTCTCCATGACTCATGTCTAAGCCATGCAGTGTGCAGTCTCTAAAGGCAAACTTGAGCAAGTTCTCATACCACTCTGAGCCTCAGATTCTTTCCTCTGTGAAATAAAGAAAATAATATCTATGGCACAGGGTTGATACGTGAATTAAATGAGAAGAAGTGAGCTGCTAGCACATAGTAAGGATCCAAAATATGTTAGTTTCCTTCAACTTTGTTCTATACACACTCACACATATACACGTGAACTGTGTTCCCAGTTCATATCAAAATTAATGCCACAAGATGGGTTCTCACTCAGGTGCAGGTTTCTTTCTAAAATATTACACAAACATTGTGATTTCAGGGAGCATAGCTATGACCTCCATGAATCCTTGGGAATTCCTTCTGATTCATGACATCTCTCTTGCCTGCTTTGACTCCTATCTGCTGGAAGAGTAAGTTTGCTTTCTTAACAGTATAAAAAAGGACAAATTGGTTGATTCTGGTTCTTGCCCTTTTGCATTTGCTTCTGCCTTATCTGAATTCAGCTCTCTTTTCTGAGAAAGAAATATTTCTGCCTTTATGCAATAATTGTAAGAAATGATCTCATATGTGTGGACACTTTGTGAGCATGTTCCTCAAAGTCACTGTTCCGCTGCTTCCTGGTACGTTACAGGTTGTCTGCAAGGGCAAGAGGATTAGACCTGCTGGAATTCTTTTGTCTCGGTTGACTTGGGTAGGGCAAAAAGGGAATTGATTACTCCTGTTGTGTCCTCAAGATAATAGCAGTCACAACCTGAGCTCCAGTAACCAAGTGGCACCACCTGATATTTTGCATTTTATCTGCCCAAAGTTAAAACCAGCAATTTTAGAAGACCTTCATGGCTGTGACTAAATGCCACAATTAGACTTCACTTGACTAAACTTCACTAAATGAAAACATTTCTTCCTGCTAGAAAGTCACAACTGCGTGTTTTCTATACTACTAACCTGTACATCTTTACTGGGGAAGCAGGTATTTACTGAATGCCTCACCTGCCTCAAACGGCCATCCTGAATATATCCAATGATAGCATCTCTGCACCTCATGCAGCTGCGGCTGGGAAGAATATCCTGGGTCTCAAATATACTAGACGTTTCCAACATGTGGTCTCAAAAATATGAACTCTTTGCGCCATTTATCTTGTCCCCCTTCCCATTCTATACTGTCACTATTCCAAACCTCTCCCTGTGTCTCCTTACCCAACTCCTCCCTCCTTATACCTTACTGTCAGTGGATGACTTTGCCAACTCCCTGGCAGAGAACTCAAGGCTAGCAGACAGAAACTCTTTCAACTTCCTGACTGATGACCTCCTGCTTTCCTACTAAAACTTTCCTTCCCTCTACTCTCAGAGGAAAGCATATTCCTTCTTCTGTTATTCCAAGTGAATCCTTCAACCCAACCCAGTACTTCCCACCCCCTTCTCTATAATCTTTCTGAACTTCTGGACTCTTTTTCACAAGATCCTACCCAACAGCCTTTAAAGAGATTCAAGTCTTGCCCATCAGGAAGGAAGAAAGGGAGAGAGAAAGAAGAGAGAGAGGAGATAGGGAGAAAGGCAGGGAGTAACTCCTCTAGTTACTGTGTTGTCTCCTATGCTCAGACAGGTTTCTCAGGCTGGTTGTCTTCATGTCTCCAGTTTTTCATTTTTCACAATGAACACAGTGTAATTTGCCTTTTGCCTCTACCATTTCACTGAAGATGCGTTTGCTAAGGTTATCAGTGACCTCCCAGTTGCCAAATCCAATGATTACTTTCCATTCTGTATCAAATTTGGTGATTATGGGACATTTGACACTGTCTCCTTGAAAAAAAATGCACCCTAATTTCCAAGACACCACATATTCCTGGTTCTCTTCCACCTACTGACAAATTCTCATCAGAATCCTTCACTGACTTTCTCCATCAACCTGCTTCCTAAGCTTCTCTCCTGACTCTTGTTTTCTTCTTACTCTGTATCTTCTTCCAACGATATCCAGGCCTTAGCAGAAACTTTAATAGCTTCTTTCTCCTGTACCAGAAATCACTGGAACATATACAATTTGCTGCAGCAGTTGCCCTAAGCCCAGGGAATTTCTCTAGGAAATGCCTTTCACCCATGACTTAGAACCTTCTGCTCTTTTTGGTTTCCATCCCATTCCCTGGAACAAGGATCCTTGCTCTCTGCTAGGCTTCTTTGCATGCATGACTTATTTAGATGATCAGCCTGGCTTTTGAGTCTACTGTAACAAGAACAAAATTATTAATACATGAGTCCTTCCAACCTTTCTCCTCTCCTGGCTTCAAAAAGGATACTGACTTTGCAGGTTTCATTTCTTCTCCTCCCTCACACTCCAAAGAAGCCTCTTCCTGCCTTATCAGACTCATCTTTGAGGATTTTAGTATTGTAGGATAAGGCGAAAGTGGGAGTAGGAGATGTGGGGGCTAGGAGTGGGGGAAGGCTTTTCAGGACATGTAGGAGGGTTGAAGGAGCAGTTTGTGATGAGAGGGAAGCAAATGAGAAGGAGACAGGGCTTATAAGAAGTATTGCTGTGGTCTTTGTATTCATTCAGAATTTTTAAAAAATGTAAGCGAATAAAATAACATATAATTTTGACAGTACTTTTTAACTTATGGTAGGTTTTCCTTTATGGCAGTTCTAATGTAAGGATCAACCACAGGGTTTCCCAAGCATACCACTCTTCCCCACAAAGACTCTGAACCAAAGTGCGGATTTCCCCTTGGACACCACCCCCGCAACCCAGACTTCCTCATTTGCCTTGAGGCCAACCTATGTGGAGGAAAGATCCAAGTACTCATCTGGTCTTACATATAAGGCGCTGGGATCTGAACCTGAATCTCCAGGTCAGCTCTCTCTCCTGAGCTCCAGACCAGTACATTGGACTGCCTACAAGACATTTCATTTAGATGTTTCATAGAACCCACACACAGTCAACTTGTCCCCACATTGCCTTTTTATCTCTGTCATCCCTTCCTCTTAATACCCCTTCTCTGTGTCCCTCAGTAAAGGACATCAACCTCAAACTGAGTCTCTTACTAAAGAAACCTGGGTGTTATCCTTCTCTTTGCTAAGCCTTTTTATTCAGATGGTCACCAATCCTCTCCTACTTCTTAAATATATTGACAAGTTGAGCCACTCGATGTTTCCTGAATTCTTGAAGTTTCTAAATTTTTCACATCATGCCACTGGCTATCTACAGTTTTTGCACTGAAAGTCTTTCCATTCCCTATCTCTGCTCATCTGTTAAATATTAGCCGATACTTAAACTCCATCTCTTCTTTGAAGCCTTCCTTGATTGTCCCAAGGGGACCCAACCACTTTCACTTTTGTACTACCTTGAATTTACAAGTACTAAGGCAGTTGTAACAATGTATTGTAATTATTTTATTTATTCAACTATCTCTGCTCCTAGACAATGAAATCCATGAGGGAAACCTCATCTCCTATTGTTGAATCTCTAGCACCCAGCATGGTATCTGGTTTCTAGTAATTGCTCAAAAATCAAACATTTATCAGTTACTTGAGTGAATGAGCCATAAATTTGTAAAATAGTTAGGAATCCACATTAAAAATAAGAAAGGTAGATTTCATGAAATTAAGTAATTTGCCAGTGTTATTTAGCTACTAAGTGAGAGAGCAGAATTTGAACCTCGTCTGTTACTACAAAGTCCATGCCCCCCCCCCTTTTTTTTTAACAACAACTGCATTACCGCCTAGCTGGTCAAAGTTATTCTTACACTTTAGAAGTTTATACATTTACTTTCTTCACTAATAGTGATAATGTTGTCTCTCTTTATGGTGATATTTTTAGGGCATTTTTTCGGAGGTGTCTCAAGGATGCAAGAAGCATTTCAACCATTCTGTTTTCATTACGTATTTTTATGCTCATCTTTGAAGTTTTCCCAGAAAATTCACGATTTTAATGCCTTTTCTTCTACATTTATTTTACAAACCCTAGGTGATGACATTGTTGGAAAGTAGACCAGAGCTGGAATCCCCTAGCTCTAACCATTATCATTTATGGAAGTCCAGTCATCAATGCCAAGGGCACCCTGAAGCAAAGGTAGGTAGAAGAGTTTATTTTGAAAAACTTTAAGGGACACAGTAGAGCTAGATGTTTGGGAGGGCAGGGTTTTATGTTCAATAAACCCTCACTATTACTCAGCAAGGATATCTCTGTGGATTTCTCAGAAGCCAAGTAGAGCAGCCACCAATGCCCAGTGAATATTTTTCCTGAATTCATTTCTGAATCCGTGTCCTACCCATCTTCTTTAATTGCTGCCTGTGGCAATGTGACATGTGATGTCTGGACATATTATCTCAGGAAAGAAAACAGAAACAGTTGGCAGTCCAAACTCTTCCTTAGTTGGTTTTCCCCAGTTGGAGGGTGGAGAGTATGCGAATCAAATCAATGGTTGTTTGGGGGTTTTGTTGTTGTTGCTGTCGTCGTCGTCGTTGTTGTTTGCTCATTTAAAATATCTCTTTTATTTCATCTCACAAGAATGTTGGGTAATAAATAGTCATTTTTAGTCTTCTAAAAAATTGTACCACTTTCTTAAGTAGTTTGGGGCACCTGAATTCTCTATAAGCAGAGGACAAGGAGAAATGCAGCAATAACCATGGATAGGCGTTTTTACTGAATTTTAAAATATGCAGGGCCCCTTTCCTCCAAGGAACTTAAGACTCCTCACTAAACTTTTGTTGCCAAATAGGTATTAATCTTGTTAACACCAGAGAAGACAGATGAAAGTGTATACTTTTTCAACACTATTTTTTTGAACTATTTAGCAGTCAGCAGCTCACTTAGATGGAGTATGTAGAGGAATGTAATTCAGATTCTTATTAATTTGTTCCACCAACATTTACTAAGCGCTTTCTAAGCATCAGGAACTGTACTATGTACACATAGTATGTACTATGTACTAGGGACCCAGAGATGAAACAAATAAATATGGTCTGTACTATGAGGCGCTTCAGGAAGAATGAATAGTCATGACAGTGACATACTGACTGACCGATGAGAGCCACCATGGCTACAAACACTGAAAGCATGGGGACACATTGAGGGACACCTTGTTGTAAGACGGGGATGAAGGAAGACTGCCCAGAAGTGTACTTGGACTAGATCTTGACAGTAAGAGACAGGCCAAGAAGCACATTAAAGGCAGAGGAAGCACCTCTTTAATAAACAGAGGAGAAAAGACAAAGCTCCTTCAGGAAATTGTAAAAATTTCAGAATGGCTGATACAGAAATGTGGAAGGTGGGAGCAATAGTTCTATGAAGGGCATAGTAAGGAGTAAGGAGCAGAGATTAGGTAAGACAAAAGTATGAGCAAGGTAAGCACAGAGAGGGGTTTCTATGAAACAACTTTCACAGCTCCCTATCCAGCTATGGTTCAGCAAAATGTTTCTGACGGGACACAGCCTTTTTCTAGATAGGCCTAACTCTCAGAAACATCCTGAGAGAGTCATGCCCCAGAGTTCACAGAGCCTGTTCTGAGCTCAGGGACACTAGGAGGCAGGGAAATGAGGCCCTCTCACTCTCCACCCCAGGAAGCACTTATGCAGAAACTTCTTGTTCCCAAATGGGAACGGGCTTCCTAAAAATCCAAGCATTTCAGGTCTTTATTCTCAGTCTGTCAGGCCAGCCACCATCATCAATTCAACAGCAATGTTGCCCCAAGCTGAGTAACAGCTAGCATTGCATTGCTGTGATTGTGTACCTAACGGGCAGAGACCACACACCCAGGCTCTCCCAGCCTGTTGCTTCTGGTAATTGCTTAGTAAATCCTCACATACATATTGACTCTTCTGAACTATTGTTGAGTGGTAATTAATTGATGCTCAATAAATATTTACAAATAATAATTACAGTTGGGCTCTGTGGTGAGGGGAAAAACAAAGGGAAAGAAAATGGAGCAGAGAGAAAAAGTGAGGGTATAGAAAGAATGTGGAAGAAATAATCATTAATATTAATTTATTGAGTGCTTACTAAATCACAAGTCTCCAGTTTAGCACATCTGTATATTATCTCATTTAATATTTACAGTGACCTCTAATATACATTATTATGATATCTGCTAAACAGATGGAGAGGCTCGGAGAAGTTGAGTTACTTTCCTAATGCCAGCAAAGTGTTTTTCTGATTCCAGACCAGGCTTCTTATTTGTTAAATCTAGCTTTTGGAAGGGAGGGAGAGGCCTCAAGGCTTCCCTATAGAAATAGTTCCCTATGGTTTGTACTTTACTAAGTTTGTACTTGAAAAAGAGGGGCAGGAGATTCTGCCTTATGCTTCAATAACTAATGAATAAGGTTTTAATCTCCCTTGGGAGGCTTAAAAAATACCTATGAACCTGACCACTGTTCAATCACCCACACAATATTTTCTGGACATTCAGAGTCACCGCTGTAACCTCCCCTTCCTGCCCCCTCTGCACTGCGATTATCCTGATTTTTGTTTATAATCCTTTTACATCCATTTTGATCATTAACTTCCTAGGAATGACTAGGGTATGTATACTTTTCAGGGTGCTCTGACGTAGCAGGGAAGCCAGAGGTTAGGTTCTGGTGTCTAATATATGATAGCATGACAAATGCCCACATTTGAATTATCCTGTCCCATGGTGTGGGCTTGGGACTTACCGTTAGATGTGACAAAAAATTTTTTTTCAGTAGAATTACCCGCAAATGAGTAGTGGGTGGCTTTAAAAGCGTTAGTTCATAAATGCACTCTGGCTATCAGATTGTCAAAAGCCCCACAGAAAATCCATTTAAAGATTAAACATAAGTGTTTTTTAAAGAGGTCTGCTTTTGCTAGTCCTAACATGGGTCTGTACTATTTGTACTTTTATGACTTATTATATGTAATCTGGGAGACAGATGTTCTGTCTTACCCTGAAGATAAAATATTGTTGAGTTAGCAGTAACATATTTTAGAATAGGTTAATGAGGCTCAAAAGGGTAAATAAAAATGAGGAAAATGTACCTCAAGTCACAATGTTTATAAATATAAGCATAGTCTGTCGTTAAATGCAATAGAATTAAACACAATAGGCTATTTTCTTTCATGATTTCTTATATGTTCCAACAGTAATGATTACTCAGTTGAACTGCAGTACTGATTAAGAATATAGTTTTAAGCACCAGATTAAACAGTGTGTATTTATGTTCCTACCTTGAATTACTCATTCAATGAAATAGTTAATTATATGCACCTGCCTTATATGAGGCACCGTTCCAGTGAGTGAGGATACAGTAGTGAAGAAAACAAACATATTCGCGCATGAAGCTTATAAATTCTAGTGGGAGGAGAGAGAATTGGACCCATAAACATATGATGTGGCAGGTGGGAGAAAATGAAGCAAAGTAAAAGATCTAGAAAGTGGTAGGGTGTTACTATTTTAGATGGGGAGTCAGGGAAAGGCCTCTTTGCTGTGGTGACATTTGAGCCGAGACATGGAGGAAGTGAACGTACGAGCCATTCAAGAAACTGAGAAAAAACACGTTGCAGGACACATGAGCCATGCAGTAACTAAGGCAAGAACATTTCTGGCAGAGGGAATATCAAATACAATAGCCCTAAAACAGGATGCTATTTGGTGTGTTTAAGGGGCAGTGAGGAGGCCAGGGAGAAATACTTACTAGTATTTAAATCTCAATGAACTATAAGCATATAAGCTTTTTCATCTTTTAAAATTTTTCTAATAAACTGCTGATTAAACAGAACATCTTTTTGTTTCAACCTTATTAAAAATATTAATTTTCCTATTTGGGGTCAATAATACATTACCAACTTATTTTAATTTTTTTTCTTTCTTTTGTGTTTATTGTATGCCAAGCGTATGTAGGCATTATTAGGTGCTGGGCAAGCAGTGACCATCACAGATACATTCCAGCTTTGGCTAAGTGCAGAGTTGAAGAGCTCGTATTCCTTGAGACCTCAATTTTCATGATACAATATGGAAAGGCTTAGGAGCCAGGATTGGGGATTCAGCTAAGAAGAGGAATGGGGGAGTGTTGAGAAGTCAGCAATAGAGAGGATCAAAGAAGGTCTGTGGGCAGACAACTTCCAGACTCAGAGGAGAAAGAGGAAGAATCAGATGAGGAAATGTAGTGGCCAGAAAGTCAAGTGACCCACCAGACAAAAGGTTTGGGTATCAAGAGGCAGGAGTCTTAGCCAAGTACTTCAATCAGCTACAAAAGATCTACATAAAAGGCCAAAGGCAGAGGCCCCTGGGTGGCTCAGTTGTTAAGCGCCTACCTTTAGCTCAGGTCATGATCCCAGCGTTCTGGGATCGAGTCCCACATCGGGCTCTCTGCTCAGCGGGAAGCCTGCTTCTCCCTCTCCCACTCCCCCTGCTTGTGTTCCCTCTCTTGCTGCCTCTCTCTCTGTCAAATAAATAAATAAAATCTTAAAACAACAACAACAAAAAGGCCAAAGGCACCCACAAGAAAGGAGCTGAAACAGCCTGTTTGCTAATAGGACTCAAGGTTTGGCATGAGGAGTTTTCAAGCATTTTTGTCAGGTCCAAAGCACAAGGTCTTAATTTTCCTGTTGAGCTTAGACCACAAGTTGAAAAAGTGAAAGCAGGGTTTTGATTGTATTTCTTATCACAGTTTGAGTTGATGCATGTTTGCTAAGTTGAATTGCCTAGTTCCTGACTCATTCCCTGCAGTGGACCCAACTGCTTTCTAGCATTGGTGTCCTCTGGACCCTCAAGGTCTCTTGGCCCACCACTGTCAGTAGTCTGTGCCTTCTTTCCCAACTCTCTCTCCTCTCCCATGCCCTTGACTAACAAGGACTCTCACTGTAGAAAATGCCAGAGCACGAAATAATGGCATTTTCAAGAAATCTCTGAGATCAATTTTACTTTTTTTTAAGTCTGTTTTTTCTAGGGAAAAAAAAGCCAGGAAACTTAGCCTTTAATTTTAATTCATATATGGATAATCAAGACTTTCTGTTGTTATTGTTTGTTCTTTGGGATCTTTTTTTTTTTTTTTGGTAACTTTTACCCCATTTACATTTTTAAAATAGGCACACATACTTTCTTTCATACACACACACACACACACACACACACATATATATGTGTGTTACATCTTTTATATAAACAGTGTATCATGTAAATCCACATACAATTATCTTATACAAATTCATAGCCATCCTTATCTATGAAATGAAAACAGGGTTCAAAATATAAACTGAAGTAGAATGTGAATGCTGGGCGCTGGGCTTTATATAACATGAAGTAAAAGAAGTCTGGTACTGGCATTCATAAAAATTAGTTTAGGTGTTTGAGTCCTACTGGATGTTTCTTGGTTGCCTTGGCAACCCAGTGTACAGATAAACTCTAAGAAGATGAAAACTCTGGAAGAAATTTTGAGATCCTCACACTGACTTAACAGAACTACACTATTATAAGGATGATTGCATTCACCTTGTTCTATCTCCTTCAAAAAAATGTTTAAGAATATTCTAATTTGGGGAACTCAGAAGTTTTCATTAATAACTTTTTTCTAAGTAAAAAGGTAATCCTACTTCATGTAGAAAATTTGATGAACACATCTATTTTCTCTACCTTTTTTTTAAAGATTTTATTTATTTATTAGAGAGAGAGAGAACATGAACAGGGGGAGGAGCAGAGGGAGAAGCAGACTCCCCACTGAGCAAGGAGCCCAATGTGGGGCTCGATCGCAGGAGCCTGGGGTCATGACCGGAGCTAAAGGCAGATGCTTAACTGACTGAGCCACCCAGGCCCCCCTCCTCTGCCTCTTAACTGAATCCTCTCAACCTCAAGCCACATGACTGCATGCAGGGAGATCACCTTTAGCTCAACTCAAGCTTCAGACAGCATCAGCTCTGCAACAACAGGCACAGGCAGACCAAAATAGGGGCCTTGCAGAGAAAGCATTCTGAGGTGTCTGTCCTGGGTGTGTCCATTCTGGCACAACATCTCGACTGTATTAGTTAGTTCCCTTCTACCCAGATTAGTTATCTATCAGTGACAATTTAATGCAGTGGTTTGTTAACTTAGGGATCTGACAAAGGGTCTGTTGGAATGATAGCACCTTTTAGAAAGAGAACTAAAGTTTACTAAACAAGTAGCTTAGATATAAAAATACAGGTGATTCTTTCTCACTGAGAAATTGTTGATAACAATTAGTCAGCGTGGTTGTGGGAATTGTCTCAGCTATTATACAGCCTGGATTCTCCTCTTCCAGGTTTTAGGGTACACTTCTGAATATGTCATCCTGCTGCTATGAAATGTCCACTTCTTGTTTTGAGGGCCATTATTACTAATCTTACAAAGTTTTCAGGCTTCACTTGTACTGAGTACAGAATATAGAGAATTATTTGCCTTTCTCCGAAACACTCTGCAAACTCTCCTCGAGGAAATACCATTACACTTCCCACGCCAAATGCATTCTGGGGAGCAGCACCAGAGATGGCATTATTCTTAATGTCCAATATCTTGTGGGCTGTGTGTTATCTGCCTGTTATATGTTTCCATTGCACAGTCTGCTGTCTCTGCCTCAAACTCAACATCTAATCTTGAACTAATCTTTGTCCTAAGACCAGCTCCCTTCTTAATGTCCTACTTCTATTACATATCTTCCCAGTTATCCAAGCTTAAATTACAACGTCATCTTTGATGCTTCCTCTTCTTGGTCCTCTATTAGTCAACAAGTCCTGACCATCCATACTTTATGATCTCTTCCATGGTCATACTTTTTATTCCATACTACTGCCACCATTCCCATTCATGTCCACTTCATGGAGGGACCACTGCAATGGTCTCTCTGCCTCCTTCTTCAATACATTCATTTCAATGCTCTGGCCAGATTTTTGGTGCTCAAACACTGTTAAGCATATCACTCTTCTACTCTAATTTCCAGTGGGTCCCTGTTGCTAAAAGGATAAATTCCAAACTCCTTCATTTGACAAGTAGAGTCCTGGTGCCAAGCTATCATCTCTAATCTTATCTCTTTTTTTAAAAAAAAGATTTATTTATTTGACAGAGATAGAGACAGCCATCGCGAGAGAGAGAGAGAGAGAGAGAGAGAGAGAGAGAGAGAGAGAGAGAGGGAGAACACATCAGGGGGAGTGGGAGAGTAAGAAGCAGGCTCATAGCGGAGGAGCCTGACGTGGGGCTCGATCCCATAACGCCGGGATCACGCCCTGAGCCGAAGGCAGACGCTTAATGGCTGTGCCACCCAGGCGCCCCTCTAATCTTATCTCTTAATTCTCACCTACACTCAGCTCCAGTGAAATGTCATCTACTTGCCCTTCCTCCGACATGTCTTATACATTCCACCCACAAGCCATGTCTTTCACCTGGTTGGCTAATCCAGTTGTCATTCCCAACTTTCTTTTTTCTCATGTCATCTTCTACTATAGAAGCTGGAAACATTAAATATCCTCTTTCCCAACCTCCCTTACAATGTGGGTCATTCGTGTGTCACAGTTAAATGCTTTCAATGTCATCACAACTGTTGTACTACTGTTTTACTCTAGGAAAATTGTAGTAATTAGTGTAGAAATGTAGATTCAATAAAATGTCATGATTGGGGTTTAGAGCCAAAAGAGGAGTAGTGTTAGTTTCTAGTATACTCAGCTAAATTAAAGATTTTCATCTAAGAAACATAGTACCTATTCTTGAGACAGTGTTAAATATTTTCTGGTTTGATTGTTGAAAATGTTTGCATTTTTTTTCTTTCTTTCCTCTCTCTCTTCCTCCCTCCCTCCCTCCCTCCCTTCCTTCCTTTCTCCTTCTTTAGTTTGATGGAGAAAAGAGTAGGAAGATGGGATTGTTTCTTTGATGTCCTACAAGTAACAAAAAAGTTTAAGTCCTCTCCCTTACCTCCTTTGATAATTTTGTTAAATGGCAACTTTAATAACTAGAGGCTACATTTTATTTAATTGGTTACTATGGCCTGGCACAGATGGGCTATTAACTAGTAGCCTTAAACTGAAGACTTCTTATTTACCTGAATTTCAGCAGATCTCTTCACAGAGATATTAAATTGCTTTGTTTTTCAGATTCTCTTTAGGGGATTACCAAGTCAAATTGTCGAATCCACAAAGTGTCGAACTTTAGTTCACAAAGTAGCAGCTATAGAAACTGAAAGGGTCATTTAGAAAGGCTGTGTACAGTTAAAGACACCTGTGGTTAACACCAAAAAAGAAAGAAGGAAAGCCCATTGACCTTCAATCCACTCAATGAACAGTTTTACTTCTCTTTCTTAACAGTAAAGTATAAAGCAATTTTGGAGTAAAATGTCTGAATATAAGAGTTACAAAATAGCAATGGCTGCAAAGATCAGAGCAAGCTCTCTGTTTGGTTAAGCAAATGGTGTTTGATGCCTTTGCACATTTGACCAATTTGGCTTAATGATCAATACATTTCTAAAAGTTCTTATAAAAATATTCCCTATAGGATTTCAACCCTGGCATTTATGAGACACAGCAGCTTCTAAAAGGAAACTCATCACATGTTTAACCATGGGGGAGTTAGGAGCTCAGTGTTTTAGGCAGTGCATGCTTTTGAAAGCCAACCTCTAGCTCCCACTCCCAGGTAGGGAATGACTAAGTCATGGGAATAAAAGGCACAACATAAGGAATGTAGTCAATGATACTGTAATAACGTTGTATGGTGACAGATGGTAGCTGCTCTCGTGAGCACAGCATAACGTACAGAGAAGTTGAATCACTGTGTTGTAGACCCGAAACTAATGTCACATGTGTGTCAACTATACTCAAATAAAAAAAAAATTAAGTTCAAATCCCCATTCCTTCCCACTTCTCCTGTAATTCTTTCACCAATTCAAATATACATAGGCCCTGTGCCAAACACAAGTGTATGGGGGTTGGGGGGGATGGCCCTTTCTTTTTAGGGTCTCACCACCTGGTGGGGAAGGCTGACATAGATAAAGAAGGGTTTTATGCTAAGTGAAATAAGTCAATCAGAGAAAGACAATTATCATATGATCTCACTGATATGTGGAATTTGAGAAACAAGGCAGAGCATCATAGGGGAAAAGAGGGAAACAAGACAAAAGCAGAGAGGGAGACAAGCCATAGGAGACTCTTAATCTCATAGTGGCTAAGTGAACATAATAGAGAGAGAGAGAGAGAGAGAGAGAGAGACTCTTAATCTCAGGAAACAAACTGAGGATTACTGGGGTGGGGAGATGGGGTGGCTGGATGATGGACATTGGGGCTGGTATATGTTGTGGTGAGCTCTGTGTATTGTGTAAGACTAATGAATCACAGACCTGTACCCCTGAAACAAATAATACTTTATATGTTAATAATAAAATAATTTTAAAAAGGAGGCTAATGGAGAGCTGGTCTTGCTAAATATTTAAAATAGCTCCCTGATGGTAACAGAAGAATAAGGAATAGAAAGCTTCCATCCTGCGGGTGGGAGCAGGGATGTTCTGATGGCAACAGCGAGATTTGAGCATACTCTTGAATGATGAGCAAGATCATGAAAGATGGAGATACATGAAACGCAGTCAGCCAGACATGGCCATGTGGGTCATTCCTGGAGAACAGTAAATACACCGTCACACTGGACCACAACTTGCATGACAGTGATGATGATCCAATGAGAACGCCATGCTCAGGTCAGACACCAGGCTGAGAATTTCATCCTTTTTGTCCTCCTGAAAGGTAGTAAGGTGTCTGCCATAGCAGCAAGAAGGAGAATAATTTGAGCAAAGGTTACAGCTTCTGGTTAAAGCCCGGCCCTGCCTTTTCTCCGTGGGTCTCAGCCTGAGCCCCTGTTATGGTATATAGCACAGAATGCCCCTCCACCTGCTCAGTTTCCCCATTGAGAAAGCAGCTCACTGCCGCTTCCATGTTCTTCCTACAGTGAACACCTAGTCTCTTGTTCTGCCCAGAACCCTTTTTTTCCCCCGGGATTGCCAACTTTTCTTTGGGGAGTTCTTCCTCCCACCTCTCCAAGCACGTGGATCTAGTGGGGTCAGTCAGTTCCAGCACCCCAAAGTGCTGGGTACAGCTGGTTTGTTAGCACTCAGCAGATGTGAGACAAGCCAGTCTGGAGGTTTTTCACACTGGACATAGGCAAAGGAATTTTAGGCTCTCTTTGGTATTAAAGGTATAAAGGTAGAAGCTGCTGATGAATGAAACTGCTTTAAGAATAAAACAGAAATAGAGGGGGGAAAAGTAGAGCTGAGAACCCAAAGTGACAATGTGTCAGTCTCCTGAGGTTCAAATGCACTCATGCACTTTCCACTGAGACTTTCAATAAATCTATTTTGTCTCAGTTAGATTAGAACAAGGTTCTGTCCCTTGCAATTGTAAGGATCCTGACTAAAAGATGTCTGCGTTTGGCAGTTCCTCTATCCACGGCTTCACCCTGCTCTGTGCCCCCAAAGGCTGAATGTGTGGTTTGCATCCGTGGGCTCCTTTACCTGCCTGCTTCCAATGGGAGTCACTAGCAGGAGATTTGAGGTTTGCATTTCCTTGCAAGCCTCTCCTGAATGCACAGCTTCCATTAGGAGCCATGTTCATAGAGCAATCTCCCGGTTTTGGGGATTCTTCCCTGGTAGCTTCTTCCCTGGTAGCTTCCCGCTGAAATGTAGAAATGGTTCCCTGTTCTGACTAGCATAAAGTAAACCATATCCTTTGTTTTTCTTTCTCTAAACCTTTTGCAAATAGTCCTGTTACTAAAATCACCTCAATTACTCAGCTGGAGAGAGTCATTTCTCTCAGGATTCTGAACGCTGCAAGTTCCCAGATGATTGGTGAGGGTTGTGAATCTTTCCTAGACCAGGAGCTAAGACAGGTATAATTTCCCTACAAGGGCCCAATCTTTATTTCCTGCGAGCAATTTTTGGAGGCAGACCCCTGGCTCCAGCCCTTAATCACGGCATGAGTGCCTCGGTCACCCTGGTCTTTTATCCCATCTTTAACAATCTGATCAAGACACAATAACATGGCTGAGACATTGGGACCTTCCGTGAAGATTCCTAACATCTAGCCAGTCACAAAATCTCATAGTCAGGAACCCCAAACTTCAATATAGCTTTGGAAAAAATGGATTTTTTTCTTTATCTCCATTCTCCTTCTGCAAAAGAGGTATCGCATACTTGACACTCACCCAAACACTGGCCCACCTCTACAGATTTTAATCTCCTGGGGTATCAGATTCAGTGGCTTAAAACAACAGAAATTTTTTATCTCACAGTTCTGGAGGCTAGAAGTTGAAGTTAAAGTATTGGCAGGGCCATGCTCCCTCCAACAGCCTCTAAGGGAGGACCTTTCCTTGCCTCTTCATAGCTTTCTGAGGCCCTAGGCATTCCGTGTTATGTGGCAGCATAATTCCAATCTCTGCCTCTATCTTTATGCAGCTGTCTTCCTTTGTGTGTCCCTATCTCTTCGCATGACATTCTTTTTTATAAGGACACCAATTGTATTGAATTAGGGGCCCACCCTAATCCATCCTACTCGTGATCAATTACATCAATAAGGACTATTTTCAAATAAAGTCACATTGTGCGATACTGGAAGTCAGAACTACAACCAGATCTTTTTGGGGGAACGCAATACAACCCTTGACAATAGTTGTATCTGAGATTAGTCACAACTGCCCAGAACATTAGCCAAAAGCCTAAACCTTTTTTCTCTTATTAGGGAAGGCAACGTTGGAATGCAAGCAAGGCTTATGTTAGCCTTGAAGTTTATCTTGAATCTGTTCTAATTTTTTGAAAGAAAATATGGTAAGTATTAACTCACAACTGATAGACACAATGTTTTGTAACTTTAGAAAAATGTATTACCCAGAGACTTGGTTGCTTTTTTTCTTTTTATAGATTTTATTATTTATTTATCTGAGATAGAGCACGTGTACATGCATGCATGAGGGGGTGCAGGGCAAAGGGAGAGGGAGAAGGAGACTCCCCGCTGAGCAGGAAGCCCCACGCAGGGCTCAATCCCAGGACCCTGAGATCAGGACCTGAGCTGAAAGCAGATGCTCAACCGACTGAGCCACCCAGGCGCCCCCTCAGAGACTTGTTTTTAGGGATTAACTTCTCCACTACTAGAAGTTGACTTTTATTACTTTATTATTAATAGCAATACTTATTTATTATTATTTTTAAATAGTCCTTTGTACAAAATTAAACTCAATAAGTCATCCTCTTTACTTCACAGGTGATTTGCAAAATCATTCTCAAATATTTGCCCCAAATGTTGAATTACATTGGAGGGAATTCTTTTATGTCTCTAATAAACAGAATAAGAAAAGCTATTCTATTTTACTTCCCCTAGGATGGAACTTTTCAGGGCTTCATTACTAGGTTTTATGGAGAATAACAACCAAGACAAAAAGGCAACCTGAGAGCAAGTGCATGGTTTTTAGAGGACAAAATGATGAAATTCCTCTATTAATCCCCTCATTTTTTATTGGGAACTTTATATCATAGGAAATCACGTTTTGAGGTTGGGAACATTTTCTTTCAAATCTTTAGAAAAGCAGGAACTTCAAAAAAGCCTAGATCTGCTTTTTGTTTTCATGAGTCATTCTTTAAGGCAGACAAATCTTTGACCTGTCTTGAAGAACCATTTTCCCCATAAGAATGGGTAGCAATCTGACCGGCATACAGTAACACACAACCTGACGTGAGTACTGCCTCCCACGTTGTAGACAGTGGCCAACTCATTTCTCCTGAAGTACAAAAAGAAAGAAAACTACCTCCTTCAATCATTATAGCAGAGTTCTTTGTGATGTGTTTTAATCCATACCTGGAAGGTGTGAATTAAACTAGAAGATATTAAGTGTATCCAATAGCTTTCAATTTGTGCCAACCTGATTCTCCCTTCGATCTTTCTCAATGGATAAATTCTTACCAGTAGAACATTGTACTGCTCTGCACTTTCCTTTGATATGATCTCTAGTGGCCATGAGGGTAACCACTGCTGGCTTGTTTGCACTTGTCTCATGGGCTAGGTAGAGGAAATTGGACACAATAATTAATTCAGATTCAATGCCCAGGGGTGCGTCAAGAAACCTGAACTTGAAGCTCAGGTTGCAAAAACGCAATTCAAGAGAACATGATATTCTTTCTCCCCTGGCGTTTTGCTGATAGAATTGTAAAGCTAAATGGAAGATTACCCCCTACTGTATTACATTCATTTTAAACATCCTCCACTCTAAGAACAGCAAAGCTACAAGTAAAATGATATCACCAATGTACTTCCTTGATTTAAAATACTATCAGCATAATCCAATTTGAACTTTTTAAATGATCTTTGAAAACAAAAAGTGGGTCCTTCTACGATCACTCCTACATTAAAAGCACACTGCATGGTGGGACAGCTGATTTTTTTTCTTCCAAGAGCAATTTTATAATGGAAAAACACTGTGACCTTAACCTTATGAAAAGTTGAAAAACACAGACACACTTTATGTTGAGCATAAACAAAAATACCTAACTACCAGGTTTATTTCCTGGCCAGTAAGCATTTGATGTGTTTATGAAGCCTTGTAAAGCATTACAGCAACTATGACTGTATGGAAAGTCTCCTTGGGCAGGTTAGTACATGACCTCAGTCTTATTAGGGTTGTCATCAGCTCCTTGTAGGAAGGATTCTGGCTTTTTACAGTGGTCTACGATCCAGTTATGCTTTCCTGAGTGCAGTCACCAGCATCTGTATGATTGTTTCACAGACTTATGGAGATGCTTATTGAATAGTTGTATAGGAAAAATTTCTCATTTGACTACAAGCACTGGAACATAGAACATAGTCTCTCTTCTCGCCTCCTCTCCCCTCCTCTCCTCTCCTCCTTCCTTCTTTCTTTTTAAAATTTTTTTAAATTTTTACTTTTTTAAAGTAATCTCTACACCCAACATGGGGCTCTAACTTATAACCCCGAGATCAAGAGTCTCATGCTCCACTGACTGAGCCAGCCAGGTCCCCTCGCCTCCTTCCTTCTTTTGTTTTGTTTTAATTATAAAGGCAATATATGTTCTTTTTTAATTTAGAAAAGCAGAGAAAAAATTTTTTTAAAGAATCTTTTATCACCTCACCACTGCTTACCTCCACTGTTAATGTCCTGGTGTATAATCTCACCATTTATTTGTATGCATTGATTCCTATTTGACAAAGCTGAGTAATTATACACAGTATACAATTTTGTGATCTACTTAAAAAAAAAAAATCATCTCACTGGGTGCCTGGGTGGTTCAGGCAGTTAAGTGTCCAGCTCCTGATTTCGGCTCAGGTCGTGATCTTAGGGTCGTGAGACAGCCCTGTGTGGGGCTTGGGCTGACGTGGAGTCTGCTTAAGATTCTTTCTCCCTCTCCCTCTGCCCCTCCCTGCCCTGCTCTTGCTCTCTCTCTCTCTCTAAAAAAAAAAAGAAAAAAAAAACCAAAACATTGTCTCCTCACTTTTGTTCATTTTTAGTTATTTTAATGACTGCGTACTATGGTATAAAGTGATGATGCCATAGCTTACTTCGCCATTAGCAATTTAGCTTTCTCCCCAGTCTAACATAGATACTTTCTTCTGCTATTAAAACAACTCTGTAATGATCATCACTGTGCAAAAAGAATAGTGAATTCCAAAAATGTAAGGGGCCAAAAAGTATATTTATAGCTCCCGGGTCAGCATGCCAAATTACTTTCTAAAAGGGTTCTATTAGTTTATACAGACTCTAGTTTTGTGCGGAGTACCCAGTTACTTCACCACACCCTTCATTGCCATTGGAGTTTATGGCACTTTTAATGACTTCTCCAATTTAATAGATGTTTATGATAGTTCAGATTAGGATTTTCATTTCTTTGACTACTAGCAAAGTTAATTTTTTCCATAATTTGACTACTCGCAATGTTATGTTTCCCCACAACTTGGTTCACTATTTGTATTTCTTCTCATACAAACTGACTCTTTGCACTCTTTCCCACAGATCTATCAGTGTCTCTGTGTTTTTCTAATGGATTTGTGAGAGCTCTTACTATTTACTACTTTGGTCTCCTATTTGCTGTAAATATTTGTTTTGCTTTTAAACTCGTGTACACAGAACTTTAAAGTTTCAGTGTAACAAAATCTGTTTCTTTCCTTTATTGACTTCTGTTTCTTCTAAACTTAGGAAACTCTTTTCCACATACAAAATGGACAAATTTGATTCCATTTTCTTCTAGATTTTCTGTTTAAAGTGTTTAACTCTTTAATTTATCTTGAATTAGTGTTCATATAGATGGGTAGGTCTAAACTGTTTTCTCAATCACTAGCCAGTGATCTCACTCATTTGGGTATTTATAACATTATATAGTATAGATGTAATTCTGAGGTTCAGTCTACTATGTTTTATTGAGCTATCTATTTAAGACTTATAGCTGAAGTGATTGTAACTTTATAATATGCAGGCAAAGCCCTTATGTCTCCACAAGTAACAATTTTTTCATTAGAATGCTTTTTAGATTTTATTACATAAATTTCATTGAACATACTTATTTTTCAGTACAATATTTTTCACCACTGCTTATAAAAAAATTGTATATTTTCCCCAGAACTCACAATTTTTAACAAAAGCATAGATAGAATGTCTTGAGTTAATAAAGAATTATAAAATAAATAATAAGTCTTGAGTCAAATAAAATTAGTAGAATATCATAATCGTATTGATATCATAACGTGTAGACCATTTTCAAGCATACTAAGCGGCAGCAAAGGGGATTGTATCTGGGATGTTACATACAAAGCAAAAGTTTGATAATAACTATATTAATTGTGTGGTGATCAGAAAGTGATGTTTTAACCATGTTATATACTAACATGATATTTCTTATACAAAGATAGGCATTTTAGGCATTTTATTATGTTTGGTTCTCTGCTAGGGAAATTAGTTGGGTGGTTTTTTGGGGGGGGGGTTGTTTGTTTGTTTTAAGATTTTATTTTTAGGTAATCTCTGTACCCAATGTGGGGCTCGAACTTAAAACACCAAGATCAAGAGTTGCATGCTTTACTGACTGCACCAGCCAGGCACTCCTGTTAGGTCTTTTGTTGACACGCCAACCATATTTTTTTCTCATTTAAAATAATGGAAAATAGGCTCCTATTCAGCACTTTTGGGGCAGTAAGTCTGATTATCAAGAACAAATTATTGACTTAAGTGGGAGGTGCCTGTTCTTTATATTTGTGGGGCCAGAACTGCCCTACCATTAGTATTCTTTTCTTTAATATTTCTTTTCAAGCTTTTTTTAACCGAACCACTAAGAGTAAGTTTCCTACGTGATGCTCCCAAACCTCCAAATACTTTAATACGTAATACTTATAAACAAAACATTTCCTACATAACCACAATACAACCGTCAGAATTGGTGAATTAACACTGATGCCCTACTACCATCTAATCCATAGACTACCCAAATTTTGTTCATTGTCCCAAAAATGTTCTTTATAGTAAAAGGATCCTTTCCAGAACTGTGTTGTATGTTGTTGTCCTGTCTCCTTAGTCTTCTTCAATGGAATAGTTTCTCAATGTTTCCTTGTCTTTCATGACCTTGACAATTTTTAAAAAATGTCCCTCAATTTGGGTTTGCCTGATGTTTTTTATAATTGGATTCGGGTTTTGATTTGGAGGCAGAAATGTCACAGTGGTGCTGTTTTCTCATTATATTGTGCCACAGAGAAATACTAAAAGTTAGTTTGTTGGTTTTATCCTCAAATTTGTAAAGAAATGAGAGTAAAAAAAAATTACCTAAGACTGGACAGAACAACTAATGCTTCTCTTTGTTCTTGGTTAACAGTAAACCAAATAGGAGGGTGTTGTACCAGTTAGCTATTGCTATTTAACTAACCCACTTCAAAACTTACAACTTAAAACAACAACCTTTTTTTAGCTCATGATTCTTTGAGTTGGTAATTGAGGCTCGGTCCAACTGGGAGGGTTCTTCTGGGCTGGGCTCAGCTGATCTCAGCTGAGCTTGCTCATAAGCTTATGGTCAGCCAGGGACTCAGCTGCAAGGTCATCTGGGATGACTCATTTCTTCAAGCTCCAGCGTTTAGAAGAGAAAGAGCAGAAACCCAGGGTCAGAACTTAGATAACACTTCTGTCACATCTATTGGCCAAAAATCATAAAGTCAGTTAGATTCAAATTTTGTATAAGTAACAATTTTTATGAATGAGAAGGGCAAATGCTTTTGATTAAATGAATTCAAAGTAGAAGTGGTAAAAAAAAATGAAGTAGAAGTTGTTCTGGTTACCTATGGCTAGGTAATAAATTACTTCAAACTTAGTGGCTTAAAACAACCAGTTTATTTTGCTCATGATTTGTATACATCATGAATTCAGGAAGGGTTTGTTTCTGATCCATGAGGCATCAGTTGGGGTGGCAAGCACTGGATGATCTACTTCTAAGATGATTATTCCATTGGGATTTGGCACATTGGTTGTTTGGCTTTCTCTCCTGACAGATGATGTCTCATTCTCCAGGGTCTCTCTTCACTTGATTGGGCTTCTCACCATAGGCTGGTATTAGGATAGGCATACTTGTCTAGTGGTGACTGGCCTCCTAGACTGAGAGTTCCAAGGAACAGGAAGAGAAAGTTGCCTATCTCCTTAAACCTGGATCCAGAAACTGCTGTAGTTTCACCTTGACAACATTCGCTTGATTAAAACAGTCACAGATTTTAACCAGGTTCAAGGTGAAGAATGCAGACTCCCCATTTATCCCTGGGAAGAGTGTCAAGGAATTAGTGGCCATCTGCCATAGTCTGCCCTAGAGTCACAAACTGTTTATATTCTTCCCACATGCAAAATGTGCTAACCCCCTTCCACGGTCCCCAAAAGTCTCACCTCACTATGTCATTAGGCTTAGGCTTAAGGTTGCAGATCTCAGAGCCAGGTGCAGATAAACCTCTTTGGATTTGGTTCCTCAGGTATATGTCCTCTTAACCTGAAGTCCTGTGACTAAAGACTTAAGTTACCTGCTCCCCCCCCACACACACACACACACTCATACACCAACGCACAATGCTGGGCAGGCAAGTGTAGACATGCACTTTCAAAATGAGAGAAAACAGGGGCGCCTGGGTGGCACAGCGGTTAAGCGTCTGCCTTCGGCTCAGGGCATGATCCCAGCGTTATGGGATCGAGCCCCACATCAGGCTCCTCCGCTATGAGCCTGCTTCTTCCTTTCCCACTCCCCCTGCTTGTGTTCCCTCTCTCGCTGGCTGTCTCTATCTCTGTCAAATAAATAAATAAAATCTTAAAAGAAAAAAATGGGAGAAAACAGAAGGCACAGAGCAGTCACTGTTTCATAGCAATGCTGACATCCAGAGAGGTACTGTTGACAGTTCCTTCATTAAGCCCTGGTCCTGCACCCTGATACACAACTCTGTAGCTCTTGGTTCTGCCCTGTAAGTCATTTCTCATTTTCCATAAGAAACAATCTGTGTTTTCTACTGAGTAAGTTTCTTAGCCTGAATCCTTCCTCTATTAGTTTAAGGATCCAAAACATTTTTTTAATCTTATATTTTCTCTGATCCTTTCATCCCAAGGTGCTATAATTCCTTTAAAAACATCATGGGATTCCTGTGTATAAAAGTATAATCCATTCTGTTAGATAAAAACCATTCCCAAAAATCTTTTTGAGATAGGCTCTTCTCTGCCTTTGGCCCCCTGCAAAATTGCTTAAGGGTGGGACAATATCCTTAAAATTATTAGAAACCCTGCTGTTTAACAGAGGGACTATAAAGGCACACTCTTAAGGTCCAGCTGATAGAGTCTATGAAGCATCAACTTAAACTTTTCTGAGATCTTATCAAAGATAAGATATAAGTATAAGATCTCTTATACTAGCAGTTTGACTTCATCTTTGCCCGGAGTCTTTGCTTTACCACCTTAGTATTGATCTTTTCCTGAGGCTATTTTGTGCTTTAAAAATGTCTTCTTAGCTGGAAAACAGATGACAAATAGTTCTTTTTTTTGAAGCCAGCAAGTCTTGGCTCCTATATATTTCTTAAGAATTCTGAAAAAAAAAATGTTTTCAAAATACTTCAGGTAATAGTTTTGCTAAACATTCTACAACTGTACATTATGAGTTACCCTTCTGCCAAGCCTCAGTAATAACCTCCTGTCCTTCCAGTCTCCATTAACACCTTTTTGTCTCTGCCCACCACTCAGTCTCAAAATCTATACCACATATTATAGGTTTTTGTAACAGCAACACACCTTTGCTGTTACCTATATATCTGTTCCTGTTATCTATTGCCTCTTAACAAATCACCGCAAAATCTAGAATCCCAAACAACTATTTGATTTGCTCAAATTTTGGAAGTTGAGAATTCAGGCACATTCAGGGTGACCTCAGCTGGGCAACTTGTGTCTGATCCATATTTTGATCAGCTGGGGTCATTTAAGCTGTCTACTTCAAAGATGGCTTATATGTCTCACTCATATGTCTAGCATCTCAGTGCTACTTTGTCCCTCTTGCTCCACATGGTATTTCATCCTCCAGCGCCCTTTCATGTGGCTTTGGCTTCTCACAACATGGTGTTCTTAAGGTAGTCACACTTCTTCATGGAGGCTAGCTTCCATAAATGAGTGTTCCAAGCAACAAGACATAGAAACTGTCGGTCTCCTAAGCTCTGGGGCCCCAAACTAGCAGAGTATCATTTCTGCTATATTTTATGCATCACAACAGTCAGGGAGCCAAATTAATTTTAATTGGAGGAGACATAGAGTCCACCTCTCAATGGGAGAAGTGTCAAAGATTTTGTGACCACTTCAGTACCCCATAAAGGTGAATCTCTTGTTCTCCATACTTTAACAGACCAGGAGATTTGAAATCAGAAAGCCAGCCAATATGATTGATGCCCAAGTCTAGTCTCCTTCACTGATGTGTTTATTATCTTGGTTTCATTTTCCTTCTCTGATTCTCAGTCTCCTCATCTGTAAATACAATAGAACATAAGTATTCCATAATTTAATATTCATACCTACTATTATATTGGAATCATCCTGAAGGTTCATGACATGAAATAATTTGTCATTTGGTCAAAATATCCATTTAAATCATGTTTATTGTGAGGCTGCTGATCCTGGTCAACTTATAAACATACATACAACTCATTAGAGCTTTGGTTTCTTTCTTTTTTTTTTTTTAATGATTTTTTATTATATTATGTTAGTCACCATACAGTACATCCCCGGTTTCCGATGTAAGGCTCGATGATTCATTAGTTGCATATAACACCCAGTGCACCATGCAATACGTGCCCTCCTTACTACCCATCACCAGCCTATCCCATCCCCCCACCCCCTGCCCTCTGAGGCCCTCAGTTTGTTTCTCATAGTCCATAGTCTCTCATGCTTCATTCCCCCTTCTGATTACCCCCCCTTTCTTTATCCCTTTCTTCCCCTACTGATCATCCTAGTTCTTATGTTCCATAGATGAGAGAAGAGCTTTGGTTTCTTTCTGATGTCACTTAAACAGTAATTTTTGTGGTTTATTTTTAAATTTTGTTCTTTAGGGCAACACGACAAGGATGTTCACTCTGACCATTACTGTTTAACATAGTACTGGAAGTCTTAGCCTCAGCAATCAGACAACAAAAATAAAACACATCCAAACTAGCAAGGAAGAGTCAAACATTCACTATTGGCAGATGACATGATACTCTATGTAGAAAACCCAAAAGACTCCACCCAAAACTTGCTAGAACTGATACAGGAATTCAGCAAAGTCACAATGTACAGAAATATCTGTATAGGCTATCAATGTACAGAAATCTGCATAATGAAGCAGCAGAAAAAAGAAATCAGGGAATCAATCCCATTTGCTATTGCACCAAAACCAATAAGATACCTAGGAATAAACCTAACTAAAGGGGTAAAAGAGCTGTATTCTGAAAACTATAGAACACTTATGGAAAAAATGAAGAGGACACAAAGAAATGGAAAAGCATTCCATGCTCATGGATTTGAAGAACAAGCATAGTTAAAATGTCACATTACCTAAAGCAATCTACACATTTAATGCACTCCCTATTAAAACACCACCAGTGTTTTTCACAGAGCTAGAACAAACAATCCTAAAATTTGTATGGAACCACAAAAGATCCCGAATAGCCAAAGCAGTTCTGAAAAAGAAAAAACTGGAGGCATCACAATTCCAATTTCAAGCTATATTACAAAGCTGTGATCATCAAGACAGTATGGTACTGGCACGAAAACAGACACATAGATCAATGGAACAGAATAGACAACCCAGAAATGCGTCCACAACTATATGGTCAACTACTCTTCAACAAAACAGGAAAGAATATCATGGAAAAAAACATAGTCTCTTCAACAAATGGCGCTGGGAAAACTGGACAGCAACATATAGAAGAATGAAACTGGACTGCTCTCTTAAACCGTACACAAAAATAGATTCAAAATGGATGAAAGGCCTCAGTGTGAAAGAGGAAACCATCAAAATCCTAGAGGAGAACACAGGCAGAAACCTCTTTGACCTCACCTGTAACAGCTTCTTACTAGACATGTCACCACAGGCAAGGGAAATAAAAGAAAAAATGAACTATAGGACTTCATCAAGATAAAAAGCTTCTGCACAGTGAAGGAAACAATCAATAAAACTAAAAGGCAGCCTATGGAATGTAAGAAGATATTTGCAAATGACATATCTGATAAAGGGTTAGTATTTACAATCTACAAAGAACTTATCAAACTCAACAACCAAAAAATGAATAATCCAGCTAAGAAATGGGCAGAAGACATGAATAGACACTTTTCCAGAGAAGACATCCAGATGGCTAACACGCACATGAGAAGATGCTCAACATCATTCATCACCAGGGAAATACACATCAAAACCATGATGAGATATCACCTTACACTGTCAGAATGGCTAAAATTAACAACACGAGAAACAAGTGTTGCCGAAGATGCAGAGAAAGGGGAACTCTCTTGCACTGTTGGTGGGAATGCAAACTGGTGCAGACACTCTGGAGAACAGTTTGAAGTTTCCTCAAAAAGTTAAAAGTAGAACTACCCTATGATCCAGCAATTGCACTACTTGGTATTTACCCAAAGGATACAGAAATACAGATTTGAAGGGATACATGCATCCCGATGTTTATAGCAGCATTTTCAACAATAGCCAAACTATGGAGAGAGCCCAAATGTCCATCAACTGGATGAATGGATAAAGAAGAAGTGGTATATATATATACAATGGAATATTACTCAACCATCCAAAAAGAGTGAAATCTTGCCACTTGCAATGCTGTGGACGGAGCTAGAGTGTATTATGCTAACTGGAATAAGCCAGTCAGAGAAAGACAAATACCATATGATCTCATTCATATGTGGAACTTTAGAAAGAAAACAGATGAACATATGGGAAGGGAGAAAAGAAAAAAAGGAGAGAGGGAAACAAGCCATAAGAGACTCTTTAACCATAGAGAGCAAACTGAGGGTTGATGGGGGATGGGCTACATGAGTGATGGGTATTAAGGAGGGCACTTAGTTTGATGAGAACTGTGTGTTGTATGTGAATGATGAATCACTGAATTCTTTTCCAGAAACCAATATTGCACAGTATGTTAACTAACTAAAATTTAAAATAAACAAACAAACAAACAACTTTGTTCCTTAGAGGGAAGTTTTCTTTTTTAAGTTATATTGGTGATGGAAGAGAAACCAAAGACAAATAAAAGATGCGGCTCTTAAAAGTTTTAGATAAATAAAATAGGAGGATGTTTCATTTAATAGAGTCTCTAGTGCTGACAGGAATGAATATGACATCAAATTCTGTATTTCATCTGTTAATTTAAAACACATAAGGAAGTGTCTACCTCTCTACTATATTTTCAACTTGGAGTTCCTAAAGTTCTCCACATTTATCTATTGTGAATGACAAGGGTCTACTAAAATGATATATCTAAAATTAAAAATGAGATAATGTATGAGTTGCTACAATGTATATAAAAGTAACTCATTGACTTAAAACACTATTGTTTCACTGGAATGCAGGTTCTTCAGGACAAGAACCATATTTTTGTCTTTGTGTAACTAGTACATAGCATGCTGCCTGACACATATTAGTGTGGAATTTTCTTATTGAAAATGACAGAAATCCAATTCAAATAGCCATAAGGAAAAATGGGAATTTCTTGCCTCACTGTATCCAAGAAAGTGTGATAAAACTGTGGGGAGGGCAGCTGGATCACAGGAATAGCTGGAAGTACTCCTCAGATCTACCAGGACCTTTCATTTCTTTTCTCTTTGAAGTGATTACATTCATCTTCCAAGTCTTGCGTCTTACAACTTCTGATCTGTCTTTTACCAAGCCCAACAATCTTTGATTTTATTTGTCAATCTTAGGTCAGTGACAGTCTCTGGAGCAAATAAATATGAGTTGAAGTTGAGGAGTTTTATAAGTGGTTCCTCTCGGTTCATGCTTCCACTCACAAACCAGTCCACCACGGCCAGGGGGTCTTGTGAAAGTGTAGTAGGGTTCCAATATAGTCACAAGGAAGAGACAATACAAGTTTTAAGATGAGAAGATTTGGAGGTGGTTTCCTGAGCAGACAGTCCCACAAATTTCTAATAATCTCAGTATTTGACAAAAAGTTGATTAACAAGTACCTGTTACTTCATATCATAGTCCATAAATGTACTCTAAATGTCATAGTTGTGTCAAGGGCCATTAATACCTTAGCCATCGTTGCACAACCAGACAAGACATAATCACAATTGCCACATAACTAGCTCCCTTCACCACAGGGACTACTGCCTAGGCTTCTAATCTCTGTCTCACGCTCTACCTCTAAGGCTAGGAAGTCGGCAAGCTACAGTAAAAGGTAAGGCATTTGGGATTCCTCTCTGATATGCTGGCAAGGAAAAACTGACTCACTGATACCATCAGAATCTGGTGGTTTTTTACCTATTAGGTAAAAAAATAAATTCTGGAAATTATGACCCATTATTGGCATAGAAATACCACTGCCATGCAGGTGAGGACTGTGAACTATAGATACCGCTATTTTAGCAGCAAACTACTCAATGGTCACTTATTCAAGAAACATTAGTTAAGCCTCTGCTAACCCTGATCTCTGGAAGGGATTCCCTCATCCATTCTTCCCTGTGATCATTGGCTCTGTCTTCCAGAAACATTTATTCAAGAAACATTTATTGAGCATCTCCCAAGCCCCCAAGAACAAACTATGCATAAATCATTTTAATACAGAGTGATAATCTTTAAAAAAAAAGTGATAAGCTTATGATAGATGTACAAGGTTTTAGGGTGGGTCAAATAGGAACATTTAATCATCCATACAGTCAGCACAGACTTCTCTGAGATGGCACTTGAAGTAAGTTTTAAATAGTAGGAGTTAACCAGGCAAAAAGGAGGAAGGTGGGGGGGTGGTTGTAGGAAAGTATGAATAAAGAGAAGCATCATGGTATGAAGAAGAAGCTCAAAATACTTTGGTGTTCCTGAAACATAAATCATAAGAAAGTGACAAGAAATGGGACTGCAAAAGAAACCAGGAGTTGTATCATGAAGAGCCTGGGATACCATGTTAAGGGAGCTTTAGTTTTATCTAGAGGGAATGGGAGGCTATTGAACTGTTCAGTAGCAAGGTCTAATCAGTCTGGTTGGTGTGTGGAGGATAGTTACCGGACGTCCTAATGATGACCTGTACCAGGTTTGATTTGTTTTACTCCAACACATAGTGTCATGGCCTTAGTGAGAGCAGTATCTGTGTAAGATTATGTTCTGGGAAATAGTCTAGTAACCAAAGCATCTAAAAGTAATTCCAAATTTTATTCTTAATAATTCCAAAGAGAATCTGATTAGTTACCCATAACTTCTCATTCCTTTTATTCTCAGTATCTCTACCATCCCTCTGTTGCTCTAATATTTCTTCTTCATGCCTTAATATCATCCTGCCACTAAAAGTTGGGAAAGTATGGTAGACACATAGTCATTTAGATTCTGAAATCTTTCTGGATAAATGTATAGGCCTCCTACTCAGGGACTAAGAATGTACTTTGGTTCTGTGTTTCATTATCCTCCTTGAGCAAATCTGAAGTGAGTTTTAGAGAATATGCTTTCCTTGGGGACTAGCCTCTTGCCCATCAAAAAGTGGGGACTTAAAGTTTTTTTTAGATTTTGAAGTCACAGAGATTTAAAGTTCTGGCTCATGGTTTTCTAGTGGTAAAGTTTAAAACTTAGTAGGAGATGTTGGGGCGCCTGGGTGGCTCAGTCATTAAGTGTCTGCCTTTGGCTCAGGGTGTGATCCCCGTGTGCTGGGATCGAGCCCCGCATCAGGCTCCTCCGCTGGGAGCCTGCTTCTTCCTCTCCCACTCCCCCTGCTTGTGTTCCCTCTCTTGCTGGCTCTCTCTCTCTCTGTCAAATAAATAAATAAAATCTTAAAAAAAAAAAACTTAGTAGGAGATGTAGAGATAGAGAAAGAGAGATATATCTTTTATCCGATTGAAAGATTTTATTTAATCCGTTCAGAAGTTTCCGTGTTTGTGCCTTGATATGATAGTTACAGTAAGGCTGAGTGTGAATCTTCCCTGTCAGTAAAATGTATTTCCTAATTTTATCTTTTATGTTTGACATCGATAAGCAATTAATAAGCCCCTGACATAAAAGTCTCCAAAATTTGGACAATCTTTATTTTCTTTTATTTCTACTTTCAAATCAAGCAATTCTCTTCTGAGCTGATTTTTTCTTGTAATACCTTAACAAATATAGTCAACAGCAACTAACACATGCTATTAACATTTTGTCATCCAACCTGTTTCCCTAAAATTATAAGTGCATTGCATACAACTTTCTAAGTTTTAGAAAAGTGAGCGATTTTCCAAATGTTTTACCATTACATAAAATGAATTACTATCCATCCAGTGATAATAATTTCCTTGCTACCTGTTGCTTGGGCCCTGAGCTAATACCACATATTTCAGGATATTGTTACATCAGTGCTATATAGCTTTTACCGATTTTTACATCAGTCAGGATAGACTAAGTTGTGCTGTAACAGACAACCCTCAAGTCTCAGGGACTGAAAACAACAAAGGCTTCCTTCCCACTCTTGCCTGCATATCCATTGCACGCCAGTGCGACCTTTGCTCTGTTACCCTCCCTAGAAAGCCAGGTGAACAGAGGCTCTGTCTCTGTGATTCCGTGATGGCTGAAGCCTGTGTGGTCCAACATGGTAATCCCTGGCCATATCTGTCTACTGAGTCCTTGAACTGTAGCTCATCCAGATTGAGATTCATTGTAAAATGCATACCCAATTCAAAGACTTAATATAAGAAAAGAAATGCAAAATATTTCAAGAGTAATTTTTAATATTGATTACCTGTAGAAATGATAGTTTTGATATATTGAGTTAAATAATATTACCACTATAATTAATTTTACCTTTTTTCTTTTTACTTTTTTAACATGACTACTAAAAAATTTAAACTCACATATATGGCTGGTATCATATTTCTATCGGGTGGTGCTGGCCTTGTCAGAAAAAAGGAAACATGCCAAAGTGCACACTGGTTCTTAAAGTTTCTACCTAGGAGTACCACATATAACTTCTGCTTGTGTTTCTTTGTCCAAAACAAGTCACATGGTCATACCTGACTGTTTTAGGAAAGAGGAAGTATAACTGAACCATACGCACTCAGGAGACCCAGAATGATTTAGTCTACAGCACTACTGACACCCACGACTTCTTTCCTTAAACAACTTCACTAATGCCATCTCTGCGGCAGACTTAATATTAAATGTCGATGAAGGCTGGAACCTCATCTGTTTATCGTTGCCAACCCTTGCCTTCCCCTTTACACCCTCCAGCTGAAAGCAGGTTTCCCAAGAAACTCTGACTGAGGAGCTCATGTGAAGCAGATATTCCTAGGACAGGAAGGAGAAACACTTTTAAGAATCAACTTGCAACCCTGCTTAGGAGCAGTGACACATTGCTGCTGACCACCCAGGAAAAGGTGCAGGAGGCAGACTCTTTTGGTGGGGAGCAGTCAGAGATGGAGTAGTTATTGGTGAGCCAAATGTCATGAAGTGTGTCAATAAGGATGTCCAACCACAGCATCCAGGTATTTCAAGCAATCACGAGACAAAAGGCAGTCTGTATGTGTGCATTACATGTCAGCAGAGGAACTGTGGGGGTGGAGGCTGTGCATAAAGACAGGCAGGAAGCTGGGCTGGGAGAGCAAAGAACATGCAGAAGTTGTGGATCTGGGTTGCACAGCAGGCCTGCAACCTGACGGGAGCCAGGGGCCCCGAGGCATGTACAAATCAAGCGTCAGGGCAACGTTATGAATCAGACCACCAGTCCAAGCAGCATAGCAATGATCAGTCCGGCAGAATAGTGGGGTAAGAACCAGTTGGGAAGATAAGAAACAAGTGGCCCTTAAGCACTACAGAGAAAGGCCAGGAAAGTGACCTGAACACTGCACCGGAAGGAAAAGGGCAGGGCAAAATGAACTAAAGGAGAGGTGCAAAACTCTAAAAGGAAACCTCAGTGTTGCGAGTAATCTACAGCCGCAACGAGGATACTTCCTGTTTGCTTTTTTCTGGTACAGGAATTAGTTCCTGGCTTAGTCTGGAAGCTATTGGTGAGAGAAGGTAAGAGGGTGAGTCTGCCAGAAGTAGGGAGTATTCACAGAGAGATCAGAGAATATCTTGACCATTTCACGTTAATAGAGCAGATAATTGCACAATGAGGTCTTTGAAGCTCACACACCACCCAGAAAGATATGTGATGTCTTTACAGGTGCATGTTGGCTTCATGACCCATTTTTAATGGAGCACGTGCTCATCCAGAAATGGCTGTGGTTGGCCCAGAGCCAAATTATCTTGTTCCAGCCTTCCGTGTGATCCGTGCTACACACTGATAAACTGACTACCAAGGCAAAGAGAGCTGTCTGGAAGCATGATTCACCCCAAGGCTAACAGCAGTAGAGCAAATTATCCCCCAAGACTTGGCTAGCAGGGTAATCTCCTTCCTGAGAGCTCACACTATAGTTTTGTTTGTTGGTTAAGTTGCTTGGCTGGGTGGTGATGATAGTGTTCTTTGGGGTTTCTTCCTTCCTTCCTTTTCTCTTAGCACGAAGATCATTTATTTACCTAAGTAGTGGGGGTAGGAAACTCATCTGAAAGTAGAAGATAGAGGTGTGGGGGTAGGCTGAAGGACTGGGCTTTCTGAGAGGACAACCAGAGTTGGCTCACTTTGTACAGAGTCCATTAGGCTTCTTAGTGAGAAGAAGGGTACTGCATCTTGCTTATGCAGCCTGAAGAAGAGTGGACCAGGACTTCTGGAGAACACCTGAGCATAGGGTCCTCTGCCCTCCTGTTTCCCTATCCCATGCTCTTCTGGGTACCTCATTCATTCCCATGACTTTAAATGCCTTCTGCATGCTGACAACCTCCAAGTCCCTGCCTCCAGGTCCGACTTGTTGCTTCCGGGTGCCTCAGTTCTCATCCTGTACCATTCTCCCTCTTGCTCATTACCCATCAGCTGCACTGATTTTCTTTCCATTTCTTTAACGTTCTGACCTCCAAGGAATTGGCATATGCTGTTCTTTCTGGCTGTAATACTCTCCCTTCAACCGCTTCCATGATCACTGCCTTCTCTCTCTCTCTCAGTTATACTTCATGTCACCTCCTCAGAAAGGCCTTTCCTGAATGGTCACCCTCCCCTATTATTCTGTCTTGGCCTCTTGCTCATTTCATTCAAAGTACTTTTCACAATTTGTAATAATGTCTTAATTCAATGATTTTGTTTGTTTGCACTGCTACCACCTAGTCTGTGCCTTGCATATAGAAGGTACTTAATATGTTTTACTCTTATTGTTTGTTCCATCTGTCTTACACCTGAATTCCTACCATCATAGTTGCCTAAAAGTCACCTTGTTGTCCAGAGTGTGTCTGTCCGGTAGACTGGAGGGTATGGCTGCTGTAAGGGCCACCAAGCAAATATCCAGAAATTGTGCTGGACTGAAGGGTTTAACATGTCAGACAAAACTGCCCCATTACATAAGTGGGAGTATTTTCCAGTCTGTGGTTCAAGACCTTCTTCATCAGCAATTCACTCATCATGTGCAAGCAGGAGAAATCCCCTGCATGTGCTTTAGATCTTGCTCAATGCACATCCGATCACTGCATGCAGACACACCTCTGAGGACACAGCAGGCTATACCTAAATTCTAGAGGTTTACAGGAAGCTTGGTAAGGTGGGAAAAGAGTTCCCATGGTGTGCTTTGTTGCTGATTGGGGACACACTGGTACAGCCGGAGCTTGAGTCAGAGTACATAGCTCTCCTTCACAGTAATTAGACTTCATGAGTGTCTAGGTCCCTTGCATCCGGTTGGAACAGACCTGATAAGACCTACCTTCTTAGAGGGACAACTTGAAGGAGGAGGATCCAGAGCATCAAGGGGAGCTGAGGAAACATGGTCCAGGGCAGTGTGAGAGTGTGTGCGAGGTGAAGTAAAGCTGTATTAGGAAGAGAGGCCCACTCATCAAAGAGCTAGGAGAGACCAGAATATGAGTCAAGTAGAAATGATAAGAGCCAACTATGGAAGGCACAGGTGGTCAGGCTGGGAAGTTCCTCCTAGAGCTGCCCCCACATCCCAGGGCAGTAGGCCTGCTTTCATACCTCCAGCCTGGTAGGGCGCCAGAAATTCCACCTGCTCTGCTCTACTTAAGAACTGTGTGCCTGAATGGCCATAAAATTCCCCCGCAGTTTTAAGAATTTAAGAAGTTGCATCAGATTGCTGGCAAGGCAGTCAGACAGAAACAGAGGTCAGGAGGGAAAGGGGAGAGGCAAGATGTGACAAGACAGAGTGTACCGTGGAATGGCTACTTGAGTACTAGGTGTGGAGTGTCTGCCCCCAGGGCCAGTAACTCAGTCCTTGTCTTTACCAAATGACTCATTTAAATTCATCCCACAACACTGTAGTCGAAAGGTATGGAGATCACAAGTTTCTAGGGAGCTCTGCTATTATCTCATGTTGGGTATCGCAGGTGTTTATATTAATGCCCGGGAGCTTGGCATTTATAAAGAAAGAGAACTACATTTATTTGTACACCTCTGTTACAGGGACAGGAAGGCAAAAATGCAATTTATTCCCTCAAAAAACTTTAAGGTTTAAGGGTAGAAAACTTCAGGCATGAATGAATTCAGCCAGCCTCCCTTTCCCTTTCCCTTGGATCTGGCTTCATTCTCAGACTGACTCCATGTCCAGGCTTACTTCATTTCTCTTCTTAAGAGAAAAAGGGAGCTTTTATTCCTCCATAGTTCCAACAAATTTCTCAAGACCAGCTCTGTTTGGGCTAACTTAGTCATATGGCTATCTCCAAACTAGTCATTATGACTAAGGGTGTGGAATACACCAGTTGGCCAAGACCGGGACAGTATAGGAAGGAAGTTTAGTTTTACCTGAATCACATGACTAAGGGTAGGAGACGAGTAATCCCCCCCACCACCAAATTAAAATATTATTAACTATAGTAAGAAGGAGGAACAAAGGCTGGAAAAAGAAATACAAGGTAACGGGGGACTGGGATAAAAGTGGGTGGAAGTACATGGAGCCAAAAACAATGAAGAGAGTCATGATACTGGGCTGAGTGAAATTGGAATGTGAACTAGACGCAAGGGGCAAGGAGAGGACCCATAGTACAATACGCAGAAGTGTTGGTAACTGGGATTATTAAGGGCATGGATCTATGAGTAAGGCTTTGCCCGGATTCACCAGAAAACAGAGCCCAAGGCAACACTTAATTGCTACTGCTTCATTGGGCGATGCAATCCCCAGGCAGCAAAAGTGAGGGAGAAAGGAAGTGACGCTGGGAGCAAACACAAGAGCTGTCACTCCTTTGTGAAGAGACCCAGAGAGCCTCTGCTAGAAAGGGGACCTCTCCTTTGTACTGTGCTAGGACACCATATGTCAGGACAGTCCATTGTAGGGAGGGAGAGAGAAGAAGTTTATCTGCCATCCAAGTGCCCCCACTGAGGGAACTCCCCCAAACTTCTGTGATGTTGCCTGGCCATTCAGTCTGTGAAGCCAGATTTTTCTAACCTGTGGCATGATGTTGTACCCACGTGCATGTGAGGAGGTCGTGGGAGGTGGCACAGATTCTGGACCTTGGCCTCAGGCAGTGGAACAGTGTAGACCGAGTAGAACTCAGGCGGGGAGCTGACAGCTGCAGAAACAGCTGCAGAGAAGCGAGTGGCAGAGGGCCCAGGAGCTGTGTGAGGCCAGGAGAATGTGCGCTGGCACATAAAACGCATCCAGTACTGGGTTCATATTTTCAATTAGGACTTTTTTTAACCACTACTAGCCCTGTAGTGGTGGCACATTGTAAGTTCTCAATAAATGTAGATAAATGAGGAACTGAATAAGTACAAGACATTATGTTAGGTGCTTGGGATGCAACAGCAAGGAAAGCATAGATTTCAGGCAGATAAATTCATTTAAAAATGTCAGGGATCAATTTGTTCATTTTGGAGGGAGCTCATCTGGGCTGAGGGCAGGCTAGCGTTTTTGAAGATGTAGTCCTCGCTCGGGTTCCAAGCTGTAATCACTGAAACATTTCCACATAATGGAATTTGGGGAATTGCCGGAAGGTCTCTGTGTTATATATATATTTTTTACATTTTCTATTACGATATTTTGACATCTTAAAAAACCTTTCTTGCGGGGGAAAGATTGTTCCTCCCCGACCTAGACAATTCTTAGAGATAGCAAAGGGCCCAGCCAGGAGTATGTCCTTCATATGCAAACTAACCGATCTAGAGTCAGACCCCATCTATCTAGCCTGGCACCTCAGGAGACAATATTCCTTTGCCTTGCTCATCCCAGGACCACGTATCAGGCAACTAAGGGCCATCCTTGTAGCCCAAACCTCATGAAAAATATTCAAACTAGCCAATCCTAACGTGTTAACCCTGCTCTTGTATTTGTTTGTTTAAGAGAGAGAGCGTGTGCTCGTGAGAGCAAAAGCAGCGGGGAGGGGTAGAGGGAGAGGGAGAAGCAAATTCCCCACTGAACATGGAGCCCAACATAGGAGTAGATTCAGGGGATCACAGGATCATGACCTGAGCCGAAGGCAGATGCTTAATTGGCTGAGCCACCCAGGTGCCCTCTTTACCCTGTTCTACCTTACCTTTCCTGGGGAAACCCCAGCAAAGGTTCTGGCCTAACCCTTCTCCTTGCTCCTATCTTCTGCCTTCTCACCGCCCTGGTACACTTGTGGCCCTGCGTGGCATGCTGTGCCTCCTGTCTCTGGGAACTTTGAGTATAAAAACCTGTTTTTTCCTGAGTGTTTCCCATGTCTCCTCTTGTGGCTGTACCTGATGGACCGTCTCAGAAAAGAATACAAAACAAACACTAACTTATATGCAAGACATTATATAATGAATACATATGTGGTGTCTATACCTATATATCCAAGTGGATATATACACACAAAGTATATATTGATCTGATATTACAGATGGCTCATGACTTTTTGAGATGTAATTATTAAAATGTTTAACGACAACCACTCCTGTAATAAACTATGACTAACAATCATAGAACATTTACATGGCCCAAATCCTGTTCTGAGTGCTTTGCCAATGTTACCTCACTTAATTTTCACAACAGTTTTATGAGATAGTTAGTGCATAGCCCACCAAGAGATCTTCTTACGCTCAAATGCTCAGACCAAGTGACCATAAGCCACCAGCCCACTCAGAAGGATATAGGAGACGAATCAAAGCTTGCCAGCAGCTTCAGACATTTCTCTTCAGTGGCAATTCTTGAAGTAGGCCGATAGCTCCAGGGCAGGAAAAAGACCCACGTGGGGTAAGTGCGGGATCCGCCTGGCTTAGAAGCTTCATTCTCCACAATTTTCAGAAAAACTGAATGGAAAGTACAGAGAGTTCCCGTATACCCCCTCAACGCTCTATCCATACACAGTGTCCCTTATTGTTAAAATCTCATATTAGTGTGGTACCGTTGTTACACTTGTGAACCACTGTCAACACATTATTATTAACTTAAGTCCATAACTTATACTAGGGTTCACTCTTGGTTTTGTACATTCTGTGGATTCTGACAAAGGCCTAATGTCACTTACCCACCATCACGGTATCATACAAAAGAGTTTCACTGTTTTAAAACTCCATGTATTGTACCTATTCATTCTCCCTCCCTCCTCCAGACCCCTAACAACCACTAATCTGTTTACTGTCTCCAAAGTTTTGCCTTTTCTAGAATGTCAAATAGTTGCAATCATACAATATGTAGCCTTTCTGTCTGGCTTCTTTCACTTAGCAATATGCCCTTAACATCCCTCCATGTCCTTTCCCAGTTTGTTAGCTCATCTTTTTTTATTTCTGAATAATACTCCATAGTGTGGCTGTGCCACAGTTTATTTATCCACTCACCTATTGAAGGACATCTTGGTTGCTTCCAAGTTTCAGCAATTTTGAATACAGCCGCTCTAAACATTCATGCGTAGATTTTGGTGTCGACATAAGTTAATACCAAATGGGACAGTTGCTGGGTCATATATTAATATCTCCTGTCGGATTTTGATGTTATAGCTACAAAGGACCTTGCAAGGTACAAGCCTAGTTTTAAAGGTCACCATACTCAGGGAAGCCCAAAGCCTGGTGTCCCCATTAGGTATTTATCATTCTTTTCTAATTCCTCCCAGTCCAGATGCAGTGTACCACTCAGGGCTCATTTTTACCATAAACAACAATGCCTGTTAACATAGTTGGCATTTCTACTTTTTCCATGTTACTAGGAGAACAGAGCTGGATGTTCAACTAATGGTTAAGTCTCACGGAGGAATAATAGGCTTGTTAGACCCTTTGCTCACAGATAGCTACTTTCATTTTTCAAATGAAGGAACTGAGGCACAAAGGGCCAAATAACTTACTCAATATCACAGAGCTAGCAAAAGGTTGAGCCAAGGATCAGATCCAGGCATGTGGCTCCAGAATCTATCCTCGTAAATGCTACGTTATACTGCCTCAAGCATTATTTGCTTTTTTTTTTTTAATAAACGGAGGTAAAGTTTATGTAAATAAGCCATGGGTTATTATTTCTGGAATATTAGATTATAAGCCTGTGACCACCAAACTTTCTGTAATGCTGATTTTATCTAAGGGCTTCTCTATTTCTGGACTCTGGGGGAAATTTTTTCAAAGCCTCTAATTTCCAAGGGGTGGGGAAGTCCCCAGGATTTCTGGGGACTCTCACCAACTTAAGGCCTCCAGCTCTTCTCTGACTCAGGCCCCTGTACTAGAGCTTACCGTCTAAATTTTATTTACCACAAAAACCATGATTCAGAACTTAGCCATTTTATTGGTTTTCAGAAGAAATCCAATCACCTCAAGCTTTTTGTGATTTTGTAAAATTTCCTGAATGTGCATGAGATCACTGAGAAGAGTTACCTTGCTTAGTTCATGGTATTCCACCCAACATGGCATTTGCTCGAGTCTAGTGTCCTCCTTTTCCTCTCTCTCCTTTCTCTCTCCATCCCACCCCAAATGCAAATAAATTTCTCTTTTTGTCTCTCTTCCTCCCCAGAAGACTTCAAACCACCTGAGCCTATACCCTGCAGGATAGTAGTCACTCTTTACAGGTTTCTCAAGGCTTTATCCATAAGAAAGGTGAGTCTCCCCCAAGGGGAACCTGTGTACATTTGTTATATGATATTTTTTCCATCTCATTAAGTTGTGGTAGAATTACCTGACCAGCAGCCTGTTCCAATAGGCCTTCAGTGACTATATTTGATAACAGTAATATAATGACTAAAATATCACCAGAAATGTGTCACTAAAGATCTTTTAGCCTATTATATTCTTTTTTTTCTACTTTTAACTTTCCATTCAGTATAGCCAACCAAATAGTAGAGACAGCAGTAGCAATTTCTTATTTCTCATGTAGCTGCGATTGTTCTTTTCTCATAAACCTCGAGCTCTACAACCCAGGAAACATTATATCCAGTTGTTCTACTCTGTGTCATCAAATGTCCGTAAGTCTTAATTTTCAAGGGGCTTTATTTACAATGCCTGTCTTTGTTAATGATTAGCCAAAGCCGTGGTTGGCAAATTAACAACAAATCGAAACATTTCATCTCTCACTCTTGAACCAATATTTTCAGATTTGCCATGTGATGTGATTTAGGTCAGAGCTATCAATTGAGATATTGTATTCACTAGGTTTTAGTTCAATTCAACTCTGCAAATCTTTTGAATGCCTGCTATTTGCAAGGCACCATGCCAGATGATGGGAGAGATATGGAGAGGAGTATAGCACTGGAAGGAAGCCTAGTAGGACAGATAAGACATGAACCTAGTAACTGCAACATAAGGTAGAACATAACTGCCAAAAGAAAAAGTTACAAATATCGTGCTATGAGATTTAAGAGGAAAGATCTATTACATCCAGTTGGAAAGACTGGGAGATGGTGTTAAAGTTGGTCCCTGACAGCTGAGTATAAATTTGAGAGTTCAGGGTAATGGGGAGAGTATTCAAGATGAGAGGCCCACAGAAGCGAGAGTGGGGAAGTGAGAAAGTAAGGGGTGGAATCAGAATCAGCAAAGTGCTCTTGTTTGGCAGGAGCACAGGACATTGAGACAGGATTGTGGGTGAAAAGGCTGGAAAGGTAGGACATTTGAAGATGCTGAAAATCTGCCTTAAAATATTAAAAATGTTGAGGGTGGAAAGCCTTCCAGTCTTGAAGTCATAAGTCTATTCTCTGGGATAGACACTGGAATTTGCCTTTGGGGCCAGAATGCTAAATCAGGTTTTATAAACATCTCTTCAGTGGGCCTTTTAATTGTGTAGGTATAAGGGCAAGTAAGTGCTCACTGTTTTTCTTAAAGAAGGCCAAAATGCAATGAAGTAACCCAAATGCAAATGCTTTGAACAGTCTATTTAGTAATGTAAATTGGGTGTATCTTAAGCTCAGCTATGCTCCTGCAGAGTTATAATTTTTTCCTCAATCTAGATTTAGAATTTCTTATGTCTGAAAATTGTTGGTTGGTCTTGGGAGATGTGATGATTGATTCTTGCCCAAGCATTTGTTTACAGGAGATCAGGAATGAAAACCTGGCTGTAGTAGGGTGTGAAGAACTATTCTTCTCGTGACTACATGCTGGAGGAAAGGCTATAAAGGAATTGTATTTGGCTTGTGGTAATGCTTCCAGGCTGCATTCTTGGTGGCCCACATGTGGTGTAATATAAAACTAGACAGTCTAACTTTAGTAAATGTGGTCTGGGAAGACTGGACCTGCTGAGCCATGGAGCCTGATTAATACTTAAAAGTAAGGTTCCCAGGTAAGGGAACGGGTGTCCTTAGTATCTCTCATCCTGGGAAGTCAATCCTCCTATCCTAAACCAGGAAATGAGGACACTGAGGACAATGGTTTACTCTCTCCAGGCCTGGGTACCCTGCTGGTTCTGAACTCCCTACCATGGACATTATGGGAGCATTTATGATGGAGTGAACTGACACTTCCATACGGAGGTGGGAACCACTTTATTTAAAGACTCTGAGGTCATGTGTTAACCTGTGGGCTCTAAGAGTAGCAACTTTTAGTAGCAGTTTGACATCATTCTCTGTGTTATGTTTGTGTTACCCTCAAACATTGAATGAAGTTCTGTTAAAAAGCTGCAGCCTGGCCTCAGGTGTGCTGTGAGGAATTAAGAAACAACCATTCAGGGTTTGGAGTGAGAGGCCATGGTACTGCAGGGCACTTTCTCAGAGGCCTGAGAGGATCTGAGTGGTGACTGTCAGTAGAGAGCTGGGCCTTCTCTTGAAGCGTGCAGTAGCAGAAGTAGCAGCCATGTGGAGGGCAGTTAAGTCAGCCAGACAGACAGAACTGGAAGGACCGGTTCCAGATCACACATGAGGCAGTGCCCTGGGGAACTGTGAAAAATAACCTGGGGAAATAATGAGAGAAACCCAACTGAAGGACGTTCCATAAACAACTAGCCTATACTCAAGAATGTGAATTTTATAAAAGGCAAAGAGAAGCTGAGAAACCATTCTAGAGTAAAGGAGACAAGAGACATGACAACCAAAGAAATGTGTAATCCTGGATTTACTCCTGGATCAAAGAAATAAATGTCATAGAGGACATTTAATTATTGGGAAAATTGGTAAAATTTGAAATGGGATGTATGTTGGATAATAATATATCGTTGTTAGATTTCCTGAATTTGGTTAGAGAATTGTGGTTATGTAAGCAAATGTTCTTGTCCTTAGGAGGTATTTAGAGATTTAGGAGATATGATCGAGTATTTAGAAGTGAAAGTTCATGATACCTGCAACTTACTCTCAAGTGATTGAACCAAAAAAATTAGTAATAGTAATGTGTGTGTGTGCACATCTGTTTATGTGTATGTATATGGAAAGGGAGAGAGAAGAAAAGCAAATATGGCACTGAAAAGCAATGATTTCATGAGTGAGGACTCAATGCAAAATAATTTATTATCAAAAGTGTGACTTTATTTAGATGTATCAAATAGTATATCTTAGTAAGGCCTGGACATACAGGTGACTTCATTTGGTAATCACCTTGGTAAGGATTAAGATATCATATCATCATATGTTTATAACACTTGGTGCTGCATTCATAAGAACTCTAATAAACATGCATACCACATAATAATGTATCCCTTTTCCTTTTTGTGATTTAGAGATAGAGCTTTCTAATTGCTTCGTTTCATGTTATGATGCAGAACAGGTATGCTGATTGGCATGCCTGGTTCACTTGGTACCCTGAAAACATACCAACTTAACTCATTTTTGCATCTTTAACATCTAATAATATCCTAATAATGGTGCTTAATGAATTAATTAACTAAATGAATTGAAAAGCTGTATAAATAGTGCTTAAAGAGCCAATGAACTCTATGAGATATGCAGCATGGACAAAAAGGACACCTGATGAGGTCACCACTACACTTAGTTACTAACAAGTCAGATAAAAAGAAGTAAACAAACACAGTGTTAGTAGCTTTTCACAAGGCACCCAGCAAAGTCTCCCGTATCACTCCATGAGGTCTTTGGGAAAACTAGGCTAGGCCAGGTGATGATACAGCTGGGTGGATTTGCCCGTGGTTGATGGCTCTTACCAAAGAGTGATATAAACCTGAAGAGAAGAATATGGAGCCATTGTTCTGCCTTCCCACTTCAAAATTTTATGAACAAATTGAAAAAGACTTTTGATGGTAGTCTGACAAAATATGACTTCTCATTAGAAGAGATAAGAAATATGTTTCATGATGGATTCAGAACCCAAAATATGTTTCATGATGGATTCAGAACAGACCAGAAAAACAGGTCTAGGACCCTTAAATTTTTTGCCTATGTGTAATCTTCAAAATAGTCATGATTGTTATAGACTACATGATCTGATTCATGTAGAAAAAACAATAAAGCTTAAGTACTCTAGTACAGACTAAAAGCAAGGAAAATGTTAAGCTACCCATCTAACAATATATTAGAGATGTTTTCCTTCTACGGAAAGAGAGTTTGTGCTGTAAATCCTATAGTATGTCCCTATGTTATACTAAATATGCATGTGATATAGTAAGAATTTAACTCAATTTCTGGATGTCTCAGTTTTATCATTTTGATAAATAGTTGAAACTACCTTTTGGTGACAAAATACAAGCTTTATCTCTGAATTTTTTGCTAAGCTTTTAAATTATACACAGATTTTTGCATTCAAAATTAAAAGTATTTCCCCTGAAACAGTTGATTACTCAAACTTTCCCCTTAGTGTTTAATTAAAATTGACGTGGATGTTTGAATAGCATTGTGCCTTAAACAAAAATTTATTTGGCTTCTGTTCTCATGGAGACTTGTAAGTTATGTTGAGTTGAAAATATATGTTGTCTCAGGTGTTGTGCTCAACTGATGAATTGTTGAACACTACATCTGAAACTAATGATGTACTATGTATTGGCTAATTGAATTTAAATTTTAAAAAAAGAAAATATATGTTGCCTCAATGAAGAATATAGCATGTACTTCAGTGGGGCAGATACCTCTACAATCTTTCTACTCTTGGAATCTCAATAACAACCTTTATAGATATGAAAAAACCAAGTGAATCTATACAGTAATCTATGCATAAACAATCTAAGGAAACATACTTCTGGAATACATTAGTCCATCCTTACTTTGGGTTTAACTTTGCAAAGGAAAAGTAACTGCTGAGGCAGCATCCCAGTGACTCTTGGCTCAACGCCAGTAGTTATCAGCTTTTATGTGCTCGCATGAAACTTGTACTGGGTAGAATAGCATCACCCCCAAATTCATATCTTTCCCTGAATCTCAGAATGTGGCCTTATCTGGAAAAGCATCTTAACAGATGTAATTAGTTAAGATGAGGTCATACTGGAGTAAGGTTGGCTCTAAATCCAATCTAACTAATGTCCCTGTAAGAAAAGGAGCAGAGAGGGGTGCCTGGGTGACTCAGTCTGTTAGGCTTCCAACTCTTGGTTTCTGCTCTGGTGGTGATCTCAGGGTTATGAGATTGAGCCCCTCATCAAGCTCTGTGCTCAGCATGAAGTCTGCTTGACATTCTCTCTCCCTCTCCCTCTGCTCCTGCCCCCACTCATGCTCGCTCTCTAAAATAAATAAATAAAATCTTTAAAAAAAGAAGAGACACAGACATGCACACAGAGGGAAGATGATGTGAAGACAGAGACATGCAAAGAGAAAACCTTGTGATGATGGAGGCAGAGGTTGGAGCGATGCATCTACAAGCCAAGGAATGCCAAGGATTGCCAGCAATATCAGAAGCTAGGTGTGGAAGAGATTCTCCCCGAAAGCCCTAGAGAGAGCCTGGCCTTGCCAACACCTTAATCTCAGACTTCTAGCCTCCAGAACTGTGAGATAATCAATTTCTATTATCTTAAACCATCCACTTTGTGATACTCCATTATGGCAGCCCTAGGAAACTAATACAAAATCTGAGGTGTCTATGGAAAATGAATTTATCTTAGCGATTGGTGAAAAATGCAAATTCAAGGTGCCTCAAGGGTTTTATAAAGTTCTGATGAGGCTTCACAGAACAATAGATAAAGTCTCCCAACTTGCCTCTCTCTGGCTGGTCGTGCCCCACTGTAGTCTCTTCTCCCCTTGGCAGCCAAGGTGATCATTCTAAAGCCTAAATCTCATTCCTCGTTCCTCTGCAAAAACCACATCAACTGTTTGCCCCATTGCCCTCAGGATAAATCCCTAGTTTCTCAGTGTGAGGTCTTCCAGATCTGTCTACATCTTATGTCACCTTATGACAACCCTACAACCATCTATGTTTCCAAGTACTCCTGCTCTTTCTCCCATCTGCCCTTTGTGCTTTTATCCCCTCTGCCTGGAGTACTCTTCTTCCTCCTCTTTTCCTGGTGCATCCAAATACCCTTTCTCCTGGCTAATGCTCCTCATTCCTGGCTTGGACCTCTCTTCCTAAGAGGCCTTCCGCCCCACCCCCAAGTGATCTCTGTGCATTCTATGCTTTGCCCAACATTGCTCATCCCTCTGTTGTACTTGCTTGTTTATTTGTGTAGAAAGCAGGAATTTTACTCTTCACTACTCGGGTGGAAAAAATGTCACATTCCATTATTTCTAAAATTAAAACTAAATGTGCTTCTTATTCTCATTCTCCTGAATCATAAGAATTCAATCTATGGACTTCTTCCCTCCCCCATACACACCCATGAGATCACCCAAGAATTCTGAATTCATGCACTATCAGAAACTGGTTCTCTATCTGCATGATGTGACAGTTGCCTGCTGACCTGTTGGGTATTGATCATCTGGTAAACTCAGGGACCACCCCCCACTGCAGCAACCCCCTCCACCAGCTGCAGGAGAACACAGAGGCTTCATAGCCACTGAAAGCCTCAGCATGGATTGGCCAGTCTGGATCGACTCCCCACCTTATATGTCCCACTTCATCATATACAGCAACCCCTCAAACTCTGTACTTTCATGTACATCTCGGGAAACCTCTGCTCTTTCCTCCCCCCTTGCACATGTATACAGATAGGCATTCCTGTCCTTCCACCTTAAGTCTCTATTCCTTTTTTTTTTTTTTTTAAGATTTTATTTGACAGAGAGAGACACAGCGAGAGAGGGAACACAAACAAGGGGAGTGGGAGAGGGAGAAGCAGGCTTCCTGCTGAGCAGGGAGCCCAATGCAGAGCTCAATCCCAGGACCCTGGGATCAGGACCTGAGCTGAAGGCAGATGCTTAATGACTGAGCCACCCAGGCGCCCCTTAAGTCTCTATTCCTTCCCCTGAATCAAACCAGAATATCTCTCCTCAGTCTACTAGCAGTATAAAGATGCATGCTGACCTGCTGGGTACTGATTCTCTGGCGAACTCAGGAGCCACCCTTAATATCATGTGACATAGCACGGGTACAAGGTGCTTAGACATTATGAGTACAATATAGGGCTCTCCATCTAGGTAGAAATGGAAAAAGATCTTGATTCTCATTATGCCACATTCCCCAAAGCTGGAATACAAATACGGTTAATTTTCTGAAAACAACCTATTATACAGTTTTTCTTCCCCACTAAGAGTAGAAGATTCTGGAGGGGCGCCTGGGTAGCGCAGTCGTTAAGCGTCTGCCTTCGGCTCAGGGCGTGATCCCGGCGTTCTGGGATCGAGTCCCACATCGGCTACTCCACTGGGAGCCTGCTTCTTCCTTTCCCACTCCCCTGCTGTGTTCCCTCTCTCACTGGCTGTCTCTCTGTCACATAAATAAATAAAATCTTTAAAAACAAAAAGTTTGAGAAGGAAAATGCCATGTTCACCACAAAGTATTCACTCTGCAGTACGTGTTTTAACCATTATACTGTACAGGGATATAGCAAACTATCTTTAGAAAGTGGACAAACTTGCTAGTAATTAAATAGCATAGATTAGGGGTAAATAGCACAGAATTAGACCAATCTGGATTTGAACACATGCCCTGCTATTTATAAGTTTGTGACTTGGATGTATCCAGAGTATTTGACAACCAGAGTGGATCATTATTTTTAACTTTCTCTCCTCTATACAACGGTTATTTTCAGTAATATTCATGTAATAATAAGTAAATGATCATTATTTTCTCAATTCTTTAATTTTAAAACAACTAACAATTTTACAAAGTAAATTTCAAAGCTAAAGGTATTCACATTCATCCAAATATTTAATGAATGAACTAAAATTTGTAGTTACTAAACAAAAAGATGATACCACACAGTTGGCATCTGTTTTATTAATTATAATCTTAAAGAAAAACAAAAACTCCAAGTTTTTCATGTAGAATGACAGCATCAGTAACTCAAGTTCTGTTCTTTGTCTTTACAATCATATACTATCATTGTTCATTTCAAATTTAGTATTTAAACACAAGTGTATGTAATAGTACAGGGGTTCAAGATATGAATTGCAGTCAAAGCAAACTTAAACAATTTCAAACCATCAAAAACTTATTCTCTAAACAAATTAACTTCCGGGTAGAATCCAATGTTTATTAAAGGAAAAGTAATTTGTAAAATGCTCTAATTTTGAGGCATACACTGTGTTATTAAAATCCAGTAATACCCACAATAGTTGCTTAAAACTTGGACAGAAAAAAAATGTTTTTTCGGGAAGGACTATTTTATCTCTGCCATTACTCAGCATTGTTGGTACATAATGACCTAAACACGCACACACACACAATACACACACACCCATGAAACATGTTCATAGGAGCACATTCTTAATTGCCAAAAAGCTGAAGCAACCCCAGTGGCCACTGATGGATGAATGGATAAACAAAATGTGGTATATCCATGCAATGAAATATTATTCAGCCTTTAAAAAAGGAGGGAAATTCTGACATGCGCTACAACATGGATAAACCTTAAAGACATTGTGTTAAGTGAAATAAGCCAGTCACAAAAGGACAAACCCAATTCTCTGAGGGACTTAGAGTAGTCAGATCCATTGAGACAGAAAATAACATGGTGTTTGCCAGGGACAGCGGGTAGGTGAGAGTGAGGGGTTATTATTTAATGGGTTCACATTTTCAATTTTGCAAGATGAAAAGAGTTCTGAAGATGGATGATGGTGATGGTTGCACAACAATGTGAATGTACTTAATGCCATGGAGCTGTACATTTAGAAATGTCACGTGTATTTTTACGACAAATTTTTTAAATGCTTTAAAAAAACAAGGTAGTCAGACTTTTAGCTAGTTTTTGGTGGGTTTTTTTTTTTTTTTTTTAGATTTTATTTAGAGAGAGAGCACACAAGCAGGAGGGGCAGAGGGTGAGGGAGAGAGAGAATCTCAAGCAGACTCGGTGCTGAGTGCAGAGCCCAACACATTACTCGATCTCACGACCCTGAAATCATGACCCAAGCCAAAAATCAAGAGTCAGATGCCCAACCGACAAATGCACCCAGGTGCCCCTTAGCTAGTTGTATTATATTTAAATTATCTGCAGACAGTGCATCTCCTTACTACCAGAACTCAAGGCAGACCACATCCACCCCCATCCCTTGTTCTTCTGGACTTTGGGAGTTTTTTTACTTAACTTCTTGGAATCTGTTTCCTTATTCTCAACATGGAGATGGAGTCGTTGAAAGAGTTAAATAACTATCCTTGGCATATAGTAAATGCTTACCAGTGCTATTGTTGTATTAATATTTAAATGCCATTTAGGTGACATGACATCAATTAAGTTGGGGAAGTGATAGAAGTAATGTTGGCAGAACCAGAAACTGGAAGCATAATTCATAGGTTCTTTCTTTAGGAGAGAAATCTGATAGTCTGTAACAAAGTATAGTGTGCAATTTTAACTTACGATTTCACTCCAGTGAATAAATGTTCCTATGAGGATCCAGGCCCACCCCACTGCTCCTAGTGACCACCCAATCCCAAGCAAGCATCCTGCCCATCCTTGTAAGAGTCAGCCTAGCAAATTCAAGGTGCTCCCTTCAGCTAAATAGCACCTGACCAGTAAACTGAAGTACCAGCCCAGTAACATTATCCACATCTTTTCTGATCTACTTCTAGCTCTCCTAGCAAAGGTTGGGAAACTAGAAGTTAACATGGAGTAATAATAATGTGTAGCTATCATTAGGGCTTCCTCTCTTGTAAAGTTAAGTTCTAATGATAATTTTTAGAATATTTTTCTGGGTGGAATTTATTCATTCTCAGAGGCAGCTTCTGCTTCTGCAGTATGAAGGAAGTTGTGCTTGTTCCTCCAGAGACAGGATATCACTGACCACATCTGACATGACAACACAGAGAGGAAACTCAGTACCTTTGGTAAATGTATGAGACCAGCTGCTGCTACAAGAGTTTAAAAAAAAAAAAGTAGTAGGATAGAATAAAAAAAAAAAACCACTATAATGTACAGAGCACACATCACACAAAATAATTATTGCAGTGTTTTTAATTTTAAAATTAAGGACTAGAAACTTAATATCCTCTGGATATTGTTGTTTTTATTAATTGTGAAAAACATTTATTCCGCATCCCAGCATAAGAGGCAAGCTATTTCAAACCTAAGTTTTATTATAAATGACAACTACTGATGGGAATTCTGAGATTCAAAAGCAGTAATGTCACCAGAATTTAGCAGGAAATTTACTTTTTTCTAAAGAGCATATTTTTTAAAAAATACCAAGCCTTATTTTTCAAAAGGCAATAAAGACAAGTGGTATAAAGAAATTATCTTCAGAGTCTTATTTGACACACTACAAACAACTATCCACAGTGAATCTAGGCAGAAGTTTTGAATAGAAGGACATTTTAAAAGGTTTCCATTTGCATGACAAGACGAGTTTTCAGCCCACCACCACCACCACCACCACCACCATCACCATACATCTCTTTTCCTGAATGTTGGTGTAGGGGTAGAAGGGAATGTTTTGAAGTGTAAGTCAAGTTTGGAGAATAGACAGAAATTACATTAATCTTAGGCACAAGTTTCTTACTAACAAGAGGAGGAAAAGGAAGGAAGAAAGGAAAAGAGATAGAAGACAGAAATTAATCAATCAATTCATTAACAGGCATACTTCGTTTCATTGTGTTTCACTTTATTACACTTCCCAGGTGTTGCATTTTTTTACAAATTGAAGGTTGTGGCAACCCCGAGTGGAAGTCTATCAGTGCCATTTTTTTTTCTGACAGCATTTGCTCACTTTGTGTCTCTGGGTCACATTTTGGTGATTCTCATAATATTTCAAACTTTATTATATTTGTTATAGTGATCTGTGATCAGTAATCTTTGATATTACTACTGTAACTGTTTGGGGGGCCACTCTGGTGCCCATATACGATGGTGAGATTAATCGATAAATGTTATGTGTGTCCTCAACCACTGAGAGGCAGTTCCCTGTCTCTCTCCCTCTCCTCAGGCCTCCCTATTCCCTGAGACACAAAAATATTGAAAATAGGCCAATTAGTAACCCTACAATGGTCTCTAAGTGTTCAAATGAAAGAAAAAGTCTACTGATGCAGCAAACTTCATTGCTGTTATTTTAAGAAATTGCCACAGCTGCTCCAACCTTCAGTAACCACCACACTGATCAGTCACCAGCCACTGAGGCAAGACTCTCCACCAGCAAAAAGAGTAGGAGTGGCTGAAAGCTCAGATGATGGTTTAGCATTTTTTAGCAATAAATTATTTTTAATTCAGATATGTACGTTGTTTTTTAGACATAATGCTGTTGCACGCTAAATAGACTACAGTAAAGTATAAACATAACTTTTATATGCACCGGGAAACCAAAAAGTTCATTTGCCTCATTTTATTGTGATATTTGCCTTATTGTGGTGGTCTAGAACCAAACCTGCCATGTCTGCAAGATGTGCCTGCAAAAGACCTAAGATGTCTTTTAAATCCTTGTTATTCAAATCATGGTCCAGCAACTACAGGGGTTTGAATCTCCTGGGGACTTGATAAAAATGCAAACTTTCAGCTTTACCCACACCCAGACCTATGGAATCAGCATCTGCATTTTCATAAGATCCCCGAGGTGGTTTGTAGTGTTTTAAAATATAAGCAGCTGTGTTCAGAACCGTGCAAGGCCAGATAGTGGCAGGGCCTCAGCCACTCTCCTCCACACTTGGATCTAGTGCCCCAACCGGAGAAACAGAGACGGCCCCGATTAAATACATGCCAGACTCAGGAGTCGGGGCAGTTAGCAGAGCTGAGAGAGGACACAGGCACGGGGCCCAGGAGAGGCAATATTCCAACCACATGGAAGGCACAGCAGAAGGCATAGGCCATGGGTCTGAGACCTGTGCCCAGGGATGTGGCTAGAAACCAATCCCAAATCCCTTCTGCTCTGAGGACTCCATGGTTAGAAATCACCTCTAGGAGCCAAAGGATTGAGTAATACATTCACTGTGTGTCTGCCTGGCTATCAGGGAAGCCGTTTTGTTGTGAATTCTGTCCCTTACATGAAAGGGCTTTGGAAATGAGGTTACTCTTAAAAGCATCAAGTAAAATTATTAAAATAAAGCCAGTTGACAAAGGAAGCTTTGCTGAAGTAACAGAGGTTTTAGAATGGAGTGCATCAGAAGGTTGTTGACTACTTGTGAAGCAGTAGTCACAGAGGAATAGACAACTCATGATCAAGGACAGGGCCACTGATGTCTACTCCAACAGACACATCTACCAATAAACCTGAACTCATGAAATCCCGTTGTCGAATGCCGTCTACAGCAGCCCTGTATAAAGGAGGCCCATAATAACAAAAAAGTAAGCCCTCCATTCCTCCTGACGAAACAAGACATTATTCTACTGATGATTAATTCAGACACACAGAAACAGAAATGCTTTATAGAGGACAGTTAATCAAATGGTACTTCAGCACATGAGTTCCAATCCATCAGTTTTGACATAACCAAGATAAATAAACTGAAGTTCTGTTAGACAAGGAAAGATGCTGATACAATTTAAAATAATTTATTTTACAAAAAAAAAATATAAAACTCTCCCTTTTCTGGAGGGCCTTGGAGCCTCCCACCATGAGAACACAGGCCCAAATCCATGTGGTTAAGAATCCCGTGAGCAGTACGAGGTTGGCTCCATTGTCAGAGTAACCAAACATGCTGAATGGAACATCCTTTGTTTACCTTAATCCAAGGCTAGATTTCTCTTCATAGTGAGAAAAAAATCATTTTAAGTAGAATGCTATTTGCAAGGGATAGAATGGCAGGCATCTTAGAGAAAGATCCCTTCCAAAAACCAGAGTGCACCACGAGTTGTTGGAATCTGCTTCTCCCTTCATTTTTGGCATTAACCAGCTTATTGTCCTTGTCTAGACAAGTGCTATGGGCTGTGTAAACAGTGAATTGCTACATAAAGCCTCTATTCATCCCGAATGAAAATGTGTCAATGTGCAGCCTTTTAAGGTCCAAGAGGGGCCTTTGTGCAGAGAAAGAACTACTTATAGTTACTTTGGTTTTAAACTAATATTTACTGATTAACGTTACAAACTTTAAAGCCTGATTTCCTTACATTTTAAGTGCAATTTACAAGTCATGTTATTCTATTTATAATTCTAATAAAATATGAATCACTTTTATTTCTTCTTTTACTAATATTTGACTAACTCAAGCTAAAGAGGCTTACTTTTTTTTGTGAGAATCATTCCCATTTACAAATGTAGTTAATCCTCCAAGTTATTTAGTCACTTCCTTAAATACATTCCTTAACTACACCTGCAAATTTCATGTATTTACTGTTCTCTTTTAGGACTTCAAATGTTTGGCAGGGTAAACTCAACAATCCTTAGAAGCAAAATGATTCCATAAGTTAATAAATTTAACACACATACATAAATAGGCTCAAAGTTATCCTAAAAATTTAAGAACTATTCATAAAATTAACCAGATTCTATCCCTATCAATTTAAAATTATAGGTCTGAAATCAATACTGTGGATAAATTTGAAAGCACATGGGTAATCTGTTTTAAGCATTTCACTTTAAATAGCAAATATAAAAGACTACCCAATGATTACTTATTCCTATACTTTACACAACAGTATTATTTGTGGGTTGGTTAATTTTATTATATCCACATTTAATTATAAAACTCCATATGGTTGAAAGGACACTTAGCTAGACAAAAGTGGAGTCGTAACATCCCAGACAAGTCGAGGTGATTGCACTGACCCTGAGACCCTGAGACGACGGTTGCTTATCAACCAGAGATCCCAGACATGGACATAGCCCTGAGGATACATACTTGCAAAGAGAAATGCGACACGAGAGAATTCTAATACTTGTTCCCTGGGCTTGGGTTATCTTTTTTTTTTTTCCTTCAGCTTAATTTTTTTTCATGATTATGGCTTGGTTTTGGTAGATGAAATTCTGCAAACCTCCCCTCACTCTCCTCGTTAACCCTGGCTGAATTAAACTAATCCCTTCTTTGCATGATTAAGTCTGCATTCCTTTTAGATCTTTCTCAACAGCTTTCCAGCCCTCCTGATGTCATCTCTTGGATCATAAATTCTTCTCAATCCTCTGCTGGCTCTGTGACTACAAATCTAAAAGTCATACCAATGGCAAAACGTTATAATGATCATTTGTATACTCTAAATAGAATCTCTGAATACCTGCAGGTAGATGATTAGAGAGGTTAAGAGAATTTACCAGTACCATTTACTAGCTGTATGATGTTGGGTTGTGTAATATAATGAATTAATGGCCCCAAAGCCATTGTCTTTCCTCCTTGTCTTTTTCAACCATAGAAACTCCAGAGCTAAGATATTTATTTCAAACTCCTGTAAGATGAGAGTGATCATGGACCCAGTTCTTGCCAATGAGAAGGAAATGGAATTTACAAGGAAGATATTCTGGGGAAAGGTTTTTTAAAGGAATAAACTTGGCTTATATCCCTTTCAGCCCATCTTCTACTCTTCTATCCTCCAAGAAACAATCTCTAAAAGTCTAGAAGGATTTTGCAATTCTGAGGCCAAATGCTGCACACTAAGGATGGAAGAGAACAAAAATGAAAGGAGTACCAGTCCTCTTGATTTCTGTTAACATGAAAGAAAGAAAGAAAGAAAGAAAGAAAGAAAGAAAGAAAGAAAGAAAGAAAGAAAGAAAGAAAGAAAAGAAGGAAAGAAAAGAAAGTGCTAGATGTTTCAGCCTATGATAATCAGGTTTTCTGTTTCTGTTACTGGTCTCTATTCCCATTCTTAATTGAAGCAGGCAAGTTACTTATTCTATCTATGCCCTAGTTTTTTCACATATGAAATAAAGATAATCTAAGTATCTATCTCAAAAGAATATGAAGATTATATCAAATAATAAAGGGAAAAGATCTGGCACGTTGTAAGTGCACAGAGTTGCCTATCATTCTTGTCATTGTCATCATCACTATCATTATCACAGGCAAGAGACTGAGAAGACAAATGTGGAAAGTGTGCAAAATATAATTTTATTTCCTGACTGCCCAAAGTAGACCAATTTGAGTCTCTGTCATCTGATTTACACAAACATTCCAGTGACCCAATACAATAATGTACTGGTACTTACTAGTATAATGTACATGTACAAAATTTTCTACAACATTGCTGTTCCTACAATATTACTATAGTCAGCCAGGAGGGCATGTTAGTGAAAAAATGCTTATGGGATGCCTGGGTGGCTCAGCTGGCTGAGTGTCTGCCTTTGGCTCAGGTCATAATCCCAGGGTCCTGGGATTGAGTCCCACATTGGGCTCCTTGTTCAGCTGGAGCCTGCTTCTCCCTCTGCCTGCTGCTCCCCCTGCTTGTGCTCTCTCTCTCTCTGACAAATAAATAAAATCTAAAAAAAAAAAAAAAACCCAAAAAACAAAAAAAAAGATGCTTATACTAAAACTAAGAAATTTGTATTTGTATTCTATTTTAATTTTTTTATTATATTAACAATACATATTCTTTAAACAAAATTTGGAAAATAACTAAAAGATCAGTTGTTAAGACTTTGCTTATTTTCTTCTAGCCTTTTCTCTGTTAATATATAAAATATAGGTACTCAAAAACCCCATACATATACATGATATACAAAATTGGTGCTCTACTGAAAATATTTTTTTAAATATTTTATTTATTTGAGAGGGGAAGAGAGAGACAGCATGCAAGCATATGCACAAGTTGGGGGGGAGGGGCAGAATGAGAGGGAGAAACAGACTCCTCCCTGTGCCAGAGCCTGACATATGGCTTGATCCCAGGACCCTGGGATCGTGACCTGAGCCAAAGGCAGATGCTTAACCAACTGAGCCACCCAGGTGTCCCTAAATTGTAATTTTATCAGCTGTTATGTCATGACCACTTTCTTATGTAATTAAATATTCTTCAAAAATGTGATGACTGTTGGGAAATTCCACTTCTAGAATGAAGGAAGAATTTGCTCCATGGACCCAAGCCCCAGCAAAACAACTATAGCTTGTTGAAATTATAAAACAAACAACCATTTTAAGTCTTTGGAAATTGCCCTAAGTGCATATAGCAAATGAAGAAACACTTATTCAAAAAAATCTACTAAATCTCCATAAGAACAGCAAGTGGCGTTGGAGTCATGACCCATTCTCTTCCTCCTCACCCCCACCTTCCAGCAAGATGTTCCAATCTGCCGAGTATGGCCAAGGGGCTGCCCCTACCCTCAGCAAATAGTCAAGGGACTGGGTCCCTCCCTGAGAGAAGAAGGCCCACCAGAATTTCTCATCCTCCCAGATCCAAGTTGCAGAAGCTAAATTCCTGGTGAGTAAGAGGGCAGAGACTCCCTTCATCCATTGAGCCTCCACACACATGGTGGAAGCTGTACTCTAGGGATGGCAAACCAAGAGTACTGGGATTCCAACTGACCCCACTGGAGAACACCCTCCCCCCACCCCTTGCGGTGTGTTACTCTGATAAAAGTGGACCCTTGCCCCTGCCCCCAGCTCTGGAAAAGTGGCTAGGTGGCAGGCACTCCATAAGACAAGAGAACTCTGAAGTACTGCCCAAAGGAACTAACTTTATTTGAAACAAAGAGCCTGTGGGTGCTCTTGAAAACAATAGAGAATTTGGTGGGAAGTGGTTAAGAGAAAGCTGGTAGCTCCATGAGAGCAAGAAGGTAAATCTTCATCAGCTAGTTTACCAGAGAAAACAACAGTTATGAGCTCCTGGGTTTCAGAAAAAACTTCAAAAACTGGTCTCAAAAACTACCTCTGCAAAGGATCTTGGATGTAGTTGAGTTAGACTATGGAGCAATTTATGCCCCAGGACATTGCTGAAAACAATAAACCAGTCAGCCAGCAATTAATGGAAACTAACAGCTACTTGTGATACCAACAGAGGCAGATGGTGCAATAGAGAGATTAAGAGAAGAGACAGTTAAAGAGTGCCCTGCTAAACCTACTATCATCCCAGGGACTGTGCACATGCTCAAGGATGTGCCCTCTGAGAGGCAACATCACAGGCTTCACACTGTAGGAAAATGGACTTGATTAATATAGTCCAGCCAAGTTATGAAATAAATAGGCAAACAACAACAAAAACAAGACCCTGGGATGAGGGACAACAGTATCCTAAGTTGCTATAATTTACTACCTAAAATTCCAGTTTTGAACAACAACAACAAAAAATAAGACATGAAAAGAGAGAGAAAGAGTGAGAGAGAGAAATAGAAAGAAACAAAAAGATAGAAAAGAAAAGAAAGTACATCCTATATGTGGGGAAAAACAGGCACAGAAGCTGCCTATGAGAGTACCCAGTACATCAGATTTAACAGATGAAGACTTCAAAGCATCTATTATAAATATGTTGAAAGAAATAAAAGAAACCTTGCTTAAAGAAGTATAGGGAGGTAGAATGACAATGTTTCATCAAAGAGAATATCAAAGAGAGAAGTTGTAAAAAGAAAAAAAACCAAATCAGAATTCTGGAGTTGAAAAAATAATAATTGGAGTGAAAAATTCATTAGAATTAGCAGATTTGAAGATAGGTCAATAGAGATCATAGAATCCAAAGAATAGAACAAAGAAAATGAAGCAAAATGAACAGAGCCTCAGAGAAGCGTGGGACACAATTAAGCACACCAACATATGTGTAATGGGAGTATCAGGAGAGGAGAGAAAGGAAGAGAAAAGAATACTCAAAGATGGGGTGCCTGGTTGGCTCAGCCAGTTAAGCATCTGCCTTCAGTTCAGGTCATGAGCTCAGGGTCCTGGGATCCAGTCCCACGTCAGGTTCCCTGCTTAGCAGGGTGTCTGCTTCCCTGTCTGCCCGACCCTCACTTGCCTTTGCACTTGCGTGCATGCTCTCTCTCTCTGAAATATATAAAATCTTTTAAAAAAATACATAATGACTGAATACTTCCCCAAATTGAAGAAAATATGAATTGCTAAGAAGCTCATAGAATATCAAGTACAATAAACACAGAGAGATCCACATTCGGAAATATCATAGTAAAAATGCTGGAAGACAAGAAGAATGGCAAATAAGAATATGAAAAGAAACATTTTGTAAGCAGCAAAAGACTCATCATTTAAAAGGGAACCCCAATAAGATAAACAGCTAGCTTCTCAGCAGAAACAAGAGGCCAGAAAGAAGTGGGATGGCATATTCAAAGTGCTGAAAGAAAACAGATTAACTAAGAATGTTATATCCAGCAAAAATATTTTTCAAAATATAAAACAAAATAAAGATATTCACAGATGAATGAAAACTGAGAGAATTTGTTAGAAGACCTGACTAACAAGAAATACTAAAGGAAGTTCTTCAAGATGAAAACAAGTGACCCCTGATAGTAATTCAAATCCACATGAAAAACAAAGAGTAACAGTAAAGGTAATAATGTGATTATAAAGTGCACTCTAAACGCATATTTCTTCTCCTTTCTTCTCTTAACTGATTTTTAAAGTAACTGTATAAACAATATACGTATATATGTTTCGGGACCTGTAACATATATAATAGTTTTTTTTTTTAAGATTTTATTTACTTGAGAGAGGGAGAGAAAGAGAGAGCATGAGTGAGGGGAGGGGCAAGGGAGAGGCAGACTCCCCGCTGAGCAGGGAGCCAGATGCAGGGCTCCATCCCAGGACCCTGGGATCATGACCTGAGCCGAAGGCAGACACTTAACCCACGGAGCCACCCAGGCACCCCTGGACCCATAACATATAGAAATGTAATATATTTTGACAATAACAGAACAAAGAAAGCGGGTGGGTACAAAGCTGTATTAGAATAAGGAAGTGACACCAGATGGTAATTCAAATCCACTGGAAAAAAAGAAGGGAACCAAAAGTGGTAAATAAGAAAGTTTACATAGCAAACTCTATAAATACATACCTGTTCTTTCTCCTTTCACCTTTTTTAAGACTTTCTTTTTTAGAGCAGTTTTATGTTTACAACAAAATTGGGAGGGAGGTACAGGGATTTTCCACATACTCCCCCAAGTACATGCACAGCCTCCGCCATTGTCAGTATCACTAACCAGAGTGGTACATTTTTTACCAAGGATAAACCTTCACCAACAAATCATAATCACCCAAAGATCATAGTTTACTATGTGTTTACTTAGTGTTCACCCTTGATGTTTACATTTTATGGGTTTGGAGAAATGTATAATGAAATATATACATTGTTAGGGGCACCTGGATGGCTCAGTTGGCTAAGCGTCTGCCTTTGGCTCAGGTCATGATCCCAGGGTCCTGGGATCAAGCCCCAAATTGGGCTCCCTGCTCAGGGGGGAGTCTGCTTCTCCCTCTCCCTCTGTCCCTCTCCCCACTCATGCGCTCTCGCTCTCTCTCTGAAGTAAATAAATAAATAAAATCTTTAAAAAAAAAAGAAATCTATCCATCATTATTATATCATATGGAGTATTTTCACTGCCCTAAAAATCCTCTGCTCTGCCTATTCATCTCTCCACTCCCTCCAACCCCAGGAACCACTGTTCTTTTTACTGTCTCCATAGTTCTGCATTTTCCAGAATGTCATATAGTTGTAATCATACAGTATATAGTCTTTTCAGATTGGCTTCTTTCACTTAACAATATGCATCTAAGATTTGTCCATGTCTTTTCTTGGCTTGATAGCACATTTGTTTTTAACACTGAGTAATATTCCATTGTCTGACCACATTTTATTTATCCATTCACTGACTGAAGGACATATTTGTTGCTTCCAAGTTTTGGCAGTTAAACATAAAGCTGCAATAAACATTGATGTGCACATTTTTGTGTGAATATAAGTTTTCAACTCCTTTGGGTAAATACCAAGAAGTATAATTGCTGAATCATATGTTAAATACATGTTTAGTTATGTAAGAAACTACCAAATTGTCTTTCAAAGTGGCTGTACCATTTTACATTCTCATCAGCAATGTGCGAGAATTCCTTTTGCTCCATATCTTCCCCAGCATTTGATGTTGTAGGTGTTCTAGATTTTGGCCATTCTAATAGCTGTGTCGTGGTACCTCATTGTTGTTTTCATGTGCATTTCCCTGATGACATAAAATATGGAGCATCTTTTCATATTCTCATTTGCCATCTGTATATCTTCTTTGCTGAGGCATCTGCTAAAGTCTTTAGTCCATTTTTTAATTGTATTATTTTCTTATTGTTGAATTTTAAGAGTTATTTGTATATTTTGGATAATAATCCTTAATCAGATGTGACTTTTGCAAATATTTTCTCCCAGTCTGTGCCTTGTCTTCTCATTCTCTTAACATTGTCCTTCACAGAGCAGAAATTTTAAATTTTAATGAGATCTACCTTATCAATTATTTCTTTCATGGATTGTGCTTTTGGTGTTTTTCAACCAAACTCCAAGTCATCTAGGTTTTTTCTTATGTTATCTTATAGGAGTTTTATAGTTTTGTATTTTACATTTAGGTCTGTGGACAAATTTTGAGTTAATTTTTGTGAAAGGTCTGTGTCTAGATTCATTGTTTTGCATGTGGATGTCCACTTTCACCTTCTTTAAAAAATATAAAATAATAAATAAAATCATAATTATAAGTGTATTGTTGAGTTTGTAACATATATAGATGTAATTTGTAAAATAATAATAGCACAAAAGGGGTGGAAGAAGGATTAGAGTTAAATAGGAATAACATTCCTGTATCTCACTGGAATTAAGTTAGTGTAAATCTGAAATAGATTCTAATAAGTCAAGATGCATATGATAAATCCTAGAACAGTCACTAAGAAATAACTCAAAAATTGGTGAAAAAATTATCAAAGGAATTAAAATATTATACTAGAAAATATGCACTTAATGCAAAAGAAAACAATAAAGAAGGAATAGAAGAACAAAGAAGAAAAGAGACCTATAGAAAGCCAAAAATAAAATGACAGGCATAAATTCAACCATATCAATGATAATATTAAAAGTGACTGGATTAAACAAACCAATCAAAAAGCAAAGACTGTGAGGCTGGCTTTAGAAAAACCAGATCCAACTTCTTGATGCTTACAGCACACTTTATTTTATTTTAGATTTATTTATTTATTTGTCAGAGAGAGAGGGAGAGAGAGCATGAACAGGGGGTGGTGACAGGCAGAAGGAGAAGCGGGTTCCTCACTGAGCAAGGAACCTGATGAGGGACTCGCTCCCAGGATTCTGGGATCATGACCCGAGCCAAAGGCAGACACTTAACCAACCAACTGAACCACCCAGGCGTCCCTACAGCACACTTTAGATTCAAAGATACAAATAGGTTGAAAGTAAGAGAATGGAAGAAGATATATCAATGGGTCAGAGAAAAATTCATGAGGAAATAAGAAAATACATCAATATGGATAAAAATGAAGATACAACACACCATTGCTTATGGAATGCAGCCAAAAAGTACTTAAGGGAAACTTACAGCTATAAATTCCTATATTCAAAAAGATGAAAGATTTCAAATCAATAACCTAAGCTTCCACCTTAAGGCATTGGAAAAAGAAAAAACTAAACTCAAAGCAGAGACATGGAATGAAATAATAACGTTTAGAGCAAAAATTAATGATATAGAGAACAGGAAAATAACAGAAAATTAAACAAAAAGTTTGTTTTTTGAAAAGATCTACAAAATTGATAAATCTTAAGATAGGTCAAAAAAAAAAAAAAGACTCAAATTACTAGAATCAGTAATGAAAGAGGGGACATTATTACTGACCAGAGAGAAATAAAAAGGATTATAAAGAAATGCTATGAACAGTTGTCCATCCAATGAGATGAAATGCAAAAATTCCTAGAAAAAAATAAACTAGCAAAACTAATTCAAGAAGTAATAGACTATTTGAATAGGCCTTTAACAAGTAAAGACATTGAATTAGAAGTCAAAACTACCCTGAAAGAACTTATGCCCTGCCTTCACTGCTGAATTCTACAAATTCTTAATAAACTCTTCCCTAAAATAGAACACATTTCCCTAACCATTTCATGAGACTAGTATTACCCTGATACCAAAACCAGACAAAGACATCACAAGGAAAGAAATATTACAGACCAGCATCTCTTATGAATATGGATGCAAAGATCCTTAACATAATAAACAAGCTGAACTCAGCAATATATAAAAAGAATTATACACCATGACAAGTAGGATTTACCCCAGTGATGTAAGATTGTTTCAGCATCCTAAAATGAACTCATATAATATATCAGTAGGGGAAAAAAGCACATCATTATCTCAATAGGTATAGGAAAAAAACATTTGGCAGTTTTCATGATAAAAACACTCAATAAAATACAATACTAAATCTGATAAAGGGACATTTATGAAAAACCCACAGCTAACATCGTGCTTAGTTATGAAAGATTGTATGCTTTTCCCTCTACAATCAGGAACAGGAGAAGAATGTCTGCTCTCAGCACTTCTGTTCAACATTTTACTAGAGGTTCTAGTCAGAGCAATAAGGGAAGAAAATTAAATCAAAGATACTCATATGGGAAAAGAAGAAATAAAACTTTACTCACAGATGACATAATATTGTATGGTGATGCTAAGGAAGTCACTAAGAAACAATGAGAACTAATAAATGAATCCAACAGCATTGTAGGATGCAAGATAAAGATACAAAAAAATTAATTTTGTTTCTATACACTTGCAATGAACAATCCAAAAGTGATATTAAGAAAACAGTTCCATTTATAATAGTTTCAAAAAGAATAATATACTTAGGAATAAATTTAACAAAAGGAGTCTAAAACTCTGAAAACTACAAAATATTATTTAAAAAAATTAAAAACTAAAAAATTGGAACAATATCCCATGTTCATGGATCAGAAGACTTAGTTCTGTTTAGTTGGCAGTACTCCCCAAAATGATCTAGAGAGTCAACAGAATCCCAGCTGATTTTTTCATAGAAATTAACAAGCTAATTGTAAAATTAACATGAAATTGCAAAGGGCCAGATTAGCCAAAACAGTCTTGAAGAACAAAATAGGAGCATTCACGCTCCCTGATTTAAAAACTTATTACAAAGCAACAACAATCAAAACAATGTGGTAATGTCATAAAGACACATATGTAGATCATTAGAATAGAATTGAGAGTTCAGAAATAAACTCATACACCTATGGCCAACTGATTTTTTACAAGGATGCCAAGACCATCCAATGGGAAAGAACAGCTTTTCAATAAATAGGGCTAGGTCAACAGGATAGCCACATGCAAAAGAACAAAGTTGGACCCTTACTTCACATCATACGCAAAAGTCAACAAAATGGATCAAAGACCTAAATGTAAGAGCTAAAACTATAAAACTTTTAGAGCAAAGGGCTAAATATTTATGACCTCAGATTTAGCACTGAAACCACTAGCAACAAAAACATAGATAAGTTGCCCTTCACCAAATTAAAGATTTTTGTACTTCAAAATTAAAGATTTTTGTACTTCAGAGAACACTATCAAGAAAGTGAAAAGACAACCCACAGAATGGGAGGAAATATTTACAAATTATGTATCTCCTAAGGTGTTTATACCTAGAATATATAAAGAACTCTTACAATTCAATAATAGAAGACAACTCAATTTAAGAAAGAGCAAAGAATCTGAGTAGATATTTCTTCAAAGAGAATATACAAATAGCCAATAAGCACATAAAAGATGCTGTATATCCTAGCCATCAGGAAAATGCAAATCAAAATTACCCTAAGATACCATTTCACTCTCACTAGGATGGCTAAAATAAAACATATATAAAAAAAAAGATAATAGCAAGTATTGGTGAAGATGTGGAGAAATTGGAAGCCTTATACCTTGCTGGTAGGAAAAATGGTGCAGTCACTATAGAGAACAGTCTGGCAATTCCTCAAATGTTTAAACATATACTATGTGACCCAACAATTCCACTCCACTCCTGAAAACATATGCTTACAAAAATCTTGTTCATGAATGTTCATATTCATAGCAGAATTATTCATTATGGTCAAAAAGTGGAAATAGCCAAAATGTCTATCAGCTGATAAGTGGATTAACAAAAAGTGATACATCCATGCAATGGAAAATTACTCAGCCATAAGAAGGAATGAAGTATAGATACTTGCTATAACATGGATAAACCTTGAAAACTTCATGCTCAGTGAAAGAACTTAGACATAAAAACCCACTTATTGTATGATTGCATTTATATGAAAAGTTCAGAATAGGCAAATCTACAGAAATAGGAACTAGATTAGTTTCTGCCTATGGCTGGATTTGAGTGGAGAAAGAGGATTGAGGAGTGATTGCTAAAGGTAGAGGTTTCTTTTTAGGATGGTAAAAATGTTATAAAATTGATTGTGGTAATGGTTACAGAACTCTGTGAATATACTAAAAATCATTGCATTTAATACTTTAAATGAGTAAATTTTATGGTATGTAAAATATATCTCAGTAAAGCTGCTATAAAAACATAATGGCTGCAATAATTTACAAGTCCTACAAAATAATCTCTTATATGGATATGATAATCTATAATAAGTTTAATCATTTCTCTCTTTTGTAGAATTGTTTTTAAGTTTAAATATAAATAATGTTAAAATAAGCATCCTTATACATAAATTGCATCATCTCTAATGATTTCTTCAGTATAAGTATTTCCATAGATAAAAATCTGGAGAGGAAATATTTTACAATATTAACAATTCTTATCTCTGAAAAGGGAATTGTGGGTGATTTTTATTTTTTTCTACTTTTCTCCATTTTGTATACTGTATTACTTTTATAATCAAAAGAAAATTAATATGATAGCCTTTATATTATTGACATTTATATGAACTTGGAAATAATTTAATACAATGTATATCCAGAAATAAATAATACTAATAAATATTTACATGTTCTATTATTAATATGAATAAAAAATCTATCTTCCTCCAGAGACCATTAAAAAATATAGAAACTGCAAATAAAAAAGGAATCCATGAGACTAAGTTCCTGCTATGATACCAACCATGTGCTAAGTTCTGGAAGACATACGAATGTCTGATAAAAAGATCTATATCTGGAAGGACTCATTTATTTCAGTAATTTATAACTGAGAAGTGGAAAAAAGAATAAGAAACAAAGATGTATATAAAACCATTTCAAATGCACATGGTTAGATTACATATTGCCTGAAGTCTTGGACTATACCAGACACTTCTTTGTATCTCCCATGGCATTTAGGAAGTACTTAATCATATTTGTTCATTTTTTTTCAAGTGCCCAACAGCATATAGGTTCAAAATCTTCTACCAGTGTAAGACTATATTTCACTTTCATGAAAAGAGACTTTAACATCATAATTCATTATAACTATAACATACTTATATAAATGTATCCATATCCATTAACTACTTAATTATCCCATTACATGTTAGTCTCTGGTAACAAAATGAGAAATTGCCCCACATTCCAAGGAATACTTTATTACCATGTAAACACTCTTTCTGTAAATGTTTCTCTAGATTTTTGCTTAGACTTCTGATCCTTTCAGAAGCAATCAGCAGAGGTATGTGTGGTCAGGGACCCATTTGCAGAAAGATCAATTGCCCAGAAAGCATTAGTACTACATTTGCCTGGCAGGGGCCATACCAACTCAGGGTGGGGGGTAGTTGGAGCAGCAGTAAGGTTAGAGAAATGGTTTAGGTCAACCCAGTGGCTCTGGAGGCAACTCTCAGCCCTAGGATTTAAGAGAGATTCCAGAAAAGACAAAGATTGAGAACTTTTCATTTGGTGGATGAGAGTTATTAATTCTGAGGACTTAAGAGATAAACTATTAACTTTGAAAAAGAAAAGCAAAGCTGGAGGTTTCACACAATTACAGACTTCAAGTTATATTAAAAAGGTATAGTAATCAAAACAGTATGGTACCTATACAAAAATAGACACAGATCAATGGATCAGGACAGAAAAACCAGAAATAAACCCACGATTATATGGTCAACAAATCTTTGACAAAGAAGGAAAGAATGTCCAAGGGGAAAAAGACAGTCTCTTCAACAACTGGTGTTGGGAAAAGTGGACAGCAACATACGAAAGAATGAAACTGGACTACTTCGTTACACCGTACGCAAAAATAAAGTCAAAGTGGATTAAAGACCTAAATGTTAACATCTGAAACCACAAAAATCCAGAAGAGAGCACAGGCAGTAATGTCTTTGACACTGACCTTAGCAAAATTTTTCTAGATTTGTCTCCTGAAACAAGGGAAGTAAAAGCAAAAATTAATGATCGGGACTGCATCAAAATAAAAAGTTTTTGCACAGCAAAGGAAACAATAAAACTAAAAGGCAGCCCACTGAATGGGAGGCGATATTTGCAAATGACATCTCCAATAACGGGTTAATATCCAAAATATATAAAGAACTTATACAACTCAAAACCCAAAAATCAAGTAATCCAATTAAAAAAATGGGCAGAAGACATGAACACTTTTCCAAAGAAGACATCCAGATGGCCAACGGACACATGAAAATATGCTGAACATCACTCATCATCAGCGAAATGCAAATCAAAACTCAATAAGATACCTCACACCTGTTAGAATGGCTAAAATCAAAAATACAAGAAACAACAAGTGTTGGTGATGATATGGCAAAAAAGAAAGTGTCATGACTGTAGGTGGGAATGCAAACTGGTGCAGCCACTCTGAAAAACAGTTTGGAAGTTCCTCAAAGCATTAAAATAGAACTACCCTACAATCCAGTAATTGCACTACTGGGTATTTATCCAAAAACATAAAAGATCACTAATTCAAAGGCATACACGTACCCCTATGTTTATAGCAGCATTATTTATAATAGCCAAATTGTGGAAGCAGCCCAACTGTCCATTGATAAATGAATAGATGGATAAAGAAGATGTGTGTGTGTGTGTGTGTGTGTAATGGAATATTACTCAACCATAAAAAAGAATTAAATCTTGCCATTTGCAATGACATGGATGAAGCTAGAGAGTATAATGTTAAGTGAAATAAGCCAGTCAGAGAAAGACAAATATCATATGATTTTACTCATATGTGGAATTTAAGAAACAAAACAAATGAGCAAAAGGGAGAAAGAGAGAAACCAAGGAATAGACTCCTAACTCAGAGAATAAACTGATTCTTACCAGAGGGGAGGTGGGTGGGGGAATAGGTGAAATAGATAATGGGGATTAAGGAGTGCTCTTGTCATGATGAGTGCTAGGTGTTGTATGGAATTGTTGAGTCACTATATTGTACAAAACTAATATAATACTGTATGTTAACTGTACTGGAATTAAAATTTTTAAAAAAGATAAACCGTTAATTTGACCTTACTTAGGATCTATAACCTGGTGGGTTCTAGAGATATGATAAATTCTAAACTCCTCAGCCTGTCATACAAGGCACTTGAAACAGACTGGTCCTATCATGCAGTACTCACCAACTTTGGTAGTGATATTTCTCATAGAGGTACAATCTAGTGTGGTCATAAAGAACACACTCTATGGGGCTACACTGCCTGTGTCTCAATCCCTGCTGTGTCACGCCCTAGCTAAGAGACCTTGGGCAAGTTACTAACCCTCTTTATGCCTCAGTGTCCTCATATGTATAATTAGGAACATGATAATAATATCACTGTATCTTTCTCAAGATTAATGTGAGAATTAGATGAGTTTATTAGTTAAACACCAAGAATAGTTGGCCATTATTATTCTCCTTAATAGTTCTTTCACACCTCCACACTTTTTTAGTTGTATTTGCTCTGTCTAGAACTCTCTCCACCTTGCTCCTTCCTTTCTATTTCCCTTCTTTGACAGATAAAAGTAGTCACCCTTTAAATTTCAACCAAAGATTCACCTCTCTTAAACCCTCCTCCATTCTACCAAAGTATGCATTTCTCCTCTGGACCTCCAAAGCACTTATTCATTACTTTCGCCCTCTTTGAATAAAAAAAGAACAGCTATAGTACAGCTGTGATAGAGAAATAAGGGCTCAAAAGAGAAAGGCTCAAAGAGCTTCTATCAGCATATTGCAAAGGAGCACGCATTATGCTTAAATTGTGAACTTGAAGCAACTAAAGATGGAGAGAATAAGAGTTTCTGCAATTTGGCAGAAAATTCCTGATTACTTCCTTCTTAAAGACATTTCCAACGCCTTCTTCTCACTTGGAGAACAAAAAACAGAAACTTAAATTTCATCTTTGAATTTAGGAAACATCTGTAACCCCAAACCACATTATACTAGGAGGGAAATCAGACAGAGAAATGATAAATGACTTAGCAGAATATAGGGAGGTCAAATCTAAGTGCCTGCAGAAGTGATACTGGCCAGAAACAAGCCAATTTGACTTGTAGAATCCCTGTGTGGCTCAGAAAGTGGAGACAGCAGCCCCTGAAAAGCAGTGATGGGTAATATTAATAATGAGATTGTTAAAAAGTCTGTAAAAAGATAGAGTGTGTTCTCACATCTTTGTCCCCAATTCTCTCAGCCTGGTGACCATCGCTCTGGAAAAATTTGAACCAGAGGGTACTACAAGGAATGGTGAGGTGAAGTGCAAGAGTAAAAACAGAATTTTAAGCAAAAGTCTGTATATTAATGCTCAAGTGCCCTGCCATCCCCCATCCGTTGCCCATTCTAAAATGAGCATCTAGGTATATACCTGCCAGTAGGGGAAAATTCTTCCCTGGAGGAACTGACCACATGCACTAGAGAAAGGTCCTTTAGCTATTGATATATGGAGTCCACAAGGAAAGAGCAGGCTGGCCAAGCCCAGGGTTTCCTAACTTAAGTGCTATGGACATTTTGGACCAGATAATGCTTTGTTAGGGGCAGGGGTGGGGGCTGTTGTCCTCGTGCATTTTAGGATATTTAGCAGCATCCTTGGCTTCTACCCACTATATATCAGTCGTATCCTTCGCCTAATCAAAAATGTCTTCAAAGCTCCCTTCAGCAGTACATATGCAAAAATGTCTTCAGATATGGCCAGATGTCTGTCAGTAGCAGAGGGTGCAGGTGACAAATCACCTCTGGTAGAGAACCACTGACCTACAATGAAGCTCATCAGTTTGCAAGTCCCTCCCTACACAGTTTCTCATCTGCTTTCTAGTGCCTCACCAGCCCTTTGAGTGAGCATAGCCTCTGACACAAAAGACAAAGACCAAAGCAAAAAACCCCTCTAATTAATATCCCCAAAGAGATAAGAGATGTTTCCTGTTAAAACAAGAACAATATATTATGTAAGAGGAACAGAAAACAACAAAGAACTCTTAAAAATGAAAATATTATCAAAACAATTTTTAAATTTTGATATAAGAGTTAGACAGTAAAGTGGAACAAATGTCACCAAAAGTAAAATAAGAGACAAAGACTGGGCATAGACATAAGAATATTAGAGTGCCAGCCCAGAACATTGACGTCCAACAAGTGTTCCAGGAGGAAAAAAAGAAAACTGAAAGTTATCAAATAATTTAAGAAAAATGTTGGAGGGTTTGGAGGATGCAGACAAAATAGGTGAAGGGGTCAATAAGTATAAACCTCCTTCCAAAAAAATAAGTCATGGGCATGTAATGTACAGCATGAGAAATACGGTCAATAATATTGTAATAACTTTGTATGGTAACAGAGGGTAATTAGATCTCTAATGGGGATTATTTCATAATGTATAAAAGTATTAAATCACTGTGGTGTACACCTGAAACTAATAGGATATTGTATGTCAATTATACTTTAATAAAGGAAAGAGAAAAAAGAAAATTGTCCAAAACTTAAGGACAAGAATTTCAGATATTAGTGGCTGAATGCCTAGTAAAACAGATTTTAAGAAAACACCCATAAAAACTTCACTATATTGAACTATAGGGAAAAAAGATCCTAAAACCTTCCAAACAGGGGGAAAAAATAGATATATACAAAAGATTGGGAATCACAGTGACATCAAGCTTTTCCATAGCAAGAATAAAAACAAAAAGACAATGGATCAATGTATTCAAAAATCTTTTGCTAAATAATTTATATCCATAAATTTTATACCCTGTCAAATTATCAACTGAGATGTTTATGATAGTTACGGAACAGTAAGATGGAGTCAGACCTTCCAAGAAAACTAAGAAAATTAAGGCAACTCAATTATCACCTGCAGAAAAAATAGGAAAGGAAGGGTAATCATAGTACTTTCTTTCTTTTTGTTGTTCAGCATTGAATAATATTTCCATAATGAAAGCGGGCAATCATTGAATATAGAATAAGCACCAAAAAATGAAATAAACTAAAAACCCCTGTTATACAATATCAAGAGGATGAAGGGAGAAGAGGCAAAGGACATGAGAGAAAAATTCTCATATGCCATAGCAGAAAATAACAGAAGACCTCCATTTCTAATAATATAGTGGTTATATTGCTGAAAACAATCGAAAGTGCTGGATAAAAGGTAAAACATCATCTTCTTAAAAGCATTATTGAGCTGATAAGGAAGAAGAGAATTCTCAGGCCAAGTCTTGAGAGGAGGCTGGAATTGAAAAGAGGTTAAGTGGAGCAGCTGACTTTTGCTGAATTTGGCAAACTTGTTTTTAAGGTTTTTTGGGGAAAAAGAGAGAAAGCCCAAGTCCTAGTCAAGGTGAGTCTAACTGATGTTCTTCTACTGGGACCTCAAAAGGTTACACACCCTCAGAGTAAGGGTGAACTATAAATAACCCTTCACACTTTTCCCCCTCTTCACATTTCAGGCACCCTGAGAATCATCTGTTTCGAGTTTTGATACAAGCAGAAGGGGCATGGGTCTCAGATCCCAGCAGAAAACAGCACAATGCAATTGAAGTAATTGAGGAAGATTAAAAATTGGTCTCCTTTGTTTAGGGAAACCAACAAAAGATGGGGAAGAACCCTGGTGCTAGCAATTGCAGGGAGCTATTACCACCTCTAGGTGTGAAGGGTATGGTTGCAAATCCCAGAGAAAGCAGCTATTTGAAGAGGGTTGCAGGAGAACAGAGCCAGTCTACAGCTACCCCACAAAGAGTGAGCCAGGGATCCTACTTTTATTCTCGCCCGCTGATGTTCTACAGGTACCTTTTTATCCAGTTCTGAGACTTTTACTCTGAGCAGTGTTTAAGGCGAGCTCTGACCTTCATTGAAGCAGGGTTCTTTATGCACTGCTCTGAGCCCCCATGGGACCCTTTTTCGCAGACAGCGATAAAGCTCACAGAGAAGGCTTTCATCGGAGTCTGCTATCTCCCAGGACCAGCATCAGATTCCATACACACTTTCATGTCACATCTCGTGATTCCTTTTGGGAAGTTCCTATCTGAGACATGCTTCGAACATGCAGCTCTTTTGTAGAGAAGAGATCATTGTCATCTTGAAATTAAAAATTGATCAGCTCTGCTTTTCAGATTTGTCCTTCTACCTAGAATGTCTTTGATTACTTGCCACCAGGCAGGTATCTCTTACAAAATGGTCATTAGTTGTAATCATAACTTTATAATATGTATATCATATGTAATATAATATAAATATTTATTTCCCACCAAGGGAAAAGGAAGATCATTTCCTCCAAGCTTACCTCTATTTTGCCTGTGTCACCTTACTTCCTGTACCTGATGTCTTAGTTCGGGCTGTTATAAACAAGACACTATAGACTGGGTGGCTTAAACAACAGAAATTTATTTCTCCCAGTTTTGGAGACTGGGAAGTCCAAGATCAAAAAGAGGACTCTCTTCCTGGTTTGCAGATGACCATAGTCTTTTTGTGTCTCACATGGAGGACAGCAGAGAGGAAGCAAGCTCTCTCAAGTCTCTTCTTAAAAGGGCACCAATTTCATCACCAGGGCTTCACCCACATGACCTAATTACCACCCGAAGGCCCTATTTCCAAATGCCATTACATTGGAGATTAGGGTTTCAGCATATGAATTGTGAAGGGACACGTTCAGTCCTTAGTTCCTGACCTCTCTACAATCTGGACAGCTGAGTGGCTTACCTAAATTTAAGGAGTCCCTGTAACAAATGCTTCACTAATAATCAAACAGATGAGGCAATTTGATATACATATATGCAAAAATAAAGTTCTAGTCTGACAATATGCAAATGAATTCCAAATCATTTAAAAGAACAGGTAGAATAACTTCATAATACTGAGATAGGAGAGGTATTTCAAACAAGGTGAAAAAAACCATGTTTTTTATTATGTACCACCTAAATTTTATCCACTAGGCATTATTGCAAAGCATCAATGGTTATGACACTTTGAGGGACTCCAATATATTTTAGACATGGAAAGAAAAATAATACCGGCTTCAGTATTTTAAAACATCTAATCAGATGTTTACAAAATATAATATGTTAACTGGTCGACTGTAACTACTCAACTCAGTGTTCATATATAATTGTATATATAAATATAATGCAATTTATATCATGACAACAAAAATAATTTATACCTAATAAAACTGGAAAACTATAAAATTATTTTCCCTTTTTAAAGTTTATAAGAGATTATACTTCCTGTGGGAGATGGGAACAGTTTAAGGAGGCTGACTGGCTGCAGGAAAGAAGATGGGTCTTGGTTTGGCTGCGGGCAGCTCCAGTTACTTCCAAATGCCACTGTTGCCTATTGCCAGAGTCAGCTCCATTTGGCCATCGTCCGTGTTCCCCTCTGAAGGCAAACCCATGAGTGGTATTAATACGAGAATTACAGAACAACATCTTAAAATGCGAAGATGTTTTCCATCTCTGGACTTACATTCTTCTTCCTAGAATTGCACTGACCTCAAAGTAAACCTTCTAGAAACTGAACAATACTATGCAGTTTTATGCATAATGCACGCTCAGTGAAAGACAGTAAAGCCCAGATAAAATCAGCTTCATTTTCTCTATTGTGATGCTATTTCCCCCTAATAAGCTTTTAGGGAAGCAGTATCTGATTTTGTAACATTCCTTTGCCAATTATCTTAATGATTCTACATACCAGCAATTTATCAGGATCTGTAACTGACAGTACCAATTATTCATAATCGTAACTTTTTATAACCACATTTACATTTACGTCACCTCTATTTTGCAGTGAGAAAAAAAAGGGGACAAATTAAAAAGAACTAGTTTCTCTTTTAATTCTCCCCTGCAAGTACAAGAAAGCAGATAAAAGATATTTTTAAATCCTGAAAGCAGTAGTTGTAGATCTTTTACACTTAGTTAGACTCTATATATCTAAGCGGTTATTTCAGTGTTTGGGGCATAGTATATCAAAATGAAGATCCTTAATTCCATGCTTCTATTATAGCATTTCTCACATTGAATTGCAATTACTTTTTCTGCAATCATTTCTGATTGTAAGTTCTTTAAGAAATTCTTATCTATCTCTATGTCCCTAGAAATAGCATGCTCTTAGCTCCTAGAAGATGCTTAATATATGTTTTTTGACCAATTAATTGTACAATTTCATTAAATGTATATAGAAATGATTGAAATATATTGTAATTTATCCTCAAATAACAAACTGCAATTTATAATGCATTTCAAGGCTACTAAAATCCATCTCCAGTAATTCTCTTCTCTGTGTACTACATCTGTTTGTATTGCATTATCTCCATCAGTGTAGTGACATGTTCTGATTTCCTCTTATCTTAAAAAATTATCTTGATCTCCCTTCAGCCATTTTCTCTCTTCAGCCATCATCCCAAATCTCTGCTCTCCTATACAGAGAATCCCTCTGTTTTCTACAGTATTGTCTCCAACCCCAGTAGAGGAGTGGGCAGAGGTGAATGTTTTGGTTGGTTAATCAAGTCAAAGTAGCAAAAATGGAAAATTAGAGACAAGGAGGTCTGGGGAAGATACATGTGGATAGATTTCTGGGAGTAGGCAAAGAGAGGGAGAGTGTTGTGTTTTGTTTTAATAGCCACCAGAAAACAGCCACTGCAGAAGAAACACCCAGCAACCAGGTAAAGTGAGTAACTTCTTAGCTGGCCGAGTCTTGCACAGTGCGCCCGCATACAGAGTAGCATGGTGGCAAGGTTGGAAGTGATGCATGGGGACATCACAACTTCTCTCTCACCATAGCTTCCACTGCTGAACACAGAACTGGGAAGCAACAGAGACCAAAGCTGTGTCCTCAGTATAGTGCCCCCTGGGAAGGCCAGTTAGCCTCCTGGATAAATTGATTGTTTTGGATCCTTTCAATCCTGGAGGGGCGGTAATGAGTCTTTGACACTTTGGATAAGGATATGACTTCCCTGCCTGCAGTACTTTTTTTTCTTTGCAAATTTTTTTATTTGAATATAGTTTACAGACAGTATTACATTAGTTTCAGGTATGCAAAGTAGTGATTTACAAGTTTATACATTATGCTCTGCTCACCACAAGTGTAGCTACCATCTGTCCTGATACATCACTATTACAATATCACTGACTGTATTCCTTATGTTCTGCCTTTTATTCCTATAACATATTCATTCCATAACTGGAAACATTGTACCTCCCACTTCCCTTCACTCATTTTGCCTATTTCCCAAACCACTTCCCTCTGGCAACCATCAGTTTGTTCTCTGCATTTATTGGTCTCATTCTGCTTTTTGTTTGTTCATTTGTTTTGTTTGTTTGTTTGTTTTGTTTTCGATTCTACTTTTGAGTGGACTCATATGGTAGTTGTCTTTCTCTGACTGGCTTATTTCACTTAGCATAATACTCTCTAGGTCCATCCATGTTGTCTCAAATGGCAAGCTCTCATAATTTTTTATGGCTGCATAATATCCCATTGTATATGTATACCACATTTTTCTTATCCATTTGTCTATTAATGGACATTTAGGTTGCTTCCGTATCTTAGCTATTGTAAATAATGCTACAATAAATGTAAGGGTACATATGTTTTTTGAATTAATGTTTTCATTTCCTTTGGTCAAATACCCAATAGTGAAATTATTGGATCATATGGTAGTTCTATTTTTAGGTTTTTGAGAAACCCCCATACTGGTTTTTTTTTTTTTTGCAGTGACTATACCAATTTACATTCCCACCTCCAGGGCACGAGAGTGCCTTTTTCTCCACATTCTCACCACCACTTGTTATTTCTTTTCAGTTTGATTTTAGCCATTCTAAGGTGATAATTTCATTGCAGTTTCAATATACATTTCCCTGATGATTAGTGATGTTGAACACCTTGTCAAATATCTGTTGGTCACATATAGATCTTCTTTGGAAAAATGTCTATTCAGGTCCTTTGCCCATTTTTTAATCTAATTGGGGTTTTTTTTTTGGTGTTGAGTTATATAAGTTCTTCATATGTTATATTAACGCCTTATCAGATATAACATTTGCAGGTATCTTCTCCCAATCAATAGGTTGTCTTTTTGTTTTGTTGATGGTTTCTTTTGCTGTGCAAAAGCTTTTTATTTTGATGTGGTCCCAATAGTTTATTTTTGCTTTTGTTTCCCTTGCCTCAGGAGTCATATCCAGAAACATGTTGCTATGGCTGATGTCAAAGAAATTACTGCCTGTGTCCTCTTGTAGGATTTTTATCGTTTCAGGTCTCCCATTTAGGCCTTTAATCCACTTTGAGTTTATTTTTGTGTATGGTATAAGAAAGTGGTCCGGTTTCATTCTTTTACATGTAGCTGTCCAGTTTTCTCATATTCTTGCCTCTTTTATCAAAGATTAATTGATCATATAATCATGGGTTCATTTCTAGAGTTTCTATTCTGTCTTATTGATCTGCATGTCTATTTTTATGCCAGTACCATACTTTTTGATTACTAGAGCTTTGTAGTATATCTTGAAATCAAGTATGTGATACCTCCAGTTTTGTTGTTTCTCAGGATTGCCTTGGCTATTTGGAGTCTTCTGTAGTTCCATACCAATTTGAGTATTCTTTGCTCTAGTTTTCTGAAAAATGCTGTTGATATTTTGATAGGGATTGTACTGAATCTGCAGACTGCTTTGGGTGATGTGGACATTTTAACAATATTAATTCTTTCAATCCATGAGCATGAATGTCGTTCCATTTGTTTGTGTCATCTTCAATTTCTTTCATCAGTGTTTTATGATTTCGAAGTACAGGCCTTTCACTTCTTTGGTTTAGTTTATTCCTAAGTGTTTTATTCTTTTTGGTGCAATTGTAAATGATGTTATTTTCTTAATTTATCTTTCTCTTACTTTGTAATTAGTGTACAGAAATGCTACTCATTTCTAGTTATTAATTTTGTATCCTGCCACTTTACTGAATCATTTATTACTTCTAGTAGGTTTTTGGAGGAGGTTTTAGGATTTTTTATGTATAATATCACATTGTCTGCAAACGATGACAGTTTAACTTTTTCTTTACCAATATGGATGCCTTTTATTTCTTTTTCTTTTCTGATTACTGTGGCTGGGACTTCTAGTACAATGTTGAATAAAAGTGGCAAGAATGGACATCCTTGTCTTGTTCCTGACCTTAGAGGGAAAGCTCTCAGTTTTTCACCATTGAGTATGATGTTTGCTGTGTGTTTTTTATACGTCCCCTCTTACCTCACTTTGCTGAGAGTTTTTATCATGAATGGGTGTTGAATCTCATCAAATGCTTTTTCTGTATCTATTGAGATGTTCATATCATTTATATCCTCATTTTGTTGATGTGGTGTCTTATATCAATTGATTTGCAAACATTGAACCAATTGATCGTGGTGAATGATCTTTTTAATATATTGTTGTATGCAGTTTGCTAATATTTTGTTGAGGATTTTTGCATCTATGTTTATCAGGGATATTGGCCTGGAGTTTTCTTTTTTTGTGGTGTCTTTGTCTGATTTTGGTATCAGGGTAATGCTGGCCTCATAGAATGTATTTGGAAGCTTTCCTTCTTTTTCTGCTTTTTGGAATAGTTTGGGGAGAATGGGTATTAATACTTCTTTAAATGTCTGGTAGAATGCACCTGTGAATTCATCTGTTCCTGTTTTTTGTCATTTTTTGATTACCAGTTCAATTTTATTACTTATAATTGGTCTATTCCAATTTCCTATTTCTTCCTGGTTTGGTTTGGAGGAGTGTATGTTTCTAGGAATCTATCCATTTCTTCTAGGTTTTCTAGTTTGTTGGCATATAACTGTTCATAGTATTCTCTTATAATCCTTTGTATTTTTGTGGTGTCAGTTGTTACTTCTCATCTCTTATTTCTGATTTTATTTATTTGGGTCCTTTCTCTTTTTTTCTTGATGAGTCTCTGCCTTTAGTACTTTTGACAGCACCACTCTCTAAGGGCCTTATAGAATATATTTTACCAACATGAAATTCTGTGAAACACTGCCACAGACCAAAGAAACCATTTTACAGCAAAACTGTGTGTGACCATGGGCATATGGCCATGGGACACACTAGTTCTCTGTATACCACATTTCCCAGAACATCAGCCTGATAGACCTTTGGAAAGGTTCCATTAAGATGACAGCTTGGAGACATCATTCCACAGGGTTGCTACAGAGTCCTTCCAGATGTGATATATGCATTCAATGAATGCATGATATACAGTGCCTTCTCCTCACGAGTGCACCACACAGGTCTAGAAACCAAACAATGGGCTCCTCTCAGCATCACTTGCATGAGCCCACTTGCAGAAGTTTGTTTCCCAACCCTGCAACTCTGGATTAGATGTCCTGGTTCCCAAAGAGAAGGGAATGCATTCACCAGACACATAATAATATTTCACTGAACCCAGAACAACTAATACCTGGTCCTTAGGACTTATGTTCTTGAGCAACAGGCAGAGAAAGGAGTTATTCTACTGGCTGCAATGACTGTGATTACAAGGTTGCTGCTACTTTATGGGTCGGGAAAGAGGTTACAACTTGAAGGACTCATTGGGAAAATCCCTTAGTGGTTCCATTCCCAGTGAATAATAATAAACGAATGCAGTAACTATGACCTGATGGATTAAGACAATCAAAGCCTCAGTACCCCCAGAGATGAAGGTGTAGGTGATTCCACCAGGCAGAGAATCCAAAGAGGCTGAAATAACAGCCAAGGGTAAGAAAATATTAAATGGGTTGTGGAGGAGGAGGATGAAGAATTTAAGTTATGGTCTTGGGAATAGGTGTAGGAACAGGACCTATGGCTTGTTTCACCAACCCTCCCCATTGTAAATCTGTTTTTTTAAGAGATTATACGCAACCCCCATCTTAAAGTGTTGGTTGTCAGTAGAGCATATCTCAGTGGTGCAAGGGTTAGACTGCAATAGACATTTAGGGTACCTTGCACACATGCTCTCTGTTCATCTGACATAAATGTAGCTATGATGGGGCACTTGTACTTGCTATACCCCTTAACTTATACCCCAGCTTCTCTATCCTTTGAGATACCAATTTTATTAAAATAACAAGTTTTGTTTTGTTTTTAAATGATTCAACTGCCATTGAAGGTGTTGTAAAATCAGATTAATATTCAGGAGCTCAGTTAAAAGATGATGTCCCCAGCACAAGTAACAACAATAACAAAAAGAAAAATTGGGCATTATCCACATTAAAGTTTTTGTGCTTGAAGAGACACCATCAAGAAAGTGAAAATGGGAGGAAATTTTTGCCAATCATATATCTGATAAGAGACTTGTATCTGGAATATATTAAGAAATCTTACAATTCAATAATAAAAGACAAATAACTCAATTTAAAAATGAGCAAAGGATCTGAATAGACATTTTTCCAAAGAAGATATACATGTGGTCAACAAAGCACAGGAAAAGATGCTCAATGTCATTAGTCATAAGGGAAATGCAAATCAAAACCACAATGAGCTCCCAGGTCACACCCTATAATCAAAAGAATGACTATAATAATAAAAAAAAGGGGGGGGACAGATAATAATCCCTTGTACACTGCTGGTGGAAATGTAAAGAGTGTAACCACTTTGGAAAACAGTCTGGAAGTTCCTCAGAATACAAAACATAAACCTAGCAATCCCACTTACTGGTATACACACAAGATAAATGAAGACATCCAAAACTAGCACACAAATGTTCATGTTAGCATTATCTATAATAGCCAAAAAATGACTGACCCAAATGTCCACTCATTAACAAATGGATTTTTAAAAATCTGGCATATCTATACAATGGAATATTATTCAGCAATAAAAAGAAATAAAATACCAATACTTGGTAAAAGATGAATGAATTCAGAAAACATAGTGCTCAGTGAAAAATGCCGGTCACAAAGGACCACATATTGGATGATTCGAAGCATGTGAAATGTCCAGTATAGGCAAATGCATAGAGACAGAAAGTGGACTACTGGTTGCCTAGGGTGTGAGGAAAATTGGGAGTTCCTACTAGTAGGTATAGGTTTTTTGGGGGAAGAAAATCAAAATGTTCTAAAATTGATTGTGATGATAGTTGCACAACTCTGTGAATATACTAAAAGCCATTGGATTGTATACTTTAAATAGGTGAATGATATGGTACATGAATTACATCTCAATAAAGCTGTTATTAAAAAATAATAGGATAAACTAAAGATTAGGGAGATTGGAACTCTATGCTATCTTCCCAATTTTTCTATAAACCTAAAACTATTCTAAAGTAAAATATTTATTTAAAAAATAATTATATTACCAATCCAAACTATTGCTTAAAATGATGAAAGCCCAGTTTGGAGAGATGTACGGTAAACAGATGAAGGATTATTGGTTTCAGCGTATCAGTCAGGGTTCAATCAGAGAGGCAGTACCACTAGAATATATTTATAGATACATAAGAGAATTGGGTATAGCAATGTGACATCATGTAATTGTGAAGCTTAATACATCTCTGTAAGGCTATTGTTTCTGCTTCTGATGCTAAAGCTTGAAGTCTACAGGGCCAGCAAATGGGAAGGGAAAATTGATATAAGTTTGGGGAAAGCGAATACAAGCTAGAGTTTAAAAACATGATCTGGAGCTACTGTGAATGAACTGAAATTTGTGTTAGTTATTGTTGCTTCTGACCTTGATAATATGGGTGTCCTGTAGAAGCCAATGGAGAGCTGAGCCATCACACATGCCTTGCACATAATCAATGTCCAATAAATATTTGTTGAATAAATCAATGGATTTTAATATCTGCGAAAATATTTTTGCAAACTATAAAATTTTATATAAATGGTATTGCTGTTATCATTATTAATATTCTGATTACTTGAAATTTATCTTGTATTTTAATGATGTTGATGATAAATAATTCCATTTTTGTTTTTTCAATAGCTTTTGAAACAGTTTACTCCCTCTTCCTTCCCCCCCCAAACCTTTTTTTTCCCTGGTATTCAGAGAATTGATGAGATTCCGGCATACCCCCTTCAGTTGTCCCAGCATCATTTGTTGAAAAGGCTGTTATTTCCCATTGAATTATCTTGGCACCCTTATTGAAACTTAATTAACAATAAATGTCAGGGTTTATTTCTGGACTCTCAGTCTATTCCATTGTTATCCTATGCTCATGTTTCTTAAATTGTTTTGATGATGGAAGCAAAAAATGGAAGCATCTGATGTGGTGCTCAATGTATTGCAACATGTAAAACAACTGTATTTAAAAAGTGGAGAGGGTAAAGAAGCCCAAATAGAAGTAAGTTTTCTATATTTTGCTTGAAGTGGGAAAACACTGATACCAGTAGATTATGATAAATTACATGTGTAATTGTAATACGTAGAGCAATCACTAAGGAAACTATGTAAAGTGATACACTGAAAAAGATAAAAATAAATCAAGAAGAAATCCTTAAAAACATTCAAATAACCTATAGGAGGGTAAAAATAGAAACAGTGGAATGAGAAACAGGAAATAAATAGAAAACAAGTAATAAAATGGTAGACTTAAGCTCTAACATATCAACAATTACTTTAAATGTAAATCATCTAATTATACCACTAAGAGACAGGGATTGCTGAAATGGATTTAAAAACATGATCCAGGGGCGCCTGGGTGGCACAGCGGTTAAGCGTCTGCCTTCGGCTCAGGGCGTGATCCCGGCGTTATGGGATCGAGCCCCACATCAGGCTCCTCTGCTATGAGCCTGCTTCTTCCTCTCCCACTCCCCCTGCTTGTGTTCCTTCTCTCGCTGGCTGTCTCTATCTCTGTCGAATAAATAAATAAAAATCTTTAAAAAAATAAAAAAAATAAAAAAAAAATAAAAACATGATCCAACAATACGCTATCTATAAGAAATTCATCTCAAATACAATTGTATTAGTAGGACGAAGGTAAAAAGATGGGAAAAGATTTATCATGCAAGCATTAATTTAAAAAAAAACAGCAGTCATGGCTATATTAATATCAGATAAAGTAGACTTCAGAGAAAAGAAAATTGCTGGAGACAAAGAGACATTTTATAATGATGAGATCAATATGGGAAAACAAAATGGTTATAAATGTAATGTCTTACTCATATGTGGAATTTAAGAAACAAAACAGATGAACATACAAAAAAGAGAGAGAGAGAGAAATAGAGAGGCAAGCCAGAAAACAGACTCTTGACCACACAAAGCAAACTGATGGAGGGGACATGGATGGGAAGATGGGTTAAATGGATGATGGGTTAAGGAGAGCACTAGTGGTGATGAGCACTGGATGTTGTATGTTAGTGATGAATCACTAAATTCTACACCTGAAATTAATATTATACTGTATGTTAACTAACTAGAATTTAGGTAAAAACTTGAAGGGAAAAAAATGTAATGACACCACACAACAGAGCACCAAAAGACACAGAACAAAGTTGTCCTGTCTCTACCCCAGGAAGAGGATTTGCTGGTAGGCTAGAACAACTTATGTAGATACAGTAGGTTTGAGACAGAGGCTTACATGCCTTATCATTGCTCTTCTGCAATACCCAGAAAATAAGAAAAGTATCATACTCGAAAGAGAACTCAAAAGACAGAGCCAAAGGCACATGTCTAGAGTAGTGACCACAAAAAGGAAGGCCTTAGAGGAAGATGGAGTCAAGGACTCAGAGAGCTGGGAATATAGAGCACAAAGTTGTAGGTTGAAACACACAGCAGCATGAGTACCAAGGAAGAATGAGGGATTTCTTGCTGCAGTTGAATAGGTGGTATGTCCAGATAGCATGTTGCATGAAATCCATGAATCCTTTTATTTTTATTTGCTTAAGTTTTTATTTTAATTCTGGTTGGCTAACATACAATATAATATTAGATTCAGGTGTACAATATAGCGATTGAACACTTCCATACAACACCTGGGGCTCATCACAGCAAGTACCCTCCTGAATGCCCTTCACCTATTTAACCTCCCCCTACCTCCCTTCATTTATATTTATATTTATATTTTTATTTTTATATATACACACACAAATATATATATCTATATATCTATATATAGATATATATCAAATCTTTTTTTCCCTCAGTTCTAGGATTAGGGTTCAGTTCAAGACCAGAATAATGGTAAGTATTAGGGTTAGGAACAGTGTGAGGGTATGTGCCTATTATCCTGCAGTTCAGAGACCTCTCCAAAGGGATGAATTAAGGGTGAGGGTTAGGGTTAGGAGTTAGTGGTTAGGGGTTAGGGGTTAAGGTTAAGGTTAGGGTTAGAATTACGGTTAGGGTTAGGGAGAGGATATGTGCCTGGTATCCTGCAGATCCATGAATCCTTTTAAAAAGCCTAGGACACTATTAGAATTTACGAATGAATGCATTATGATCCAATCTTTTTTTCTCAAATAAAAAAATATCACTAATATTGATTGTTCACTTACTATTTGTCAGGAAATAGTAATATGTGTGCATCTTCTCATAATTTTCACAATAGCTCTATTGTAGTAGTTTTCTCATTGCTGCTGTAACAAGTTACCATTTATTGCTTAAAACAACAGAAATTTGGTGTCTCACTCTTTTGTAGGTCAGAAGTCTGACATGGGTCTCACTGGGATAAAAGTAAGGTAATGGGAGGGCTGTGTTCCTTCTCATACACTCTTGGCAGGATCTGTTTCCTTGCCTTTTCTACCTTCTAGAGACTGCCTCCATTCCATGGCTTGTGGACCTCTTCATCCATCTTCAAAGCTAGGAAATGCAACCCAAGTCCCTCTCACACTGCATCACTCTGACCTCTTCTGCCTCATCCTCTCATTTTTAAGGACCCTTGTGATTACATTAGGTACACCCAGATAATCCAGAATAATTTTCCTGTCTTAAGATCAGTTTATTAGCAATCTTAATTCTATCTGCAACTTTATTCCCCTTTCACCATTAAGGTTACACATTTATAGGTTCCAACCACTAAAACATGAACATCTTTAAGTGTATGAAGTAGGCACTATAATCCATTACTTAACATCCAAAGCAGTGGGTCTCAACTAGGGGTGATTTACTCTAGTGAAATGAGCAATGTCTGGAGACATTTTTGATTGTCATGACTAAGGGAAACTGCTACCGGCACATGATGGGTAGAGATTCCAAACATCCTACAAAGCACAGGTCATTTCCCCACAACAAAGAATTATCAAAATATCAATAGTGCCTCTCTTGAGAAGCCAAGGTCTAAGGAAATGGAGACTTGGAGAAGTTAAGTAACTTGACCACAGTCATAGCTAATAAGTTTCATAGCCATACTCTCAATCCAGGTCTACCTGCCTTTGGACCCTGAACACTTGTCAACTTTGCCACACGGCAGCACTATACCATGAACTGTCGATGACAGGCAAAGCTGAATGTCCTCCTCCATGGATGTATTCACACACAACAAAATGAGGACTTTTTTAGTCTTATTATTCTGAACATGCATATGTCCAGCTCCAAGGGGTTGGAGATTTGAACACAGCAGTCTCATTCAGTAGTTAAAGTAGGTGTAGTTGTTTCATGGAAGCATTCCTTGAATATAGTTCACTCATGCTTTAAGTGTAATAAACAACTGTGTGGAGTAGCATGCTACCAGTAGTAAAGGAATGGGGCCTAGGCGATGAGATGGCAGGTCAATCTTTTGCTTCTTTACCAATCTCCCTCGTTTCTGTTGATCCGCTTAGCAGCATGTCAGTTACTGACAATATTCAGAAATATGTGTTGTCTATGAGGACACATAAATACCAGAGTGTGTGCATTCTGAGTGCACTCTAAGCATGAACCTTGGAAAGTCCTATTCTGTTGTATTCATATAGATGATGAACCATGTATGAAAGCAACACACAATATTTATCATACATGTGAAAAAATGCTTCAGCATAATATATTATGCTTTAGCGGATACAACAAAAAGTAGACTGCCCAGTCACAGATTTTTTAATTATAATGTAGTTTACTGTTTTCAACAATCACATCATTAACACCCCGTTGCATCTGAACATTACCATTGCATAAACCATTACATCATTAAATACACACTGAAAATAATTATAGCAACATTATTATTTTCTATAGCCACATGTTCCCTGAAGCACCAAGAATTATTTGAACATAATTATGATCTCAACTGTACAAATATCAGCATGAATTTAAAAGACTTTAATTAGAGAACACCTTTAGTTTTCATTGAGTAAACAGTTACATTCCAACATCAATAACAGCAATTCATGTAATTACATATTTGTGTACAGGGTTTACTTGGTCTAAATTATTTAACAGTCTGAATCAATTTTACTGCCTTGTAGAATTTCACATTCAGGCCATCACAGTGCCACCAAATAAAGAAAACAATATAAGCTAAATGGGACATGACATACACATGAAGAAAGTTAAACATCTCTTAGAAGTGGTCGTTGGTAGGGGCGCCTGGGTGGCTCAGTCAGTTAAGCTTCTGACTCTTGATTTAAGCTCAGGTCATGATCTCAGGGTCATGAGTTCAAGCCCTGCATCAGGCTCAGTGCTGGCTGTGGAGCCTGCTTAAGATTCTCTCTCTCCCTCTTCCCCTGCCCCTTCCTGCTTGCTCTATTAAAAAAAAAAAAAAAGTGGTCATTGATGACTTAAGCCTCCATAAAAATCAATCACCATGCTGCCTCCCCTGAGTTTTACTGATTAGAAAATTAATCCCTTCTCCAAGAAGTCCAAGAAGCTAGAAACTCGTTTAACGTGGCCCAGTTCCTGAAAACAGCCCTAAGACCAACTCTCAGGTCTCCCAATTCTGAGCTCTCTGAGATGAGAGAGATCACATCCTTATCCCGGTTCTACCCTCATGGGCTTGCAGTGTCAGGCAGAATAAAATGTCTGGTGAATTGATTCTCCATCTAATATTCTATTTACTTACCAAGCCCTTACAAATATCTTATTTTATATTCAGAGCTGAGATTCAATTCAATTCCCGGTCTATCTGCCCGCAACCACTAGACCAGTCCATAATCCAGGAATAGAGGGAATTCTTCTAGACCCTACTGCAGAGTCATAGTCAGTGTCCATTCTGATTGCTGGCTGTTCTTGCCGTAGCTGCTGTTAAAGGCTGCGAACATCACCCTGGTTTATATCTAACAAACTTCAGACTTGACTTTGAATAAATTACCTAGCCTCTCCTCTCACCTTAAAATGAAGGTGAAAATAATAATTGGTCTATTCATGGGACTGTGAGGATTATATGGGATCATTTGCATAAGGTTCCCAGCACAGTGCCTGGCATATGATAAGCTCTTCATAGAACTTAGCTATTATTATTATTTTGCTAGAATGTAAGTTCCTGAGGGCAAAGACTGAGTCTGTTTGGTACAGAACAGAACAGAAATCACTTCAAAAAGCCCGAGGAATAGCGAATACCAGGCTTTGAAGAGTTAAAGTTGGACACTAATAAATTAAAATTTATCTTAATGTCTTGGCAACTACGGCAGAAGTTGGAAGCATCTTGCGTAACATAGTCTATGTTTTCTGACAAAAAAAAAGCAAACACATTTGTCTGCAAACGCATACTTTCTCCTGGGAACAAGTAGTACCAGAAGAATTGCCCAAATTCTCTTCTGGTTTAAGTGTGAATCTCTTAGGATTGACTCATCATCTTAAGGGCAAGAGGTCGGGTGAGGAATTTAGATCCTTTCTGTCTAGTTAGGATTCCTGTCACAGTCGAATGAAAATCTGCCTGTCTTTGCCTGGTTAACTTTTGCCCTGCTTATGCATGTCATCTAAAACCACAAGGTGGGCTAAAGTTAGGACCAGCTGTTAAAATAAAAGAAAATATATTACAATTAATTTAATGCTTGTAAATTCATTATTTATCATCAACATCACTAAAATACAAGATAAATTTCAAGCAGCGGAGTATGAATAATGATGATAACAATAACATAAAACTTTACCATTTACAAAACTATTTCACAGACATTATTGAAATCCACTGATTTATTCAACAGATACTTATTGGACATTGATTATGTGTAAGGCATGTCTGCCAGGAGACAGTAGTATAAAATATAATATGGTTCTTGCCTTCTTGGAATTCAGTTTAGTGGAGCAAGTTAAGAAGAAATAATTAACCAGATAATTAATAAATTACACCATGATAAGTGCCATGATGGAGAAGCACAGGGGATTATGAGAGTGGCCAGCAGGGGAGACTGACCTAGACTAGGGGGTTAGGGACAATTTCTCTGAGGAGGTAAAATTAAGGGTGAGACCTGAAGAAGGAATGAATAAACGTTAGCAAGGCAAGGAGGAGAGTGAGCATTAGAAGACAAGGAGACAACCTGTGCAAAGGACGTGAGTTGGGAAGGGGCACGGCCTATTCTAGGAAATGATAAGGGAATGCCACGGTGGCTGGGCACCCAGAGCCAAGAGCCAAGTCACGTAAGATGAGAGAGAATAGGCAGGGAGACCAAGGGTCACATCATGCTGAGCCTGTACACTCTTCTGAAGATTTGGTCATAAGACCTCATAAATTAATACATATTTGTGGATAGTACAGGCCAAGCCAGCCGTAATGATGGGTGGGTTCCACATGGTTTTACTTAGTCATGTTAGGGAAGGTGGAATGCCCCAAATATCAACCCAGCTGGCTTCAGACTACTACAGCCAAGAGCTGTAAAAGAGTTACCTTGGCTTTCTAAGCATCTTAAATGACTTTAGAGACTAGACTGTCAGAGTATTAGGGGTTATCAGTCAAGCTTTTTCACCTTCACTCTGATTCTGACTCACTGCTTTAAGACCGCACACAAATCTTTAGGTCCTCTGAGCTTCAGCTTTTTAATTTACAGAATGGAGATGATTTTTGCCCAACCTGGTTTTTGTGAGGACTAACAAAGAAAGCACTTTGCAACAATAAAATAGATCTCTATGTTGATAGTTATACAATTCTAACTCATGCTTTCCTTAGTGAAATCCTTAAGTAACACTTTATTCTGGAAGGTTTTAGGATGCCTTCTTTCATATGCTCAAAAGATAGCTTGGTGTAATAGAAAAAGCTTTAAAGTTGGAAACACCTGAAGTCAAATGCCGGTCCTGGCACTTCCTAGCTGGGTGACAATGGTGCTACTTGCGCCTTAGTTTTTTCAACTGGTTGGGAGCAATAAATTCTACCTCTGTTGTTATTTTAAGTATTGAATGATAGAACATTGGGGAGACTTATGTGTCTGTTACATAGCAGATCTGGAGTAAATATTTGTTCCCTACTTTTAGCTCTCTCTGAGAAGAAAGAGATTTCTGTGTTGCTGTTAAGAAAGTAGTGATCAGTGCTTGACAGACTTCAGATGTGCGTGGGAAACACTGGGGGATTTATTAAAATGCAGAGTTGGATTCAGTAGGTCTGGGGTGGTACCCAAGATTAAGCATTTCTAACAAGCTCCCAGGTGGTGCTGTCACAACTAGTCCATAGACCATACTTTAAGGAGCACCCAAATACGTAAAACTGTGAATAACAAAAGGAAAGCAATCCATAGTAATACAATAATAGTAGGGGACTTTAACATCCACTTACATCAGTAACAGATTATCCAAAAGAAAATCAACAAGGAAACTGGTTTTGAATGACACATTGCACCACACAGATCTACCAGATATATTCAAAACATTTCATCCTCAACCAAGAGAACACACAAACTTTTCCTTTTTTTTTTCTCGGTAGCTTTTGAAACACTTTACTCTACCTTTGCTCCTCCCCAAAACCTTTTCTTCCTGGTGTTCAGAGAATTGATAAGATTCTGACATAACCCCTCCTTCTCTGGCAGCTGCTTCCTTGATTCCTTCTGTCCCAGGACAGTGGTGGGTCTCCTCAGGATCAATTCTCAACCATCTTTTCCTTTCCCCCAGCCCTCCCTCAGAAATCTTATCCAGCTTTATGACATCAGCTGCCACGCTGTGAAGACCCAAGATGTAACGAGGACCCATCCTCAGCTCCAGTCGCCCAGCTTCAATTGCCCACTGGACATTTCACTTCAGATGTCTGGCAATCCGTGATACCCCTAATTGAAATCATTAACCTAATCCCAAAGTGCCTCCACCTCCAGTCTTCCTCTTTATGTTATGGTATCGGCAGTCTCCCCATACTGAAGTTTGACATCACCCTTGTACTTACTTAATCCCTTTTCCTCGTCCCTGTGCTCCCACACCTGAACAGCCACAGACTGCTATTGATTCTTTCACTTCAAAGCCTTTGAAATCTCTTCCACCTTCTTCACTCCTTCCTCTCACATTCTAATTTTGGCCCTTTAATGCAGTAGTCTTCTGCATAGACTTATCTCCAGTGTCTGTCTCCCCTCAGCTTTTCTTGTGCACCATTACTTTATTATGGTTGATCTCCTATTTAGAAACCTTTAATCCCCCCCCTTTTACCTCTAAAATACAATCAAACTCCTTAATCTGGCATGCCGAGTCTTCTCTAATCTGAGCCTAATTTAATTTTCCAGACTTATTTTCTAAGTCTCCCTTTAAGTTATAACTTACTTTAGTCAAATACATAACTTCAGATAACTGACTCAAAATCTTGTCCCAGTTCCAACAAGTGAGAGTTCCAAGAGAAGAAAGTATTATAAATTTATTTCAAATCAAAGGCCCAACTCTGGTCCAGTTGTCCATCATCTGGGAGTGATGGTCATATTCAGGTTTGCCTTCTCTGAGTATGAATAAGGGAATTTTCTACAGAGAAAGTATAAGCAAGGAAAAAATAATTTCTAGTACTAAGAAAATGCTAAGTCAACACCAGCACCAAGAAAGGGGTGGTAGAGAGGCTTTAGGACCCTCCCCCAACACACCCTAATTAACCTCTGTATTTCTTTAATGTACATGGACATAAATGGTCACTTCAACTTTCCTTCATCTTATGCAAATGTAGTCTCTTGTCTCCTCCCCCTTTTAGACAGGCTGTAGCCCATGAACCCTCTGCCTTCTGAGATATCCTGGAGCAGCTACTGAAGGTTTCTACAGAGATGGCACATTTGTTGGATATTTGCCATGGCTGATCTGTTTATTTGCATATTTGTTTTTGAGGCTACCAAATGTAGTAATTGTACTAAAAATACTAAAAACTGAAATTTGATATCCCATATATACAGGATTAATCCAATATTTTGTTTTCTTGAATTTCTTACTAATAAGATGAACTCTACTGTGTATATAAAGCCAGAAAAACACAGGTTATGACAACAGCTTACTCACTTTTTTTTTCTCTTTACCAAGATATTTTGGATTCTATATTGTCCTAACTAAAAGCCGACATTCATGTCATAGAATAAGTAGTAAACTTCAGCATAAATATGAAGAACCATTTTAAGAGATTGGGAGAAATGTAGTAGATTGAATAAGCAGTTTAAGAACTTGTTATTGAAATGAATTTATCAACTGAAAAAAGAATGTGGAAATGTTTTCACATTGTATGAGAAAGAAATTCTATAATCTAAAGAGACGTTGGAGAAAAACTAAGTTAAACATCCTTACTTTTCTTTTTTTAAGCTTTATTGAGATATAGTTCAGATATGATAAAATACACCCATTTAAAGTTTACAGTTCAGGGGTGCCTGGGTGGCTCAGTCAGTTAAACAACCGACTCTTGAGCTCAGCTTAAGTCTTGACCTCAGGGTTGGGAGTTCACACCCAGCCTGGAGCCTACTTTAAATTAATTAATTAATTAATTAATTTAAAAAATGAAATAAAGTGTACAGTTCAGTGAGTTTTAGTATACTGACAGAGTTGGACACCCAACCAGAATCTAACTATAAAATATTTTCAGGCTAACAGAAGTCTGAAAACCTAGCTCTGGTAACTATTAACCCACTTTCTGTCTCTAATGATTTGCCTATTTTGTACATTTCATATACACGGAATCACACACTAAGTGGTCTTTTGTGACTTGCTTCTTTCACTTAGTGTAATGTTTTCGAGTTTCACACATGGTGTCTCATGCATCAGTACCTAATTCCTTTCTATGGCTGAATAATACTCCACTGAATGATACACCACATTCTGTTTATCCATTCATCAGTTGATGGACATTTGGGTTGTTTCCACTTCTTGGCAATAACTAATAATGCTCTCAAGAACATTTGTTTTGGTGTGGACAAAGTTTTCATTTCTCTCGCATATATACCTAGTTGTAGAATTGCTGGGTCACCTAGTAACTCTGTGTTTAATATTTCGAGGAACTGCCAAACTGTTTTCCAAGGGGCTACACCGTTTTACATTCCCATCAACAATGTGCTAGGGTTCTAATTTCTCCACATCTTTAGCAACACTTGTTATTGTCTGTCTTTTTTATTTTAACCGCCCCAGTGGGTGTAAAGTAATATTTCATTGGGGTTTTGAAACATTCTTACTTTTGGCAAGAGGACACTGAAGCCTTTGAGACTCATACTCTGTGTTGCAATCAGTCATGGGCAAAATATGATCTACAAAACTATGTTGTCTTAGAGAAAGATAGGGAGAATACCTAACTGATGCTCTTGGTTACTAGAAGGTAGGAGTTAGGAAAGGAAGGAGGGAGACACTATTAACATTTTTCTTTATGCTCATTCATTGTTAAAATGAGCATTGTATGTATATATTGATTTAATAATTGGAACAAAAATATCAAAAACAAAATGAGAAAATCCATGTCTTCTGATTTCCAGCTCTACCGTTAATTCTTTAGAGGTTGACATTAAAATCTTTTCGTGCATAAAGATCACATATATACATACATAGGTTTGTATAATGTTGATATTACATAATAGGTGTATAATGTTATACAGATATAAAAACTTACTTAAAATATTAGCAAAGTCAAACTTGGCTAAATAGGATCTGAGTGTTCTATGGCAAGTGTTATACGTGGCTAATGATTTGCCGGAATGTTTGAATAAAAGTGTTACACTATCAATGTTTTCTGATTATGGAGTATTTAGCTGGAAGAAATTTGTTTTTTTGTGATTAAAATGCGATAGAGATATGGTAGGTCATATTCTCCTTGCATTCCTTGAACTCAGTTTAATAAACAGAAAAGTCTTATGTGATAAGCTCAAGTGAGCACCAGGTTATGACATTGGACAGATTTACTGCCATGCTTCTGGGGACTGATTATTTGGATCTGGTGTGACACTTAATCTACAGAAAAGCACTGATACTGGGTTAGCGGTTCACACACCTCCACTGAGGTGGAGGTCATTCTTCCAACACAAAGAAAACAATAGATTTAAGTAATTTCAAATACTATACTTATAATAGCAATAAAACCAACATGGATTAAGTATAGTTCTTCAAGTAGGTGAAATTTATGAAATTAAAAAAAAAAATAAAGCCCAAAGCATCTTCTAAATAGTCTCTCAAAAGTCTTCTGATATAATTCTTATATACCCATGTTGTATTAGGATATGCAGAAAACATGACAGATATAATTTGATTTTCCAAGGACTATGTTGTGTTCCTTTACGGTTTTGCCAATACCATCTAGTACTTTTTTAGCAGAGCTCAAGTAAAAGAGAGAAAGAGAAAGACAGAAGCAGACAGAGCAGGATCTTAGTGGTCTCTCAATCCAGTTAATTATTACATATCAAATATATACTGGCTATAAAATTTATTTATTTATTTTATTTATTTATTTTTATTTAAATTTTAGGTAGGGGTGCCTAGCTGGCTCAGGGAGTCGAATGGCCGACTCATCCTTTTGGCTAAGGTCACGATCTTGGAGTTGTAAAGTAGAACCCCATGTGGGGCTCTGCGCTTAGCTCGGAGTATGCTCAGGATTCTCTCTCCCTGCCCCTCTGCCCGCCCCCCCCCCCCCCCCGCCGCATGCACGCACTCTCTTGCTTTCTCTCAATAAATAAATAAATAAATAAATAAAATCTTTAAAAAAATTAAAAATAGATTTTAGGTAGTTAGCGTACAGTGCAATATTGATTCCAGGAGTAGGATTCAGTGATTCATCTCTTAGATACAACAGCCAGTGCTTATCATAACAAGTGCCCTGATTAATACACATCATTCATGTAGCCCATCCCCCACCCACCTCCCTGCATTAACTTGTTTGCTCTCTGTCATTAAGAGTCGCTTATGGATTGTTTCTCTCTCTCCTTTTCTTCTTTTCTCCCTTCCCATATGTTTATCTGTTTTCTTTCTTAAGTTCCACATACGAATGAGATCATATGGTATTTGTCTTTCTCTGACTGGCTTATTCCAGTTAGCATAATACACTCTAGCTCCATCAACGTTGTCACAAATGGCAAGATTTCATTCTTTTTGATGGTTGAGTAATATTCCTTTGTGTGTATATACCACATCTTCTTTATGCATTCATCAGTCGATGGACATTTGGGCTCTCTCCATAGTTTGGCTATTGTTGATAATGCTGCTATAAATATCAGGGTGCATGTATCCCTTCAAATCTGTATTTCTGTATCCTTTGGGTAAATACCAAGTAGTGCAATTGTTGGATCATAGGGTAGTTCTACATTTAACTTTTTGAGGAACCTCCATACTGTTCTCCAGAGTGGCTGCACCAGTTTGCATTCCCACCAACAGTGCAAGAGAGTTCCCCTTTCTCCACATCTTCGCCAAAACCTGTTGTTTCTTGTGTTGTTAATTTTAGCCATTCTGACAAGTGTAAGGTAGTATCGCATCATGGTTTTGATGTGTATTTCTCTAATGATGAGTGATGTCAAGCATCTTTTCATGCATCTGTTAGCCATCTGGATGTCTTCTTTGGGAAAGTGTCTATTCATCTGCCCATTTCTTAACTGGGTTATTCGTTTTTTGGTTGTTGAGTTTGATAAGTTCTTTGTAGATTGTGAATACTAACCCTTTATCAGATATGTCATTTGCAAATATCTTCTCACATTCTTTTAGTTTTGTTGCTTGTTTCCTTCACTGTGCAGAAACTTTTTATCTTGATGAAGTCCCAATAGTTCATTTTTGCTTTTGTTTCCTTTGCCTGTGGTGACATGTCTAGTAAGAAGTTGCTACAACTGAGGTCAAAGAGGTTTCTGCCTGTGTTCTCCTCTAGGATTTTGATGGTTTCCTCTTTCACATGGAGGTCTTTCATCCATTTTGAATCTATTTTTGTGTATGGTGTAAGAGAGCGGTCCAGTTTCATTCTTCATATGTTGCTGTCCAGTTTTTCCAACACTATTTGTTGAAGAGACTATGTTTTTTCCATGGGATATTCTTTCCTGTTTTGTTGAAGAGTAGTTGACCATATAGTTGTGGATGCATTTCTGGGTTGTCTATTCTGTTCCATTGATCTATGTGTCTGTTTTTGTGCCAGTACCATACTGTCTTGATGATCACAGCTTTGTAATATATCTTAAAATCCAGAATCATGATGCCTCTGGTTTTCTTTTTCTTTTTCAGTATTGCTTTGGCTATCTGGGTGTTTTGTAGTTCCATACAAATTTTAGGATTGTTTGTTCTAGCTCTGTGAAAAATGCTGGTGGTATTTTGGTAGGGATTACTGGCTACACGATTTATATTAAAGAAAGCAAACCTAGTAATAAATACTCCAGAGAAAAAGGGCCTAACTCAAGAATAAAAAGGTTAATATTCAAGCTGTAGCAAACGTAGAAGAGAGCTTCTGTATACTTTTCCTGCAATACTTTTACCCATCAGTATGAAAGTCAAGCCATAGAAAACCAACAAGAATGAGTAGCACTTTATGAGGACTTCGTGTATATGTTTAGGATACATAGGACCAGAAACTACCCAGTCTCAAAAGGATAACAAGGAATACAAATTCCAGAGACAACAATCTACCACGAACAATGTGCCTTTGCTTGCCTCAGAACTTCAGACCTTTGTAATGAAGAATAAATATTAACTAATCATCATAAGAATTTATAGGTGGGGCACCAAGAAAACTGGTCCTAGGATGCTGGCACAATCTATTGCTTGACATGTCCCAGGTACTAGCTATATTTCCTATGGAACTGAATTGTCAACACACTTGAGGTAAAATGTAGGCTCCCCTGGACAGAGCCCTGGATAAGTGGGTATGGTGGACAATTCAACTGAGTAATACATTGAGTATCTTATTACATATGTTTTGGGGTTGTGCAGTTTAGAGAAAAACCCTCTAATATTAGTGGAAGAATCTATTTTAAAAAAAAAATCTAGATGGCAAAAAAGCCCACCTCAAAACACTGCTTAAAAATGTTGAACATTATTTTCCTCCAGTGCTCAACAACTAATAGGACATTTCGGGATGGGAGACAGGAAGTGAATAATGCAATAAATGCAGTAAAAATTAAGATATATAGCCAATTCACATACTTTCCCCTAAGTAATCTCATCTAAACCTATGCCCATCATATCCACTGACAGAAAATGTTATTGTCTAAAAAAATGTATACTTCCTGCTTCTTGCCTAGCATACAGTACCTTGAATATTTTTACCTGTTCTTATTAGCTTCATTTCTTATTTGACTAGCTCATTATGTCAGATGCCAGGGATCAGCTTGGCTTAGCTCATCTCTTCTCATTCAGACGCATATGCAGGTTTCATACAGACAGAAGATTATATAATTTGGGGGCCCTCTTTATCTTTTAAATTTTAAATCTTTTTTAATTGAAGTATAATTAACATAGAGTGTTATATTAGTTTCAGGTGTACAATATAGTGATTCAGCAATTCTATACTCAGTGCTCATCACAATAAGTGTAGTCACTATCTTTCACGAAACGTTATTACAATATTATTGACTATATTTCCTATGTTGTACTTTTCATCTCCATAACTTATATAGTTCATAATGGGAAGTTTGTTCCTCTTAATCTCCTTTATCTGTTTCTCACATCCCCCTGCCCATCTCCTCCCTGGTAATCACCAGCTTGTTCTTCGTAAAAGTCTGGGTTTGTTTTTCTTTATTTCTTTCTTCTTTATTTTTTTGTTTGTTTGTTTGTTAATTTGTTGGTTTCTTTAGAATTCCACATATAAGTGAAATCATGTGGTATTTGTTCTTTCTCAGTCTGACTATTTTACTTAACATTATACCCTCTGTCTCTACCCATGTTGCTGCAAATGGCCAGGTCTCATTCTTTTTTTATGGCTGAGTAATATTCCATTGTGTATACATATGTATATACCACATCTTCTTTATCCATTCATCAATCAATGGACACTTTCATTATTTTCAGATCCTGGGTATTGTAAATACTGCTATAATAAACATGGGAATGCATATGTCTTTTCAAATTAGTGTTTTCATTTTTGGGGGGTAAATACCCCATAGTGGAACTATGGGTTCATATGATAATTCCATTTTTAAATTTTTGAAGACTCTATACTATTTTCCATGGTGGCCATACCAATTTATATCCCTACCAACAATATACAAGGGTCACTTCTGCTCCACATCCTTGCCAACACTTGTTATTTCTAATCTTTCTTGAGTCTAACCATTCTGACAGGTGTGAGGTGATATCTCATTGCGGTTTTGATATACATTTCCCTGACGATTAATGATGTTGAGCATCTTTTCTTCTATCTATTGGCCATCTGTATGTCTTCTTTGGGAAAATGTCTATTCAGCTCCTCTGACCATTTTTAATTAGATTTTTTCTGGTGTTGGGTTGTATAAGTTCCTTATAATTTTGGAGAGTTACCCCTTACCAAATATAGCATTTGCAAATATCTTCTCCCATTCAGTAGGTTGTCTTTTCATTTTATTGATGGTTTCCATCACTGTACAAAAGCTTTTTATTGAAAGGGATCTCTTTATTTTTTTTTTAAAGATTTTATTTATTGGGGCACCTGGGTGGTTCAATCGTTAAGCATCTGCCTTTGGCTCAGGGCATGATCCTGGGGTCCTGGGATCAAGCCCTACATCAGGCTCCTCCACTGGGAGACTACTTCTTCCTCTCCCACTCCCCCTGCCTGTGTTCCCTCTCTCTCTGCCTGCCTCTCTCTCTCTCTCTCTCTCTGTCTTATTTTATTTATTTATTTGACAGAGAGAGAGAGGCAGCCCGCGAGAGAGGGAACACAGGCAGGGGGAGTGGGACAGGAAGAAGCAGGCTTCCCCGCTGTGGAGGGAGCCCAATGCAGAGCTCGATCCCAGAACTCTGGGATCATGACCTGAGCCAAAGGCAGACACTTAATGACTGAGCCACCCAGGCATCCCTGTAAGGGATCTATTTAAAGAAAAGGATATGAAATTACAAATGCCAAGTTAGGTAAAAAATGAGAATGATAATAGAATTCTCAATAAGTTTAAATTTTTTTAAATGCTGACAAATACCATAAATAATACAAACTCCAGGAAAATTATATAGTACTTTTATTTATTAACTGCCTGACATACCATTATAATACTCCCACAATTTTTGATTTAGTTCCCTTTGGTAGCTTCTTCATATGACAGCTATTTTGTAATATCCTCTCCTACAAAGAGTATAGAAAAGTAATTCAGTCTTTCTTGCAGTATAGTTGGTAAAAATTTTTTACATATTGAGGTTTGAGAAGCATAAATCATCCCAACCTGAAACACAGACATGTTCATTGTTTTTAATACTGCTACAGGTTTGTAAAATCAAAAGGATTTTATCAAATTTCTAAAATCAAAAGAATTTTGAGCAATTCTATTTCGCACAACTCCCATCACAAGAGAAAAAATATATATGGTATGTTGATAATTGTATAGCCATCATATATGATATATGAATGAATATATGACTATGATATATGAATATAAATGAATATAGCCATCATATAAATATTCCAACTGGAAAGCTACAGTTTTGCCTAGGTTTTGATGCAAACTGAATCTTCGGCTTACAATTTTATACTTGCGATGTTTGGAAGAATTTTCCATAGACTAGCTTGGGACATTTTAGACACATTGCTCCACCACTTACCTACACAGTCCTGGTGAGAGATGCGATAGAACTCCTGTGTGTTATATAAACCTTGGCTTTGCACCTTTAGGTCGTGATGCTGGGTAGGTCAACATAGTGGGAGGTAGAAGTGTTCCCAGAAGCTATGCCTTCACCAGGACACCTAGCAATAACTTAATTAGTCACAGAAATGACTGCAAACCACATAAATATATCCTATGAAACTTAAACTAAAACGATCACCAATCGAACTTCTCCTTACCAGGATCCTCTAATACCCACCGCCACTCCAACATCCCTAAGACAAGTGCACGTGCCGCCGAGGTAAAGTCAAAGGGGCAAGAGAGCCCTGTTGACGGAAGGCGGCTAAAATGTCTTTATTTTGCAAAACATAGGACATGTGAATACATTGCTAAGACCTTTCTCAAAGCCTTGGAAAGACCCATGCAGAAAAAGAGGGACCTGAACCGTCAGCATCCCCGGCGTCCATCTCATGTCACTTCGGACTGCTCATCGTGTGAGCCGCGCAGGGAAAAGCATTTACATCTCCACAGAGAAATGAATCGTGTGATTTAAAAGGACTTAGTCTGCTTCTCCAAAAGGAAAAAAAAAAAATCTTTCGTATTAGAATCATATCCCTCTGAGTCTTCAGGAATCTTCAATAGAGTTGTCTAGGGACAATGAAGGGAAATTACCTAGTTTCAAGAACAAGGAACAAATACCATGGAAATGAAACCCAGGCTCGGTCAGCAAAAAACCCTTCTGAGTGCCAGCTCCACCAGCCCACCTTGAACGCTTGCCCAGGGCTGTTATCACAGGTGTGTGGCAGGCAGGGCAGCAGGTGGGGCCTAGAAGAAAAGAGGTCCCAAGAGCGGAAATGGATAACATCAAAGACGAACCGTGCTATCTCGACAGTTTATGCCTGGGACAAAGCTTACTGCATGCCCTCAAATAAATCTACTCTGTAGAATCTGAGGCTGGCTCAGCAGGTTGGATTTACACAACCAGAAATAAAATAAGCAGTATTAAAAAAGTGTTTTGGCTGCCTACCTAAAATCTATCCTTCCAGATGAGATCAAGACTTGTTTGTACCTGCAGGCAGGAGTGATTAGATAACTTCTTAAGGCGTTCATCACCAAATGGAAGATGAATGACAGATTTGTAGAGTTGAAGGCTATTCTTTTAATGGTCTGTATAAATCATAAAGGCTATTTAAAGTTTTTCAGTATTTAAGATGTTTTAATTCTCCCTCTTGAGAAAACAAAAAAGAAGCACTGAGACCATTTTAAATGTGCCTTGAAAACAACCACAGAAAAATCACCAAAATATTATTCTCTAATGTATTTTTCTGTAGATCTTCTTGCATAATTTTCCATTTCTTCTTTTTAAGATTTTATTTTTTTATTTAAGAGAGAGAGCAGAGGGCAAGAGAGAACGAGCACGAGAGAGGGGGAGGGGGAGGGGAAGAAGCAGGCTCCCCATCGATCAGGGAGCCCGGTTGGGGGCTTGATCCCAGGACCCTGGGGTCACAACCTGAGCTGAAGGCAGATGCCTAAGTGAGTGAGCCACCCAGACACCCCGTAATTTTCCACTTCTATTTGAATAGGAATATAACAGAATTTTGCAAGTATGCCTAAGTAATATATAAAATCTAAATTCATAATAGGCAGTTAAGCTAGGAAAACCAACACTCCTTCAGCAGCAGTCTCTCGAGGTAACAATCAGAATGATCCTTACAACACTAAATTGAAAATCATGAAAGTTCAACTGTGCCTAATACTTTTTATTCCTAGGAGATTTGACCTCCTGGCAAGTTAAAGCTTTTCTTTGCTTTTTATTTCTCCTTTGTAAATACGATGCTCCAGATAATTTTCTCAGATGCAATGGCCTGCTGATGTCACTTATTCCATGGCAACACTTAGCCCGTCTATCGTAAATAAGCTAAACAATTCTTGGTTGTTTTTTTTCTTTTTTACAAAAATTGTTGTATGGAATTATTGAATCACTGTATTGTACACCTGAAACTAATATAACACTATATGTTAACTATGCTGGAATTAAATTTTTTTAACTAAAGAAAAAAAAGAAAATATGTTTGCAGCAAAATAAATTGTTGTCTAGGTCCTTAAGATATTATATCTATTTAATTTCCCACAAAATTGAATGAAATCTTGAGGGTAGGGTACTTTAAAACATAAGCATAACATGGAATTTAGGTCAAAGAACATGCTGGAGATTTTAGTGATCAGTACCAAGATTATGTAATGACAAAGCTACCCTTTCTACCCTTCCACATTTGTTTATGAACACGGGCTTAGTAAAAGTCACCTATGGAGGTAAACAGCAGCAGGGGCTTTTGAAAAAAGAACTTTCAGACAATGTTATTATTTCAAGAAAGAGGATCTGAAATTGCAAGTGCATAAAAATATATTTACCTATCAACAGGACTGGAAAGTAACACGCAAAAATGAAAATAAGTGGAGTACTTCAGGGACGAATGAGTAATGTCTTTTTTCAAAAAAAGTTTTTAATCTCCCTCAGCATCTCTATAACAATTAAGGAGGGCACACATTGCATGGTGCACTGGGTGTTATATGCAAGTAATGAATCATGGAACACTGCATCAAAAACTTGGGATGTACTGTATGGTGACTAACATAACATAATAAAAAAAATTTTTTTTAAAAGAAAAGAAATGCAAAAAAAAAAAAATGGGTATGTCATCCAGTCAGAAAAGAGAGTGATACAGTCTGACTTTGCTTGCAAGGGATATGCCATAAATGTGACCTCTCAGCCTGTTGCATCTAGAACCAGCAAGATGGTGGCTGTGCTCTCGAAGGAAAAATGAAATCTGGGAATTTATTTCAATGCCTCACTATGAGGGAAGCAGTAACAGAAATAATTTTATAAGTATGACACTTCTCAAGACAGAGGACTAGAGAATAAACAGCTGAGTCCTCTCCCCCAACCTGCCCCCAGAGATTTCTTTTCACTTTTTAGCTCTGAAAGAGAGAGACCAAGTCCATTCCCAGTGAGGCTACCTATGACAGAGGCCATGTGGGCCTTAATTCCAAATTCTAATGCCATCAGAAAACTCCAGGGTCTTGCAAGGCTTTGGCAAAATAATAAATTATCAATTTCATTCTTTAAATGTTAGAAAAGAGAGAACAGCACTGAAGAAGTAAAAATGGTATTGTCTCACCTTAATGAAGTGTCTGATTCTGAATTTAAGGAATAGATACAGGGTTATTTCATCTAAATTGTGTTAATTGAGATTTACAACTTGGGACAGCAGAATGATATCTGAGTTTAAAACATACTTCATGAATTGCTAGAACGTTGACATCACAAAAGATTCAGAATGGTTTATAGTATGCCTCCCAAGTCTTAATCTGTTTCTGAAACCCTTCTGATGATTTTACCTCTTCTTAAGATGATATGCTTAGAGCAGCACTGTTTTTAACTACCTTTCTTTCTCTTATTCTTTCTTTCTGTCCTGTCTTCCTTCCTTTCTATTTATCTATTACAGCCCTTTTCTAAGAGACCAGAAAATTGGGTTAATTCTGTGGCTATGTTAACAGTTAAAGTCTATTACAGGGAGAAACTGTGATTAAAGCTGGCACTTGTCAGATCTGACTTTACCCTGTATTGACTCTTTTTTTTTATTGAGGTATAATTAACATATAACATTATATCAGTTTCAGGTGTACAACGTAATAATTCGATATTTGCATATATTGCGAAATGATCACCACAATAAATCTAGATAACATCTGTCACTGTACATAGTTACAAAAATTTTTTTTCTTGTGATGAGAACTTCTAAGATTTACTCTTCAGCAACTTTCAGATATAGCAAGACAGCAGTATACATAGCACGACTAGGCCCCGTAGCGTATGCAGCACGTAACTCTAGTCACCATGCTATCACTGTGGTCACATTGCATCCCCAGGACTTATTCATTTTATAACTGGAAATTTTTACTTTCTTTTTTTTTTAAATATTTTATTTATTTATTTGACAGAGATAGAGACAGCCAGCGAGAGAGGGAACACAAGCAGGGGGAGTGGGAGAGGAAGAAGCAGGCTCATAGTGGAGGAGCCTGATGTGGGCCTCGATCCCAGAACGCCGGGATCACGCCCTGAGCCGAAGGCAGACGCTTAACCGCTGTGCCACCCAGGCGCCCCGGAAATTTTTACTTTCTGATCACCTTTACCCATTGTTCATACCCCCAGACTCCCACCTCTGGAAACCACCATTCTGGGCTCTGTCGTTTTTGTTTGTTTTACATTCCACTATAAGTAAGATCATACATTTTTGCCTTTCTTTGTCTGACCTGTTTCTCTTAGCATAATGCCCTCAAGGACCATCCATATGGTCACAAATGGCAAGATTTCATTCTTCTTATGACTGAATAATACTCCATTGTATATATCTAGACACCACGGTTTCCTTATGCATTTATCTCTTGATGGACACCTAGTTTTTTTCTGTGTCTTGGCTACTGTGAATAAGGGTGCAATAAAGATGGCAGTGCATATATTTTTTCAAATTAGTGTTTTCTTTGGACAAGTACCCAGAAGCAGAATTGCAGGATCGTATGGTAGTTTTATTTTTAATTTTTGGAGGGACCTCCATCCTGTTTTGCACAGTGGTTGCATGTATTGACTCTTGCAGAGGCAAGCTCTCCCAAAGATCTTCTAAGGCAAGATGTGAGGTCAGAACATTGTTACACAACCCCAAACAGGCAAATACATAAGAAATACATGAGAAAAAGAGCTCAGAAATCAAAAATTGGAATTTCTTTTAACTTAGCAGGCTTTGATATTCAGTATTCCAGTCTAAGGCATCCATCTACTTCCTTTCTCTGTTATTTTAATAAGTAACAAAATAAAAGCTAAATACTTCAAATATGTCCACCTATGATGTACCCCCAACCAAACATTATGTATCCTTATTCTGTACACTCCAATTTTTGAGTTAAGGAGATAAGCCGGTAAGAAAAAGTATGAGAGGCTTTTGATATTGATAAACTAAAAATGTGGAAGGAAACTTGAGGGAAGGACTGTAAGAAAGGACCTTAGGAAAAGAAAAAAAAATAGAGAAGTAAGCGAGGAAATAAATCATCTACAAGCCAAGGAAAAATAAAGTTACTGAAGTAGAGAAATTAGAGGATGGTGACAAAACAACTGAGGACTGATTAGCCCCATGGGAAAGGTCCTTGACAAGAAGCTGCTGTGGCAAGATCCTGGAAAGCAGTAACTATCCACATAATAGTCAACAGATTCTCTTTCATAGAATTATCCTGCTGTAACTTGACGCATCCTAACTTTTGATGAGTGACAATGTGCTTTTCCTTGAGATAATAACCTCTTTGGGGCGGGTTAAAAGAAGGGACAGTTCAGTGGCTTTGCGTTTTCCACTAAAATAATTAAAATTTTGGCATTGAATTCTATTTCCAAAGCAACATGCCCAAGTTATTCAAATACCGTTTCCAAGGCATAATAATTTTTCAAATGAAATTTCTGTCAAAAAATATCTTAACTGGTCAAAATGCAAATGCAATCCAGAAAGTAAAACTCACAAAATCAAAATGAAGTGGATTCTTAAAGTAGAGAACAGAAACTATAACAGTTTCCCACCCAACACAAAACAAAACCCTCTTTGAAAAAAGCTTTAGGTTGAAGGCCACCAAAAGGTGGGTCTGGCAAATCAGCAATTGGAATGAATTCCCAAGGGTAGAAATTACTCTCGAGAATTTTGCTGTGCCATTTTTGGAAGGTTCCATTTTGAAAGACAGTGTCTGAAGTATATCAATCTCCATTGCTTTGCTGGAATTTAGAGTTAAAGGCAGTCTGGTGAAAGCAAATGCAGTGATCTGCCCTAGTAATCTTAATGATGATTATCAGCAAATACTGCAACTTTTTCCTTGAAGCAAAAGGGAAGCCAGTTTAGTTTGTAATGCACATCTTATGAATATCTTTTGGACGGAATTGGACAGCGCAAGGTCAAAACATGATAACCAGATGTGTGTTTCTAAGCAGCCTAGCTTAGAAAGATGACCAGTATTGTTAGAGTCTTTTACGTCTAATTTAGATAATGTTGGAGAAAATAGCCCTGCGTGGTCTTGGGCACTTCACTAAACCTCCTTGAGGCTGTTCTCTCGTGCATAAAACATGAATAAAAATACTTACCTCATTGGATGGTTGTGAGAAATAAATTAGATAAAGTTTACAAAGCCCTTCACAAAGCACCCCACACATAGAAATGACTTCAGTAAATGGATTACTGTACTATCTATAACCGTAATCCAATTTGACCTATCGTGCCTCACAGAGACTGTTCTCTGAGAATAGTTTTTAAGAGGGTGACTGCTGTGAATCAAGAAGGGAAATCGAGAGAGCAGACCCAGGATATTGCTGGGAAGGTGGAAGATCTGATCTGAGTAACTTAGTAGAGGCAACGATCCTTAGCCAGGAGCAAGAAGAAGATGGAAAGGAAACATCATAGTGAGTATTTTCAGAACCTGTAACTACTTTTTGCTGAGGGATGTCAGACATACTCTGGATTTTGATTAGAGATTTTAGGGAATACTTAAGGCTGAAAGAGGACTTAGGTCATTTCCCTAATTTCATTTTACAGATGAGGACACTGAGGGCTGGACACATGAGACATTTTAAAATTACATGATTGGTCAGTGAAAACGCTGGGGCCCAGAACTACTGACTTCTACTCGAGTGTTTTTTCCACAACTTAACACCCTCTGTCATGTAAAAGTGAGCAAGACTTCAGAAGAGATTTCAGAAATGTCTGAAGGAATATTTGCTGCTGGGGAGGGACAACAAACAGAAGCAGAGGATTGAATAGATCGGAGGAGTTCGCGTACACCCTGGTTCATTTCTTTTTTCTTTTAATGTTTTTTTATTATATTATGTTAGTCACCATACAGTACATCCCTGGTTTTTGATGTAAAGTTCGATGATTCATTAGTTGTGTATAACACCCAGTGCACCATGCAATACGTGCCCTCCTTACTACCCATCACCGGTCTATCCCATTCCCCCACCCCCCTCCCCTCTGAAGCCCTCAGTTTGTTTCCCAGAGTCCATAGTCTCTCATGTTTCATTCCCCCTTCTGATTACCCCCCCTTTTCTTTATCCCTTTCTTCCCCTACCGATATTCCTAGCTCTTATGTTCCATAGATGAGAGAAATCATATGATAATTGTCTTTCTCTGCTTGACTTATTTCACTTAGCATTATCTCCTCCAGTGCCATCCATGTTGCAGCAAATGTTGAGAACTCGTTCTGATAGCTGAGTAATATTCCATTGTCTATATGGACCACAACTTCTTAATCCAGTCATCTGTTGAAGGGCATCTCGGTTCCTTCCACGATTTAGCTATTGTGGACAATGCTGCTATGAACATTGGGGTGCATATGGCCCTTCTCTTCACTACGTCTGTATCTTTGGGGTAAACACCCAGTAGTGCAATGGCTGGATCATAGGGTAGCTCAATTTTCAACATTTTAAGGGACCTCCACACTGTTTTCCAGAGTGGCTGTACCAACTTGCATTCCCACCAACAATGTAGGAGGGATCCCCTTTCTCCACATCCTCTCCAACAATTGTTGTTTCTTGCCTTGTCAATTTTTGCCATTCTAACTGGCATAGGGTGGTATCTTAGCGTGGTTTTGATTTGAATTTCCCTGATGGCTAATGATTTTGAACATTTTTTCATGTATCTGTTAGCCATTTGTATGTCTTGATTGGAAAAATGTCTGTTCATATCTTCTGCCCATTTTATGATTTATTTGTTTCTCGTGTATTGAGTTTGAGAAGTTCTTTGTAGATCTTGGATACCAGTCTTTTATCTGTGGTATCATTTGCAAATATATTCTCCCATTCCGTGGGCTGCCTCTTAGTTTTTTTGACTGTTTCCTTGGCTGTGCAGAAGCTTTTGATCTTGATGAAGTCCCACAAGTTCATTTTATCTTTTGTTTCTCTTGCCTTTGGAGATGTGTCATGAAAAAGGTTGCTTTGGTCGATGTCGTAGAGGTTGCTGCCTATGTTCTCCTCTAGGATTTTGATGGATTCCTGTCTCACATCAAGGTCTTTCATCCATTTGGAGTTTATCTTTGTGTATGGTGTGAGAGAGCGGTCAAGTTTCATTCTTTTGCATGTAGCTGTCCAATTTTCCCAGCACCATTTATTGAAGAGACTGTCTTTTTTCCACCGGATGTTTTTTCCTGCTTTATCAAATATTAGTTGCCCAAAGAACCGAGGGTCCATTTCTGGGCTCTCTATTCTGTTCCATTGGTCTATGTGTCTGTTTTTGTGCCAGTACCATGCTGTCTTTGTGATCACAGCTTTGTAGTACAGCTCGAAATCCGGCATTGTGATGCCCCCAGCTTTGTTTTTCCTTTTCAACAGTTCCTTGGAGATTCGGGGCCTTTTCTATTTCCATGCAAATTTAAGGACTATTTGTTCCAGTTCTTTGAAAAATGTCCTCGGTATTTTGATCGGGATAGCATTGAAAGTGTAGATTGCTCTGGGTAGCATGGACATTTTAACTATGTCAATTCTTCCAATCCATGAGCATGGAATATTTTCCCATCTTTTTGTGTCTTCTTCAATGTCTTTCAAGAGTGATTTATAGTTTCTAGAATATAGGTCCTCTACGTCTCTGGTTAAGTTAATTCCAAGGTAACGTATGGTTTTTGGTGCTATTGTAAATGGGATGGATTCCCTAATTTCTCTTTCTTCAGTCTCATTATTCATGTATAGAAATGCAACTGATTTCTGAGCATTGATTTTGTATCCCGCCACATTACTGAATTGCTCTATAACTTCTAATAGTTTGGGAGTGGATTCTTTTGGGTTTTCCATATAGAGTATCATGTCATCTGCGAAGAGAGACAGTTTGACTTCTTCTTTGCTGATTTGGATACCTTTGATCCCTTTTTGTTGTCTGATTGCTGTCGCAAGGACTTCTAGTACTATGTTGAATAATAGTGGCAAGAGTGGGCATCCTTGTCGTGTTCCTGATCTTAAGGGAAAGCTTCCAGCTTTTCCCCATTGAGAATGATATTTGCTATAGGCTTTTCATAGATGGTTTTTATGAGATTGAGGAATGTACCCTCTATCCCTACACTCTGAAGGGTTTTAATCAGGAAAGGGTGCTGTATTTTGTCAAATGCTTTTTCTGCATCTATTGAGAGAATCATATGATTTTTGAATTTTTCCTTCTGGATAAAATCTAAGACACTGATCGATTTGCGAATGTTGAACCACCCTTGCATCCCAGGGATGAATCCCACTTGGTCATGATGGATAATCCTTTTAATGTACTGTTGGATTCTATTAGAGACCCTGGTTCATTTCTTTGGTTTTTCTCCTATATTAATGGAAAGGAAAGAACGAAGCAAAAATATTTCCAAAGAGGCCTCACAGTTATAAGGGACTTACAGGAGAATATGTACACTTGGTGTATATGATGAACTTGCAGGGATAACTTTTTAATAATCTCAGTGTGAATGATGTGCATAAATTTATGTAACTTTCAGAAGGAATTCTATACACAAAACAATTTAGGGTCATTATCAGAAATACCCCCAAAAATACTAAGTAAGGGATTTGGTATAATTTAAAAATCATGAATGTAAGCAATTTTATAGAAAATTCTCCTATTATTTCAAATTAACTTCCAATATTTGTCAACTTACAAAGTGCATTTGTTAGGTTATGTGTTTGCATGCTATTTAATATTATTTAGTACTTTTCATACCCTGTTACATTAAAACCCACTGGACTATCTTGAATTCTGAATAAATCATTTTACCATTTTATAAATCATGCACTAGTCATTTAGAAAATATTGGTTCATCTCGTATGCAGATTTTCCAAAGTTTGGCACATTTCATTACATAATATAAGAAAGTACATCCATTAATAGCACCACTGATATCATTAGAAACATCTTAAAGGATTAGCTTGTGGCGATGGATGAATTGTAATATTCACTTGAACATTTGAAATATGTCATTGACAGCAAGTACTGTCAGTTGTTTTCCTTAAAGTGATGGGGGGGGCTCATTTACTTCATTTAAAGAAAATATCAAATACCCGAGTCACGATCAGCGTAGCTTGTCTATCAGTCACACTTTCAAGTAAAATGGTGTTTCACGAAAACCCCAGCTACTTTGGTTCGCAGTGCAAACAGCGGCAGACCAGCAGCGTTCCGCAGCGTGTAGCACAGGATGGAGTACTCTGTGCACACGTCCCACTTCATCGCACAGACGATGAAGAAGAGGAGATCTCAGCGGTAGAGATAGCATCAAAATAATTTTTACATCGATGACATGCACAAGCTAAAATTGGCATTTTTTAAAGCGAGTGCATAGCAGTGAACAATGCAGTGACCAGTAGTGCAGTTTGCTCTGGGCTGAGGCACCGGCAGTTTTACTGACCATTTCTTTCACATTGTCATGGCAATTGTCAACCCAGCGAAAAAGGCTAATGTCATCGTTGTATTTGTACCAAAATAGTTTTGAGCTTTTAGATCTCCCCCAGGAGGGTCTCCGGGACACCCTGTGGCCTGCGGACCGCACTCTGAGGACCCCTGCACTACACTGTATTAATGATGACGGCATGGGTCTCATTGCTCCGATGTATGTGTTTGACATATGTGTCAGAAATCCTTCTCGTTCTTAAAGATGTACTTCTTGTTTCTTATTAATCAGTTTGCTCAACAAATATTTTGTGTGTGCTGGTTACAGGGTGAACCCAGGAAATGGCCTCTGCTCATAGATAACATAGAATCTTCTAGAAAGACAATATTTTAAAGAGGACATCAGAAATTTGATAAATCTGAAAATTGTAAAGGTGTTGTGGAGTGGTTTAAACTTAACTTGAAAATGAAGTAGGTATAAAAAGATAATTAGAAATGCTTTCAATAAGGAACGGTGGGAAATGAAGTGAAGCACAGTATAGCTGAGGAAAAAGACTGATGGTTTTATTGCTAGCTGTCTAGTGCATTCAATGGGAATGTGATGTGAGAAAAATTTACAAAGTAGAGTTGTTTAGACTCAGGAAATGAGAACAAATAATAAAGATTTATGGTTAAGTGAGGAACTGTAGGTATATCTTTCAAGAACAGAATTTGAGTATTGTATTAGCTTTAAGTGCCTCCATGATTGTATTAAGAGCTACAGTGGAAAACAGCTGTAAGAAAGTAGTGAAAAGCAGGTGAAATAATGTGTGTAAGACGCTGCGGCTTCTTCACTTTAGAAAGGACACCATTCAAAGGGCACCTGGGTGGCTCAGTCAGTTAAGTGTCTGTCTTCCGCTCAGGCCATGATCCTGGAGTCCCAGGATCGAGTCCCACATTGGGCTCCCTGCTCAGCGGGAAGTCTGCTTCTCCTTCTGTCCCTCACCCCACTCTAGTGCTCTCTGTCTCTCTCACTCTCTCTCTCTCTCAAATAAATAATTAAAGGGGCAACTAGGTGCAAGCAGGGAGAAATGAGGGACTGAAATTTGAGAGTGCCACAGGACTAAAGATTGGAATAGAGATTTTGGAGTCATGTTCACAGACTTACTCAAGTAAGAGATTGTGAAGCAGGGGGGAAATGGTTCCAATGGAGGTGTGCGTGTGTCTCTGTGTGGATGTGGATGCAACGAGGACTGACAAGAGAAGAGCATCCAGAAGAGATCTTTGGAGAACCCCCTGTGTTTAGGAGTCCAGAGAGACAGTAAATATAGTACCTTGCAGAGAGGGGAGTGCCTTCGGAGAAGTGCAGATGGTCTTACAGGACTTTGTAAGAGAGGCGTTGCTTCAGCTGAGGAGTTCGGAAAAGGTTTCATTGAGGCTGGACATTTAAACTGGGTCATATGGTATGTGGGATTTCAACGTGGGGGGCCTGGGGACTGGGAGAGAAGAAGTGGGTGTTCAATTCAGAGGGAAAAGCATGAGCACATACATGGAGATGAAAGGACAAGACACTTGTGGGAATCGAAGTTTAAGACGCTAGAGTAAAAGCTTTGCTGATACGAGCAACTCCAGACTGCAGTGTTAACCCAAGTTGTGCAGAAGCCGGGGCTGTCCTCCTCTCTGCCATTTCTGGTCACTATTTCAACAATGGTTGGTATGTTTTTTCATTGATAACTTTTTTTTTAGATTTATTTATTTGAAGGGTGGAGGGGCAGAGGGAGAAGAAGAGAGAATCTCAGGCTGACTCCCAGCTGAGCAGAGAGCTGGACACGGGGCTCGGGGCTCGATCTCAGGACCCTGAGATCATGAGATCAAGAGTTGGACACTTAACCAACTGAGCCACCCAGGCACCTCTCTTCATTGTTAGCTTTTATTCATGCATGTGTAAACATTTTTATTTCTACTTCATTGTGAATTTCCATCATTGCTGCATTTGTTATAAATCTAATCGTCTTTGAGATCTCACTTAAACATGAAGCAGTAAGGGAGGAAAGTCGTCTAAGGATTATTTGGCAAATGAAACTCTCCACAGATTAAGAAAAACATTTCTCCCAGTTACCTCTTTCATGTGACTAAACTTTGACTACAGCAAAACGAAATTGTTCCTTGTGGCTTTGTCCCAGAAGTTTTTTAGACATTTGATTGACTTGTTGGTTTGGGGGGCTTTTTTTTTTTTTTTGTAAAGCACTTCTTTGGTTTAAATGATGTATTAATATTTGTGTTTGCTTTACAACTTTTCTGTTTCCTTGTCTTCCCTGTGTGTACTGCGGTGTTACTTGTGGTGCTGACTGGCAGGCTGTGTGGCTTATCACAATTGCCGGCAGGTACATTGCACTTACAGTTATTTTGCCTGCTGTGCTTGGATAGATTGCACCAACCAGGAAACAGATACAAGAGCTGAGCTGTCAAGGCATGTCGTTGCCAGCAGAGTCTTGAGGCACTATTGACAACATGCGTGTCACCTATGGTAGGACCGAGCTGAATTTAAAAACTGACATATGGAAAGTATTAAGGAAAATCATGATAAGTGTGCAAACTTCAACTCAGAGAAGGACTCAGTCTTTCTTGGTCAACTGTGAGAAGATTTGAAGTGAAAAGAGAAAGCAGGTGTCATAGAATACCTAACAAGTTTTTTCAAGGCTTTCCAGAAAAACAGTGGGGGAATAGAAATACATAATAGGAACTCTAATGAGATATATCCCAGGCTCTAGCATGTGTAGTGAAAGGAGAGCACAGCCATGCTCTATCAAACCCCATTTCTGAGACTAGAACCACTCTGAACATGTCAGGGGTTCAGCCTTTGGAACAAGAGTGGTGTCTTGCCCACATAAGGAATTCGTTCTAGAGCTTAGAAACTGGTCGGCTAAGGCAATGAACCATCATAGCACATGCTTTGTTCCTTTCTGTTGTGGTAAAATATGCCTCACATAAAACTTACCATTGTAACCATTTTTAAGTGTACCATTCAGTGGCATTAAGTGTAATCACAATGTTGGGCAACCACCACCACTATTTCTAGAACATTTTTATCATATCAGACAGGAACTCTGTACTCATCAAATAATAACTCCCCATTCCTCCCTTTCCCTAGACCCTAGTAGCCACTACCCTATTTTCTGTCTCTATGAATTTTACTATGGAAGATACTTCATGTAAGTGGAATCGTAAGAGTGTTTGTCCTTTTATGTCTGGTTTATTTCCCTTGACACAGTGTCTTCAAGGTTCATCCACATTACAGTGTGTATCAGAATTTCATTCCTTTTTAAAGCAGAATAATGTTCCATTGTGTATGCTTGCCACAGTTTGCCTATTCATTCATCCATCGGTGGACATTTAGGTTGTTTCCATTTTTCAGCTGTTGTGAAAAGTGCTGCTACAAAGATTGGTGTACAAACATCTGGCTGAGTTCATGCTCTGAGTTATTTTGAGTATATATCTTGGAGTGAAACTGCTGGGTCCCATAGTAATTCTATGTTTCATTTTTTGAGGAACCACCCAACCGTGTTCCATTTCCGCTGACAGTGCACAATGGCTCCAACGGCTCCACATTCTCACCAACACTTGTTTTCCATGTGTTTGATACTAGCCGTCCTAATGGGTGTGCGGTGGTATATTGCTGTAGTTGTGATTTGCGTTACCTCCATCACTAATGATGTTGAGCGTCTTTTGATGTGCTTATTGGCCATGTATATCTTATTTGGAGAAATGTCTAGTCAAGTCTTTTGCCCATTTTTGAACTAAGCTGTTTGTCCTGGGAAAATTTTTTCAAGCTTTGACTTTTGATATCTAATCATTACATTTTCTAAAGTTAATGACCGCTATTACTATTGTATTCACTTGTTACCAAATGAACAAACTTCACTTTATTTTTTTTTAGATTTTGTTTATGTATTTGACAGAGAGAGAGAGAGAGAACATTAGTAGACAGGACAGCAGGCTCTCCGCTGAGCAAGGAGCCCAACACAGGGCTTGATCCTAGGACCCCAGGATCATGACCTGAGCCAAAAGCAGATGCTTAACTGACTGAGCCACCTAGGTGCCCCCAAATTTCAATTTAAATTTCACTAAATTTTGGGCACTGACTCCTTCCACTCTAAGAATTGTGAACTTTTACTAATTCTTAGACAATTTTGAGATTCCTATATACTATAAGTAGAATTATTGTTTTAGTTGCATTTAAATAATTGATTTGATACTGCTAATATGTGTAACTTATTTTGCTATACCTTGTAAAATTCAATTATATTATATAAGTTGTTTATCTAAAAAAATTAATCCTGAGATCCTTCAAAAGTAATTTCATTTTTATCCCTTAACTTTAGAGTTATTTTAAGTTTTTGAGCTGTGAATAAGATGGTCAAACGGAAATTAACTGGTTTATTCAGAAACCCATTACTAGTTTCTAATTTAAAGTGGTTCAGGAGAGGGGTGCCTGGGTGGCTCAGTAGGTGAAGTGTCTGCCTTCGGCTCAGGTCATGATCTCCTGGGATGGAGCCCCTCGTCAGGCTCCCTGCTCAGTGGGGAGCCTGCTTCTCCCTCTCCTTCCCACTCATGCTCTCTGTCACTATTTCTGTCTCTCTCTCTCTCTTTCTCTCTCAAATAAATAAATGAATGAATAAAATCTTTAAAAAATAATAAAAGAAGGTGGTTCAGGAGATGTGGAAGAATCCCGTGAACCCATGATTTTGAACCTGAAAAGGAAATGACATTTATAGGCTTAGATGGCTATCTGCAAGTTTGTTCTGTAACAATTTGCATAATGCCACCTCCAAAGGCGCTCTAAGGCACCCCCATCTCCTGTCCAGGCTATTTGAAAGCTTTTAACTGATTTCTTTGCCTCCATTCTTCACCTAGAAAGCATTGTCCACAGAGAAACTGGAGAGATCTTTAAAACATTTAAATCAGATAATATCATTTCTCTGATTAAACAAAAGAAGCAACCAAACAAAAGAAAAACATTCCAGTGGCTTCCCCATCACACTTAGAATAAAATCCAAATCCTTAACGAGGCCCACAGGGGCCCACGTTGATCTGGTCTCGTCTCCTTTCCCTGTTTCCCAATCCATTACTTCCCTCTATGTTGACCATACTCACACACTGAGCATTTGTACTGGTTCCCTGGATCAAGAAAGTTCTTCCCTACACCTAATCCTTGCCTAGCTTCTTCCTTCCTTCCCTCACTCAGGTCTCTGCTCACATGTCATTCTTCTCAAAGAGGCCTTACTTGACCTCGGTATCCCACTTTCTAATACATGTCCCCATTTTATTTTTCTTCATAGCACCTAACACTAGCTTGTGTTGTATTATGTTACAATATGTTACGTTACCTTACGTTACATTATGAATCTGTTTTTTGCTATTCTCCTCCATTAGAATTTTCACTTCCTTAAGTCAGGGACCTTTCTCTGCCTTACTTTATTTCCAGGGCCTACAAGAGTGCCGAATAGGTAGTAGTCACTCAACAAATATTTAGTGAATAAACGAATGAAAAGATGGGAGTTGAAAAATCTTTAAAGGTATCATAATTTTGATAAAATCCCTGCATATTCATTTCCTAGGGATGCTGGACAAATTCCACAAACTGCGCGGTGAATGGTAAATTTCACATTGTGCTGTGTAAAGTGGGTGGTTTAAAACAAGAGAAACGTATTCTCTCACCGTTCTGGAGTCCAGAAGTCTAATATTAAGGTGTCTGCAGCGGTGCTCTGGGGAGACAATCTGTTCAACGTCTCTTAGCTTCTGCTGACAGCCGACAATCCTTGGAGTTCCTTGGCTCGTAGATGCATCAATCCAATCTCTGCCTCCAGCTTCACAAGGCATTCTCCCTCCGCCTCTGCCTTCACATGGCTGTCTTCTTATAAGGACACCAGTCACGATGGATTAGGTGCTCATCCTAGTTCAGTATGACCTCATCTTAATTTAACTAATTATACCTGCAATGACTCTATTTCCAAATAAATTCACATTCCGAAAGTTACGATGTCAACATTATCTTTTTTTTGGTAGCGGGGGAACAGACACAATTCAACAACCTGTAACAAACTGCTTTAAGATCTTAATAGCTCATTACTTGAACTATTTTTTAAAGATCTTATTTATTTATTTATTTATTTATTTATTTATTTATTTATTTGAGAGAGAGAGCACGCATGAGCAGAGGGGAGGGACAGAGGGAGAAGCAGACTCCCCGCTGAGCAGGACCCCAGGATCATGACCTTAGCAGAAGGCAGATGCTTAACCGACTGAGCCACCCACGTGCCCCCTCATTATCTGAACTATTTGAAAGAGGGTATTGGACCCCAAGGCAAGGCACTGGAATCAAAAGTATAGGAAATGTAAATAATGCAGTTTCTTTCTTTGTATCTGTTATTACTTCATATAACAATGCTAATTAACAAGTTCAGAGTACTTGTTAGTTGGAAAAAGTGTTTAGTAATCAATTTTTAGGTACGTTGTAAAAGATTTTGCTTTTCGGAGTGATATTCATTCTGTTCAACATTTTATACTGTTACTATGTGAAGTATAAAGGAAAGGGGCCCTTGTTCTTGTAACTATTCTTCTTCAGAGATAGCAGGAAAGAACAGTATTTTTAAAAACAGAAAGTAAACCTCAGACAGGCATACACTTAAATATTTATAACCAGAGACCAAACTTGGTGTTTCACATTTGCCAATCCTCCCACACCCCTTAATTGAACAGATGGGTTTTATACTGTGCCCCAAAAAACCCAGCTAACTTGATTAGTTTTTGTTGGTTTTTTTTTTTTTTTCAAACCTCAAGTGTGGAAATGAATTTAGAAGAATTGACCCTCTGTGAAACATCTCCTCCTCCAATTCAGATACAGAGAAATTGAGTAAAATGATCGTATTCGCTTCTTCGGGCTGCCATAACAAATTACTATAAACTGGGTGGCTTGAAAGAACAGAAGCTTATTCTTTCACAGTTCTGGAGGCTAGACGCTTAAAATCAAGTTGTTGGCAATGCTATGTATGCTCCCTCTGAAGGCTCTGGGAGAGAATTTGTTTCATGCCTCTCTTCTAGCTTCTAGTGGTTGCTGGCAGTCCTTGGTGTTTTGGGCTTGTAGAATATCACTCCACTCTTGGTCTCTGCCTTCACATGGCTTTCTTCCCTGTGTGTATGGGTGCCTCCAAATCTCCCTCTTCTTATAAGGACACCAGTTGTAAGGGATAGGACCCACTGTAATCTCATATGACTTTATCTTAACTTGATTACACCTGCAAAGACCCTATTTTCAAATAAGGTCATAGGTACCAGGCATTAGGACTTAACCTATCTTTTGGATTCAATTCAATCCACTACAATGATTTTAAATTTTTTTTAAAGATTTTATTTACTTATTTATTTGACGGATGGAAACACAGCCAGCGAGAGAGGGAACACAAGCAGGGGGAGTGGGAGAGGAAGAAGCAGGCTCCCAGCAGAGCAGGGAGCCCGATGGGGGGGCTTGATCCCAGGACCCTGGGACCACATCCTGGGCCGAAGGCAGACGCTTAGCGACTGAGCCACCCAGGTGCCCCTGATTTTAATTTTTTAAATGAGAAACGTAATACATAGATATCATTTTTAGAGTTCAGTAGTCCTGCCATTGTTATAATAAATCTAGCAGCCTCTCATTCATCTCAATGCTTTACCAATTCCTGCTCTGCTGACACAAGAATGTTGGCTGTTTTTAGCTGTTTCTTATAATATTTCACTCCATATTATTAACTCACATCTCATTGTTTGCTATTACGTATTACTGTTTTACTGTGGAAGATGAAAAGTTAGCTTTCTAATACCACCCAAAGAAACACACGATTTTCTTCTTCTTCCACTTCTCAGATGGTCAGCCTTAGCACTATATTTTTGTCAAATCAATATTCAGTGCTTTTATTATTGTTACTATGTAACTATTATTTATCGAAGGGCCATATAGTGTGTAATGATTAAATTTATTTCTTTTATAACTCTTTTATTCTTGGTGTTAGTAATTGAATCTCTTTTTTCCCCCTTAATGTTCTATGAAGTGGTAATAAATTTATTCCCAAACTCTGCCAGAATTTCTCACTGTATGTTCAGCCTCTTCAGGTCATCTGTTGGTTTCATTTCCATCACAGAGCCCCCATAATCCTGCTCCGTATGGCCAGGTTTCTAAGTATTCTCTGTGGCTGAGACCTGAGGACTATCATTCTGGAGATTTCTTTCCCTCTCTCCTGTGTTGAAGCTCCTGTTGGCTGGATCCCAATATTTCCCTTTCTGGGTTTCCTCCCTCTTCTTGCTAGAGCATATCCTGTAATAATCACTTCCTGAGAAAAGGTACAATAGGAGTGAAACACTTGAGTTCCTCAAGTCTGAAAAATATCTCTATTTTACTATTATACTAAATTGATAGTATGGCCAGGTATACAGATTCCTAGATGGGAAATCAAATTTCTTCACAATTCTGAAGGTCTTATATCATTGTGTCCTAGCTCCTAATTTATTGCTGAGATGGCCTTTACCATTCTGATCCACAGTCCTTTGTATGTGAGCTGTTTTTATTTTTACTCCCTGGAAGATTTTAAGTTCTTATTTTGTCCTTATTACACTGAAATTTCACAAAATGTCTTGGTGTAGGTCTTTTCTCTTTTCATTATTCTAGGTAGACTTTACTGTTTCCATCTGGAAATGTGTGCCCTTCAGTTCTGCTGAATTTTCTTGAACTATTTCTTCACTACAATTTTCTCAATTCTTTCTTTCTGAAACCATCCTTATTTGGATGTTAGACCCCCCCCTGGGCTGGGACTCCAATTTTAAAATCTTTTCTCACATTATCTATATCTTTAATTTTTCATTTTGCTTTTGGGAAGATATCTTCAACTATATTTTCTAACCCATCCAATAAATATTAATTTTTGATATCACAGTTTTTAATTTTAAAGAACTATCTCATTTTTCTTTTTATATCATCCTGTTCTTATATAATATAACTTTTCATCTCTCTAGGGATATTATTGCTCTTTGGAGGGGGGTTCTCTGTATTTTTCTGTTTCCCCTTGTTTGTTCGTTTGCTTTTCTGTTTGTTTCTATTGTCCCACATGCAGTGGGATTTATTCAAATTCTGGTAATGCTTGATTGTTCTGTCATATTTAAGAATGAGATATTGATAATGCTATTTTTAAACTCCATGTACATCAGTAAGACTTACCTTAGAATTATATGTGGACCCATTTCTTCAGTTGGAGGACTCTAAGCCAATAGCACATATAAAATTTTTCTAAAAGAAGAATCTTCTAGGCTCTTGCCTCCAGGATAAAAACTTGGCTGTCAACAAGTAGACAGATTCTCATTTATCCTGCCACCTTTCATATGATACTCTAACCCCATCCTCACCTCTGAGGGGTTAACCTGGTTTGATTGAATCCATCCAATCACTTGCTGAGGTAGAGGAAAGCAAGTTAGCTGTCTGGGGTTCTAACCACTGTTTTAAAGAACTTCAATTAATCCTTCTCTTTTTCAGCCCACTTGCATCCATGCCTTCCAAAACAGCTGGGGCCTCAAATTTCTGAGATCGTTCTGGGTCTTTGCAGCAGGAATTGTCCAGAGGTAGTCCTTCCCATTTGTAAGCTTTGGTTTTTAGCTTTCTGTTCTGCTAAGACATGTACAACTTGCCCATCTACCTTCGGTTTCTAACAGATGGACTTGCCAGTTTTCATTTCCCCTCCTTTTCTCTCTGTCCTTTTGGGTTTAGGCCTTATTTCTTCTTTCAGTACCATTCAGTAGGGTTTGGGGAGGAAACATTAATGAATGCATATATGTAATCTGCTGTGTTTGGCCAGAAGTTCTCTGATTGATTATTCATTAGTGTATCATCATGAAAGGTGCTTGTCAATTAATATCAAGTTCCTAAATAGTCTAGAGCAACCAACCCTCAGGTGAACTTTTCCTTCACTGCCCTTTATTTTATCAAACATTCATCATTGCATTATAAAGATTTTATTTTTACTCAAAGTTTATATAATTAACAAATAATTTTATTATAAAACAACATGTTTATCTTTGAAAATTTGGCCAATAGAATTGATCAATAAAACATTTTAAAAGAAAATGAAAAACCACAATCCCACCACTTCAAACATTTTGGGGATGTACCATGGGAACTATTTTGGGGGAATATATCAAGCTTATTTTATGAGCTTTATCAAGTAAAGAAATTGAAATAACAATTTATAATCTTCCACAAAGGAAAGAACAGGTCCAGGGATACCTGGGTGGCTCAGTTGGTTAAGCGTCTGCCTTTGGCTCAGGTCATGATCCTTGGGTCTTGGGATCAAGCAAAGCCCCGCATTGGGCTCCCTGCTCAGTGGGGATCCTGCTTCTTCCTCAGACTGCCCTGCCTGATCTGCCTGCCGCTCCTCCTGCTTGTGTTCTCTCTCTGACAAATAAAGAAAATCTGAAAGGAAGGAAGGAAGGAAGGAAGGAAGGAAGGAAGGAAGGAAGGAAGAAAGAAAGAAAAAAAAAAAGTCCAGGTCCAGAGAATTTCACTGGTAAATCCTATCAGACATTCATGGAAGAAATAATACCACTTTTATGCAAACTCTTTCAGAAAATAGAAGAGTAAGGATTGTTTCCCAACTTATTTTATGAGACCAATATTGGCCTAACACCAAAGCCAAACAAAGAAAGTTAAAAAAAAAAAAAAAGCTATAAGTCAGAAGGAGCAAAGCAGATTTTATTTTCAGCATTTTAACCTACCAACCTCAGGAGCTGCCTGAAGGACTGGTCTCTGTTTTGTCTAACTTGGATCTTAAACAGGAAGAACAAGTGGGCACTGCTCAGGAAAATTGTAAGGAGACTGGCCTGCAGAAACCTGGGGTAAGAGATAATAGGTGGAGGCCCTGAGGGGAGACACTGTAGGATATTAAGACATTTGAAAACAGCATGTACACAGAAAATTGAAAAACATATACATACAGGCCCAGGCAAGATGTGTGCTCAAACAATACCTAAGAAGACCTTAAGATTTCCCCTTGGGCTGATCACAAAGCTTAGAACCAAGACTCAGCTAATAAGTGAGAAAGTTCCCTAGCATAGAACCAATCCATAAAGACTGGGAAAGGTGGCTGTCTTTTCAAATGCCCAATGTTCAACAACAACAACAAAAAGCTCACAAGACATATAAAGAAACAGGAAAACATGATACATTCAAAGGAAGAAAATAAAGTGGCAAAAGCCAGCCCTGAAGAAACATAGACCTCACATATGCTAGACAAAGACTTTTTTTTTTTTTTAAGATTTTATTTATTTATTTGACGGAGATAGAGACAGCCAGTGAGAGAGGGAACACAAGCAGGGGGAGTGGGAGAGGAAGAAGCAGGCTCATAGCAGAAGAGCCTGATGTGGGGCTTGATCCCACAATGCCGGGATCACGCCCTGAGCCGAAGGCAGACGCTTAACCGCTGTGCCACCCAGGCACCCCTAGACAAAGACTTTAAAACAACTGTCTTAAATATGCTCAAAGAGCTAAGGGACAACACTAATAAAGAACTAAAAGAAATCAGGAGAAACAATATATGAGCAAAATGAAAATATCAACAAAGAGGCAGAAATTATAAAAGGGAACCAAGTAGAAAGTCTAAAGCTGAAAAAGATAATGGAATTGAAAAAAAAAATCACTAAAGGGGTTTGATAGCAAAGTTGAGAAGGCAAAAGAAAGTCAGCAAACTTAGAGAAAGGATAGTTGAACTTATGGGATTCCATCAAGTGGACCAATGTATGCTTTATAGAAGTCCCAGAAGGAGAAGAAAGAGAGAGGCAGAGAAGTTACTCGAAGAAATAATGGCAGAAAAGTTTCCAATTTTGTGGAAATTATGAATCTACAAATCCAAGATCAACAGACCCCAGTAGAATAAACCCAAAGAGACCGACACTGAGACACATTATAGTCAAACTGTTGAAAGACAAAGACAAAGAGAAAATTTTGAAAGCAACAAGAGAAAAATGACACCTCATATGTAAGAAATCCTCAATGAGACTATGGACTCTGAGAAACAAACTGAGGGCTTCAGAGGGGAGGGGGGGACTGGGATAGACCGGTGATGGGTAGTAAGGAGGGCACGTATTGCATGGTGCACTGGGTGTTATACGCAAATAATGAATCATCGAACCTTGCATCAGAAACCAGGGATGTACTGTATGGTGACTAACATAATGCAATAAAAAAACATTAAAAAAAAAAAAAAAAAAGAAATCCTCAATGAGATAATCTGCCAGTTCCTCAGAAGAAACTTTGAAGTCCAGAAAGCCATGGGATGGTATATTTAAGGAACCAAAAGGAAAAAAAAAAAAAGGGTCGATCAAGAATTCTATATTTGCAAAATTGTCCTTCAAGAGTGAAGGAGTAATGAAGACATTCCTAGATAAATGAAAGCTGAGGGAGTTCATTCTATTAGACTTGTCTTATAAGAAATGCTAAAAGCAGTCCTTCAAGTTGAAATGAAAGGATGTTAGACCATAACTCAAAGTCATATGAAGATATAAAGATTGCCAGTAAAGGTAAACACATGAATACGTATAAAAAATGGTATTAAGGGGCGCCTGGGTGGCGCAGTCGTTAGGCGTCTGCCTTCCGCTCAGGGCGTGATCCTGGCGTTCTGGGATCGAGTGCCACATCGGGCTCCTCGGCTGGGAGCCTGCTTCTTCCTCTCCCTCTCCCCTGCTGTGTTCCCTCTCTCGCTGGCTGTCTCTCTGTCACATAAATAAATTAAAAAAAAATCTTTAAAAAAAATGGTATTATAACTTTTGTTTGTAACTCCACCTTTCATTTTCTATGAGATTTTAAAAGATAAATGCCTTAAAAAATAATGACTAATTTATGTTAATAGTTACAAAATACATAAAGATGTAATTTGTGACATCAATAGCACAAAGTGGAAGGAGAGCTATAAGAGAGTAGAATTTCTGTATGTGATTGTCATTAGCTTGGTATCAATTTAAGAAAGACTGTTACCATTTCAGGATATAATGTACTGAGCAACAATATGAAAGAACCAGACCTAACAGATATACATAGCATACGGAATACTCCAGCCAACAACAGTAGAATATACATTTTTCTCAAGGGCACATTAAACATTCTCAAGGATAGATCAAATGCTAGACCACTAAACAAATATTAATAAATGTAAAAAGATTGACATTATACAAAGAAATTTCTCCAACCTCCATGAAATGAAACTAGAAATTAACAGCAGAAGGAAAACTGGAAAATTTGCAAATATGTGGAAATAAACTGACACATTCTTAAATGATCAAAGGTCAAAGAACAAATCACAAAGGATATTAGAAAATATCTTGAGACAAATGAAAACAAAAACACAACATACCAAAATTTATGGGAAGCAGCAAAAACAGTGCTAAGAGGGAAATTTAAAGATATAACATATTTGACAAAAGAGATCTCAAATCAATGATGTAACTTTATACCTTAAGGAACTAAAGAAAGAACAATAAATTGAACCTGAAGTTACTAGAAAGAAGGAAATAATAAAGACAAGAGCAGAGATAAATCAAACAACCAACTAAACCAAAATCAACTAAACCAAAATTTGTTACTTTGAATACAAAATTACCAAAACATTAGCTAGAATGACAAAATAAAGAAGGCTTAGATTACTAAAATCAGAAATGAAAATAAACACATTAACACAGATTCTACAAAAATAAAGAGGATTATAAAAGCATATTGTGAACAACTGTACACCAAAAAATTGGATAATGTAGATGAAATGGAGAAATTTCTAGTGACAGAAAACCGACCAAGATTAAATCATAAAGAAATAGAAAATCTAAATAGACCTAAAACAAGTAAAGAGATTGAATCAATAATCAAAATCTCCTAACAAAGAAAAGTCCTAGAGCAGCTGGTTTCACTAGTGAATTATACCAAATATTTAAAACAGAAATAACATAAATTTTTCTCGCTTCCAAAAAAATTGAAGAGGAGGAAACACTTCCTAACTCATTCTATGAGGCCAGCATTACTCTGATACCAAAGCCAGATGAGAACATTTCAAGGACAGAAAACTGTAGAGCAATATTCCTTATGGATATCAATGCAATAATTCTCAATAAAATAATAGCAAACTGAATTCAGCAGCATATTAGGATTATATGCCATGACTAAATAGGATTATTCCTGGAATGCAAGGATGGTTGAACATCTAAAAATCAATCAATGTAATATACATTAACAGAATGAAGAAAAAAAACCCACACAATCATCTCAATTGATACAGAAAGAGGATTTGATAGAATTCAACATTCTTTCATGATAAAAACACCTAACAAACTAGGAATAGAAGGCAACTAGCTGAATATAATAAAGGCTATATATGAAAAACCAACAGCAAACATCATACTCAATGGTGAAAGACTAAGTGCTTTTCCTTTAAGACCAGGAACAAGACAAGGATATCCACTTTTGTCCCTTATATTTAAAATGGTATTAGAAGTTCTAGCCAGAGCAATTAAGCAAGAAAAAGAAATAGAAGGCATCCAAATTGGAAAGGAAGAAGTAAAATTATCTGTTTGCAGATGACATGATCTTATGTTTAGAAAACCATAAAGATTTCGCACGCACACAAAAAAACCCTGATAGAATTAATAAATGAATTCAGCAAAGTTGCAGATACAAAATCAATTCATAAATATCAGTGGCTTTTCTGTGACTAATAATGAACAATTCAAAAAAGAAAATAAGAAAATTATCTTTTTGGGGCGCCTGGGTGGCGCAGTCGTTAGGCGTCTGCCTTCGGCTCAGGGAGTGATCCCGGCATTCTGGGATCGAGCCCCACATCAGCCTCCTCTGCTAAGAGCCTGCTTCTTCCTCTCCCACTCCCCCTGCTTGTGTTCCCTCTCTCGCTGGCTGTCTCTCTCTGTCAAATAAATAAATAAATAAAATCTTTTAAAAAAATTATTTTATTGATGATAGCACGAAAAAGAATAAAATACTTGGGAATTCACTTCATCAAGGAGATCAAAGACTTATACATTAAAAAGTATAAAACACTGGGGTGCCTACGTGGCTCAGCGGGTTGAGTGTCCAACTCTTTGTAAAGTGTCAACTTTTGGCTTCTGCTCAGGTCATGATCTTGCAGTTGTGGAATCGAGCTCTGTGTTGGGATCTGCTCTCTGCACAGAGTCTGCTTCAGATTCTCTCTCCCTATCCCTTGGCCCCTCCCATCGCTCACATGTGTGTCAAATAAATAAATAAATAAATAAATAAATAAGATTTTTTTTAAAAAAGTATAGAACACTGCTGAAAAAAACTAAAAGAAAGTATAAATAAATGAAAAGACCTCAGATTCATTATTGAAAGATTTGGTATTGTTAAGATTTTAATACTACCCAAAGTGATCTACAGATTTACTACAATCCTTATCAGAATTCCAAAGACATTTCTTTCTTGCAAAACAGGAAAATCTATCCTAAAATTCTTGTGGAATCCCAAGAGACCCTGAATAGCCAAAACAATCTTGAAAAAGAAGAACAAGGTTGAAGGACTCACACTTCCTGATTCCAAAACTTATGCAAAGCTTAACATCACTAATCATTAGGGAAATGCAAATCAAGACCACAATACGATACCATTTTACATCTATTAGGATGGCTATCATTGAAAAACAGAATACATGCGTTGGCTATGATGTGAAGAAGTTGAAACCTTTGTGCAGTCCTGACGGGAATATAAAATGGTGCAGCTGATGTGGTAAACAGTATGCCTGTTTCCCCAAAAATTAAATATAGAATTTCCATATGATTTAGCAATTGCACTTCTGGATATACATATAAAAGAATTGAAAGCAGGAACTCACACAGATATTTATACGCTCATGTTCATAGTAGCATTATTCACAGTACCCTAAAGGTAGAAACAACTCCATGTCTATTGACAGATGGATAAGCTACTTCCATATATATATATATATATATATATATATATATATATATATATTTATGGGCAGTGTCTGACTGGCTGCCTGGTCTGGACCTTGGAAGGAACATGACTGGAAAATTGATGACAACGATGTCTGGGGAAGATGTATATGTGGATACATTGAATGGGCAGAGTGTGAAGATATTTGTATCTCATGCCATCTGAAAGAGCAATCTCATTAGAGGATGATCATAATAATCAGGTGGATGAGTGATACATTCTGTGTGTGTCAGTCAGCCTTTCCTCTCATTTATCACTGGCCCTGCCTAACAGACTCATGAACAGGGGCGCCTGGGTGGCACAGCGGTTAAGCGTCTGCCTTCGGCTCAGGGCGTGATCCCGGTGTTGTGGGATCGAGCCCCACATCAGGCTCCTCCACTATGAGCCTGCTTCTTCCTCTCCCACTCCCCCTGCTGTGTTCCCTCTCTCGCTGGCTGTCTCTATCTCTGTCAAATAAATAAATAAAATCTTTAAAAACAAAAACAAAAACAAAACAGACTCATGAACAAAGTGGCCATGATGCCGTGATGCAAGTTAGATGTGGGCTCAGCAGCATGGATTTCCACTTAACAAGGCCAATCTGAAGACAAGTATTGCTAAATGTCCAACTTGCTAACAGTGGAGTCTAAGACCCAGCTTCAGTTTCCTAGAGGTATCAGCCATCCACAAGGTGTATTGAATTGGGCTACTGTCATTATGAAAGGGGCAGACCTTTTTTCTCACTGAATAAATAGATACTGCTTCTGGAAATGAATTTCCTTCCCCACTTACAATGCTTCTATCAAAACAACCATGTATGGACTTATGAAATATTTTAGTCACCATTGTGTTATTCTACACAGCACCACTTTTAACCAGGAAACTCATTTTATAACAAAAAAAGGCAGCAATGGATTCATGCTCGTATAATTCACCGGTCTTATTATGTTGCCTATTACCCTGAAGTTGTGGCTTAATAGAATGATTGGCCTTTTTCTTTTTTTCTTCTTGTGATAAAAATTTATTATTTTAACCATTCATAAGTGTACAATTCAATGGCATTAAGGACATTTACAATGTTGTGCACCCATCATCACTATCTAGTTCCAAAAGTTTTTCATCACCCCAAAAGGAAACCCATTCCCATTAAGCTGTCTCTCCTCATTCCTCCCTCTCCCCAGTCACTCGCGACTATTAATTGGCTTTCTGTCTCTATGGTTTGCCTTTTCTGGATAATTTATATAAACAAAATAATACAATATGTAGCATTTTGCATCTGGCTTCTTCACTTAGAATGTTTCCAAGGTTCATCCCTGTTGCAGCGTTGAAATAGCCTTTGGAAGACTCATTAATCCCTCCATCTGAGTTGCGATACCTTTTGTAGCTAGGATAATGTTCTCCAGGTTTTGGCATGTGTTCTAAATCTAAATACATATCCGCGGTTCAGGAATCAAGGGGTGGGAGTGGAAATGGATCCTCTCACTCTTATCCCTAGTGAATCCCACGCAAAATTTTGCTTCCAATTCCTGCAGCTCTGGATCCAGAGGGGATCCAGGGGTTCTAAATCTAAATACATATCCGCGGTTCAGGAATCAAGGGGTGGGAGTGGAAATGGATCCTCTCACTCTTATCCCTAGTGAATCCCACGCAAAATTTTGCTTCCAATTCCTGCACCTGTGGATTCAGAGGTCTTAGTTCCCAAAGAGTGCTTCCACCGGGGTACACAGCAAGAGCTCAATCTGTAAATTGAGATTGCCACTTGGTCATTTGGGGATCCTCATGATATTTAATCAACATGCAAAGAAGGGGGTTACTCTACTGCTTGGAGTGATTGATCCTAACTGTTAAGCTGATCTTTAGTTGCTATTACACGGGAATGTTCCTGGAATGCAGGAGATTCTTTGGAGGTGCTTCTTAGTATTCCCATACTCTGTAATATGAGTTAATGGAAAAGTACAACAACCCAATAGAAGTAGAACCTCTAATGGTCTAGATATTTCAGGAATAAAAATTTGAGTTGCCCCATCAGTGAAGGAACTATTATCAGCCGAGTCGCTTGCTAAAGGTAAAAGGGTATTAAAAAAGGTAATGGGAAAAAAAGAAAATAGTTATAAATAGTAATTATGATTATGTTGCCAGTTGCAGATACAAGGACTATAATAGTTGTGAGTTTCCCTCTCATTTTGATATGAATATATTTGTGTATATATTAATCAATTCTTTTTTTTTTTTTTTTTGCCCTGTCTCATTCCCCTAGGATGTGTTAATAGTGGGTAACTTTATGTCTTAGTATTTAAGTTACAGGATATCAAAGGGGGTAATATGACTCATCAAGAAGAGGGATGAATACCATTCAAAGACTCTATCCTCTTTTGGGAAGGGAGGGAGCTGTTTTGGGTTGTATGAGAGATAGTTGCATCATATGGACATAAGCATGATTTTACTATCGTCTTTATTTGACAATTAAATATTAAAAGAAGTGCATATGGATGTCAAGTTGACAGGAGTTTGGACTGGATTAGTTTGCACTAGCTACTTGGCTAAGGTGGAACTACATTTCCCAGAATTCTCGTCTCTTTAGGGTTTTGGTTGGCCACAATAGAAATTTGCAAAAGATTTAAGAAGTGGAAGTGAAGCACCAGCCATTACACTTGGTAGGTCCATGCAGCGTCCCAAGTACCGCTGCAGTTTTGCACATGACCTGCTGACTCACCTTACTGGCCAGGGGCAGCAGGGGGCCTGCAGCTCTTGGGCAAGGTACACGCACAGCAATTCCCCCCCATATATATATATATATATTGGTTCTGTTTCTGGAGAACCCTGACTGACACGCTCCCCAGTACACAAAGAACACTGAGAATAGTTGACATTCTGGTCTTGAGACGCTGCGTGGTGTGGTGGAAATGCATGGTTCTGAAATCACACAGAACAGAGTTCAGTGGTACAGATGACTTACGGTCTTGGAAACTGATTCCTCATCTGTAGAATTGGTATCAAATTTTACATTTGTGGCTATTGTGTGGGGTTAAGTTAAATGTTTTCATGGCTCACAGTGGGGGCATAGTAAATGCTAGCTCCCCTCTCTGAAGAGAGATGCGTTGTTTAGTTAGTGCCCTGCATTTTATCAAATGATTTAACAGAACTGAGTCTCTTAGATATTATTAAATGTGATAGTTATTTGAAGCATATACTATTTGATATAACACCAGTACCACCTTCTGGGTGCTTAAATACACAGAGAATTAAAACATTATTTGGTTAGTTCAGCCATTTATCTATGCAAGATCCAGGACAAGTTATGTTTCCCTAGGCCCAGTTTCAGTTTGGGTACTATTATCTCATGGGGTGTTTGTAAGAATAGGAGTGCTTAGCTCCATCCCAAGCGTAGAGCAGATGCTCAATACATCTACTAGATGTTGTGGGAGTAATTAGGGTTCCAAAGATAAGTGGGTCAGTTGTTGCATTAGAGAGCTTACCATCTAGTGAAGACAACATCCATGAAACCGCAGTGGAAGTTTTCTTTCTTTTAATAGTAGAGAGCGGACAAATAGACACATAACCATGGAAGAGGTAGAACTTTTAAGTGATGTAAAAGAAACAGATGCGGTGGAAAGATGATACAAGGTCTTGCAGACTTTGATTTATGGACTCATGAGTATTTCATACCTGATGTCATCAGTAATGGCTATGCAGTACTTTCAAAGATCTACCACCTTGCCAATGGCTAGTCATAGCAAAGAAGTGGAAGGGTGAGTGCTCTGAGAGCAGAGCCGAATCAACAATTTTGCCAGCAGGAAAGAGCTTGTTCAGGCTGAAGTCCTGGGGGCTGGAATGCATTTGAAACAATGGGTTGCAACTGAAGAGCTTTGATAGTTTGAGGAGAAATGTGACAAAATGAACCTGCAAATGACATATGCAGCTTACAAACCAGGTCAAGAGCTCTTTACTCCATCCGCTTTCTAAAAATCAAAGCCAACAAAGAAAAACACTTTTGGTAAAAGGTCATGCAGGCTCCTTTTTTCCTTTGTCTTCTCAGTATCATCCTTCCTTTCTCATTTTTTCCAGTGCATACTCTCACTTCTTCTTTCTCAGTCGCGGTGTTTCCCCTCCACCCTCTCACCCCCTCCTCACTCCCGCATTCTCGGCTCTCCTCTCCTCCTCTCTACCGGGACAGCCCTGGGGCCCGCACCTGCCTGGGGAGAGCCCCAGCCGGGCCCCGCCAAGGGACTGGCAGTGACGTAGCGGGGGGACGGTGCCCGCGCGGCCCGCTGACGTCACTGCCGCAGCGGTCCCCAGCGAAGCCCAAGAATGGGAATTCAAGGAGGGAAGCACAGAGGTGACCCCGCGGTTAAGGCTGAGCGCTGCGAGTGCGCCGCGTGTTTTGGGTTTCTGGGGTCAGAAGGCCGGAATATCGCTTGTAGAGCAGGCTGAGCCCACTTTACACCCTCAACACGCTCGAAAGCAAGAGTTTAGCGATAAGGGGACTGTCCCCAAACGGCGGGGCCTCGTGCGCACGCGCCTTGGGTGGAGGGCAGACAGGGGAGAGCTAGGGGGAGCTGCGGGTTGATTTTGGTGGGGGAGGAGGGAGGGCGGCGTGTGGCGGGAGACGACAGTGACCGAGCTTAGTGTGCAGAACTGGAGGAAAGCGGTTTACCCCCTCCGCTGCTAGTCCGTCTCCCTGGGCTCTGCGGAGGCGCGGGGCCTGCGGCGCGGCGTCGTGACGTCACGGTGGCGGCGGCCGTGGTTGGCGCATGGTCCGCGGCTGCAAAGTGTGAATTACGCCGGGCTCGCGCCGGCGGCGGAGTGAAGTCAGGCTCCGGGGGAGGGGAGGGGCAGGACGGTGGCGGTGGCCCGAGCTGGTGGCTGGTCCCGAGCCCCGCGCGCCCTGGGTCTCGCCGCTGGCTCCGGCAGTCTTTTCTTGCACCGCTTTCTTCTGTCCTTGCTCCGCTCCTGCTCTGCCCTCCCCAGACCCGCTCCTCCCGGCCGAGGAGCCCCGGGGCGGCAGGGTTCCCCCTCCGACTTTGCCTGTGCTGCCCCCGCTTGCACCTCGGAGCCGGGCGCGCGCTGGTCCTCGTAACTGTCGCTGCGGCCGCCGCAGCGTCTTCCCGCCGGCGGCCCGGGCGGAGTGTTGGGGTAGGGAAGGCGTGAGCGCGGCTTCCCGGCCCGGGGTCGGCGCCCGCCCACCCTGCCCCCGCCTCGGCCCGGCGCCCCCGAGCCGCGGCCCCTTCCCAGCGCAGGGGCCGGCTGCCGCGGCTGGGCGGGCGCCGCGCGGGGGCAGGGCGGGCGTATTCAATGGAAGTATGTTACCAGCTGCCGGTGCTGCCCCTGGACAGGCCGGTCCCCCAGCACGTCCTCAGCCGCCGAGGAGCCATCAGCTTCAGCTCCAGCTCCGCGCTCTTCGGCTGCCCCAATCCCCGGCAACTCTCACAGGTAATTGCCGCCGCCGCCGCCGGGGACCCACACTTGGGGGCTTCTCTCTTTTGTTTCCCCCTTCCCACCCGGGTTCACCGGGTCACTCCGCGACACCCCCAGTCTCCTAGTCATTTACCTCATACCCTGCGTTGTCCATTGTTTGGGGATTTCTAGGCTGGCCCTCGATTCGAGAGCCTTTTCTTTTATCCTCGAGCTTTGCACACTCACTCAGTCCACCGGCCTTCTTTGATTCCCCCCCCCCCCCTGCCCAACCTGGGTGGGCTTTGGGAGCCCTTCGGACCTTCTCCAGGCCCGCCCCCCTCGGTGCTCAGCGGTTTAAGCTTCGGGAATGACTGTTTTCCTCCCTTTCTCGACGTCTGGATCTTGAAGTCGGGCCTCTCTAACCTTAGTTGTGGCCTCGGGCACACCTGTCCCCTTCCCCCATACACACACCTGTGCCGCGTTTGCGCCTCGCCTCCCCCCTGCTCCCGCGCGCCCCGTGGCGTTCGGATGGTCCTGCGGTTCTCCGAACAATAGGCCAGTTCCTCGTCGCTGTTCCCCAGCCCCTTCTACTCTGTGGATGGACCTTAAGTGCTATCAAAGAAACAAGTGTCGGGAGTGCTTCCCCGTAGAGCTTCGGTTTCTGCAAAGTTGATAACCAGGAATCAGTTTTGTTTTTAATTTGATAAGGAGATTTTAGGAGAGGAACTACTAATGAGCACTCACAGGAAGACTTTGTTTTGAATGGTCCAATACCAGTTCCTCCTGAGAATTTCGGTGTTCTTCTGTGGTGATGCTGTTGGCCCAACTCCTTAGTTCTGGGTGATTTTGATTGTCAGGTTTAAAATAGGCTAAAACAATTTTGTTTACATTTGAACCAAGTGCCCTCCATTTCTGCTGCCAGAACGTTCATGATCCATTTTTAATTCAAATATTATTTTTCCCATTGGTTAGTATTAGTATCTTTTATGAAGCATATTTTCTGTCTTCAATTATATTGTAAATATCTTGAGCGGGTCTATGTGTATATATATTTTTAAACCAGTAGTGTGGATAGCACCTGGTAGAGATTTTGCTTATGATAGGTGTGTCCAGTAAATATTTGTCATTTGCTTCTTTGCCTAAATGGTGGCGAGAGCAAGAGACCATCTGGATTTCTCTGTGAATTGTTTTTATTTAAAATAAGACAGGACAAGATGGTATGCTAATGAGGTCAGAGCCAACTTTTATGGTTACTATAATAGTTTAAATAATACTACACTGTTGTTTTGAAAGTTAGATCCGTGCTCTGCCTTTATAGCACTTAAGCTTAAAGCATTTTCAGGTTGCAAAATTAATGTTGAAGAAATGTTAATGCATTGCTGGAAAGGTTTTTAATGGTAGTAATTAAAGGTTTTTAATGGTAGTAACTTTTTTCATTTCACAATATTATTTTACTTTCTCAGATCACGGGCACATAACTAATACCCATTTCCAGTTCAGTATTAATAATAAGGATGATCAGTAGTCTTTTATAAAATACAAATGAAGTTACTCCCTGAGGAGAAAATGAATGAGAAAGGAGATTCCAAGAGCATTTAAAAAAAGGCTGATACCAGGGTTTTACCTGTTGTCTTAATTAATCCTCAGAGACCAATTTTAAGCCCTTCCCCTTCTTGACTCATTTCCTAGCCTTAGGTTTAAATGGGTAATGGAATTTTAAAAATATGATTGTGGCAAATAAAGCAAATATTGTAGAGTCACACCATATTTTGCTAACTCCCAAAGCTTAAAAAAAAATCCAAAGTGAAGTATATAGGAACTTACGAAAATTTGGACAGAAAGTTTCTTGAATTATAACTTTTTTCTAATCGTTGTTGCGCAATATGAAAATGATGATAAACTTACCATGGCTGAAAGGGTTTTTTTGTGTATTTATCATTACCAAGACTTAGACTATCATTTAATACTAAAACATAACGTTGCTAGTGATTTCTCTAGGGCTAGATGGGAATGTGTAATAGAAAAAAAGAGAGAATTTGGGAATCTTATTCAGAGCTCTATACAATAAATGTTTGGTTAAATTAAAACCCTTGAATTTTCAGTTTCTAAGTCTAAAGCTACAGAAATTTTAAAAGCTGAGGTGGTTTTGTAGTTTCATTTAATGCTTAAAAAAACCCCAAACCTGGTTTCCTTTTTTTAGGTGCTACGAAATTATTTTTCTGAATCTTTCTATTTTAGAATATGTTCACAACTAGCATTCTTTTCAGTTCTTCAGTTTCACCGTAATATTGGAGACTGTCTCATAGTAGGTGCTTAATACTTGTTGGACAAATGAATAAGTAATGAAGTTATCTCCGACTGGGCATCAGTTTTAAATATGAAAACAATGTAAAGACTTTTATCAAGGTATAGCAGTAACTCATTTATCCTGAACTTATTTTGGAACTTGTACCTGCAGACTTCAAAGAGATTCAGAAAATAAGCAGAAGCCCGAGCACCCAAAATATAGAGTTGACGATCCTCTCAAAGCCTGTGTGTTGTAGGCAAACTTCTGACAAACTTGTGTTGCCAGCAGCAGCAAATTTGCAGGAGTTGGCGGCTGCTAGACTCAGGTTCTCACCGATAGTCACAAAAGTTGACAGCGGACACACCAGAGCCAGAGATCGGAAAAAAAACTCTTCAAAGCCAGCAGCTTTTAAAAGGGAACTCTGGGGACATACTGTTTAGGAGTTTGAGTGTTGTACAACACGATCACTGTTAGTCAAAATACTTAATTGAATCTGTTTTTAAAAATTGAAAGATTCCCACTTAAAAAAAATCTCCATGGCAAACAATTTAAATGTTGGTGCTTAAATGGATAAGGGTGAGTTGTCTGAAAAATTCATTTCTGTGGAATACCAACTGTCCCAAGAATGCCAAGTAAATGAGGCATTAACTTTTTGTTTTAAACCAGGTCATGTACCACTTTCTCAAATGGTTAATATGAGTTCTTTGAAGTTTTTGAAAAATCAGAATAATAAGAGAAGCTTGTTCTTGCCATTTTAGGGTGTCTGTTGTTGATAGCTGAGATTAAAGATTTATCTTGCAGAATAAAGTTCTTATTTAGATAAAATATTGTGAGAGAAGAAATTGTCTTGTTTGGGGCGCCTGGGTGGCTCAGTCAGTTAAACATCTGCCTTCGACTCAGGTCATGATCTCAGGGTCCTGGGATCAAGTCCCACATTGGGCTCTCTGCTCACCAGGGAGTCTGCTTCTCCCTCCCACTCTCCCTCTCTCTCTCTCAAATAAATAAATAAAAACTAAAAAAAAAAAAAAAAAGAAAAGAAATTGTCTTGTTCACTACTGTGTCCATAGAGCTTTGCATGGGTGGGGTCTTAGTGTGGAAGTTGATTTAGTGTATTGATGACATGCTGAAGCACTGCACCTGCGATTATTTTAGATTTTTCTGCGTACTGGAGAGAAATATTTGGGTTAGAAATTTGTGATCTAACTTTTTAAATTTATCATAAGTCAATGGTATGTATTATTGAACAAACTATTGGGGTCTCTTTCTTGAAGACATTATCTTTCTGGAGCAGTTTGAAATTCACAGCACAATTGAGTGCAAGGTAAAGAGATCTCCCATATGCTTTCTGGCCTGGTACATGCATAGCCTCCCCCATTATCAGCATCCCTCACCGGAGTAGGACATTTGTTAAAATTGCTGAACCTACATTGCTTCATCATGACCACCGTGAGTCCATTGTTTACTTTAGGGTTCATTCTTGGTGTCTTTTCCTTTTTCTTTTTTTTTTTAATACAGAAATTATTCCGCAAATATTTACTGAACACCTTCTGAGAATGAGACTCCTTGTGTTGGGTACTAAGAAAATGTAAAAAATTAGTAATTGAAAAAAAACCTCACTTGTGAGCCTGCCAACCTAACCAAATTTTTCTTTGATGCATTACGTTCCCTAAACATAAACATTTTTTTCTACTTGTAGTCATACTGTACATCTCTGTTGTCTTTAGCAGTGTTCTTAATATATGACAAATTTTCAAGGTCCTGTATGTTTCAGAACAATTCCAAGTCCCTTGGATAAAAGTTGGTTCTTAAAGAAGTTTACAGGATTATGTTGGGGACAATGGTATGAGTACACGTGACATAATTTTTGTATTGGAGTTATCATGGCATAATGAGACTACAGGAAGGTAAACCCAAATTTCCTGGATAAATCAGGGGAAGCCTCACATAGTAGTTGAGGCTTAGGCCAAAGCCTGAAGATTATGTAGATGTTTTTAGATAAATGGGTGCATGTAGGGGGAGGAAGATAGAGGATGGTCTAGAAAAGTATGTAGGTCAGCACTATCCAATAGAACTTTTTGTGATGATGGAAATTTTCTCTGCAGTACCCAGTGTGATAGTCACTATCCATATACATACCTAGGTAAGCACTTGAAATGTGACTAGTCTGACTGAGGAACTGAATTGTAAATTCAGTTTTATTTAAATAGCTGCATATGGCTAGTGGCTACTGTACTGTCGGAGAACAGTACAGTTTTATGTATAGATCATTAGTAGTGATGTCATGTTGATTTGTGAGTACCCCATTATCTGAATGTTGAATGTTAGAGCTATTTCAGGTCTTGATGTTGTACACAAAACCTTAACACCTTAATGCATGTTTGGTAAAGTCTTTAGAATGGTATCACTAGAACGGGTCAAGAGGTAAGAACATTTTTTGGCTTTCTAGAATGCTCTATCCTTTTACAATACTAAGATAAATGGTTATCACTCATCTCCAATCATATATTACTAGATTATAATATTATATAATAAACATTTTATAAATGTTCTACTATGTTAGTAGATGCGCTGTGGTACGCTGAGTTTGTTTCAACTTAGACTAAGCAAACATATACACTTTCTGAAGTGTTTCTGTGCATTTGCGTTTCCTCTTTTGTCAAATTTCATTTGCATATCTTGTGCTCATTTGTAAGGACTGTTATATATCTAATGTTAGTTTGTAATTGTGCATTATTCCAAATTACTGTTATCATAGTAGTTGCCTCTTCACAAATCTACATTCAGAAGCCAATACAGGGAATAATGTGAACAGTCGGTGGGATGTCCTGGGAGTGGTTCAGTTGCTGAGACCTTCCTCCCTATCTACTCCCAAAACACTTATTTTGTTGGGATCTGGGTTTCATTTTTCTATTTTCAGAAATGTTTCATACTTTGATTTAAATTTAGTAGTATGTTTTTGCTTTTACTTCTGAAGTAATATATATTTATGCTATAATTCAAATATATGTTCAAACATAATGTTAATGTAAATTTATAGTGTATTTGGAGTGTAGTTCTGATTGAGGAGTAGGGTGTTCAAATTGCTAGTTTATAAGTTGTCATCAGGAACACATTTATTAGTCTATGGGATGTGATTGGAAGAGGTTTAGACCTATGGCCGGATTTTGTTGCTTTGTTGCTATGCTTAGAGTTCCATCAGCTGTACATACTATCTATTTAAGAATGCTTTTTTAAACAAAAATGTCCTGCAAGAGGTAAAATATTAAGCATTTTCAGGGAGTTACGAAGAGTAGGAAACTCACTTTGGGTAGAAAGGAGAGGTACCATCCGTTCTCTTTGAGGCAATTTGATAAGACTTCTGCTCGTACTTTAGTGTAAGTTTCAACCATTCTCTCCTTCCTTCCTTTTTTTTTTTCCTTGTTTTCCTTTTCTTTTCATGAAGGACCAGAGTAATTTTAGAGAATTAACTTTTTTCTAGTGATGGATATAAAAAGACAAGTTTGGGAAAAGAAGAGCTGAAGAAAGAGGAAGTTGATAAAGCTTAGCTTAATTCAGATTTTTGCCTAGGACTGTTAATACCCATTTAGTTGGACTAAAGACACTTAGGAAATTTAGGTGATAAAGAGCCCTCATTGCATGCAGATCTTACGGAATTTAATTTTCTGTACCAAAGACTGTGTGTTTGTGTTTATATAAAGTCTAATTTTGTTAGAAGTACCTTGGCTAAAGATCTTTAAGATCTGGGCATTCTTACATTCCCTTTGGCCATTCCAGAAAACTTCAACAATTAATTTTTAATCTTCTAATTTAGACGCAATTTAAAACTTTTTTATTCTACAGATTGCTCATATCTTATGATTAATTTGAATTGAGGGAAAATTGAGTGTTTATTCTCTCCCACATTTAAATAGCCTGTTCTTGCCTAAACACAACCATAGACTTTGTTGATTTTTTATATTGTTGTTAAATATGTCTTTCAAAGGTTACTCACAAACGATACTTCTCCATATTTGCGTTCAGGTATACTATATGAGGTAGTAGTATATGAGGAAAGGAACAAAAACTACGTTTGTAGATGAGCTTATGAAGCTTGCAGAGCTTCATTTTGGCTCTTGGCAGGTTCCCTTCCTAATGGACCTGTGCCAGTGATCTTGTGGTTGAAATCAGAAGTTTCTCCTGCTTGTTAATTTTGAGTAGGAATTTTGGATTACTGCTCCATGCCTCCACCTACTGGTAGGGAGGGCTCTTTGTTTTCTGAAGATGACAGCAAGAGGGAGAAGGAGAAGATGAAAGCAGGGCAGGGGGAGTTGGGGGAAGAAGATGAGTTGTTGGTTAACTAAGTTTCAGCAAAGCCTACTCTGTTATCTGTGTTTTGGGTAGACCACACTCGAGCTCAAGCCCATGTAAAGTACTTGATAAATGGTGCTTAATATTCAGTACTCTCGTTTCAGTGATAATTATTTGTTTCTATTTATTGAGTACTTCACATGCCAGATACTATAATTGATGTTTTTAATCTTTACAAAAACTCTATAAAGTGCTATTACTCCCATTTTTAGCTTTTTTCCCAAGGAGTAAACTGACCTTAGAGACAATGCATTACTTGCCCAAGGCATCCCAGGAACTTTGACAAAGGCCTGTCATGTTCTACACCCTTACTTTTAACCTAGCCTGCCCTCGGTGAAGGTGAGTAGAATATAGTTAGTCTTTTAGGTTTATGGATTATAGATTTTTGTTGGCTCATAGATGTGGGTAAGGAAAACACATTTGGTGATTTGAGGTGATTATGTGAGGTGATAACCTGTATTCTGGTCTTTTCAAATCATATCTGGATTTTGTTCTAGATGCCACTTTCTAGGAGGACATGACTAAGTTAAATCATACTCTGAAGATATTAGCAAGATGATGAAGTGATTTGAAAGCACATTTTTTGATATGTGAGTGAAGAAATTGGAGACATTTAGCTTGGAGAAGGGAAGCCTCAGGATTTGGGCCAACAAGATGGGGATGGAGGTAGAGAAGTGGTTGGTGAGAGGCGATAGAGCATTGCTGTCTTCCAGTAGGTGAAGGACTAGCATGTGAACGAGAAAAAGGAGGGGAGGATTAATTTAGATTTTGATTGGTTGTATGTTCTTGATTGCTCTACCCTGTTCCTACTTTGTGAGGGCAGTCGCTAATATGCAGGAGAAGATACAGGCCTAAAGTTGTCACTTGTCCAAGGTAACACAACTAGATAGTAGAAGTGGATTAAACTCTGGTTCATTCTGACCTGACCCTAAAGACTATGCATTCTCTTCTTCCTTTTATGACACTGGAAAAGGATATGACTGCAGAGAGTAGAATAGGACGAATGGGTAGAAACAATAGGGAAGTAGGGAGGTCTTGTGTTTAATCACACTAATAATTAAAGAAATGCAAACTAAAAGAATGATAAAATAAGTATATAACATGAAGATTACACAGTGCTAGTAGGATATAAATTGTAAATTTGCTGAAAAGTAATTTAGCAGTTGAATAAAAAAATTAATACTTTGCCTTACTTTACTTTTAGCACCTACTATCTACAGTTTGTCCCAATTTTGTTTAAAACTAAATCACAAAATATATACATATCTATACACCATGCATACTCACAAAAAGGAAAAATATACCCAGAAGTATCCCCAAATGCTAATTGAAGCCATCTCTGGATGTTAAATTATACCTAATTTTTAACTTTTTGTTTAGAATTTTGTGTAATTTTACCAATGTTGTTCTTTTAGCATAAATCTTCTTTTTAATCACAATAATCCTAGAAAAAGTGAAACAAGTTGTATTTGGGCCCAGATCTCTGACAGAGATGTCCAGAGAGAGATCAGGCTACTTCATGAGATTATAAATTGAGACAACAGCTTGAAAGTTACCTGGATAAGGATATGGTCAAAGGGATTGACTTTTCTGGTTCCTTCCAACTTCATGATTCTGTAATTTCTTTGGGTGGCTCTATTATATGCATTACGGTATTTTCGTATAGCTCTAACAATTATAAAGTAGTTTCACTCTCCATGGGAGATGTTGAGAAGTAAATTTAAGTATAATTATTGTTAGAAAAAAAAAAGCTGGAGGTATCACAATTCCAGATTTCAAGTTATGCTACAAAGCTGTAGTAATCAAAACAGTATGGTACTGGCACAAAAATAGACATAGGTCAATGGAACAGAAAAGAAATTCTAGAAATAAACTCTTGATTATATGGTCAATTAATCTATGACAAAAGAAGGCAAGAATATGGGGAAAAGACAGGCTCTTTGATAAATGGTGCTGGGAACACTGGACAGCTACATGTGAAAGAATAAAACTGGAGTACCTTTTAACACCATACATAAAAATAAACTCAAAATGGATTAAAGATCTAAACGTAGACCTGAAACCATAAAAATCCTAGAAGAGAGCACAGGCAGTAATCTCTTTGACATCAGTCATAGCAACGTTTTTCTAGCTATGTCTCCTTAAGGCAAGAGAAACAAAAACAAAAATAAACTGTTGGGACCACATTAAAATAAGCCTTTGCATAGTGAAGGAAATCATCAGTAAAGCAAAAAGGCATGGGAGAAGATATTTGCAAATAATATCTCTGATAAGTGATTAAAATCCAAGATATATAAAGAACTTATACAACTAAACACCCTCCCAAATCCAATTAAGAAATGGGCAGAAGACCTAAACAGACATTTTTCCAGAGAAGACCTATAGATGGCCAACAGACACATGGAAAGATGGTCAACATCACTCATCGTCAGGGAAATGGAAATCAAAACCAATGAGAGATCACCATACACCTGTCAGAATGGCTAAAATCAAAATGACAAGTGTTGGCAAGGATGTGGAGAAAACGTAATTCTTGTGCGCTGTTGGTGGGAGTGTAAATTTATGCAGCCACTGTGGAAAAGTATGGAGGTTCCTCAAAAAATTAAAAACAGAAATACCATGCAATCCAGTAATTCCACTACTTGGTATTTACCCAAAGAAAACAAAAGCACTAATTTGAAAAGGTATATGTTTCTTGCAGCATTATTTACAATAACCAAGATATGGAAGCAGCCTAAGTGTCCATTGATCGACAAATGGATAAGGAAGATGTGTACACGCACACACACACACACACGCACAATGAAATATTGCTAAGCCATAAAAAAGGATGAAATCATGCCATTTGAGACAACATGAATGAACCTAGAGGGTATAATGCTAAGTGAAATAAGTCAGAGAAAGACAATACCATATGATTTCACTCAGAAGTGGAATCTTTTTTTAAAAAAAGAATAAACAAAGTAGAATCAGACCTATAAATACAGAGAACAAATTGGTAGTTGCCAGAGGGGAGGGGAGTGAGGGGTTGGGCAAAATGGGAGTGGGAGTGGGATGAATAATTTACAGGGATAAAAAGCACAGCATAAAGAATGTAGTCACTGATATTGTAATAGGGATGTTTGGGAGCAGATGGTAGCTACACTTGTGGTGAGCCCAGCGTAATGTATAAACTTGTCAAATCACTATGTTGTGCACCTGAAACTAACATCATGTGTCAACTATACTAAAAGTATAGTTACGGTTTTGAAGAGCTATTTGATGACAGCTCATGAAGAGACCATAAACAATGACCATGGCACAAGGACTAGAGAGTTAAGAGTTAGGGCCTAGGGACTGATTTGATGTGGGAGTTAATAAAAAAAATTTCCTACTCTTTTAGTGTGGGAGACCAGGTAGATCATGAAACTAGTAACAAAAATACGGATAGGAAGAGGAGGCAGGTTTTGTTTTTCTCTGGGGGGGGGCAGGGGGAAGAGATAATAAATATACTTTAAGTATGTGGAGTTCAAGTATCTGGGGAGCATCCAAGTGGGGATATCCAGTAGGCAATATTTTAGGAAGGTTAGGACAAATGATACGTTCTAACTTTCACTGTCAGGGTTTTTTGCTCATATACCCCTTCAAAGAACTGGAAAAACAAACAAAAGACTCTATATATTTTCTCACACATTAAGAATTTTTTCTCTAGGGGTGCCTGGAGTGGCTTAGTTGAGCATCTGACTTGATCTCAGCTCGGTTCTCGATCTCAGGGTCATGGGTTCAAGCCCCACACTGGGTTCCATACTGGGTGTGGAGCCTACTTAAAAAACAACAACAACACGATTTTTCCTCTAAGTTTCAGTATTTGTAAATGTTATAATTTTTGGTGTATTACTTAAATCACAATTTAAAATACCTCCAGGGAATTTTTAACAACTTGATATTTTCCATCATCTGTTTAAAAAAATACGTGAACAAGATCTTAATTTTAACAGTCAGAATTTTTATATTCCTTATTTTTCTCTTGAACTCACTTCTATTTTTCTGTCACTGCATATTATCTTTTATAATAATCACACTATCATCCTTCATACTTTTCTACAATGAAAGTAAGTAAATTCATGAATTTAGTGAATGGGAATAAAAAATGCTTTGTATTGTCACCCAGTTCTTCTGAGTTCTGTGCAAAAACAATTATAATTAAAAACATTTAAAATTTCCTATGTTTGGGGCACCTGGGTGGCTCAATCAGTTAAGCATCTGACTTTGACTAAAGTCGTGATCTTAGGATCCCGGTATTGAGTCCTGCATCGGGGACTCTGCTCCTTCCTCTCCCTTTGCCCCCCCCCCCCCCCCGCTCATGCTATCTCTCTCTCTCTCTCAAATAAATCTTTAAAAAATTTTTAAATTAAAAAAATTAAATGTTCTATGTTCATAAGGTTGTATCAAATTTATTTTGGTTTCAGTTAGCAGTACAGTTATAGCCAGTAGACAAAACAACATATGAATTGTAAAATTTAAAAAGTATTAAATAAGACAGTAAAATTTTATTGGAAATGGATTCTATTTTCAATTATTTCATAAATATTTATAGTTTATCCATTTATAAATACTATTAGAGAAGATGCTGTTTTGCATTTCCATTCTTCCTTTTACTTTAATAGTGAAAGTATTGAAAAATCTCATGAATAAAAAGTGCTTTATTTTAGCAGTATCACCCATTCTTCCAAGTTGACAATGAAGTTATTGATAATCAAAATAATTTTTAATACTTTGTCAGGTAGCAACTAGATTTGGTTTAACTTATACTCATGGAACTCAGAATTGGTGACCCCTTTACTTGGGGAAAAAAATTGGATACCCCAGTCTGTAGAGTCATTAACTTTCTCACCACGGGTATTTTGAACTCTCCTTCGGGCTCTTTGGATGTTGTGACACAACAGCTGTTAGACAACAGTAAGTATAGGGAAGGGTTGAGTGTTGCAGTTTCATTTGGAGGTGGTAGAAAGAGATGAAAGGGGAGAGGAAGTAAATGAAAACTGATACAGTGGATTAGCAGAATGGTTCTAGAAAATTGTACATATGGAAGATGAGAGCTGAGAAATCAGTTTCTTTGAAACTCTCCATGTACTTCTAAGGCTCATACATGCATGCCCCAGTTTGTAGACCACTGGTTTACTATATTCCAACTTGTTATTATCCTGTTGCTGTATTTTACCATTTTCCATAGGTATATAAAATAATGCTTCATACATCAACTTTTTTCCCTCTGGTATTTGATTCTCCTAATGCTAGGTCTTCATACTTAATCCTCTAGGACTTCTTTGGAAATGGAATCAGGATATTAATGCTTGAAAGGGGTCCTATAAGTCTTTTTAAAGATTTGATGGTTGAGATTCAGAAAGGTTAAGTGAGTTCTCCAAGATCCTACAGTTAGAAAGTGGAGAAGTTAGATTTTTAAAATTAGTTCTTCCCAACTTTGTTGCTTTTCTATGTCACCTACTTTCTTGTAAAAGGATTGATCTTTGAATTTCCTTAAATAGCAGTCTTTCTTTACTGAATATTATTCTTTGAGTAACGAAGCATCTATGTATAGTCCAGTGATTATTTGAACAAGTTAGAGTACAAACCCATTCAGTTTAAAACATACCTGAGTTACTTCTTAAAACATAGTAAGAGATAAAGCAAAACCATTATTGAAAGTATAATGAGCCAGTTGGGAAGATACCATTTGATTTGTGAAATGAGATTTATATGCAAGAGGGATAACCTTTTATAAAGAAAGATGTATTTCACCTGTACTTTAAAAATTAAGAATAAAGCTTTTTTCACATTGAGGAATAAAATAATTAATATTCCTTATATACAAATTGCTCACTCTATAGACTTTTATGTATGAAATGGTAGGTGATGGAATTTTTTGGTAATTTTTTTTACTTCATTTTACTTTTTCCTTGAATTTTTTATAGTGAACATTTTAAGAAAATTTTAAGAAAAACAGTGAAGCTGTTCCAAAAAGCAAACCTTTTTAAAAGACTTAATTTTTTTAGAGCAGTTTTAGGTTCATGGTAAATTTAAAAGGAATGTACAGAGATTTTTCCATATGCCTCCAGCTCCAACACATGTATAGCCTCCCGCATTATCAACACCTTCCACCAGACAGGTACATCTCTTACAACTGATGAACCTACACTGATAAGACATAATTATGCAAAGTCCATACAATACATTAGAGTTCACTCTTGGTTGTACATTCTATGAGTTTGGACAAATATATACTATGTATCCATCATTAGTTGTATCATACAGAGTATTTTCATTGCCCTAAAATCCTCTGTGCTCTACCTAATTATCCCTCCTCCCCCAGCCCCTAGCAACTACTGATATTTTTATTGTCTCTAGTTTTGCCATCTTCAGAATGTCATATAGTTGGATTCATATAGTCCCCAGCCTTTTCAGATTGGCTTCTTTCTTTTACTTAATAATATGCATTGAAGGTTCTTCCCTGTTCTTTTATGGCCTGATAGCTCAGTTCTTTTTAGCACTGAGTAGTAGTTTGTTGTCTGGATGTACCACCATCTTTCCATTCACCTAGTGAAGGACATCTTGGTTGCTTCCAAGTTTTGGCACTTAGAAGTAAGACTGCTTCAAACCTCTGTGTGCAGGGGCGCCTGGGTGGCTCAGTCGTTAAGCGTCTGCCTTCAGCTCAGGGCATGATCCCAGGGTCCTGGGATTGAGCCCCACATCAGGCTCCTTGCTCCGCTGGGAGCCTGCTTCTTCCTCTCCCACTCCCCCTGCTTGTGTTCCCTCTCTCATTGGCTGTCTCTCTCTCTGTCAAATAAATAAATAAAATCTTAAAAAAAAAAAAAACAAAAAACTTCCTTTTAAAAAACAAAAAAACAACAACAAAAAACCCCTCTGTGTGCAGATTTTTGTGTGGACCGAAGTTTACAACTCCTTTGGAAAGATACCAAAGGAATGTGATTGCAGGGTCATATGGGTAAAGTATGTTTAGTTTTTTAAGTAACCACCAAGGTGTCTTCCATAATGGCTGTACTGTTTTGCATTTCCGCCAATGAGTGACAGTTGTTATTACCCCACACTTTATCAGCATTTGGTGTTGTCAGTGTTTTAGACTAGCTATCCTCATAGGTGTATAGTGGTATCTCGTCGTTTTAATTCACATTTTCCTGATGATATATGATGTGGAGGGTTTTTTAATGTTTTTTTGCCATCTGTATATCTTTGGTGAGGTGTCTGTTAAGGTCTTTGGCTCTTTTTTTGATTGAGTTGTTTTCATATTATTGAGTTTTAAGAGTTCTTCGTATATTTTATATAACAGTCCTTTATCAGATGTGTCTCTGGCAAATTTTTTCCCATTCCATGGCTTGTCTTCTCTTTCTCTTGACATTGATTTTGTAGAGCAGAAGTTTTAATTTTAACGAAGTCCGGCTTATCAATTTTTTTTTTAATGCACTGTGCCTTTGGTATTGTATCTAAAAAAGTCATTGCCATACCCAAGGTCATCTAGGTTATTTTATGTTTTCTTCTAGGAGTTTTATAGTTTAGTATTTTACATTTAGGTCTGTAATCCATTTTGTTAATTTTTGTGAAGTGTGTAAGGTCTGTGTTTAGATTCATTTTTTCATGTGGATTTCGAGTTGTTCCAGGACCATTGGTTGAAGAGACTGTCTTTGCTTCAGACTACCTTTGTTGTGTGGTCAAAGATCAGTTAGGTATATTTCTGTGGGTTTGTTTCTTGGCTCTCTATTCTGTTTCATTGATCTATTTCTTCTTTCACCAGTACCACACTATCTTACTTACTGTAGCTTTATGGTAAGTTTGGAAGTCCAGTAGTGTTAGTCCTTCCAATTTTGCTTTTTCCTTTCAGTATTATTGGCTACTCTGGATCTTTTTGCCTTTTTCTTTAAACTTTAGAATTAGTTTGTTGATATCCGCAAGATAACGTACTGGAATTTTGATCGGAATTGCATTGAAACTAGATCAAGTTAGGAAGAACTGACATTTTGACAGTATTAAATCTTCCCGTCCATGAATATGTAATAACTCTCCATTTATTTAGTTGTTCTTTGATTTTATTCATCTGAATTTGGTCATTTTCTCGTATAGATCTTGTGCATATTTTATTAGCTTTATACCTAGGTATTTTATTTGAGGAATGATAATGTAAATGGTTATTGTGTTTTACATTTTATTTATTCTTTTAAAGATTTTATTTACTTATTTATTTGACAGAGAGATAGAGAGCACAAGTAGGCAGAGCAGCAGGCAGAGGGAGAGGGAGACTCAGGCTTCCCACTGAGCAGAGAGCCCGATGCAGGGTTCGATCCCAGGACCCTGGGATCATGACCTGAGCCGAAGGCAGATGCTTAACCGACTGAGCCACCCAAGTGCCCCGTGTTTAACGTTTTAAATTGCACTTGTTCGTTCTGGTATACAGGAAAGAGGTTGGTTTTGTATATTAACCTTGTATCCTTCAACCTTGCTATAAGCACTCATTAGTTCCAGGGTTTTTTGTTTTTTTTCCCTATTCTTACGGATTTTCAATGTAGACAGTCATGTCACCTGTGAACAAAGATAGTTTTATGTCTTTTCCAGTCTAAACTGTGTTTCCCTTTTTTTTTTGTTTTATTACATTAGCTAGGATTTCCAGTGTGACATTAAAAACGAATGGTGAGAAGAAACATCTTTGCCTTGTTCCTGAAGGATTCTTTTAACAAGGCAAGAGAAATAAGATCTATAGGGGAAAAGAAAAAGGAAGAGAAAAAAGACCTATAGGAAAAAATAAGACTACTTAGTAGAAAATTGGCAGAAGACTCAGCTCCAGGAAGAAATACAAATGTAGGAAAACATCTTTAGCTTAGCTAGTAATGAAGGAAATGGAAAAAAGAGAGAGCGAGAAGGAAAAAAAGTATTTTTGGTGGGGGGAATCTTATTTTCACACTGGCAAAGACTGACGTGTGAGAAAATGGGTATTCGTACATCCAGAGCTGGGGGCATCATTTGACTCAGCATTTTGGGAGGGCAGTGGATCTTTGCAAACCCAAAGTATAAGTGTGGATACTACCCTTTTTGCAGTCATGGAATTTGTCTAAAGGGGCAGTTGCCAAAATTTGCTACAACAAATGTGCATAAATTATTTTGGTAACAATTTGCAACACTGGAACGATGGATATTTGGATTATTTCAGTGCTCATCAGTGTGGCGGTTGGTTAGAATATGTTGTTTTAATTCAGCATAAAACTCTGTCCTGTAAAATGATGCCATATATCCATATTCGTCTTGGAAAGGTATGCATAATAATTTGGGGAAAATACTAGTTGTAGAGTAGCATGCGTATTAGCCTGTTTATTTCTACATAACATCTGATTTTTGTAAATAAAAATACGAAGGATATTATATACACTAATGTATGCATACGTACAAGTCTGACGGGTTGGTCAGCAAAATGTTAACAGTGGCTGTCTTTGGGACTGGGACTTCTGGTGAATTTTTACTATCTTTGTACTCGTGAATTTTTTTAAAACAATAAAAATATATCACTTTTGTAATAAATCAGTAAAGCTATTACCATTAAGTGACATGTCTATTATGTAGAAATAATGAAGAAAGATCTAGTTAGCTAGTAATTTAATAAGTATAAATAGGTGGGTCAGAAGTGGGTTGTTCATTGGCACACAGTAGGTATTCAAAGTGGTTTCTTAAAATGGAAGTATAGTGCTTTGTTGTATGGAGGAATACACTGCATTTTTAATGGGAACAGAAAATTTTGCCCATTTCAGAACTGAGAAGGTAAGCTTTTTGCTATAATTTATTCACATATTTAAGGGTCTCTGTATTAGGATAACGTATTTATAAAATGTAAAAAGTCGTCAAGAAAATTTATGACCCAGAATCAAAATGTTAATGTTAAAAGAGACTATGAAAATCAGTTTCCTCAACATACAGATGAGTAAACAGAAACCACAGAGGTTTTAAAGGATACACATAGGCAATATAGAAATCTCTTCTTTTGAACATCCATTTTGGCTACTCAGTTTTTGCTTGAACATTTTTGGAATGGGATTACCACTTTATAAGGCAATCCATTGTGGTGTTGAACGGCATAGTGGGTTGAATAGTGTCCACTAAAAATTCATGTCTACTTGGAACCTCAAAATGTGACCTTATTTGGAATAAGGATCTTTGCAGATATAATCAAGATGAGGTCATATGGGATTAGGACAGGCCCTAAATCCAATGACTGATGTCTTTCTAAGAGGAGAGGACACACAGACTCAGACACATGCACGGGAGGCCATGTGAAGACGGAACAGAGATTGGAGTGATGCGGTTTACAAGCCAGGGACGCAAAGGATTGCTGCGACACACCAGAAACTCCTAAGAGGCAAAGAGAGATTCTTCCCTAAAGCCTTCAGAGGGAACATGGCCCTGCCCTACCAACACTTGATTTTGGACTTCAAGCCTGCAGAACTGAGAGAAAATAAATTTCTGTTGTTTTAAGCCACAAAGATTGTGTTATTTCAGTAGCCCTTGGAAATGAATACAGATGGCTTTGATTATTTAAATGTATTTGTTCGTTCTTTCAATCAGCAGACATTTACTGAGCACATTTCTATGCCCGGTACTCTACTAGGTGTATCAAAGATAAATATATTTCCTGCCTTGGTTCATGGAGGTCAGTCTAGTAGGAAGGACAGCTATGTAAATATAAAATTGCAGTAACTTGATACATGTTCTCATTACGATAGCATATGAAGTTTAGTAGTGGCGCAGTTGAGCTGGGAGAACCAGGAAGAGAAACCTTTGTGCTTGGTTTGAAAGATAGAGCTGAAATCAGCCTCCGTGGGAATTCTGCGCGATTCCGCCCCCACTAGTGCTATCAGTCCTGCCTAGTTCAAGGCATGTTTGGCCTGCTGTGATAGCATCCTGTCACTAGGATTCTCTCTGCACAGATCTGTCGAAGTAATTTTTTAAATGCAGTCAGCTCATGCCACTCGGCTGAAACATCAGTGGGTTCTTATCACAGTAAAAATAAAATCCAAACTCCTTTTCATGCTATGGCCCCATGTAATCTCACACCTGCTAACTTTTCAGTTCCCTCTTCCACAGTGGTCTTTTTGCTGTGAACACACCAGGTTTGTTCCCATCTTTGACTTGGCTCTTATTCTCTCAGTCTCAAGATCTTGTCCTGGCTCCTTGTCCTTCTAGTCGCAACCCACTCTGCAGAGTCTTCTCTGATCACCCTATTTAAAACAGCACCCACCCCCCAGCTGTTCTCTTACCTTGTTTTATTTGTGGCATATACCACTAACTCGATTCATCTGTCTGTCTCTGCCTTCCTCCCCCACCTTACTCCCCACCCCTGCTACCACAGAATGTGTGGTCAGGAAGCAGGGATCTTGTTTACCCTGTTCAGTGCTGTGTCCCTGGTGTGCAGCACACAGGAAGTGTTCAGTACAGAAGAATGAAGAAAAATTTACTCTTTTAGTCTCATGCTATCATGTCAGATCATATGTCACCATAACTCTGGGATGAATCCCAAATTATATTCCTGTAATTTCATTTTATAGTCCCACCTACTCCCTCCCCTTAAAATTCCACCTTCATCCTTATACCCTTTCTGAGCTGCCCACTGTGGTATGAAACTATCTTAATCTCTAAATTTATGTAATCTTATTTAAGAATTCTCTGAGGTTTAGAAAATTTGCCCAAAGTAACACAACTGTAAATGGTGCTTCTAGGATTTGAACTTAGATCTGTCTTTGACTAGAGCTCCTCTCTGCTGTACTATAGCGGGGGGCTGAATGCTTTTGGTGAGGGTGGGGGGCGGAAGGGTAAAAAAATCAAGGGTTATAATAGGAGCCCTCTCTTAATTGGAATAGAAATAGCATATACTTATTTGTTTCTTTAAGAAGACCTGGATGATATTTGTTAAAAGGAATTCTAAAAAGAAACTTGAATTTTTGGGGATTAAAGTTAATAAGTACTTATTATTTAAAAAACTGAATATATTAAAAAGAAAAAAAAGAGTAAACACCACCTGTAGCCCTACCACCCAGAGATAAACACTTAACATTTTAGAACATTTTCATCCAATCATATTCTGTGCAGAAATAAAATATTGTGATGTCATTTTCACGCACAAATCTTTCTCTAAATTTTGAAATCATTTCCTAATGTAATTACTAGATCAGAGCACACCGTCAGATTTCCTGAATCACCAGAAAGGTGATATCAGTTTATATTTCCATGAGCAGTATGTGAGTGCCTTTTCATACCTTTCTGATATTTTTAGTTTCCATTTCTTAGATTTTTATTGATATTAAACTTGAAATAGATGTTTATTATTAATTACCTTCTAGCTATTTTCTGTGACTTGTCTATATCCATTACCTATTTTTCTAGAAGTGAAATGTGAAATTGGAGGCAAAAAATTTTATGCTTGGAAAAGTACATTGAAAATGATTGACTTGAGATCTTCTGAATGTACTGTGGAAGCACTCTCACTGTTTAAACAATCAGCACACAATCTCTCCCTCAAGTGATATTTTAAATTTAGTGATACTACCTCAGATTTTTTTACTAGTAAGAAAAAATGGAACATAGAACTCATTTTACATAGCTTTTCAAAAATCTCAATTTTGAAAGATAATTTCTATCTTACATTTAAAAGGTCTTTTAGTGGCTTAAAATATTAACATAAAGGAGGACAAATTAAAGATAAAAGCAAAATATATATTACCTGACATGCGTAGAACCTACATTTTCATTTTTCCTTTGCTTCAGAGTGAAAATTCATTTTCAGAGAAAAAATTTTCTGTAAGTGACTTCAAAGATTTTTGTGGTTGGCCTTAGCTCATCTCCAGTTGAGGTGTAGTTCTAATAACTGTGGAGGTTTTCCACACGTACTTCCCCATCAGTGGTGTTTTAAAATTTCCTTTAGAGCAGGATTCATGTGGGCTATGCAAGGAAGTCACTGAAGATATAAAACTAAAATTTTAGAACTTTTTTTTTTTTAAAGATTTTATTTATTTATTTGACAGAGTTAGAGAGAGCCAGCGAGAGAGGGAACACAAGCAGGGGGAGTGGGAGAGGAAGAAGCAGCCTCCCAGCGGAGGAGCCTGATGTGGGGCTCGATCCCATAACGCCGGGATCACGCCCTGAGCCGAAGGCAGACGCTTAACCGCTGTGCCACCCAGGCGCCCCAAAATTTTAGAACTTTTATTTATATTTTTAGCCTTATTGTTTTAGATCCTAATTTTATTCATGTTGCATAGAGTACATAAAAGTAGACGTATACAGATCATAAATAAGTGCATTACAGGTTTGGAGACCATTACCTCAGAGCATCTGTTGATTGCTGTGAATTCTTTCTCTCTCTGTCTCTCTCTCTCTCTCTCTCTCACACACACACACACAGAGACACGCGTGCGCGCCCGCATCCCATTTGTAACATTTCAAAGGGTTCTCAGAGTCCATCCATTGCGATACCTTACCGTAACCTTCCTTCCCTCCTGAATCCATTTAGCTTCAGCTTTTTGTCTACCGATTTGACTTTGTTAACCATCTCTGATTTCAGTCCTTAAGGTTGCAGCCAGGATTAACTGTCAAAACAGCCGGCCTTGTACACCGATCTGTCCTGACTTGAGTTTGATAAGATTATGAGCTCTTCAAGAGTGGACACTGTTTATTTAGCTGTGTTAAGCCCTGGGCTTCACACAGGGTAGATACTCAGCAAATGTAAAAAGTATGTCAGCCCCTTATGAGGTCCTATCTGTCACTCAGTCCCACGGAGTCCAGCTTTCTGCTTTACTCAGACTCCCTCCCATCCCCCTTCCCACAGTGCCGCCTCACACCCTGCTGTGCAAGCTAGTCATTTCTGTCTGAAATCCTCTTATGCCATCTCAAGGTGGGCACTTTTAACTCTTTGATGGCCGAAGGATTTCTGGAGAGTCTCTTGAAGTGGCATTGGTATTCACATTCCCTCCGAGAAAGCCGGTAAGTGACATGGTCAGAGTGAGGGATAGGTTTCTAGCCTGTAAAGACTTTATAAAAGGTCTCTGGATTTCTCTTGGGGCCTTGGTTGTGATAATAGGTTAGATCCCTGTTGTTGAGTAACCAGATGACTATAGGCAGCCCTTATCTTCAGTACCGTGTGGGACATAATCGTAGGTCAACATACCCTTTTTGTTTTTAGGATCAAAGTATGGAACTAGAGAGTACCAAACCAAAAGAAAATGGTTATAAAATTTCCTTGTTAGAAACTAGACTGGTTTCTCCAGGTAGAACACCAGAGATAATAGAAATACAGCGTGGCCCCGTATGTAATTTGAAGTTTTCCTGGAGCCACACTTTAAACAATAAAATGAAACAGGTGAAATTAGTTTTAATATATTTTATTTAACCAGCTGTATCCAAAATATTAACATATAATTAGTATTAATAAGATATTAATGTTATATTTTTATCATTATATTTTTGGAGAGCATATCTCAATTCTGACAAGCACTATTTCAAGTACTCTGGAGCCACAAGTGGCTAGTGATTCATGTTTTGTGGTACATCTTGTTAGAGGGCGTCGGGGCCACTTTATTTATATATATATATATACACAATATAACTACACATTTGTCTAATTATATATATATAAATAATATATATATAAATAATATATATATATAATTAGACAAATGTGTAGTTATATTTTGTAGAGTTCTGTACATTTCCTTTGTTCAAGCCTTAAATTTAATTATTAGGGAGTTTGGAGCTATCTAAACTCTGTATAAATTAGCTGCAGTTTTAGACAGATTGTATAGTTTCAAATATGAGAGGACAACAAAGTTTTTAGAAGCTCTATTTTGCTTTCTTTGGGCTGGGCTGTTTCAGTTTCTTGGATTTTTGGGGGGGTAGCTTTAATCTTAAAAGCTGTGCTTTTCATAGTGGGGCCAGCTTTCATCCTTCTTCAGATATATTTTTAGGTTGATGTAAGCTGCTGGGTGAGAAAATGCATAAAGCTTTTTGTTGGGTCAGTTTCCAATATATCCCTTTGCATTGAAACTTTGTTTTCTCTTAAGAAATACAAATATAAAAGACGAAATGAAAAGCCTTTTTTTTTTTTTTAAAATAGAGAAAGTTTTCTAAGTTATACAGAGTCAGTCTTATTTGGCTAAGGTTTCTAGCTAGTAGTGCCCTTGAAGAACATGAGCAGATAATTTTTCATTTATTAAAGAAAGAACACAATGGCTGGATTGCAGACCAGGCATCTTGGATTTGAACATTGGCCAGGGGATCCATTTTTTATACAAATATGAACGTGTATAGTATAAAGATTCCTTAAATCTATTTTGAAATCATTTTTCTCTTAAAGTGAAAAATGATTTCAAAATATTTAATTAACCAATTAAACAATTTCAACTTTTGAAATTATCAAAATAATTTAAACAGCATTTTTGAAAGTTTGAAAAGGAATAATTAATAATCCCACTGTAACATTGTTATTTTTATGTATTTGCCATGTTTATATACATATTTTAAGATAGCTGTGATGAATTGGTACATTTAACTTTGTGGCTTTTGGAATGTATTTCTTTTAAAAGCATGAATTTGTAATGTCACTCAGTAACAGAACATTTTATTTTGTTGTGATATAATAGCTTGGCAATAGGTACAGGTTGATGAAGTGATTCCAGTCCATGAAGTAATACGGGGATCCATTTGTCATGGTTGTCTGTGAGTTGCTACCAATCCAAACTTAGGCCTTAGGGAAGGGGAGAGACAAGAAGTTCAGGGCAGTTTACTGTGGAGGAGGTGAGGGAGGAAGTTGTGGTATCTCTTCCATTCTCGTGGCCTTGGTGAGAGCTTAGTCACAGGGCTCCACCTAGCTGTAAGGGAGGCACCGAAGGAGAAATAATATTGTAGGAACATGCTTTACACAGCTTTCTCCATGATTTTGGGTTATTTCTTTAGGATGGTTTTATATAACTGGGATTACTGGTCCAAACAATATGAATATGTGAACAGGATTTTTATTTCTATCTAACTTTTCTGTGGCAGCCATTTTAATACTTTGAAGATTGACCAGAGGCCAATTGTATAAAACCTTCAAGTATTATGTTGTTGAACTTCAAGTAAGGGAAATGGGAATCTGTGGCATTCTAGCTTGGAACTACTCACTTTCCACCCCGCTCTGAGCCAGCTTGATTGGCATGGAGGTTCTGTCAGCAAGAAGCAGGGCAGAAAGACCTCAGCTTGAAGGGGGCTCAGATCTTCAGCGTGGTGGGTGGTGCCCAGTGGCATCATTTTCAGAAGTACAAGGGAGGGCCAGTGGCTCAGCTTGAATAGCAGGATGGCAGGACTATCTGAGGCAGATGTCCTTGGTTGAGGCTACACATAAGCACAGGAAAGACCTGGGAAGGCCCAAGGTATTCACATACTTTTGACTGACTCTGAAGTTGCATTCATGCAACTTGGAGACTTGAGAGGGCCCTATGGAAAGATAAACCCAGGGCAAACTTGAAAAAAGACTGAACTTCAAATGAGCTCCCCTTTCCCACACACATATCCATTGGCGGGGTGGGAGCCTTAGTGGCTCGAGGTGTTTGAGATAAACTCTGTCTAATCAGAAATTGACCCCTAAGTGATGCAAAAGGATAACCCCTAGGAAACCAGGCTTTCAAATAAAAGCAGCATATTTAAAACTGAGCAGAAATACCAGTGACTGCATACCTCAGGGAGAAAGATTTTACATATTTATTAGCCCAGTCATGATACTAAACAAAATGAAAGAGGTAAACAAGATAGCAACAGCACCTATAAGTGGGAAAAGAATCAGAATCCTGAGTTGCTACATTATATTATATAAAATCCTTAGGTTTAACAACAACAAAATTATAAGCCATGTAAGGAAGCAGTGAAGTGTGACTCATGCATGGGGAAAAAAAGCAGTATAAAAGAATCTTCTCTGAATGTCCCCAAATGTTGGGATTTAATAAAGACTTCAACTATTATAAATTTATTATAAGAACTAAAGGGAACCGTGTTTAAATAAAGGAAATTATAACATAAGTCAACAAATGGAGTTTCTAGATGAGGGTAGAGAAATAATAAAAACAATTAACAACCAAAAAAAAAAAAAACCCTATCCTTGATATGATGTCATGAGAGAGTACTTCACCTCTCTAGTAGTCTTCCCCAAGACTTACAGTCTGAGTCTGATGATGAGAAAAAACAGGCAAAGTGAAACTCGGAATCATTATTCTATAAGAACACTTGACCAGGACTCTTAAAATCTGTTGAGGTCATGAAAAACAAGGAAAAATGGAGAACTTATAATTACAAATCAGAGGAGACCAAGGAGACATGATGACTGAATGAAATGTGGTATCCTGCATTGGATCCTGGAACAGAAAAAGGAAAAATTAGTGGAAAAACCAATGATATCTGAATAAAGACTGTAGTTTTGAACCAATGTTAATTTCTTACTTTTGACAAATTTTACGATGCTTATGTAAGATATTAACATTAGGGAAGGCTGGATGAAGTGTATACAGGAACTCTCTGTACTATCTTTGCAACTTTTCTGTAAATCTAAATTATTCCAAAGTAAAAAGTTTAAAAAAAAATCAAATGGAAATTCTAGACTCGAAGAATACAATGCCTGAAATGAAAAGTTCACTAGAGGGGTTCAACAGTAGTTTTGAGCTGCCAGTAAAAAGAACCAGTAAATTTAAAGACAGACCAATAGATATGATTCAATCTGAGAGACCGATGAAGAAAAAGGAACAGAGAGCCTCAGAGATCTGGGGAAAATACCAAGCATACAGCATATCTGTACTGGGAGCCCCAATGGAGAGAGAGAAAGGTGCAGAAAACAGCCTTTTGGAAAATTTCCCAAATATGACGAAAAACTATACATCCAGAAGCTCATTGAACTTCAGTTGAATAAATACAAAGGACCTGTTCCTAGAAACAGCATAGTCAATCTGTTAGAAGACAAAGACAAAATCTTGAAAATCAAGAGAAAAATAACTTGCTACATACAGGGGAGCGTCAGTGTGATTATTAATTATTGCCGTCTCATCAGAAACACTGGATGCGAGAATAGGATGACATATCCAAAGTGCTGAAAGAAAAAAAACCCAATAATTCTATATTTAACAAAACTGTCCTTCAAAAATAAAGGTGAAATAAATACATTGATATGCAAAGACTGAGACAATTTGTAGCAAGCAGACCTGCCTTACAAGAAATACTAAAAGAGGGAAGTGTTACCAGATGGTACCTCTGATCCACAGGAAGAAAGGAAGACCCTGGAAATGTAAATATGTAGGTTAATATAAAAACTTGAAATACTTTTTTTTCCTCATTAACTTTAACAAAAATACTTGAATTCCATCTAAAAACAAATTTAGTATCTGTAACATTTCATTACCCCCACCCCTGCATGTTATAGTTCATTCATCCCTGTTGTAAACAAATTGTTTACAGCTGTTTGCCTTTTGGTCTGTAGAATCTCAGAATTTTTCATTTCAGAACTCCTTTCCATCCTAAAAAGTTAGTGAAGAATCCAGGGGGTTTTTGCTTAAATGGGCTTTATGTATTGACATTTTTTTGTATTAGGAAATAAAACGGAGAAAAAATTCAAATGCTCTTTATTTGCAAATAACAATACCAGTTACATGTTAACATAAATAACGTGTTTTTTAATGAAGAAAGTGACTATTTCACAAGCAAAGAAGATAGGACAATATTGATTTTATACTTTTCAAATCTCATTAGTGTCTGGTTTAATAGCAAACTGCTGGGTTCTCGTATAGGCTTCTACATTGAACTTATTGAAGTATGTTGATTTGGCAGAAGTATATAAAGAAAATCAGGCCCCACTCAGATGTAGTTGGAAAAGGGAGGTGTATAATAGTAGTCTTTAATTATCATTATGGATATTTTTCTTTGATATGATGCCAGAACTCAAGAAATGGTAGTTTTGTAAAGGTTAGTTGCAATGTGGAATCTGAAACATACCGGTGAATTTTTTTGATTCTTTGTTATATTAAGCAATGTACTTTGTTACATCAAAACTCATCCTTCCTATTTATCTCTAAAGGATAAGGGAATAAACAAAAGTTTTCTGTCTGAAATAATCTGGAAAAAAAACCTGTTAGGGTAATTGAGTGTTACATAAGAATGTCTTGAAATGGCTTTTATTAGTATTTGAGATTTCTAAATTTAATGCCTTCTGTAAGCTAGGGCTTAATTTAAACTACTGGAAGCTAGAATCACAGATTATTTTTACTATCTGCTTAATTTAAAACCTACTTATTTATAGCATCATCATCATCATCATTGTACAAGTTATACCTCCTTGTGGTAAAGCTAAATAATTTAGAAGGGTGTAGAATGTACTTAGAGTAAAACTCACCTTACCAATTCCCAAGAGATAAGTAGTGTTAATAGTTTCTTGAATGCTTTTTCTGAAAATATGTTCACATATAGGTATCTCGATATGAATTATATGTATATGTGTTACATATATACATATGAAAATTTTTTTTAAATTTTTATTTATTTGACAGAGAGAGACACAGTGAGAGAGGGAACACAAGCAGGGGGAGTGGGAGAGGAAGAAGCAGGCTTCCCACTGAGCAGGGAGCCTGATGTGGGGCTCGATCCCAGGACCCTGGGATCATGACCTGAGCTGAAGGCAGACGCTTAATGACTGAGCCACCCAGGCGCCCCCATGTGAAAATCTTTTTAAAGCAAATAGAATCATAATATACATATCGTTCTGTAAATACATAAATCTTGGCTATTTTTATATTAGTATATTATGTCATTCTTTTTTAATGACTGATTAATATATATTTTACTAGATTGGCTATTACAAGAAAAAATTTTAGTAATGAAAGTGCCACTTTTATAATTAGTTTCATTCAATTGTTGCTCCTTTGTTGCTCCTGATCCTTTGTTAACATTTTTATTGGTCAAAAATAATAAAATCACTTGCAAACTGAAATTAGATGTCTTGGAAAGTGTGCAGGTTTTTATGAAGTTCATGGATGTGATGTTAAAAAACTCAGAGCTACTGATAGACAATTGAAACAGAAAATTCTTAAGGATAACATATTAGATGCTTTTAAGGGAGCCTGATGTGATTACATTGACTTTTGATGTAGATGATTAAAGAGAAGGCTCCTAGGAAAAATGGATGAAGCCATGCAATATTTCTGAAAACAGTATCTTTGCGATCATCTCCAAAGAGAAAAATATGAAAGATGTGGAATATTGTGTTATCATACAATTTTGTTGAAAAGATTACACTAAAAGTAAAGTCAACACTTCATTCTTTTTTATTCTAAGAAATTTGTGCATAGTTGAAATTATGACTTAAATCTTGCCAAATGTAAGGTAACTTAAAACTTATTTTTTATTTTTCAAGTCAAAATCTTGAAAATCCTTTATCATTTTCAATATTTACAATTACATTTTGGTCCTTAGCTTAGATAATTCACTTAAATGATCTTTTCTCAAAATCATTCGTGTTTAGAAAAAATCAAAACTCATGAATTCCATTGTGTGGATGTACTTTATGTAATTTAATCAGGTCCCTACCAGTCAAGGATATTTAGGCCAGCAGTGTGTGTGTGTGTGTGTGTGTGTGTGTGTGTGTGTGTGTGTGTGTGGTGTGTGTCTTAATGAACAGTGCTGTAGAGAATATCCTGTACCTATATCTTTACATTCCCATGTGAGTATGTCCATGGAATACATATCTAGAAGGGGAAGAACTTGGGTCAAAAGCTATGACCATTTACAATTTTGATATCTCTAAAAGGGTTACGTGAATTTACAGTCTCACTACAAAACTCTGTGTACATTTTCACAGTGTATTCCTTGTTGTCCAAACCTTTTCTTGAATTAGCACAGTGAGAATTTGTAGTGTGAGAGTTTGTACAGTGAGAGATGTGATGTTATCCAAATCTGTTTAGTTTCTGAGATTTGAATAGCCAGAGTAGGGACAGTCCGGATAATAGGGGTTCATATGAACATTTATCCTAATCTGTTTAGCTCCTCAGTTGGATAGTGAGAGTTTGAATAACACAGGATACCTGTTGTCTCCTCACTGGTGCTGAGGTATTATGAGTCTTTGTAATCTTTGCCAGTGTGATAGGTTAAAATAAAAATGTCTCAGGTTTGTTTTGCTTCTCTTTAATTGTAAGTCACGCTATGCATATTTTAATTTTAATGGCATTTATATTTAAAATGTATCTTTCAATTACCTTATCGTATCACAAGAGTAATATTCCAGTATTATGGAAATAAAGCCTTAATACAGTATTACTAATATTTTATCTCATTTCTTTTAACCTTATAGTAAATTTTTATGTAGCAGTTTTATCAATTTAGTGAAATGTCTCATTTTTTTTTCCCCTTATAAGGCTTCTGGTTCTATATTGTAGTTAGAATATTATCTCCTGTGCTTCAAGATAATAAAAATATTCTTTCTTGTATTCTTCTACAGTCTTTTACACTATTCTCTTCATAATTCTATTTCCACAGGTTGTTCCTTATGTTTTGATCTTTGCTCCATATGGAATTTATTGTAATGTAAGGAATAAGGCAGAGATCTAGTGTTTTTTCCTCCACTCACTATCCAGTTTCTCCTAAATCATTTATTAAGTAATATATCTTTTCCCCCCATTTATTTAAAGTGCCACCTCTACCGTATAGGAAATTCTTGCATCTGTTTGGTCTATTTCTAGACTCTAATTCTGTTTCATTGATCAGTCTATTCATGTGCTAGCATTAAACTTTTAATTACTACAGTTTAATAATCTATTTTAATATTTAGTAGAACTGTTCTCTCCCCTCTTTTTTTTCCTACCTAATCTTGCATACATGTTTATTATTCTAGAAGAACTTATTGATGGCCAAAAACTCCCCTGTACCCTCTCACTACCCATAAAATATCCTGTTGGTATTCTTACTGGGATTGTTTGAATTTGTAGTTTGGGCAAATTGACATTATGAGAATTAATCCAGATAAAGTGGTTAGAGCAGTGCCTGACATAGAGTAAATAGCCGAGACTTTCTGTTGTGCTAGATATTCTTTTTGCCTTTTCAAATATATTCTTCACTTTCTCCATCTTGCTCTGTGCCCTAGGAGGCTGACCTTTTTGGAATGGATCATCCAGGCTCTCTAGCCCTCTGGCTTCTTGTTGGATTTGGCCAATGGGAGGTCTTACAGGAGATGGGTGCGTGGGAGGAAAGAGGGTATATTTCCCAGCCTCTTACCCTATAGAGTTGTGTTTGTCTACCTAAGGCTGCACTTTCTGCCAGGGTCGTTTCCTCTCCCATACTGAGAGACCTTACTAGGGTCTAGTAGTAGCAGTGGTAGCAGCTCCCTGCTATTGCCAGCCCCGTGAGTGTGCCATCATTTTCCTGCTGGGAACCTGACTGATGAAACTGCTCTCATCCTCCCCTTCCTCCCCCTCCTCCTCCTCCTCCTCCTCCTTCTCTTCTTCTTCTTCTTCCTCCTCCTCCTCCTCCTCATCCTCCTCCTCCTCCTCCTCCTCCTCCTCCTCCTTCTCTTCTTCTTCTTCTTCCTCCTCCTCCTCCTCCTCATCCTCCTCCTCCTCATTACTACTGATACCGAATCTTCCTATTCCAGTCTTCTTTGAGATCCTTCAGTAGAGATTAAAATTTTCTTTATAAAGCCTTTATCATTATTATTTATACCCAAGTTTACTTTTATTCAGTTGCAGTTATAAATGGAATCTTTTCTCTCATTATGTTTTCTAACTAATTGGATATAAGTGAACTACTGATTTTTGTAGTTAATTTTATAATCAGCTGTATACTGAATTTTCTTATTGTTTCTAATAGTTTTTTAGTACCTTATTTCATAATCACCTGCAGACAATTTCAAATAATGATAATTTTGCGTCTTTTTCCTTCATTAGGACTATTTATTTGGGAATGGTTATATTATCCAAATACATTTTTGTACATCTATTGAAATTCTTAAAATTTTTCACCTGCAGTCTACTAATTTAGTAAATTATCTTAATAGGCTAATACTAACTTACCCTTATATTCCTGGAATAATTCTTACTTGGTTAAACTATATTATTATTTTGTGGTTTCTACTTGCTAGTGTCTTGGTTAGGACCTTTGCAACAGTATTTCTTTCTGAAAATGATCTATAGCTTTCTTTCCCCATCCAGTGTCATGTTGTGGTAGCAGTACTTTGTTTACATCATCCCGGTATTTTTAGAGGCAAGTTAAAAACAGTAAAGCAGCAAAGAAAAAAGAGATTATATACAAATACGCAAATATCTTTAAAGCAGTGAGGAAGTTAACTTGTTACCAGGGAAACTGGCATCATACCTTGCTGGTTATAAGGCTGTCTTTTTTTTTTTTTTTTTAAGATTTTATTTATTAATTTGACATAGAGAGACAGCCAGCGAGAGAGGGAACACAAGGAGGGGGAGTGGGAGAGGAAGAAGCAGGCTCCTAGCGGAGGAGCCTGATGTGGGGCTCGATCCCAGAACGCCGGGATCACGCCCTGAACCAAAGGCAGACGCTTAAGGACTGCGCCCCCCGGGCGCCCCCCAAGGGTGTCTTTTGTATCAAAGTGGTACGAAGTCAATTGTTACAAGACTTCAGATGTGTATATAATGCTGTGGTAACATATAATACCATCTTTTGCTTGATCTTTCATCTGTGTTTCCTCATTCTATGAAGAGAAATGGGTGAATCTTCACCCCATTTAACAGATAAGAGGGCTTAGATTCAGAGAGACTGCTGCTTGCCAGAGGTCATATGGCTAATAAGGTTTATCTCCAGACCTAGAAAACAAATCTTGTGACACATGGTCAATGCTCCTTTGCTTCATTATCTTTAGAAATAGAGTCAATGAAATCAGATTACGTGCATATTTCAAAATAGGAGAGACCTTGGCTCAGATTTTATTTTCAAAGTGATTATGTGTGAAGAATTTAGCACTCTTCTTATAATGCATATTAAAATTCAATTTAAGCCTATAACGTCTTCTTGAGGTAGTTAGAGAACAGGTATATAACTTAATACTATAAATGTCAGAATCACCTAATTTAAAAACTACATGCAAGGTTTATATAGGCTCTTCCCAGACAAAAATGGAAGGAAAAATAGTGTCTTCATTTACTTATGAATAAAAAATACTGAACTTCTTCTTTTTAAAAGAATGAATTACATTTTTTTCTTTATTACTAAGTTAATACATATTCATGAAGGAAAATTTAGGGAAAAAGCAGGCAAAAATATCAGAATCCTCTGTAATCCTACCACCCAGTGTGAACATATTGGTGTTGAGCCCAACAATTCTAGTATCTATCTAAATGTATTCTTCTTCTCTGCCTCTTACTGTGCATAATGTTTTATAATCAGTTTTTTAAACTTATATAGTAATTTTTCATATTATGAAATATAGCAGTATTTCAGATACTAGAGACTTTTCTAAATAAAGTCTTATTAGAAACCCAAATTAATGCAGTGTTTTATTGGTAAGGTTTTTATATTGCTAATTTATAACTTTAGTATGGGAATAAAAATGTTGATTTGATGAACAAAAAAATTTGAAATAAGGTTGTATCCAGTGGTGTTCTGGTAAATGCTTGTTACCTACAACTTGGATGAACCTAGAAAATGTAATGCTAACTGAAATAAGCCAGACACTATAGATCACATAGTGTATGATTCCATTTATATGAACTATCCAGGAAATATATTTCTATAAGGACAAGATGCCTTTGGATCTCTGGAGGAGAAATTGGCCTGACCTGTGGTGCTTGCTGATTTCTGCAGGATACTTACTCTTAAGGTTGAGTGGTTCCAGATTTGGTTAATTTAGCAGCTCAGCAGCAGCATCACTGACCCATGTTCGTTCTTTCTGTTTTGCTATCTTCGGTGTGTTGGAGTTGTCATCACACCAGCTTTTATCATGGTTGCAAATGGCTTTAACAGTTCCACGTATCCAGGCTTGACAGTTTCCAGGGGAAGAGAGGGCTGTCTCTTTCCTTTTGTATCATTTTAAGTGCAAAAAAAAAAAAACAAAACAAAACAAAAATATTCCATGGGGCTCCTTTAGCAGACTTTCCATCACACCTGATTGTATCACATTGCCATTTTCAAACTAGTCTCTGGCAAGCAAGATGGAACCATTATGATTGGTTTGGACCAGTCAGGGTCCACTCTTCTGGTCTGAGGCTGCAACCACACTCCCCTGGAGCATATGACTGCCTAGACATCTGAACAAAATGTTGCTCCTTTTAGGAAGGAGAGGAGGGTGGATATTGGTTGTATAACCAACAGTGTCTACTGCACGGGCTTTCGGGATGACACTTCCAGTTGTATTATCAGCTTTGATATTTATGTTTCTATTTTGATTGTGTGGCAAGTTTTTCATTTATTCAGAAAAGTTGCGGATGTTTACAGTATTCTTCCCACCTCATTCTGTGAGGCTAGTATTACTCTGATACCAAAACCCAACAAAAAAATCACAAGGAGACTACAGACCAATATCTATTACGAATATGGACACAAAAATCCTAAACAAAATACCAGCTGAAAATAGCAACATATAAAAAGAATTATATACCGTGGCCAAGTGGGATTCATCTCAGGAATGCAAGGTTGGCTTAACATCCAGAAATTCTTGTAAATTATTGTAATGCCCCATGTCAATAGAATAATCAAAGCCAAATGATTATATAAATAGATGCAAAAAAAGCACTTGACAATCCAACATCCTTTCATAACAAAACACTCAAACCTAGGAGTAGAGATGAATTTCCTCAACCTGATCAAAAGGCATCTATGAAAAACCCATAGCTAACATCATACTTGATGATAAAAGACTAGTGCTTTCCCTCATAAGATCAGGAACAAGACAAGAATACCCACTCATGCTACTTCTGTTCAACATTGTGCTAGAGGTTCTAACCAGATCAATTAGGCAAGAAAAAGAAAGGCATCCGGATTGGAAAGGAAGAAGTAAAACTCTATTCACAGATGACATGATCTATATAGAAAATACTAAAGAATCTACTAAAGAATTATTAGAACTAATAAATGGGTTCAGCAGTGTTGCAGGCTACAAGGTCAATATACAAAACTCAGTTGTGTATGTTTTGGAGGGAAAAAATCCATTATTTTCTGTGCACTTGAGGTGAATAACCCAAAAGTGAACTTAGAACAATTCCATTTACAATAGCACTAAAAAGAATAAAATGCTTAGGAATAATTTTAACAAAAGAAGTACAAAACTTACTCTCTGAAAACCACAAAAGATTTTTTAAAGAAATCGAAGATCCACATAAATGAAAACATACCCCATGTTCATAGATTAAAAGACCGAATGTTGTTGCGGTGGCAATACTCCTCAACTTGGTCTTCAGATTCAGCACAGTCTCTTTCAGAATCTCAGCTGACTTCTCTGTAGAAGTTGACAAGCTAAGTTGAAAATTTATATGGGGGCACCTGGGTGGTTCGGTTAAGCATCTGCCTTTGGCTCAGGTAATGAACACAGGGTCCTGGGATCGAGCCCCACATCGGCCTCCCTGCTCAGTGGGAGTCTGTTTCTCCCTTGGTACCCTCCCCCCCACTTGTGCATGTGCTCGCTCTCTCTCTCTCTTACAAAAATAAATAAAATCTTTAAAAAAAAAGAAAATTTATGTGGAATTGCAAGGGACCCAGAGTAGCAAAAAAAAAAAAAAAAAAATCTTAAAGAACAAAGTAGGAGGACTCATACTTTCTGATTTCAAAACTTACTACAAAGCCACAGTGATCAAGACAGTATGATATTGGCACTTATAGTCCTTAACTTTAGTACTTACTTTGGAGACCTAGGAATCAGTGGAATAGAATTGAGTGTCAAGAAATAAACCCATGGTCAACTGGTTTTTGACAAGAGTACCAAGACCATTCAATGGGGGAAAGAATAGCCTTTTCAGTAATTGTGGTAGAACAACTGAATAGCCACAGGGAAAAGGATGAAGTTGATCTTATGACTTAAAATGGATCAGAGAACTAAGTGTAAGAACTAAAACGAATAAAACTTTTAGAAGAAGACATAGGGTAAATTTTTATGACCTTGGATTTGGCAGGGATTTTTAGATATGACATCAAAAGCATGAGCAACAAAAGAAAAAATAGATGCGTTAGACTTCCTTAAATTTCATTAAAATTAAAAACGTGCTTTAGAGGACACTATCAAAAAGGTAAAAAGGCTGCAAAATGGGAGAAAATAGTTGCAAACATATAACCACTAAGGGACTTACGTCTAGACTATACAAGGAACTCCTATGACTCAATAGTAAAAAAGACAACTCAATTTAAGAAATGGGCCAAGGATCTGAATAGGCATTTCTCCAAAGAAAGACATATAAATGACTGATAAGCACATGAAAAGATGCTTCCCACATCTTTTCCATCAGGGAAATGCAAATCAAAACCACAATGAGAGACAGCTAGAATAAAAAATAATAAGTGCTGGCAAGGGTGTGGAGAAATCAGAACCCTCGTGCACTGCTGTTTGGAACGTAAAATGGTGCAGCCACTTTGGAAAACAGTTTGGCAGTTCCTCAAAATGCTAAACATAGAGTTACCAAATGACACAGCAATTTCACTTCTAAGGGAAATGAAAACAGGTCCACGCAAAAACTTGTACTTGAGTGTTTATAGGAGTGTTTCTCAAATAGCCAAAAAGTAGAAACAACCTAAGTGTCCACCACATGATGAATAAACGAAATGTGGTACATCCATACAGTGGAATGTTAGTCAACCATAAAAAGGAATGAATATCTGATATTTGTTACCACTTGGATGAACCTAGAAAACTTTTTGCTAAGTGAAATAAACCAGACACAATAGGTGACAGTGTATGATTCCATTTATATGAAATATCCAGAAGATGTATTACCATAAGGACAAAAAGCAGATTGGTGTTTGCCAGGGACTGGGGGGAGGGGAGATTGGAGAATAACTGCTTATGAGTATGAGGTTTCCTTTGGGATGATGAAATATTCTAAAATTAACAGTGGTGATGGTTGCACCTATTTGTAAGTCTACTAAAAACCATTGTATTGTGTATTTAAATGGGTGAATTGTATGGTTTGTGCATTATATCTCAGGAAAGCTGTTTAAGGGGCGCCTGGGTGGCTCAGTCATTAAGCATCTGCCTTTGGCTCAGGGCATGATCCCAGGGTCCTGGGATCGAGCCCCGCATTGGGCTCCTCCACTGGGAGCCTGCTTCTTCCTCTCCCACTCCCCCTGCTTGTGTTCCCTCTCTCACTGGCTGTCTCTCTTTCTGTCAAATAAATAAATGAAATCTTAAAAAAAAAAAAAGGAAAGCTGTTTAAAAAATATCAGTACTTAAAGCTTCTCTTATAGTTTCAGAATACTTATAAATTAGTGATCCAGAAGTTTGGAGGAAAAAGTCAGAAATTTTTGTTTCATTGTGGAGTAATAATTATCTAAAATTCTATCCATTTTATTTGTCATGAATATAAAAGTTAGAAAAGTATGCCACCATTGCAGTAAGCATTTAAAATTCTACAGCCCCAATGATTCTCTTGCATGTTCATCTGTTAGTATAAAACCGCTTTGTTTTAGTGAAATATGTGAACAGATGCATGTGAGCTTTGCCTTGCATATGTTTGAGGAGTTCAGTTGCTTTAGCAGAGCACAGTTTTACATGAGGAATCACGCACAGGCCTAAATGCAAAAAGAAGGTCCATTCAGAGCATGCACAGAGATGCCAATGGATGGCCTACTTTAATATTTGTGTAAACAGGTATGTATGTATTTATAATGTATATACTTAATATAGTATATATATGATACTTAGGATTTTTAAAAGTTTGAGTATGTACATTTTTTGAGAAATAATTCACATACCTTTAAAATCCACTCTTAAAATGTGCAGTGGTTTTTATTCACAAAGTTGTGCAATATTGCACACCTTCCCTACTATCTAATTTTAGAACACTTTCATCACCTAAAAACTACCTATTAGCACTCATCACTCTCCCCTTCCCTAGCCCCTGACAACTAGGCATCCATTTCTGTCTCTACGTACTTACATACTGAAATTGTGCATTATTATTACTACAAATTGTAAACAGTTAAAAGTATCCAAGAGTTATAGGCAGTTTCAAAACAGTTTGAGTATGTATGTTTTACAGCAGTCACTTTAAATGGTTTAAATATTCCATATTTCTATTTTTATAATTAGTCAACTAATCCATCCCTTGTTGTCAGATATTTAGAAAGTTTCAGATATTTATTATAAACAATGCTGTGGTGAAAATCTTTGTAGCTAAATCTTCATGCTTATGATAATTTCTTTAAGATTAATTCCTAGAAGAGGTATGGCTAGTTAAAATGTTAGGTTTAGTTTTAAATCTTGATATATATTGCCAGATAACTTTCCAGAAAGATTGTATCAATTTACATTCAAGCAGTAATGTAAGAAAGACTCAAAAAGTTGTAAATTGTAATAATTTTTTTATGTATAGGGTGATACCTGTCTCCCAATTAAATATTTACTTGACTAATTTTGAAATTGTTTTCTACTTGAAGTGTTACAAACTTTTCAGTCAACAAGAGTCATCATTTAAAAGTCAACCGTACTTGAAATATTTGCTCAAATTAGCAAAATTCCTATGGTACCAGTCTATATTCCAGGTTCTAAACAGAAGACTATTTAAATATATTTCATTCATTTGTTATAAGTTGCCTGTATTAAATTTAACTCTTCTTAATTGTCCATAGAATGAATTAAAACTTTCAACTGTATCAAATTATCTATTATAGTTTTTTTTTTTAGTTTTCCCCATAAATCTTGAAATAAGCCATTGTAATAGCCAAAAATGACTGGATTTTATTTTTGTCTTTATACAAAATATCTGTTGGAGGGGCTAATAGTGACGCGACTTTCCTAATAGGAAATTCAGTCTAGATTGAGGAAGTGAGTTGGGTACAAGTATGGCGGCAGTAATGTCTAGACTGTGTTTAGGAAATCTTGAGTAATTGCTTGGAATTAAGATATGTAAAGGGGAAAATGAGATAAAAAGGTTAAATTTGTGCCATAATAAACAAATATTAAGTGGTTCTCTCTATCTTCTTGGTAATAAAACCTAGAAAGTGCTGTGTATGCAGTTTGATGAGAGGGTTAATTATTTCATGCGCTTTGGCGTGCCCCCTTTTTAACCTTGATCAGACAGGTTTATCAGCTAACTCCCACCCACCCCCCAGTCTTATAAGCTTTTTAAAAGAGAGATGATGGTGTACTGAATGGGGCATATCTCTTCCAGGAGTGTATGTCGGGTAGGGATATGAGGGGGAGGTTTGAGCATATACACATACCTTGCCTTATCATCCTCTGGCCAGTGGTTCCTAGATGATAATGGCAAATCCCAGATTCTCTTGGGAATTTGGCAAGGGATTCATGAATCCACATGTATTTGGAATAGTAAACTTAAATCCCAAACATATATGTACTAGTGTGTTTCAAATATAAGTTGTGATTAAATAAAATTAAACATAGCTACTGAACACACAATATCGTTTTATATTTTCTCAATCAGTGGATGTGTTTTGTATCCTTTGCTGATAGGTGAAGCCACAAGAGGAGACACAGGAAAGGCTCAGGGAAAAACAAAGTTTATAATACTCAGAGGTCCCAGAGACAGGAGACGGAGCACACCATGCAGGGCCACAGGGAAAGCACCAGGAGGTCAGCAAGCAGAAGACAGGAATGAGAGGAGAGCATTAGGGCCACAGTCTTTGTTGGGGGTTCCCAGGGAGAGGCAAGGCAGAGTGAATGGTTGGCAGATTTAAATAATTTCGGTGGGCTGGGGTGCCTGGGTGGCTCAGTCATTAAGCGTCTGCCTTCGGCTCAGGGCGTGATCCCAGGGTCCTGGGATTGAGCCCCACATCAGGCTCCTCTGCTGGGAGCCTGCTTCTTCCTCTCCCACTCCCCCTGCTTGTGTTCCCTCTCTCGCTGGCTATGTCTCTCTCTGTCAAATAAATAAATAAAAATCTTTAAAAAAATAAAATAAAATAAAAAACTTCGGTGGGCTTTGGGCTGTAGGAGTGGTTCCTGGTTCCCTAGTACCTGGCTCTGGGTGATTAAGGCCTTGGGGAAAAGGATCTGATGGAGAAGGTCTGGCTCTGGATTAGTTCGTTTGCACATCAAGGCATGCTCCTGGCTGGGCCCTTTGCTGTCTCCAAGAATTGACTATCTCTAGGACAGGCAGTCTCTTTCCAGCTAGAATGGTTTCTTAAGATGTCAGAACATCATAATATGCAGATTTTTAAAAAATGCAATACAGGGTATCAGAAGATTAACTTTTATCATGTGGGGGTATGCAAAGTATTTGATACTTAAGAAGATTAAACACCACCTATGCCAACCATGTCTCATTTCCTAAAAGAGTAAAATTGTGATCTAGACTATGCACCACTTTGGGCAAATTCCTGACTGGTTTAGTATTGTTAAATGCATGCCCGTTGTTGATGGAGGTGACTGTAAATGGACTATTCCCACTGGGTGGCTGCTGGCAAAAAATTGAAAAGGAGAGCATTATAGTTGGACTTCTTTTACTTAACAATAAGTTGTTTGTTTTGTTTTTTTAATATTCCTGACTGCCTTGTATTGTAACTGAGAGAAACTGGCAATGGTAAGAGCTGGGTTGAGGGGTGCCTGAGTGGCTCAATCAGTTGAGTGTCCAGCTTGTGATTTTGGCTCAGGTCATGATCTCAGAGTCCTGGGATTGAGCCCTGCTTAGGGCACCATGTTCAGTGGGGAGTCTGCTTGAATTTCTCTTCCTCTGCCCCCCCCATTCATTTTCTCTCTTTCAAATAAATCTTTAAAAAATAATAAGAGCTGGATTGATAAACAGAGAGGAAAAGCCATTTTAAAGAATTTGAATCAAGTTTCGTATGCCTGATTATATTATCGAGCACTGCTTAAAGGGTGTTAGATGATCTTTAAAGGTTTGTAAATTTTAGTTAATAACTTCATTTAGTTAATAACTCTTGGTATGTCAGAGAACTGAATAAGAACGCCTTGGTGTCAAGTTGCTGGATTATCTTCATGCATACTATAGCTATCTGCTGTAATCTTTACAACAACTTTGTGTCCAGGTACTTTCCCATTTTCCAGGTGGAGGAAACTGAGGCTTTTAGAATGTAACTTGTATTAAGAGTCTGTGGTTAGGAAGGGTAGACCACAGATTTGAAACCATGATCACATAACCCAAAGCCTCTGCTCTCCTAGTCCAATTTTTGGAAGATACTTATTTGCATGAATTTCAGACTTAAGAGAATTCCAAACTTTAAGGAAAATTAGATGGAAATACTTTTTGTATATATTTTTTTTATTGTGCTAAAATGTACCTAACATAGAATTTGTCATCTTAGCCATTTTTGGATGCACAATTCAGTGGCATTAAGTATATTCACAGTGTTCTACAACCATCACCATTATCTATTTCCTGAACTTTTTCAAAATGCCACACAGAGACTGTGTACCCATGAAACAATAACTTGCTCCCCTCTTTCCCCAGCTGGTGGTAACCTCTATTCTACTTTATGTCTCTATGAAGAAAAGATTTTTTTAGTGAGAGTATTGTTGATGTTAGATGATATAAGTTAGGTTTTAAATTTCTTTGTAGAATGTTGATCATAAATGCATTTCTTTTGAATAAGTACTATGTACTTCAATGCAAATTAAAAGTTATTTTTGTCTTTTTAATTCTTTGTCTATTCTATTTTAAACAAAGCATTATAATTATATATGCTAAGTACAGAAGCCTTCGTGTTCTCTTCATTTTATTAAATGTAAACAATTGGTGTTAATTTAAGAGAAAGTAGCTCTTTTCTCTGAACCTTAGTAAGCTGCTTTTATACATTGTTCTAGTTAGAGCTCCTTGAGGTAGCATTAATTAATCTTAACTGACTTTGCAGTCAAGTTCATCAAAATTGTAGCAAATCCAAAATATAGGAATCTTTTTGCCAGCCTACTTAAATTTGTATTGTGTTCTAGCTGATGGTTGTCAAATTACGTATGATTTGATTCAAGCTATTTTTTTTAATGAACATAGAATGTAATTATTACCCATTGTGTATTCCATTAATAATAGTTACTAGGACGTGCTCTATACTTTGGTCAGACCCTGGACTTTGTTCTTTTTTGTTCCATATACCCATGTGGTTGTGAAAAATCCAAAGCTCAGGTTCACCTCCTCTACCTTCCACTTTGACCTTGAAATGAAAGCCAGCTTCAGTACTCTGCTTACTTTTGTGCATTCCTGCTTTTACATAGTTTTTGCCGGAGTATTCCTTATATCCTTAACAGGCTATGGATTCATTTCAGTAGATATTTTCCACATTTTCCACTATTTTCAGTTTTCAGTGGTAGGATCAGTTCTCTGAACTAGTCCACCACTGGAAATGAAATGGTGGACTAGTTGACAAGAGATTCATTCACTCCACCTAGTAAATAATATAGTAGGAACTTAGGTTTTGTCTTGGTTAGCCACTGTTTATCTCAATGACTTCTTCCAAATCAGTGTCAGTTACAGAACTGGATGGAAGAAGTTTTAATATTAGCTGCCATGTCTTGCTTTCATCTTCTAAAGAAACTAACGGAGCCTAGATTAGGGAGAGCTGAACCAAAAAAATCTTTCGCTAGCCTAGGTCTGTAAAAAACTCTAAGTCCTAAAAGGGAATTTGGTTTGAGATTTGTTGAGCAGTGGCTTTCTTGTCACTTGCTTTTTGTACTGTATTCAAAGCTGTTTCTTACTGGCTTTAAAATTACTGAGGTGTAAGAGGGAAAGGAGTGTTATTTGCATATATGTGGGAGGGAATCAGATTGGGAGGGCGGTGCTATTTGAATGTTACCATTTGTACATTTTGGCTTTTTGCCTTCCTGGTCAACTCCTGCTTGTGAGCTTTAAGATTTGGTTTTAACCATCTTCTCTTCTCTCATTTGGTAATTTTACTATATGGTCTTGATTAATAGACGATTACTCCCAGATCCCTCTCTCTAGCCCACTTCTCTCAAAGAAGTTCATTGAGCTTCTTTGACATCTGTATTGGTAATTCTTACCAAATTTGGAAGATGTTTAGGTAATTTCCACTGATCTCTTTTTCTGCAGTGTTTAGTCTGCTGTTAAGCTCAACTGAATTTTGCAATGTAGATAACTGTATTTATCAGCTATAAGTAATCCATTTTTTTAAACAAAGTTTTAATTTCTTTTTTCATTGTGTGTATGTTTTCCTTTAAATCTTTGGATATATTGTAATAAGATTTTAGAAGTTCTTTTCTTCTAATTCCATCATCTTTATCATTTCTGGGTTTGTTTTTATTGACTGTTTATATCCCTTGGATCGGGTTACCTTTTCTCATTTATTCTCTTAATTTGTAATTTTATTTGTTATTCTTAAAAGAGTGTTGAGTTTTGATCTGAGAGGTAATTGAATCCTTTTTGGCGTTTATGAGCTTTGTTAGTGTGGGTCTAAAACAGTGTTGTTTAATAGAATTTTCTGCATTGATGGGCTAGTTTTGCCCTTCTTCTAAGGTATGGCATTTCTGGGGTCTCTGTGGAATGTCCCGGGTATTTTGTGAGCACTCTTTACCGTGGTTGGTTGGGGCTCATGTCTCCCAGCTCCCCTGTAGTAGTTCTTCCCCTGGTCATTCTCCTGGCCTCATGGAATCTCATACTACACATAACTAGCTTAATATTTAGCCAGAGACTCAAGGAGACCTACTTTCAGCCTTTTGGAGCCCATTTCCTTCACACTTTTCCTCTCTGGTACTCTGCCCTACAAATTTCAACTGCCTCAGCCTCCCTGAACTCCAGTCTCTGGTTCTGTTATACTACTGTGGAATTTTGGAATTGGTAGAAGACTGGAAGGTGAGTTGTTCTAGCCCGTCTCGCAGCCTCCTTGACAGAGGTTTCTTTGAGGCAGCTCTTTTCAATTTACATGGCTCAAATTGTAGAAAGTTCTTAGATAGTAATACGAGTCAAATTCTATTTTCCACAAACTTATTGCCTGTTGGTCTTACTTCCACCTTCTGCAGTTTCACAGAATAAAGCTAAACCCCTTAGATTATTTTATTTTATCTCATAGCTGTTTAACTCCTGTTCTGTCCCTTTTTTTATTTCTTTGCACAAAGCATCTCAGTTCATAATACTGTTAGCCCTTATGTATATTATTCTTACTGTATTTTCAAATGTCGTGTATGTATGCGTCTTCCAGTGTGATATTCAGAACTGAACGGAGTCTTACAAATGTCCGTATTGGGACTAGTGGAACATCCTTGATCTGGATACTTATCTGACTGTCAGTGCCTTTAATTACTGTCTCTTATGAACTTAGAGATTAAACATCCTGACCTTTTTTAAGTTATTTGTAATTAGGCATGCTGGTTTATCCTTTGTATTTTATATGCAGATTTAATATGCATTTGTCTGATCTGCACCCCAGTAAATGAGCTGTGGAACAAGACAAGTTCAGATATAAAGTTCTATTAGTTACCTCTAGAATTCTTACACTTGTTTGGTATCAAGTACTTAATCTCTGGGTACGTTGGTTTAGTCAGCTAGGAGTCTGCCTAACCATAATGTGGGGCTCACATTGTTCTGTTTTGTTTAAGGTTACCACCAGAGACTCAGCGTGCAGCTCTGCTGAAGTTAAGGTGTCCCATCTTTGTGACATTCTCCTGGTCTAATAATATAATAGTAGCCTTACACTTGCAGTGTAAGCACACTGAATGCTCCTTTTTTAAGCACACACTCTACGGATCTACACTACTGTTTTTTCCTTCTAAAAATTTTAACTACTTCCATAATTTTTAATATATTATGAACAGTGGTTCAATAAGCAAGTCTCTAAGTTCTTTCAATGTCATAAGATAGTTGTCTGTAACAGAAGACTTGAATGTTTGTGTCAAAGTGCTTTTACTGTTTCCTCCATACAAGCACAAATCACATGCCTGCTGTCATCAACTACTGAGATACCATATGACAAAAAACTTAATTCAGAGCTCTAAATCAGTATGCCACACAGGTGTTAATTGACTGGTAAAATTCCCATGTTACCATAGTTTTAAGGTATTTTTTGTTATTGAAGCTTATTTTTTTGGTCAGTTTCATATCTCTTGAAATTCATACTATTTGAAGAATAAGAAGCCCTGATATGTGGACTTTAGTGAAAGAAATGAACAAAAAAAACCTGCTTTGCTTTATTATTTGCTATTAAAATTGGCTGGAATTCAGAATGATAAAAGCACAATTAGAGGGTTTTGACTATAGTGTGCACATTTTTCTATTATAAATTTTGTTATAGTTTTCCACAGACACAACATTTGTATAAAGAACTCTGGGATAGGCTATTTTGGTCCATGAGAATCCAAAATTATAGACACTGATGTCAATGCAGATGAGGTTAGCCTAATTTGGTCAAGGGAAGGACATGCTGAGTCTCTATATGGATAGCTAAAGGCTATTGCCAAGATTGACAGGTGTCCTGTGGGTGGAAGAGAGCCCCAGGAATAAAATTTGCACTTGAATTACTTCTCTAAAACACAATGATCAAAGTCATGTCTTTTCCTTCTATTGATCACAATTTTCAAATAGTGAGGTCTGCTTCTAATACTTTCATTTTTCAGATATTAGGTTAATGAGCCCTAGAAAGGTAAAAAGTTTTATACTTTCTTCTTAAAGTATCAAATTCTGTTTTTGAAAGCTTAGTTGTATCTTGTGCACTGATTTTTCTAGTATAGTCTAATTTTTTTTGTTACTCTGCCGTGTTTCACTAAGGGGGAGGTGAGAAAAGTTAATGTAAAAGGATACATTTGTTATTAGTGTAAAAGACACAGCTATTTCTTTAAGGAGTTATAAGTTACATGATTCAATCTGGAAAGATGAATTTTTAGGAAAATTTCCTATGAAGTAAACATAATGTAAAGGAGTATTCATGCTAATTTGATAACAGCTTTTGCTTTTATTTCATCTTACTGAAATGTTTTTATTATTAAAGGAAGTCGTTATAACTGATACACATAAATTAGTGGTAAATATTTCATATCTCAAAATAAAAAAATTTAAAGCTAATAGGTCAATGCCATTAAAGTTAAATAAATGTACTGTTTTAAGAAAAAAATTGCATTGCCTGGGATTTTTGTAAGATTTGAGTGATGTGCATGCAGCGTTAGCAATGATCTATGAGGTTTTTTAGGCATAAATTCAATAGCTGTTTCTGTTCAAATAGAGAATTTTCTAATCTGGGAGGATCGTGTCTTGATTCTCTCTGTATTTCACTGTCAGACACAGAGTACAAATTTAAGAAGATGCTGGGGAAACCTCTTAAGGGAGCCAACCTGTTCACTAGTGTGTAAAATGGAAGCCAAGACCCTCACTCTCCTACGGCTCAGAAAAGGTTTCTGAGGGCCCTAGGCAAGCACAACGCAGATTCCCTTCATGGACCATTGTGTTTTCAGTTAAGTCTGTTGCTGGGTTGAAACTGGAGTGATTTGGTCAGTATCATTCTTAAGTCTTAAATATTTAATTCTGATTTGGCTAAAATTTATTGCGAGCCTACTATGAGCAAGGTATTCTTGTATAGATGTTATCTAAGTCCTGTGAAGGCGAAGAAAATAAGGCCCAGCTTGTCCAGGGTCACTCAGCCCTTGGCAGTAAAGCTGGGAAATAAACCCAGGCTCTTGTCTCTAAACCCAGTAGTTTTAAGGTGGTGGAAGTGAACTCCACAGAAATTCACTTAAACGAGAGAACTTTCGGACTGCCTTTCTTACATGCTTTTTGCCCCCCTTTCTTAATTCTTTGTCTCAATTCTGATTCTTTCCTTTTTTTTCCTGATCAATCTTTCTTTTTTAGACTACATGAAAGTGCAGATGCTTGAGCTCACCTTTAATCAAAAAGACTTTCGTAAAAATATTTAAGTACTGTACCGAAAAGAGCAATCTTGTATTTGCTTCTCAAAATTTGACTCGTTAAGCAGCTGATGGGAAAGGAAGTGTGAAAATGGGAAGTACTCCCGGGCTGAGCATCATGGTAATGGGCTAATTCGGAGTGTGCCGCCCTGGCTAGAGCAGCAGATAGCGGCCTCCAGCCCGAGTTAGCCCCCAGCCCAGGCTGAACGGCCCTCACCCATGGCCGCCAGCGTTGCTCCTGAGACTCGGGCTAAGACGCATTCTGCTGCTCGGTCCTGTTCCTGGGCATCCTTTCAGTTTGGTTACTGGAGCCCTCTAGAACACAGAGAATAATGAAAGACCCTGACAATCTCCTGTCACACCTCATTTCCTGACAAAGAAGTCTTCTCGGTTTGTGCAAGGATTGCATTATAGCTTGTTGCTTCAGTAGCACGAAGAGCTATACATAATGTATAAGGTAGAGTGAGAAATTTATGACCATGTGTTATGAACGGTTTCAATTTAGGGAAATTTTGATTTAGATCTGCTAATTTAATTTATGCTTCTTTTTGACAGGTCTAGAATTAGCTTTTCTTTTAAATAAACTCTTTGTACTGAGGATTGGATCATGGAAATAGCATTACGTTAGTATTGGACCTGTTTGGGATGTTTCAAATACTTTCGAACCATCCTTTGTGGACCGTTGCCATGCAGATGCCTCTGTCTTGTCACGGACTGCAGTCTGTGACAGTGTCGTCACGTCCCGAGTATTTCTCCAGCCAGCCCCCCGCCTTCATCTCCAGCACCCAGCGCAGGCCCGTCGCCCCTGTCCCGGACCTCTGCAGTGGCCACCCAACTGCCCGTCCGGCCCCTCCCCCACAGCTGTCTTTGACCAAAACCCGCGCAAGTTCTTTAGGTTGGGATTAGCTTTCAGGATGAAGGTAAAACACCTTCGCACGGCCTCCACTGTGACTCGCCCTGCTTTCCAGCCTTCCCTGGTCGTCCTGTCTCCTTACCTTGCTTTGTTTCTAGCGCCTTGGCCGTCACGCATCGTTGTGTCTGCCCCGATCGTTCTTCCCGTCCTCTTCACGAGCCGTGGGAAGAAGTCCCTCTCCTCTGAAGGAGGAGGTCAGATCCAGACTGTGTTGGCCGTTCTTGTCCCCACCTCGCTGTACTTGTTTCAGCTGCAGTATTATATTCATATTTATGGTTGTAGACTTTGATTAGAGTGGACTCTGACTAAACTGTAAGCCTCACAAGTGCAGGAGCCAGTTCTTTTTCTACTGGAGGATTGTGCCCCTGGCGTCTAGCGCAGGGCCTGGGACATAGTAGAAGCTTAACAACTATTTGCAGAATACTTGAATGAAAGTTTCATGGAAGGCGTTCTCGGCAGTACTGGCTGCTGTGAGGTCACGGAGGTGGGTGAATGCAGGCACACTTTGCCGTTAGTCAGCAGCCAAGAGAAGAAGGCGACGTGTACCAAAAATATTGTAATATAAGCTAGATGGCAGTTAGGACTTAGAAATAATATACTTTTAATTTTCTGAAAATGCACCGTTAGACTGGCCTTTGCCAGTAAATCTAAAATGAGTCAATTACAGTGTTAAATAGGGCAGACAGTATTTATAAATGACTCTAACGTTCAGAAAGTAACCCTAGTCCTAAAAGAAATAAAAAGTTGAACAAATTCAGTGTTAAAAGTTGAAAAGATAGACTAAAATGCATTAATATTTTTAAGTGCCAGGACATTATACCTGTGAAGCTGGTCTCTGTGAAAGAAATGAGGAAATTTTGTGTATTGCTAAACATTTTTTGAAAGTCCCGTCCAAGCACTCTGTGAGTATTGAGACGTAGAAGTGTTTGGGGCTAGCCTGAGACTTGTCTTGGGTATATTTTGTGAGACTGTTAGGTCAGCCCTCGCTCAGGTTTGTTTCCTTTCCTCTTCCAACATGACTTGTGCTGTTCTACCCCAGCCCTGGGGTTGTGGCATGAAGCACGCACTGAGGGGGAAGGCTGGCTGGCAGCGCGTTCTCAGAGTCAGGTGATCGTTGTTTGAAGGCAGCTGCTTGAGGTTCAAGGCAGTCAGTGTCCCCTCGCTTCTGCCTCGGGACAGCTGGTTATTATCAAACTCGTAACAAGTCTTCCTCGCTTATTGCCTGAGGGAGAGGAGGGAGATTATGCGGTGGGCTTTTGATTGATCCAATGGGAATTACATTGATCTGGTGTCTGGCTGTGGTTCTTCTCAAGTGGATCGCCTCTAAGGTAGGCCATCTTTATTTTTAGGATTGTGGCATTAATCATCAGTTTATGTATTTGGTTGGAATAGAAATGCTAGGAGTTTCTTCTTCGGCTTCAGTTTTTATTTCTCTGATTAAAAAAGCTATGAGTTTTACCTGTCGGCTGAAAAGCTTGATTGTAGTTAAGTGTGGACTTTTTATTCTTTTCCCTCCCTATTTCTCCTTTCAAGGGTTTTTTTTAGGGTATCATTCCTCGGTATCGAAGTAGCTTCCCTCAGTATCATTCCCTTAAAGAAGTTTTATGATTAAAGAAATACGCCTTTTAAGATTAAATAATTATTAATGTATACTTTTGGTGTACATATTTTAAATATTCTTTTTGGAGATAAAGAATTTACTAATACTTAAAGGTTAAATGTGTAGTTGTTGAGCATTTCTGAAGTTATGAACTTTTTAAAAACTAATACTACCCTCTATTATGTTCTCTGTTGAAGTTTTGCTGCTACGAAAATGTATACCTTACTTACAATATGTTGGAAAAAAATGTAAGATTATTATGTATCTGTTGTTTTGAACTTGAATTCTGAGTATCAGGCTTGAGAAATGCTGGCTAGAACGCTAGCCATTTGCCATCTGGACAAAAGTCTAAAACTAATGTAGGAAATATTTAAGATGATACTACCTGAAATTATTTTTTCTATACTTGTGTAAAAATGATTATATCTTTCTTTCATTATGCAGCTTTTTTTCTTCCTGTGTTAAGAAATTGAAGAATATTAACTTAAAATTTATAAGGCCATCAGTATTTGTTAAGTAACCTAAAGCTTCCATTAAGTTAAGTTTCTTTTTCAAGCAAGATTTTGATCCTTGGTATGTAAATTTTCACATAATGTTTTAAACATAATGGTCCCTTATTGAAGTAGTCTTGATTTCTTAGTGAATGTGATTAAAGAAATCTCTTAAAGAAAAACAATGTGCTCAAATTTTTAAAATCCTTGTGTTTTATAAATTAAGAATTAATTTTGTTGCACTGACAGCTATTTACTCATTGTTTTTAAAGGATTAGCTCACCAGGTTATTGAATGAAGGTCAAGTTAATATTAATAATTCATTGAGTTGTGAATGTTTTCAGAGACTTTTTACTTTTTTTCTAACCCGCAAAAAAAAAAAATCTTTTTTAAAGAGACAGAACAAGAGAGCAAGAGCGGGGAACAGGGGGGACACGGTGGTGGGTAGGGGCAGAGGGAGAGAGAGCATCTTAAACAGGCTGCACACCCAACACAGGGCCAGACACGGGGCTTGATCTCACAGCCCAGAGGTCATAACCTGAGCCAAAATAAAGAGTCGGATGCTTAACTGACTGAGCCACCCAAAATTAAGTTTTTAAACAAAAAGAATGTTAATATTTTAAGTTTGCAATATTTTTGAAAAATACATTGTTTGCACAGGCAAGAAGAGTGGAAGGATACTGTTCAGTGGATCAATGCAATATTTTGGTAGACAAACATCAGCACGTTCTAGCATATGTAGGATGAATATACTCTGAAAAAACTCTTTTTAGTACCTCAGAGAAAACCGCTTTTAAAACTTTGGCTGCACTTCCATCTTTTGTAATCTGTTACCGTTGTTTGGTGATGTTGCCAAATAATTTATTTAGTACTGCTGTGGTTAAGCCCTTTAACCATCAGTTTAGTAATCCACCAAATGGGGCCAAAAAAAACCTATCTTACGAAGGTCTTGTATGGGTTAATTGAGATTTTATATGAAAGCACCTGTAACATTTTCTGACACGAAGTAAGAGTTCAGCAAGTGTTAGTTAATATATTGTTACTTTTCCCGTGTAAGGGAAATAAACATGCTTTTGCCTAATAGATCATTTTAGTGGAAAACTTGAATAAGATAAAAACAATGACACTTAAAATATCTTTGCTCAGTTTTTAAAAATGTTTGTCTTTCAAAGTCTCGTGTTAACTAATATTGGGACAACTTCTACACCTTTTGTCGTTCACTTTGTAAGTAGATCTTTGTGGAAGAGTGATTCATCCTGACTGAAGGTGAGCGAGTGTCTTACTGGGGCACTCAGAAGTCCTGTTAGCGTGACTGTGGGTCCTTTGGAACCTTACAGTTTAACTTGTTTATGCTGCTGCTGTCGGTTTCTGATTAGCTCAGCCTCGCCCATGGTTTGACCTATACTAGTTTGCTTTACAAGCAGTTCCCAGGATGGCTAAATTAGAAGAGTCACGAGTAGAAGCGTCTCAGTTATTTCCATTCACTGGTGAGGTGAGGTGGGAATGTGGATGATAGCACAAAGTATTTTGTGACTGACTGTGACACAGGACTGATGTTAAATTTGTTTTACTATTTTATTAAAAATAGGATTTTACTAGTATATGGCTTTTAAAATGGTCATCTTTAAAAAGGATGTGTTAAGTCTATGCTGCAGTGTTGGTGTATAAAGCACATATAACTTCTGTTTAAAGTAAGTGATTCTAACATTTAAATCAAATTTTTATTGTTACAATTCATAATTTATAGTGTATTTTTCCAAGATAATTACTTTAGGTTATTCTACCTCAATTGTTTAGGGAGAGAATTTAATAATATTCATTTTAAACTTGGTCTGTGAGGAGATAAATGAATGAAGTATCACTCAGGATATATTCGTTGATGTGGTTCAGATCTATTTTAAAGTCCATCCTTTAAAAAAAATTGTCTCATTTGGATCTATTTTATAAGAGTTATGTCTTGTGGTTTGGTATAGCTTTTAAACTAAGTGTTTGTGGACCAGACGTACTTAAATTGGTAATGAATAGAATAACTTGAATAAGTTGTACTTCATTAAGTAATTTGTTAATATATTTAAAATTAAATTCTAGTCTTTTGCCACGTTTTTATTATGATTAACATAGACCCTATCATTTTTATATCTAAATTAATGCCTCTATAAATAAGTCTAAAGGGATTACCTTAAAATAAATTTAGTATGTCATAGTTATAATCTAGATTATGTTCACTAACAAGTTTTTGACATACCATTTTATTTAACAGAGAGCTGATACTAGTCTTTCTCAGTTGTTAATATGTGAGGCGACACATGAGATTTAACATTCCTAATTAGTGGCTGTTTTAGTAAATAACCATCCTACATTAAAAAGAATAGTCAAGTCAGTCACGCTCTTAAAGAGGGCTGTTAGAGATGGCGGGTCTCAGTTTGTTTTCACAGCCTGTTTGTCCAAGTTGTTATTGGATGAGCAGGTTGATCGTTACTGACCACGACAAGCTATTACACAGTGATGTCTTCAGTTTCATTAATATGTCTTGGCTGAGAGAAACATTTATTTCCACATATATGCTCTCCAGGCTCCTAGGTTTTCCTTTAATATGGTAATATTAAGGGGAGGCCTGTAATCTAATAAGCTAAATATCTTAGAGGGGATCAAACAGCAGGTGCGAGAGGTGCCTTTAAATACCAAGTGATTACAGTGGCTGTTTGCTCCAAAATAAATAGTTTACCCTGAAACTATTTTAGTTTACGCTGCAGTAGGCTTCCTTAGGATAGATACTCTGTTGGTAGAAGACACTTTAAGCATGATGCTACCAGGAATGTATCCTGTTTGATTTAGTCCCTTGGGATTTGAGATCATGCTTTTCTTCATAAATTTCTTTGTAGTAGATTCTTCTTTTACTTTTTAATTTTAATTTGGTTTATTTTGTGAATAGATAATAACTACACATACTACAAAATTCAATGGATAAACACTGAAAAGTCCTCCTCCTACCTCTGTGTCCCTCAGGCTCCCTGGAGGCAACCAGTGTTGCAAATTAGAATTTTATTTTTGTTTGAAACTTCTGTTCCTTTTAGTTCCTGAACCATTGTTTTTTGTTTTTGTAAGGCTACATGAAATCATGTAAGCGTTTAATTGACATTTTTCTCTTACATGATAAGCATTAAGGAGATAATAACAATGATTTGGGGAGTTACTTTGCAAACTACATTCAAGTAAGGGTTTTAAATAAAGTAAATTTTTTTATAGTGATAGTGAAAAAAAAATTTTTTTCCTTGCTATTTCTAGGTGTATGTTGAGGAATTGTAAATCTCATGCCAGAGTTTTGTGAGGGAAGATCATTGATCTGATGTGTAACAATATCTCATTGCTTTAATGTTTCTTCGGTTAATGAAGTCGAGTATCTTGCCTTGTGTTTATGGGCTTATTGTTTCTTTTCACGTGAATAGTATGTTTATGTCCTACCTGTTTTTCTACCCTATTATCATTTTCTAATTGATTTGTAAGGCAATTTTTGTTCCTTTCATTTTTAGGTAGAGTAGGGGGAAATTCGCCCGTTGTCATGTCTGTCAAACTCATTTTGATCCATCTTTCATAAGTTCTAGACATGTTTTATAGAACGGTTAGAAAGGCCTTTCTAATAGGAGGTTTGGTCACATTCATCTTGCTGTTTTTTTTTTTTAAGATGTTATTTACTTATTTGTCAGAGATAGAGACAGCCAGCGAGAGAGGGAACACAAGCAGGGGGAGTGGGAGAGGAAGAAGCAGGCTCATAGTGGAGGAGCCTGATGTGGGGCTCGAGCCCGTAACACCGGGATCACGCCCTGAGCCGAAGGCAGACGCTTAACCGCTGTGCCACCCAGGCGCCCCTCATCTTGCTGATTTTTAACTGACTTTATATCGATTCTGTTTTTCATGAGTTTATTCATCAACTTAATAAGCTATTCACTAATATATTTGCAGTAAATCCGCTCAGTCACTCATTTACCAAATATTTATTTAGAATCTACTAAAAGCTACCGTTTCAGGGGCCAGGGCTACGGTGGTAAATAAGACACACAGGCCCTCTCTCCTGGAGCTTCTATTTTAGAACGAGCAAACAAGATCATACCAGCTAAGCTCCATAACAGAATGGGACGGTAGGGCCGCGGGAGAGGGTGGCTCTCAGGTGACAGTAGATCCCGTAGGCTTGGAATGCCTCTCTGAAGAGATGACCTTTCATCTAGAACCGGAGAGATAAGAAGGGAACAGTGATGCAGTGATCCTGGACAGGGGAACAAGTGTAAAGGCTGCGCCTCCGGCCCAGCTGAGGACCAGCAAGGACGCCAGTGTGGTGAGGAGAGGCTGGGAGGACAGATCATGGAGGCCTCTGGAAATCAGAGCTTGGTGTGGAACCTTATTCCAAGCGTGTGGAAAGCCATTGGAGGACTTTGAGTGGTAGCCGAGTTGTTCCCTGTTGCTTCTATGTGAAGAGCGGACTGGGGGCCAAACGATGCATCAGGAAACCGTCAGCAGCCCACGGCAAGGGTCCAGGTTAGAGGTGGTGTTGCCCGAGGCAGAAGGAAGAAGCGGAGATGGAGAATGGGAGAGGAGTGGGAAGGTAGAACTCGTGAGGCTGTCCCAGCTCTTCAAATTTATTTTGTTTTAGGATGTATATTTTAAATTTGTAATCTTTGGTATTTTTATAATAGCTTTATTGAAATACAATTCACATACCATACAATGTACCCACTTAACGCGTACAATTCAGTAATTTTTAGTCGTATTCACAGAGTTGTGCAGTCCCTGCCACACAGAATTTGAGAACACTTTCGTCACCGTAAATAGAAGTACGGCACCGTTAGCATCCACTCCCCATTTCTCGCCAGCTCTCCCAACTCTAGACAACCAGCAGTCTGCTTTCTGCCTCTGTGGACTTGCCTGTTTGGGACATTTCAGATCAAATGGAACCATACACTACGTGGTCCTTTGTGGCTGGCTCTGTTCGCTCCGCACGCTGTTCCTCGGTTCAGCCGCTTTGTAGCATGTGTCAGTACTTCATGCCTTCTTCTGCCGGGATAATGCTTCATTGTATGGACTGCCTGCATTTCTATTAATCCAGGCACGCGTTGCTGGATATGCAGGTTGTTTTTAGTTTGGGGCTATCATGAATAATGTGGCAAGATACATTTTTATTTTCTGTTTACTTTTAAACAAAATACATTTTAAAACTTCTCTTTCAATGGTACCCTGTTTTTTGTTTTATAGATTCAGTGTCTTCTCAGAGTCTTGGAGTATACTAACTATATTTTTAAAAATTCTCTTATTTCTTGCTAGCCTCTGAGCCATTTGGTTTTTCATTTTGTTCCATTTATTTCTAGCCTGATGGGCTTCTTCAAATGATGATTCTTGTTTGCCTATTCATTCTTGTTTAAATTAAGGGAATGGTAAATAGTTGAGCCATATCTCTTCTTCAGTTCTTTCTGCCTCTGCAAAAGGTCCCTCCCCAAGTGATCTTGTCTGACTCCAACATTAACTTTCTACCTACTGCATGTTCCTTACTCTGTATCCACTTTTATGGTATTGCTTAATCATATTACAGTTGTCTTCTTCACAACTAGAGATTTTAAGAGCAGATGTCATATCTAATTTCATTTTGTATATCCAGCTTCTTTTGCACAATGCTTTACAAAGAATAAGTAGTAAATATTGGTTAAATTTTATATCCCATGTAATTGCCATGAATTAAAAATGTGTGTATTTTTTTCTAGAGGCGTGGAGCTATTTCCTATGACAGTTCTGACCAGACTGCGTTGTACATTCGTATGCTAGGTAAGCAGTATTTATTTTGTACCAATATCCGTTAATTTTGTTATCGTGTACTGTTACTTGAGATTGAGATAGTTTTCATTCAGTTGCTTTTCGTTGTTGTTTGCAATAGAAATAATCCATTATTTGATGTTTAAAAGTCTTGAAACCAATATTGAATGTTATGTGAATAAAGAGAGGCATTTTGGAGTAATTGACAAATCTCTGGTTTAATAACTGGGACTCTATCATTAGCACATGATTTTAAATTGAGCTCTGAGTATTCTTCATAGAGAAGGGTTTTGGACTTGCAGAGCTGCGAAACTACTAAAAAGATGTGCATGCTAACATGCGCAAAGACGAGGCTATAAAATACCCGACCACATAGTCCTGTTGTCATTGCACGTACTCTCTTCTCACTCGGCTGACGAGGAAGGCCGTTTGTCTTCTTCCAGTCTCAGTTCTTCAATTTTTCATGTATTCCTCAAGTCCATAAGGTAAAATGAATTTAGACTGTGTATATGTGTATCATTTTTTCCTCTTCTCCCTCTTTTTGCCACATTTCTCTCCACATCACGCACTCCTTGATCCCTTGTATTTTAATTCATGACTATTAAAAATGTACAATTAAGATTCCAGTAGGCAGGTTTACTTCTCTTTTCTTAAAGGAGTCTTCTGTGACTCCTCTCCTCATGCTCAGGATTCCTCCCTCAACAACTGAGATATTGAGCCATCCATATTCTTCACCTTTTTCTGGGTTTTTATTTGTTTTTGCCTGTTTGGCTAATTCTTTCTCATCCTCTTAAGCCTGAGTGTTCTCCAGTGCCCTGTCTTTGCTTTTCTTCCTTTTTCCTCTCTTCAATTTACCTTGTGTGTCTGCCTCAACTCCATTCTACTGTGGTGTGTATTTTTCCTCCCTAGTGTGTGGCCTTTTCCTCTTTATTGTCTGTCTCTCCCTACAAACATGTTTGGGATTCTGCTCTCCTAGAAACAGAACTTTAGACTCATATTTTTTTTAACTCTGTAGAACATCTCCACGTGAGTGTATTGTGGGTACCTTACGTTTAATCGAGCAGAGGCACATAGGTAGAGGCAGGGAGGCTAGCTAGGCAGGGAGAGTGCAAGAACAAAACATTCCCAAGTCTGTTCATTTTCCATCTTGTGCCATCTCAGAGCACATAGCTCCATTTTTCTGGTTGTCAGATCAGAAACCTTCATTTTTGACTCTTATTTCTTATCCACCTCATGTCTACTACATCAGGAAATTCTCAAAGGATAGCCAGAATTTCACTACCCTGATGCCGTTACCATCGTGATGTAAGCCGTAGTTATTTTTTTGATTAATTGTAGTTATATTGTACACTAGATCTGCAGAACTGACCCATGGTTCCCCTTGAACAACACCTCCCCATAGCCACCCCCACCAAGCCATAAATTGCTTCATTTCTTGCACTCGCTCCTTAGCTAGTCTCTCTGCCTCTACCTATGTGCCTCTGCTTGATTCTAGTCTGTGTGGCCACAGTGAACCTTTTGAGACCTAAGTTAAATCAGTCTCACTCCTCCATTCAGAATCTTCTAAAGGTTCTTAGACGAACAGCCAGAGCTATTATGATGGCCCATGAAGGTCCAGCATGAACTGGCCCTACTACCTCTCTGACCTTACTTCTCCCTCACCTCACTCCAGCCATGCTGGCCTCTTTGCTTGACCTCGAACATGGCAAGCATGCACCCCATCTCAGGGTGTTTTATTTGTTCTTTCCTTCCTTCCTTCCTTCCTTCCTTCCTTCCTTCCTTCCTTCCTTCCTTCTTTTCTTTCTTTTCTTTTTTCTTTCTTTCTTTCTTTCTTTCTTTCTTTCTTTCTTTCTTTCTTCCTTCCTTCCTTCCTTCCTTCCTTCCTTCCTTCCTTCCTTCCTTCCTTCCTTCTTTTCTTTTCTTCTTTTCTTTTCTTCTCTTTTCTTTTCTTTTCTTTCTTTTCTTTCTTTCTTTTCTTAGTTGTGATATCTGGAAACCTCTTCCTCCAGATAGCCCATGGCTCACTGCCTCACTTCTTTCAGGCCTGTGCTCAAATACCCTTTTTTCAATGAGGCCTTCTCTGACCACACTCGTGAGTTCATTCTCCCTTACTTCTTGCCCCCACCCCCACCATTCCTCTTTTCTTGCTTTAGGTTTTTCCAGGTTTCTTATTCCATCTTCCATAGAATGAAATTCTGACTTGTTATATTGTTTGTCTCCATGAAAGGATAAGCTTCATGAAGACAGGGACTTTATGTGTTTGGTTTACTGCTGTATTTGCAGTGCCTGATGTGTGGTGTGTTCAGTAAGAATTTGTTGCAGGGTGAAGGAATCCCCACATGAGAGAGTTGATTAATCATTGTGGGATGACATGAACCTTGAAGAAAATGATGGCCTTACTTAGAGAAACAACGATTGAGCAGCAAGGCCTTCTAGGCAAGCAGAGTTCAAGGGCACAGGGGCAGGGACTGAAGACCACAGGTTATAAACTTGGAGGCTATGGAAGTCTAGTGGGGGAAGTGCTGTCTTTGGAGTCCACAGAGCTAGGTTTGAATCCTGACTCACCCTTTACTAGCTTTGTGGCATGGACAAGCTACTTAACTTCTCAAAGTCTTAGTTTCTTCATCTGTAAAATGAGGACTAAGATTCCCAGAGTTGCTTAGAGGATTAAATAAAATAGTACCTATAAGGCACAAAAGGAGTGTCTGGTACATGCTTGCAGTGGTTATTTTGCTGTTTGGAGAAGTAGATCTGATAGTCATATGAATACCTGTAGAAACAATGCTAAGCTTATTAAAGCCAAAGTTTAGGACCCAACTAAAGGCCTTGGGTATATGTCCCCTATCAAGGAGAAAAGAGAAGATTGATCAAATTAAACATTTAAGGCAAAATCTTTCAACATTTTATTTTTCTGTACATTCATAAAATAAAATTGTAAGGTGCTTGAGAATGGGTCATGTATTTTCTTTCATATCTCTTATAGTCTAGTATGGTGCTGGGCACGGGGTAGACACTTAATATTTTTCTCTCTGGATTTTTAGAGTTTTGTGCTGAGAATTTTTTTGAACTCCATGTGAATAATAAGATATTAGGTTCAATTGTTATATATTTGTCATGTTTCCAAACGCTAACTTTAAAATTCATATTGTAATTATTATTACTATCCTAGAGGTAGATTAAAAAAAATGGCCAGCTAGCCTTACAGTTCACTATTGAAATTTTGTAAATCCTTTAAATAGATCGGCTCTTAACTACTCACTCCATTTTATTATTAGTGGGCCAGTACTTATGAGTATGATACCACATAAACCTTTGTTGCATATGGGAGCTTCTTCCTAAAATGACAGCCTTCTAAGCTTACGTTTTCTTGATTTTGTCCAGGAGATGTACGTGTAAGGAGTCGAGCAGGATTTGAATCAGAAAGAAGAGGTTCTCATCCATATATTGATTTTCGTATTTTTCATGGTAAGTGTTGGCATATATAATATTTCTCTTAGGCTTTCAGTAAACTTCAGATTTTCATAAAATTATGTAATTTTTCAAAGGAAACAAAAAAGCTTATGTTTGGAATATTTTAAAAACACTGGGTCATGATAAATGACACTTTATTTCTAGATAATTTTAGTAAATGCTTAGAGGCAATTAGAATTGTAAAGTATAAAATACGAAAGCTGATATAATTTTTCTTCTTTCCAATTTAAATGTGAAATTACTTTGGTACATTTTTTTTCTTCTAGAAATATATATACATATATAATATATGTGTATTTACTTATATATAAATTTATGTGTGTGTGTATGTATATATATATATATATACACATATATATATAAAATGTTTAAAGTTCTTTTATTCCATGTTTTGTCTTCACTACTCTAGATAAAATGTTTTTGTGCAAATGACATTTTATAAGATATTTTCGTAGTTAACAAGGTGTATCCTGGTTTATTTGAAAATACACTGCCACCTTTAAAGATGTTTTGTAGAATGCATGTTTTGAAAACAAATGTTGTATGGATCTGGCCCATAATGGAAAAAATGGAAAAAATAGAACTTCTAAAGCCCTTAAAGAGTAAACACATTATCTGTTTTTGGAGGAGCTCCACTTTTGGTAATGTTGGATAAATTATTGAGATTAATACTCCAGTTTAAAAAACTGGAAAAACTGGATAAAAATATGGAAGACATGTATTTGAGTATATCAGAATGTTGTTAAGGCAGAGATGAACCTGGCGTTTGGGCTGCTTTCCCCCTTAGTAGCATCTGGCGATTCTGGGAAAGGTGGATGAGAAGCTGAGCAGAGTTTCTGATGGACACTCAAAGCTAAAAACAACAAAACCAGCTGTTGATATCCCACCAAGATTGGGGCATTGGTCCTGTGCTCCAGTTGGAACCCCAGAATGCTATATCTTAGAAATAAATCCCAGCTGTGAGATGTCTCAATCAGTAATTAGATCAAGGTGATCTGTGACTTCAGTACCTCTAGCCGCCTGCTTGAAGTAAATGTTAATCCTCTCTGAAGGAAGGTAACATTACCGTAAGTCTCAAATTACCTCTAAATTTTTCATATGCAATATCAAACACTGAATTAAAAATAAAAAAGGCAAAAGGAGATAAGACAGTGTAACCAAAAATGAAAAGGAAACAACAGTAGAAACATCCACAGGAAATTCTAATGATGGAATTATTTTACATGAACTTCAAAATAACTAAACATAATTTGCTGATGGGGAAAAAAGACCAGATTGAGAATTTCAGTAGAGGACTGCAAATTGTGAAGGAAAAAAAAAAAAAAAAAAAAAAAGAATCAAATGGAAATTTAAGACTGAAAAATAACGTATTAAATAAGAACTCATTGGAGATGGTTTTAACAGCAAATAAGACCAAAATGCAGAGAATTAGTGGATTGGAATATTAGGTCAGAAGGAAATAATTTAGAATGGAACAGAAGCAAAAGGTAGAAAATACAGAAAAGACATATGGAATATGTTCTAGTTATCTGATTGCTCAGTATCTGTCAGATTCATGAAGAATCTAAGATCTTAGCTTTTAAGTCAATAAGTAAGCTAGCCTGTTACTGCTTCCCGGATGCTGGCGAAGACATGAGACTCCTAGGTCAGAGACAAAGGACTTTATTCTTCATGGCACAGCAAGCAACATGAACATTATATTATGTCAGCTCTTCTAGCCCCAGCATATCCTGCAGTGGCAACATGGAGGGTTTTATGTGGACACTGTGCACACAGTGAATTTGCATTACCTCCGTGAGCTTGGGGAATATTCCCCTTTTACAGTAATACTGCTTTTTGTCCCAGAAAAAGATGTTACTTAGCCCTCAAGTTTATTAGCTGCAAACACAAGAAATGGCCTGGGTAAGGATCTGGTCAGGGCTTGGGATTCTTGGCATATCCAGCAAGAATGTGCAGGGACACTCAGGAGTGTCCTCTATGGAGGTTACTGCTCCCAATAGTAACAAATGACTCCAAAACTTACTGGCATAGAACAACAGCTTTTTTTTTTTTTATGTTCATGATTCTGAGGGTCAGGAATTCAGTCAGCATATCAGGTTCGATGTGTCTGTGTTCCACAGTGTTTTGATCTTCCACTGGGATAGTTCAAACAGCTAGAGATGGCTGGGATGGGTCCACTAGGTCATTATGTCCAGGGCCTTGCTTTTTCTCCACATGTCCTCTCCTGGGGCTGAAACATCTAAGATGATTTCTGCACTTTTACATCTAGTGTCAGGGTAGGGTGGGTGGAATTTCTAGGGCTGGCCAGCGCTTCTTTCTTTCCATAAATGGCGGTCTCAGGGGAGTTGGACCTCTTCCATGGCAGCTGCTGCCTTCCCCCAGAGCAAGCATTCCGAGAGAGAGGAAGTATGGGAACACCTGGTCCCTGGCGATGCGGGCATGGACACTGGCACAGCGTCACATTTTCATATTCTGTTGATCAGCTGTGTCCCACAGCTTGCCCAGATTCCTGCACAGGGAACATAGATCCCACTTGTCAAAGGGAGTAAGGTCAAAGAAAATGTTCATCTTCTATCCTTAACGTGGCATAAAATGTGCTGGAAAGGTCATTAGGGTCCCAGGAAAGGAGTGGGCAATTAGAGTGGCAGGGGTCTTTGAAAAGATGATGATCAAGATATCTCTAAAGCTTGATAAAGCACATTAAGGTACAGATTCAAGAAGCATTATGAATCTTAAGTACAGTAACATTAAAAGAAAATCACAGCGTATTAGCGTAGTATAACTGAAAACCAAAATCAAAGAGAGGTGCTTTCACTCATCTGTGGAATTTAAGAAACAAAACGAACAAGCAAAAGGAAAAAAAAAGAAGGAGCAAACCAAGAAACAGACTCTTAACTATAGAGAACAAACTGATGGTTACCAGCGGGGAGGTGGGGTGGGAGAATGGGCGAAGTAGAAGCTGGGGATTAAGGAGTGCGCTTGCTGTGATGAGCACTGGGTGATGTATGGAAGCATTGAATCACCATATTGTACACCTGACACGGATATTACACTGTATGTTAACTAACGAATTTAAATAAAAACTTTAAAACATATATTTGGGGCATTTTAAACCTGAGAATAAACTCTTTTCCAAAATGGAAAAGTAAAATAAATAAATAAATATAAAAAATAAAAAGTATTGAGAAGGAAAAAAAAGTAGTGAGAGAGAAAGAAAATTATCACCTTCAAAGGAACAGCTATGAGATTGCCAGAAACAGATTCTGTTTCGTTTTCAACAGAAACTAAGAAGCGAGAAGACAAAGGAACGATAGCTTCAAAGTGATGGAAAAAAATAAATGTCAAACTAAAATTTCACCCACAAACAACTCTTCTAGAGAACAAGAGGAAAAGAACGCACTTCACAACTTATGTAAAGCCAACATAATCTTGATACTAAAACCTGACAAGGATATGAGAAGACTAGAAAATTATAGCCACTATCACTCACGAATATAAATGAGACATTCTAAGTAACATACTATCAAATCAAATCTGCAGTTTATAGGAAAAAATGTATTTTGACCCAGTTTCTATTTTCCCAGAAATACAAGGTTGGCTTAACATTCAAAAACCAGTCAAGTGTAATTCACCATATACTTAGTAGAATAAAGGAGAAAAGTCATAGAAAGACCAGTATATAAAGATATCATTTAGCACCGTTTCTATTCAATATTGCTTTGGAGTTTCTAGCCCAGTACAATAATTCAAGGAAAAGAAATAGAAGATATAAGGATTAGGAAAGAAGAAGTATAAGTGTCATTATTTATGAACGACATGATTTTGTACTTAGAAAACTGTTGGGAGTAATAAATGAATTTAGCAAGTTTGCTTGGTACAAAGTCAGTACATAGTTGTATTCCTATAAAACAGCATTGACAAAAATGGAAATAACATAATTTAAATTTATATCAACAAAGGATCAAATATGTAAGGATCAGTCTAACAAAAGTGTATGACTGCATAGAAAACTGCATAGAGAAAAGATACTACAGAGAAAAAGAAGGCCTAAATAAATGGAAATATATACTATTGTTTGTGGATTGGAAGATTCAATATTTTGAAGATGTTAGTTTTTCTTGAATTGACCTATAGGTTTAGTGAAACCACAGTAAAAATCCCAGTAGGTTTTTTCCCCTTTGGTCGAATTGACATGCTGATTGTTAAACCTGTATAAAAATTGAGAAAAGCCTAGGGGTGCCTGGCAGGCTCCGTCAGTAGATCACGTGACCCTTGATCTCAGGGTTGTGAGTTTGAGCCCTTTGTTGGGTGTAGAGATCACTTAAAAAAAACTAATATCTTTAAAAAAAAAAAAAAAGGAAAGAAAGAAAAAGTCCAAATTAGTCAAGACAATAAGAAAAATAAAAATCATGTTATAGAAGTCACTCCTCCCAGGAGTGCCCAGGTGGCTCAGTCAGTTAAGTGTCGAACTCTTGATCTCAGCTCAGGTCTTTTTTTTTTTTTTTAATGAACATATAATGTATTATTTGTTTCAGGGGTATAGGTCTGTGATTCATTAGTCTTACACAATACACAGCACTCACCACAACACATACCCTACCCAGTGTCCATCACCCAGTTACCCCATCCCCTCACCCCCCTCCATTCCAGCAACCCTCCGTTTGTTTTCTGAGATTAAGAGTCTCTTATGATTTGTCTCCCTCTCAAAGCTTCATACTGTTTCATTTTTTTCCTCTTTTCCCCTATGATCCTCTGCCTTGTTTCTCAAATTCCACATATCAGTGAGATCATATACTGATTGTCTTTCTCTGATTGACTTATTTCACTTAACATAATACCCTCTAGTTCTATCCACGTTGTTGTAAATGGCAAGATTTCTTTTTTTGATGGCTGCATAATAGTCCATTGTATATATATTTACCACATCATCTTTATCCGCTCATCTATCAATGGACATCTGCACTTTTTCCATAGTTTGTCAGCTCAGGTCTTAATCTCAGGGTCATGAGTTCAAGTTGCACACTGAACATGGAGTCTACTTAAAAAAAAGTTACTCCTCCCAGATATAAAGACTTATTATAAGCTATAGTTATAATTTTAAACTAGGGTGATATTGGTTCTAAGCCTGACAAATAGGATAATAAAACACTGTAAAGTTCAGAAAGATTCACACGTGTTGTGAGTGTTTGATTTGTGATAAATATGGTAATGCAGCATGGAAAAGACTATCTTTTAAATGAATGGTGCTGAATCAGTCGGCTACCCATGTGGTAAAAAAATGAATCTTGACCGATTATTCACATCATATACAAAAAAATCAAATTTGGGTGTAGTTTTCCAGATTATACCGATAAGTCAGATAAGATGAGGAATAAGAATTGATTTAGTGATGTGGAGGTGGTGGTAGGGGAAACCTGATGATTAGATGCTTTTAAGAGAACCAGAAGATAGATGTAGCCAGTATAGACAACTGCTTTAGAGATTTTTGCTGCAAAAAAAAAAAAGAAAGAAAGAGAGGCAGCTGACAGGGGAAGTAGGATCACTAAAGCTGGAAATTAATAGCTGAGGCTACAAAACAAAAAGACCTGGCCACCTGGACATTTTTAAGTTCTGAAATAAATACTTCTTGTGTAAAAGAGGAGATGGAAACTGACTTTGCAGACTTTTAAAAACTGATAGTTAAAGAATACATATAAAAATCTGTAAAAATTCAGGTGAAATTCAGTTAAAGCAGTGCTTATGGGAAAATTCATAGCATTAAACATACATTAATGAGAAAGTGAAATTAAGTGAATTAAATAGTCAAGTTCAAGAAGTTAGAAAAAGAATAAGAAAGTACACCTAAGAAAAGATGAAGATAGCAATTAGTAAGGATAAAACCCAGAAATTAATGAGCTAAAAGTAAAATAAACTAAGAACTGGTTCTTTACAACAAAATAGATAAACTGCTGGCTGACTTAATTAATGGATTAAATTAAGCTAATATGAATACTTAAAAACTAAGCAGAGGCGGGAGAGAGGGGGATCCTCACAGATACAAGGGAAATTAAAGAATAAAAATAGACTACTTTGCTTATTCTTATTAATTTTTTGTTCAGGAAAATACTTTTTTAAGTAAAGATGTTATTTATGTTAACATGGATTTATTATATTTTTTTATGTTTTTTAGAGCATTTTTAGGTTGAGAGCAAAATTGAGAGGAAGTACAGAGATTTCCCACATATCCCCACACCACAAATGCATAGCCTCCTCTATTAGCAACATCACCAAACAGTGTGATATGTTTGTTATAATTGATGAACCTACATTGACAGATCATAATCACCCAAAGTCCATAGCTTACATTAGGGTTCATTCCAGGTGTTGTATGTTCTATGGATTTGAACAAATATATAATGACATGTATCCATTATTATTGTATAGAGTATTTTCACTGCCCTAAAAATCCTTTGTGCTCCATGTATTCATTCCCCATTTTCCCAGCCATTGGCAACTACTGATCCTTTTATTTTATCCGTAGCTTTGCCTTTTCCAGAATGTCATATAATTGGAATCATGCTGTTGGTGACCTTTTCAGATTGGCTTCTTTTACATGGATAATATGCATTTTAGGTTACTCCTTATCTTTTCATGACTTGACAGCCTATTTCTTTTTAGCACTGGATAACATTTCATTGTCTGGAGGGACCACAGCTTATTTATCCTTTCACCTGCTGAAGGACATCTTGGTTGCTTCCAGGTTTTGTCACTTATGAATAAAGCTGCTACAAACATTCATGTGCAGGTTTTTGTGTGGATGTGACTTCTTTGGGTAAATACCAAGGAGTGTGACTGCTGGAATATATGGCATAAAGTATGTTTAGTTTTGTAAGAAACCGCCGAACTGTCTTCCAAAGTGGTTGTACCATTTTGTATTCCTACCAGTAATGAATGGGAATTTCTATTGCTCCATATTCACATCAGCATCTAGTGTTGAGTGTTCTGGATTTTAGCCATTCTAATAAGTATGTACTGGCATCTCATTTTAATTTGGAATTCCCTGTGGATCATCTTTTCATATGCTTGTTTGCCATCTGTGCATCTTCTTTGATGAGGTGTCTGTTCAGGTTTTGGCCCATTTTTTAATCAAATTGTTTGTTTTCTTGTGGAATTTTGGGTTCTTTGTGCACTTTGGATAATAGTCCTTTATCAGATGTGACTTTTGCAGATATCTTCTTCTATACTGTGGCTTGTCTTCTCATTCTCTTGACACTGTCTGTTTCAGAGCAGAAGTTTTTAATTTAAATGAAGTCCATCTAAAACCAATTTCTTTCATGGATCATGCATATCTTTGCTGTTGTTTCTAAAAAGGCATTTCCATACCCAAGGTTGTCTAGATTTTCTCCTGTGTTATCTTCTAGGAGTTCTTTAGTTTCGTATTTTATATTTAGGTCTATGATCCATTTTTAATTAGTTTTTGTGAAGGGTGTAAGGTCTGTGTTTAGATTCATTTTTTTGCATGTGGATGTCCAGTTGTTCCAGCACCTTTTGTTGAAGAAACTATGTTTGCCTAGCGTATTGCCTTTACTCCTTTGTCAGAGATCAGTTGGCTATATTTATGTGGGTTTATTTCTGGGCTCTCTACTTTTTTCTACTGATCTATTTGTCTGTTCTTTTGCCAATACCATGGTGTCTTGATTTTTGTAACTTTATAGTAAGCCTGGAAGTTGGGTCATGTCAGTCTTCCAACTTAGTTTTTCTTCTTCAGTAATGAGTTCGCTAGTCTGGGTCTTTTGCCTCTCAGTATAAACTTTGGAATTAATTTGTTGATATCCTCAAGATAACTTACTGGGTTTTTGATTAGGATTGTATTGAAACTGTGGATCAAGTTGGAAGAACTGACATCTTGACAGTATTGAATCTTCCTGTCTGTGAAAGTGGAATATCTCTCCATTTGTTTAGTTCTTTTTTGATTTCTTTCATCCCAGTTTTGTAGTTTTCCTCATGTAGGTCTTATGCATATTTTATTTGATTTATATCTAAGTATTTCATTTCGGGGGGTGCTAATGGAAATGGTGTTGTGCTTTGAATTTCAAATACCGTTTGTTTATTACTGGTATATAGGAAAGCAATGAACTTTATTAACTTGTATCCTACAGTCTTACTATAATAATTGTTTATTAGTTTCAGGAAGTTTTTTTGTTAATTCTTTCACATTTTCTGTATAGACAGTCATGTCATCTGTGAGCAAAGAAAGTTTTGTTTCTTCCTTCCCAATCCGTGTATGTTTTATTTTCTTTCTTACTGCACTAGCTAGGACTTCTAATATGACATTAAAAAGAATGGTGAGAAGGGAATATCCTTTCCTTCTAACTAATCTTATGTGGGAAGCTTTCAAGTTTCTCACCATTAAGTATTTTCATTGTGGAGTTTTTGTAGATATTCTTTATCAAGTTGAGAACATTCCCTATATTCCTTGTTTACCAAGAGTTTTTATCATGAACAGGTGTTAGATTTTGTCAAGTGCTTTTTCTGCATTTATTGGTATGATCATGATTTTGGTTTTGGTGTTTTTTTCTTTTTTTTTTTTTTTTTTTAGTCTCTTGACTTGTTGGATTGCATTAATTGATTTTTTAATGTTGAACCAGCCCTGCATACCTGGGATAAATTCCACATGGTTATAGTATATAGTTCTTTTAATACTTTTTTGGATTTGATTTGCTAATATTTTGTTGAGGATTTTTGCGTCTATACACGTAAGAGATATGGATCCGTAGTTTTCTTTTTCTTAGAATGCCTGAGCCTGGTTTTAGTATTAGAGTAATGCTGGCCTCATAGAGTGAGTTAGAAGTATTCCTTCTCTCTGTTTCAGTCTTCTGAAAAGGATTGTGGAGAATTGGTGTAATTTCTTCCTTAAGGGTTCACCAGAATTCACCAATGAACCCATCTGGGCCTGATGTTTTCTGTTTTGGAAGGTTATTAATTATTGATTCCATTTCTTCAATATAGACCTGTTTGGATTGTCTATTTATTCTTGTATGAGTTTTGGCAGACATTTCCTGTGGGAATCTAGTCAGACCACCTAACATAAATCTCACAAAATGTTGGGCCTCCCCATGACTGGGTTTCAGAGTTAGCCACACTGAGCTTTCAGAAATTCATCAGCTATAGTTCAGATTTCCCTACCCTGGCACTGGTTTCCAGGGAGATTTCTGTCTGTGCTCTAGTAAATTGTTGTTCTCTCTAATGATCTGTTGGTCTCTCCAGTCTTGAGGGCAGTGGTTTGCCCTGTGTCCTCACCTCTCTTACGGATCCTAGAAGAGTTGTTGATTTTTCAGTCTGTTCAGCTTTTTACTATTGTTGCGACAGAGCGACAGCTTCCAAGCTTCTTTTATATGGATACAGGAACAGAAAGTCCTATTATGTTATTTTAAAGTGAAATGACAAGTATTTACAAATTTTGTTTTCATTTCTATCATGGTAAATAGCAATAGCTGTAACTCAAGCTAAAGCTTGGTGCAGTCAGTAATTTTAAAAGAGTCTAAAGGAGTTGTGAAAAGCAACATGTTTGAGAAAGTTGCACAAGAGTTACCTCTCTAAAATCGTGAGGTCTAGAGATTTTACAGGCAAATTCTTCTGAGATCTTTAAAAGACTGATGATTGTTTTTAAGAAGCAAGTATATTCTTGCTGTAAATGTCTGTTAAAAAATGTTCAAAATATATTAGCAAAAGGATTCCAACAGCATAAAAGAACAATAGTCCAGTCTTAGTGGGTTTGTTTTAGGGAGGATTGCAAGCATGATTTAATATCTAGGTTTTGGGGGGGGGGGTTGTAGGAATACATTGATAACATTCGTTGCTTCTAGGAGGAAATGGGTGGCTTGAGAAAATGAAAGGAAAAGAAATTTTTTGTTGTAGACCCTTTTGAATTTTGATTCATGCGAATGTATTATCATTGAAAAGCTTAAATAAAATTACTTATAAATATTGTAATATCCAAAGATGAGCTATGAGTAGGGATATCAGTAAAAAGGTTAAGTCCAAATATTGACATTATCATAAAGAAAGGTACAGTTATATTGGGAGTCTCTAGTATAACCCCTTGTCTTTCACTGAATTTAGTGAAATAGAGGATTTGAAAAATATAATTGTTATGAAGTGTCAGTTTAAATGAGAGGCATAATGATAATGGGACATTTTGTTGGGAGAGGAAAGTTGGAAATGATCAAATTGTTGGACGTAATTTCTATTGGAATTAAAATAGGATAGATACTTTCTAAATCATAACAAAACCAGATGCAATAATATAACATCTGAAGGGCAAAATGAGAGCAGACTGCAGATACTGATGGTAGTAATAAGGGTAGAGGGGTGAGCTTTTCCTTCTAAGAGATGAAGATGCTCCGATTAGGAAAACATGAAAACCTAATGACATAGAACGGTTGAAAACAGTATCAAGCAGACCCAGGTTTGAAAGTGTTAAATTGGAACTGGGCGACTTACACTCAGATCCTGATCTGGTGATTTAGACCCATTGTAGGAACCCTGTGGTATGGCGTCTTACAACTCTTGACCTCATTATACTGATTGTTTACAAAAAGTGACAAATGTCTGAGACTCTAGGTTGTAGTTGGAAAAGTGACTCACTGTGGAATTGGTCCTATAGTTACTGCAAATTATCTCTAAGCCAAAATGATAATAAAATTTGGAGGGTTTTTTTTAATAGAAAAAAATGAATCATTTTTTCCTACTGTTAGTGTGGGTACTGTTTATCACAGAGCTCAGAATTCTTAAAAGAAAAAAATCTTAATCTAGTACGTTTTGTGAAATGTGATCTAATCAGAGTGAGCACATGCTCCTGCTATGACTAAAACCTCCCCTGAGCCATCTCCAGGAGCCTCGTCTTCTTCAGATTTGGCGAAGGCACCTACCTACCCTTAGGCAGCTTTCCAGGATCAGTTTAAACCTTCAGAGGGACTGAAGCATTTGAAAGACTTTAGTATTGTGTCTTCTCCCATATATATAATTAAAAATAACATTTTATTTTTTCACAGTGGCACAAAACATTACAAGCTGAAGTTACAATAGTTTCTGCATGTTTGGATTGCAAACTTCTAGATATGTGTATTAAATTGATAGACGTTAGAATTCTCTCTCTATACAACTCCTTAATACCTCTTCTGTGCATCTCTGTGTTTGAAACTTAAAGTCACTCTTAATTTCCCTATTGTAAAATTCCTATCTCTTTCTGCTCTTCCATTGCTTAAATCCAGTCTGTATTAAATTCCATGTATTCTGTAACCGAAAACAGCTGCCGTACTTCTTTCCTCTCTGTCCTAATTTATCTCTTATCCTGTTTGATTCAGACCTTTATCACCACTGTCTGGGATTATTCTGGTATTATCTTAACCATTGTCCTTCCTTTTAAGATTTCTCTCCTGCAGTCTATCCTATAACCTGTACTCAAAGTTGAATCTTTCTAAAGAGAGGGAAAGCTTAAAATATAGGGGGAAATGCATCACAGTAGGTAAAGAGATGGAGTATGCTGTTAGCATCTTAATTAAAACTATTTTTTGTCAGTTATTTTGTGTTCTATGTGCTGTATTTGTGAGGTGCTGATATTTAAGTGCTGAAATAGTTTTAACTAATTTCTGATTTATGATTTTCTCCATGTTGACATAATACCTTTACTAATTTACCCAGAAATTAGACATCTACACTGTAATATTGAGCTTTTCTATTTGTAATACAGTTTATAATAAACAGTGTTTAGTTTTACAGTATCAAGGTGAGTTCTCCTCAAGAACCTGTCCAGTTAGGGGACAATTCCAGGCTCCAAAGATAGTAAGTAGGACTTCAGCAGTAATTTTAATCTGTAAATATTACAGGTTTTTCTGCCTTGAGTTTTTGTCCTTTGTGTTGTCTTTTGTCAGAAATCCTTATTCTCTTAAGGCCTATAAACTTATCTTCACAATATAATTTGTCATAGGCCTTATCATATAGAAAGTTTGACTTTTAAGTCTTTCCAAAAGGATATAAAGAAACAACAGAAGAAAATTAATTCAACACAGAAATACCTTAAATGCAGAAACAATGCTCAGCCTTACTAAACAGACAAATTCCTGTCAAACTGAGGAGGTTAACCGGTCAGGTCCGGTGCTGGCGATAGACAGTAACATTGTGACAGGCTCTAGGGGCAGTTCCTCAGTACGCATCAAGAGTTTTAAGCATCTTTTTCCTTTGATTTCACCACTAGAAGTGTATGGAAAGGAAATAATCGTATGTAAATGTTAATTAATGTCCAAAGATGTTCACTTTGGCTTTGTTTATAATAGAAAATGTATTAAATTGTGGTATTACTGACTGAAGTATTTAGGAGTGAAAGAGCAGAATGTTTATAACCTACTCTCAGATGTTCAGAAGGAGAATCGTACACACACACACACAAACACACACACAGTGCAAATGTTAAAGCAATGAAATAAAATGTTAATGACAAATCTGAGTAAAGGGTATTCCTTGTACTATTTTTAGTTTAGTTTGCAACTTTTTATATTTTATATGTGTATTTTGAAATGATTTCCAAACAAAGTTTGGTAATCATGTGCTTATTAAAAAGGATGGGTTTTTATTCAGATTACATATTTGTTAATTAACTGGTATTAGGCCAGTTCTGTGGTTGTTTATACAGAGCTGAGAGAGTTCAAACTTTGGGAAGCTGATTTGAAACTTGTAGTCATTGTTACAGAGGATGGAGGGGTTTCGATGATCATGAATCCTCTTTGCCAAGAAGTGTTTCCCAAAGATCTGGTATAAATCTGTAGTCAGGGTTAGTCTGGCATCGTTGTTGCAGTGATTCTGCTTTAATCACGAAATTCTATATTTTTAAGTTAAATTTTTCCTGAAATGTGTTGTACAGAAGCCTTTATTCTTATTTTATTAACTAGATTTTTCTTCTTCTCTTTTGTCTCTGATGCTTTAGTGGGCTGCTCATGCTAACTTCTTTCCGAATTTATCAGGTATTATTGTGGTTCTCTGAGACAAGAAATCAAAATTTTTTCCAAGGTATCATCTCTCACTAAAGGGATTTTAGGAAGCATTCTTATACCTTTGTTTTTGCTCTTATTAACTTTTATGTTACAGAAGAAAAGGTAGAATGTATCATATTATGAAAATGTTGGTGTTAACATTTTCTTGAGACCTACTGAGAAACTTAAGCTTTCATCCCATTTTAAAAAGATCCCTGGGAACGCCTGGGTGGTTCAGTCGGTTAAGCGTCTGCTTCAGCTCAGGTCATGGTCCCAGCGTCCTGGGATGGAGCCCCCTGGCTCCTTGCTCAGTAGGGAGTCTGCCTCTCCCTCTGCCTGCCACTCCCCCTGCTTGCCTGCTCTCTCTCTCTCTCTTTCAAATAAATAAATAAATCTTAAAAAATAAATAAGAAGATCCCTAACCGTCAGACCTGCTGTGTCTGGGCATTAGTCTCACTAAGGTACAGATTTCTGGTCCTCCAGCTTTTAAAAACTGATTCTGGATGTCCTTCGTTTAGCTAAGTTTAACTTATCTAATCTCCTGATTTTATGTTGTGAAAATTCTAAGTTTGAGGCATGCAGTGACAGTGAGTGATATATATATAGCACTGACACGTTGGGGTGAGAAGAAGGACGGGGAGAGAAATATTGCTTGATTGGAGAGAGTGCGGGACTGACGGAGGCATGAGCCCAGCAGGAGAGCGGTTTCCAGGGCAACATGCCCCAGGGCGGTGTCTCCCTCACCTGGGCTCCTGCGCTCTTGAACAGCAGCCCTTAATGGGACGGCCTCTCCGCACCGCACCGCACCGCACCGCACCGCACCGCACCGCACCGCACCGCACCGCTGTCTCAAGTTTCTGCTTTCACTCAAGGCGAGAGACCACCAGCAGACTCCTCGTTTCACTTTCCTCCTTTTGAGTAAGGTGGCTTCCTTTCGGTAGGCTGGATTAAAAGCCCCAAATATTCCTACAAATATTTTTCTATACCTGGTCTGTTGAAATACAGTATTTTGGGTCTTCAATTTATTGGACCTGATGAAATGAATTCTCTGTTGACATTTTGTCAGAATTTGTCTCTTGTTTGCTTCTAAAATTGTATGTCCCTAAATTTAATGAATCATTCTTTTAGTTACACATGATTTTAGCATATATAATAACAAATACTAATATCTTTGAAATGCAAAAGAACTGCCAGAGCTCTGCGTGTGCACTTAGAAAATCTGATCAGGTTTGTTTTTGTTTTTCTAAAGATTCTGACATCATTATTAAATAGTAACAGAAGCGGCCAGCTTGACAGTTACTTCTTTTCATGGAATTCACTAGAGCTTACTGATGTCATGCAGACTGGAAGGCGTGGTCTCTGCCAGTATCAGACAAGATGTAGTACAAGGAATGTGTTCTTTTTACAGTTTCTTTTTTCATCTCCATGTAAATGCAGTTCTTTCCATTTTCTTTTACTTCTGGCACCTGGTAATGTTCCAGTCTGTGTAAATGTGTTCTACCCATTATCGAGAGCTTTGTATTCATTTTAGCACTTTACTGCACCCCATACTAGGGGAGCAAGGGAACTTGTCAGGATATTTGTATTGTAGCCTAAAAGCTTTTAACTTTTCTAGGCTTTTAGTCTTACTCATCTTTTTGTTCCTGGCCTCTGGCAGCCTCTGGCTCCGTTGCATCAGGTTGACTAAAACTGTATCTTCCAGCAGTGAGATTTTGTAGGCTCCCACTTGTAGTTCTCTAAGTATAAACTGAAACTATTAACCAAATTCAGGCTGGTTCCTGCCCTTCTGCTGAACCAAATGTCTCATGCTGTCTTTATTGTAACGACCCGCGATGAAAACATACACACCCCTTACACGTTTCCTTAGATCCTCGTGTGTGTTTGATTGGGGTTGTTTTCTGTCTTTCTGGCACGGCTGTGTTAGACTTCGGGACTTGTTTTATACTGTTATATGATCAGAAAGAACATCTGTTTCTCTGTGTATTTTGAGTTTAAAAGCTCATGTTGTACTGATTTTATTGTCTCAGATTATCTCAGTCTTTAATATATAGGAACTCCCACACAAGGGTAGATCCTATTATATTGGGTAGCTTTTCCTGCTGCTTCCCTTGAAGCATGAAAGTTGTTGCTTGGTGTTTCCCTCAACCATGACCTTTTCTTTGTTACAGTCTTTTTCCTGTTATCTTTCCTACGGTATCCCCTGGCCAGTACTTTACTATCTACAGGCATATTTTCTTCGGCCATTATTTGTTTGATCTGCTAACGTAGCTGTTCATCGCTCGTAATTTAGTCTCATTACAAATGTAAGCATTCCAGCCTCTACTTACATCTGTGGGAGTGTAGACTAAGGTCATGTTTTGTCTGGGGTTTCTATTAAAGTTTGGTTTGTTCCCAATCATTCATTTGTCTTGAAAGCATATCTATAATATGTAATGTAAACAGCCTATCTATAATAGTGCACGGAGATATCACAGGAAACAATAATCTTATGTCTTTTTTCCCTGCCTTTTTATCATGAATGTTCCTACTTCCTGTAACACTCCCCTTACGAAGCAGTGCACGTAGAGAGTGCTGTGTTGAATTGAATTAGGAAACAGAGCGTTCTGCCCCACATGTGCGTATTTTTTTAAATTTACCTCGGTTCCAGGTGATTGGGAAATGTCTGCATTTGAAAACCACTGATTTTTGTTGCTTCTTTGTCCCAAATTGATAGAATAGTCTGTCCCCTAGATAGCTTCTTGAACTTCATAGCACAAATTAGGGAGCTAATATGGACTGGACCTTAATCTTACTACAGTTTAATGGTAGGTTAATTCTAATTGTGCTTGGGAGACCCGGGGGAATAGGAGATTTAACTTTAGGCTTTACTTTGCATGTTACACATTAAGTCTTTGTGTACGTTCTTTTCTTTTTTTCTCAGTCCACTAAGAAGTAATTAAAAATGTAATCAATAAGGAGCTATGTTCAAGTCCTGAGTTTGAACGTAAGAGAGATCCAACATATCACATATCCTAATATGGAAATGCCTAATCCAGAGTAATAAGAATCACCTTTAAAAGAGTTTTATATCAATTATTGTATCAAATCCTGTCAAAGTGAACACTGAATTCCATAAACTAGTTTATAAGACTTGCTTAAGGGAAAGAATATTGATTGTACAGCTTATTCTCATGTTAATATTGATCTGATTTTAGATTATGAGTAGCACGTTTATTTCTTTGACTTGAATTGAAGCTTGGACTACTTACATACTCATTTTGAAGTAATCAAATTGGGGCGCTTGGGTGGCTCAGTCAGTTGAGCATCTGACTTGATCTTGGCTCAGGTCTTGATCTCATCATGGTCATGAGTTCGAGCCCCATGTTGGGCTCTGCTGGGCAGGGAGCCTACTTAAATATATACATACATAGACACATACTTACGTACACAAATCATAAAGTAACGAAATGTATGCATATTGAAATCTTTTACATGTGTGCATTTATTTCTGTAGTCTATAAAAGTATGCAGTGGTCTTCAGGATGAAGTTATGCTGTCACGAAGAATAAATTCGTTTTTGTTACAATAAGTAGTGTGAAGTCATGTGTTTAAAAATATTTGAACTTGAAACTAATGTTACAGGTCAGTTTTATCTCAACCAAAAAAATATTTGATATCTATGATAATTATAGCCATTCATGTTGAAGTGTTTACTCTTTCCCAGAAAGGACATGTTGCATATATGATCTCATTTAATTTTCACAACAGAATTATGAGGCCTATTTTACAGTGAGGAAACTGTAAAGACCTTAAATAATAACTTTCCTAATGTCACAAAACTAATGAAAGTGGCAAAACTGGGATTCAGACTCAGGTGTGTGACTCCAAAGCCCACGTGTTTTATCTGCTCCGTTGTCCCACTTCCCTGTATCAGCGCATACTGCTTACTCTGCTAGAGACTTCACTGTGGCTTTACGCACGCAGCTCTTTTCTTCCCCATGTAGCCACACGTGCTAAATAGAAATATTCTTCCAAGAAAAATTTTCCCATAGATGTTCTTAAATGTGATTATTCAATTCATATTGTATTGAATATGGCTTTCAGATATGGCTATAGTGTGTTTGTGTGTGTGTGTGTGTGTGTGTGAGAGAGAGAGAGAAAGAGAGAGAGAGAGAGAGAGGGCAAGAGAGAGCAAGAGAGAGAGTGTGTGTTCAGGAAAATTAAAGAGAGGTTAGAATATAAATGTCTTCAGGGTTTTTTATTCCATTGCCATTCCACATGACATTGCCCTAGACTTGAGTTGAAACTGAAATTTAAAAAACATTTTAAAAATAATCTCCAAGGATAATTCATGATGACATGCGTCTAAGTTGATTTTTATGGTTTTTAAGGTGGCAGATGGAGTGACTACAGGGCTCCCTCTTGCGGACCATTAAAGCAAGTAGTGATCAAGTCTCGAGATCCCAAGACTTCTCTGTTCAAAACCTCTTTTGTCTCATAATTAAGTATCAGTGGCATCCTTTGTATGCAACTGGGATGATAGAGAAGAGTCTGGGACTGTCGGGAGTAATACTGCTCAACATTGTGTGATTCTCCAGCCCTTTCGTTTCCGTAATCTATTGCTTATATTTCCTGTCTACTTTCTAATATTAGGGGGAAACATTGCTTCTAAATGTGCCTGCTCTCTCACATTTCATTTTTCTGGCCCAGAGAATCCAAGAATGGATGGCTGGAAGTAACTCCCATGAACATTAAGTAACAACACTCATTTAGTTTTTTGCAGGCTGATTAGTTTGTTCATGGTCACATAGTGAGGTAATTTGATATTTTAGAAGAGAACCAGCAGAGCTAACAGCTCTTTAATAGTAACTTGATTAATTCAGTGAGCCCTGTTGGCTTTCTAAGCTGGGTTGGAATGTAGGTAACCATGTAAACTAGAACAAGCCTGGGACTTAAAATAAATAGTCCTAGCCTGGTGGAAGCTGGGCTTTAATAAAGACAGTTTTAATCTATTGTGTATTATGCTGTGAAATAATGGCGTGCCTCAAGTTACAGAACGAGCTCATGACGATATTGGTAGTAGGGTCAGATTTTATGTAATATGGTCGGGGGGGGGGTTTCGTAATTGTCTGGACAAAGGGTACTAATCAAATTCTCACAGTCACTCATTCCTATTTCTAGTTCCCCATGTAACCTTTTTTATATGTCCCTAAATGATAACTACTTATTCAACTTGATATCCTTCTTTTTTCTCTGTAGTGCTCTTTTCATGTTTGAGTATAAGAATTTTATTTCCAATCATTATAGGGAATCCATTTGTGTATGTGTGTATGTGCAAGGGGGAAGAATGGGAGGGGAGCAAACCTGACGAAACTAAAAATTTCCATCTTAAAATGACATCATCATGCTTCATCCTTGATTTATAGTCACTGATCCCTTTTCTTAGATCATATTTTGGAAGCTATCCTAGGACAGTTCTGGAAGCCTCTCTAATTTTCTTTTAGAAAACTTATTTTCCAGTTTGGCAGTGTGTTTTAGAAGCCATTGAAATATGCTCCTATGTGCTTATTTACTTCTGAGGGTTTTTTCCAACTAGGATGTGTGAGAAGATTTAGTTATAAGAATGTTTATTACAGAATTGTAAGAAAAGTTAAAGTTAGAAACAGCCTAAAGCAAAAAGATTAATTTCATATTTTAGAATAATACATAGCTAGTAAAAATGATGGTACTTGTGTTATTTATTGACTTGAAAAGATGTTCATGAATTTGTAAGTAAAAAAAAATTACTATGAATTGTCTTGGAGAAAAGAAAAACTATATATACACATGCATATAGAAAATGATTCATAGAAAAATATCTGGAGTGCCAGACTGTTAACATTCATTGTTTCTATACAGATAAGTCCTCCCATGCAAATTCTCCCCGTTTTCAAACTTTGGTTGAACAGAAAGGCTTAGGGCAGCTACCCCCAGAAAGGGGCAGATGTCACTCAGAATGACAGTGTAGGTAGATTGAGGGGTTTATCTCTCTACCAAAACAACCACTAAACTAGAGAAAAAGACCAGAGTCTACTATTTCAGGTTTCTGGTTCCTGATTGGACACTTGTAACAGCCTTGGGAGTACTTGATGAAGGGAGAGGCTGCTGTTTGGCCGTTCATGTACAAACCAGTGATCATTCCCTATTCCTCAGCCCCTTAGCCTGTGGGGACAGTGGCCTATGTTCCTGGAGGGGCTTGCTGAAGCCAGGCTAGACACTGGGAACTTTGCTCCAAAACTTCGGAGTTGCATTTTTAAGTCAGTCTGTCAGATACCTGAGTGCTAGGCACAGACATTTGCCCTCATTTCAGCCTTTCAGCTGCAGAGATTTCACCCAGCAGTGTCTCCTGGAAGATTTAAAGAATCTATTCCTGCCCCCTTCCCCCGTTTTGGAACCACGCATTTAAGGATATCTGTGTTAGGTCACTGTATTGGCTGACTGCAGAGATAATGGATCAGGAACTTCAGTGACCACACACAACAAGGAACACACAAAGGCAAATAGATATGCAAAGGCGAAATAGTTTGGAAAGGTCAAAACAGATGGCTTCAGCCCACAGCAAGCAAAAGTAAGCAGTACTGGAGGAGTGAGGACTACATTTCCAGGTACCCCAGTATAATAGTCAGAATGTCCACTTCTCAAAAAAAAAAAAACTATAAAACATACAAAGAAACCAGAAAGTATGGCCCATACATACAGCAAGGGAATTTCACAGAAGCCATCCCTGAGGAAACCCAGACTTTGGAATTGCTAGTGAAGGACATTAAATCAAGTGTCTTAAATGCTTAGAGCAAACCATGGACAAAGACCTAAAGGAAATCGGGAAAGCATTGTATGAACAAAACCAAAATCTCAATAGATAGAAATTATAAAAAGGAACCAAATAAATTCTGGGGCTAAAAAGTATAATAATGGAAATGAAAAATTCACTAGAGGGATTCAAAAACAGATTTGAGTAGACAGAAGGATCAGTGAACTTGAAGATAAGACCATTGAAATGATTCAGACTGAGAAGCAGAAAGAAAAAAGAATGAAGAAAAATGAACAGAGTCCAGTAAACTGGTGGGAGATCATCATATGCACCAATGTATGAATCAAAGGAGTCCCAGTAGCAGGAAGAGAAAGAAAGGAGCAGAAAAGGTATTTGAAGATATAAAGGTGGAAAACTTCCCAAATCTGATGAAGATATGAAATACACATCTAAGCTCAGTGAACCCCAAGCAGGATAAACTCAGAGATCCACATTGAAACATAATATAGGCAAATTGTTGAAACCCAAAGACAGAATTTTGAAAGCAGCAAAAGGGAAGCAATTTGTCCTAACAAGGGATCCTCAATAAAATTAACAACTGATTTCTCATTATAGAAACCTTGGAAGAGGGGTGAGATGATGTATTTAGAATCCTGAAAGGGGGGGAGGGCTATACACCAAGAATTCTATATCTTGCAAAACTATCCTTCATGAACGAAGACGAGATAAATACATTTCCAGACAAAAGTTGAGGGCGTTCATGTGCAGTAGACCTGTGCTATGGGAAATACTATAGGCAGTCTTTCAGGATGGAATGAAAGGACATTAGAGAATAACCTGAAACCAATAAGAAAAAATAACACTGGCGAGGGTAACTATATAGGTAAACATAAAAACAGTAGTGTATTTCTGGTTTGTTACTCTTTTATAAATCTGTGTGTGCATACACAGTGTGTAAAGATGCAGTCTGTGACAATAACAAGATAAAAGGGAAAGTTGGAGAGTGTAGGAGTGGAGTGTTTGTACAATAAGTTGGTACTTGCAGACTAGGTTGTTATAAGTTGAAGACAGCAATTGTAAATGCCCAAGATAACTATGGAACGAAAAAATATACAGAGAAGGAAATAAGAGGGAGTCAAAATGGTACACTACAAAAAAATTAGCTAAATGAAAAAAAGAGGCAATAATTGATGAATTAAGGAACAAAAAACATATAAAAATACCCCAAATAATAGCAAAATGACAGAAGTAAATCCTTCTTTATCAGTGATCACCTTAACTGTAAATAGATTAAATTCTTCTACTTAAAAGCAGAGATTGGCAGACAGAATTTTAAAAAACCCATAGAGTCTATCTATATGCTGTGTAGAAGGGGCTAACTTTGGGTATAAAGAAACAGAGGTTGAAAGTTAAAGGATAGGAGTGGTACTCCATATAGATAGTAACCGATAGTATAACTGATGAATTTATAATTTATATATTCTTATATATTTATCAATGTACGATGTCCTTTATCTCTCTCTCTCTTTTTTTTTAATTTCAAGTCTACTTTGTGTGACAATAATAAAGCCACCCAGCTCTCTTTTAGTTACTATTTACATGGAGTATCACTCCCATCCTTCTACTTTCAACCTCTTTGTTTCTATACCTAAAGTTAGACTAGATAATAAATAAGGCAAAACAACAAAAGTAGTTGAAACCTGGGGCGCCTGGGTGGCGCAGTCGTTAAGTGTCTGCCTTTGGCTCAGGGCGTGATCCCAGCGTTATGGTATCGAGCCCCACATCAGGCTCCTCCGCTATGAGCCTGCTTCTTCCTCTCCCACTCCTCCTGCTTGTGTTCCCTCCTTCGCTGGCTGTCTATCTCTGTCAAATAAATAAAATCTTTAAAAAAAAAAAAGTAGTTAAAACCTGTACATTCAGAATCAAGAAATAGTAGAAGCAAACGTTCAGGGGTGCCTGAGTGGCTCAGTCTGTTAAGCGTCTGCCTTCGGCTCAGGTCCTGATCCCAGGGTCCTGGGATGGAGTCCCTATCGGGCTCAGCGGGGAACCTGCTTCTCCCTCACTGCCCTGCAAGTGCTCTCTCTCGCTGTCTCTGTTGCTGTCTCTCTCTCAAATAAATAAAGTCTTTAAAAAAAAAAAAGCAAATGTTTGAACAGATCACAGAAATGAAGGCACTTGGTGGGAGCACGAGGTGCAGAATATGGACTAACCAGGGTAACAGGCACAGTGGGTAGAAATGAGAACAGCAGCCTGCAGCCATCCCACCCTGAATGTGCCCAGTCTTGTCTGATCGCAGAAGCTAGGCAGGGTTGGGCCTGGTTAGCACTTGGATGGGAAAAATGAGAAAGCAAACAAAACAAATAAAAAATTTGAGAAGAACTGGAGAGGAATTGAGATATAGATGACAGGTGTAAAGGCATTTCGACATAACAGTTTAGTCTCGGAATAATAAAGCTGAAATAGTGGCACACAATAAATACTTAGAGATACAATTCAAGAAAACTCTTCAGAAGTAACGGAAGAGTTAAATTTACATATTGAAGGAGCACCCTTTGTATCTGGGGGGAAATGACCCAGAATGGTTAACAGTGGGGTATATCCTAGCAAAGTCATGGGACTTCAAGAGAGATTGTGTGGGTGGCCATGCCAAAAAAACCAAGTCACTTATAAGGGGGGAAATAAAAGGTTTGCCTCAGACTTTGCAAATCTCAACGCCAGAAAGTAATGAATCAATACCTTCATTTTCCTACCTTCACTCAAAAAAGGAAAATGAGAGCCAAGATTTTATAGTCAAGTTGTCTGTGAGATACAAAGACTACTGAAAGAAGTTTCGAACGTTCAAGGTTATGTCGTTTGTGAGCTATGTTGTTTTCATGAGCCCTGAGGAAACCGCTAAAGGACGAACCTAAGCAAACAAAAGATAAAAGTGAGTATGGGAATGAAAGAAAAAGTCTGTACCCTGCTAACTAACAGCCATTGGGAAAGGAAAAGGGAGAGAAAGTAGGATACAGAGTGGTTTCGCCATGTGTGATGAAATATTAAAGGACGATGTCCGAAGCTGACAAATCAAGAAGTGAAAATATAAGCGTATCGCACAAAATGAAGGTATTTTAGCAAATTTTTAAATTGTAGCAATGCTCTCCGGTGAAGGACTGGTTCAGTAGATAACGGTTCATCCGCATCATGGAATACTTGCAACTGCATGAAAGAATGAGGAAGGTCTCTATGTACTGGTAGGGGAGGGGCTCCAAGAAAAACCAAAAAGCAAGGTGCAGAACATGTAATGGAATATGCTACCATTTATGTAAAAGAAGTAGAGAAATAGTATATAATGATTTCATATGTTTGGCCAAGAAACTCAGGAAGGATACACAGGAAACTTTGAGAAAAAAAGACTATCATTTGGGAGGGGGGGGTGGCGCTTAGGAAGTAACTGGATGGATGACTGGGTAGGGGCTAGGTTCTTCTCTGTGTTTTTTTCTCCCTTTCACCTCCTCCCTCATTCCCTCCCTCCTTCTCCCCTCCTCCTTGCATTCTTTCCCTGCTTCTCTTCTTCCCATCTTGCTTCCTTTTCATTTGTGAGACATGTGAACGCATGACATATTCAATAACTAGCCTAATAGAAAAATCAGATATTCTCTTCCTCCCTCCCCCAAATTCTGGGCCTTTATGAAGCCTTAGGCAAAGCTTTGAGAGTGGTTTGAGCTGCTGTCTCTTCAGGGTCTTATCGGATTTTCAGTGTTCCATAATACAATCTTCTTAGCTAATCTTCCCCCAGCCTTTTAGGTGAAGAAAACACTTCTCTGTGGCTGATTTGCTGTTTCATCTGGGCAGGTTCTCTGCCCTTTCTTAGGCTGTCTGTGAAATAATCAGTACTTGTTAAGGTTAATTGAAGCTCTGTTTCTGATCTTTTGTGTAGGTTATTTATGGGATTAGTCTTGCTGAATGGCGCTGGGCTCCTGTGAGTTAGCATTTCCCCTTGAGTCAGTGTCTGATATTCATTCTCAACTTAATATGGTCAAACCAGAACTCTGGATAATGTGTACTAACTTCAGGACTCTGTGAAATAGGGAGACAGGAATTATGTTTAGTGTTTTGTTTTGTTTTGTTTTGTTTCAGTTAAGGAAAATGAGACACTAAGAGGTTGTGACTTGTCAGAAATTACCTAGAAAATAGAAGTAAAGCAGGCGGGTACAGCTGTGATCTTGTGAATGGAGCTCTGGCTACCGGACTGCCAGGTGTCCTAACCATTGACAGTGTGAATCCTGCTGTGTTGATAGGAGGCCAGCATAGTGGTTGAGTTATCAGGGTTTTCCCCTCAAATGAGGCTTATTTATTTTTTGGTCCTTGTGCAATTATCCTCCCAAAGGGATTCTCACATTCATTTCTGGGGTGCATGAGTTTGGATATGTAATTTGAAAGTAGCAGTGCTACTGTCATTAGTGTATACAAACATGCACACAGTGGTGCAGTGTAATTGCCAGTGATAAAATTGTTACCTTTTGTGTGTGATTTAAGATAAATTGAAGGGAGTGCTCATGAAGTCATGCTCATGACCTTGAACTCTTTTAGGTTCCTTTTCCATAATGGATAGACTACATGTATTTTGCAACATTTTCTAGAATTTTCTAAATGCTTTGGCTCTCACAGATTAATTGTATTGCATTTCTACTTTGGTTTCTGAGGTTATATTTATAAATTGGGGGTGATAATCTTGTCATCTTCATATTATTATTCTGATTAGTGAATGCACTTTTGTAAAACTCTAGGGTGCCTTATGAAAACAGAGATGGTGGGGCTAGTATCGTATCATTAGATCTCATCTGCTCCCCATATATTCGTACCATTCACCTCTGTCCCTTCCAGATTCACGCTTTTCTAAGAACAGGACTAGAAGTTTCATATTAGACATAAATTCTTACACATTAGCTTTTTCCCCCCCTCTGTGTTTCTTTTTCTGCATGCTTTCATCTAATTAAAGACAATTTTGAATAATTTTATACACAAAATTTTTATAATTAATCAATAAACAATACTGTAGAGTTATAATAAAAACTTAGTCATAGTGTGGACACAGGCTTTGGAAGCAAACAGTTCTGTGTTTTAAAATCCAGTTGCTTCCTATATTGGCTGTGTGACCTTGGACAAGTTACTTAATCTCTGGTAGATTCAGTGTTTTCATGTGTAAAGTTTAGGATAATATTTACCTTTTGAGATTGTTAAGGACTAAATGAGGTACTTTTTGCAAAAGCACTTGGGAACATTGTTTTCACAGAACTTAGTCTCCCCTCATTTCCTCAAACTTGCTAATTCTAGTTCAGACATTATCACTTGATAGTAGTAAGTTTTACCATTTTGGTTCCAGTCCTTTTCACGTACGTTGATTAAGATTGGAAATTTGACTCCACAATTGTAGATACTTTCTGTTTTAGATTCACTGGAATGAAAAATGAGTACCTTATGAAAAATGTACATAACAGCATACATTATTTTATTTCTGGCTTATGTGAGTATATGGGAGTCTGAAAACTCATCAGGTATTTCAAAAATAGGATGCATTTATGCGGTATATTTTTCACATATCTACCTGGTGCTGTTATTAGGCTTTGGCATAAAGAGATGGGAAAAAAAGGTATTTCTTGCCTACATTGGAGGTCATCATTTATTAACGGAGACAGGTAAATAAGCAGTTATAATCCAATATCAGAAGTAGTCTGATGGAGGTCTGCACAGGGAGCTTTAAGAACCCAGGGGAGGGGGGGCGCCTGGCTAGCGCAGTCGTTAAGCGTCTGCCTTCGGCTCAGGGCGTGATCCCGGCGTTTCGGGATGAGTCCCACATCGGGCTCCTCCGCTGGGAGCCTGCTTCTTCCTTTCCCACTCCCCCTGCTTGTGTTCCCTCTCTCGCTGGCTGTCTCTCTGTCACATAAATAATAAATGAAATCTTTAAAAAAAAAAAAAAAAGAACCCAGGGGAGGTACCTCCCGTATCTCCGACACAGGAGTGTGTGTGCAGGTGTGCCTCCCACAGAAGGTGACGCCTGAGCCAAATCTGGAGGGAGCTAGAACCTGGAGCAGGAAGCCTTTTCTTCCAGACTAAGGAGATGCAGTTTCTTTTAAGATGATGAGGAGCGAGTGGATACTTGGATTTAGAGCAACACGAATAGATTGGGAACTTAGGATAGTTACCTAGAAGCACACTTTCAGGCAGTGGCTTCAACATCAATTTTATCACATTTCCATTGCAACCATATACTTAAAACATATTATGTATCCAACTCCCATATACAGTATCTCATTTAATTCAGCACCCCTTGTATTAGATGTTCTTGCCATTATTTTATAGATAGGCCAATAGAGGAGTTAGTGACTGGACACACAAGGAGAATATAATATGTTTGATTACCTGTCATTCTACATGGTGATTTTAAGCTACTGGAAGTTAAGATGACAAGTGATGAGTTGTTGATCCTTAGTCTCCATTTTCATGTGTTTTATATTATGAGCATTTCGCTGAATTTAGTTTGATTCTAGAGTTTAAAGATGATGTTTGTTCCCTGGGAGATGGCTTTTAACCTAAGTCCGTTACTTCATCTGGTACTTCAGGAAACTGGTTTGTTCTAAAACCAGAGGAAAAAAGGGATGTGTTAGCTTTTCTGTCTTACAGAATTTTTGTCCCTATCCTTTAGAACTTCTCTGGCCCATCTCCTTTTCCTTTAAATAAAATTATCTTAATATTTGAAATGATACCTCATTAAGATTGAACTTGGGACCTGGCTTGTCACTGTGAAGGGTAGTTTGAAACTGGGTTTTGTCTTTCTGCTCCATCATGTTTATATAGTATATTCAGGCAATAGAATGAGAGGTGACAATATTTCAGAGTTAAAGTAAAAAAAACCCGATTATTAATCCAGCCATACTCCTCATTAGCTTTCTAAGTATTGTTAAAATTGATCATTTACCCCCTCATTGCTAGTTCTTTAGTTGAAAATACAAATAAGGTATTTCTTCTCTCCTAGAAATGTGGTATAACGATTTATTTTTGTGTATAACCAGAAAGAGGTAATACAAAGATAGTGTTTGCACAATTTTGACTTGCTATACTCACCTTTTACTTGTTTTATTTCAGCTCAATCTGAAATTGAAGTTTCTGTGTCTGCAAGGAATATCAGAAGGTTACTAAGTTTCCAGCGGTATCTTAGATCTTCACGCTTTTTTCGTGGTACTACTGTTTCGAATTCTCTAAACATTTTAGATGATGATTATAATGGACAGGCCAAGGTGTGTATTGCTTTTTCAAGGAAACATTAATTTTTGATGAGTTTAATGAAGCCTTTTCCCCCACGTGGTATTGAATCGTTAGACCCTTTCTTCGTATGCAGAAATCAATTAAGCCCGTTCCTCAGTTTCTTCCTGTAGAGTACATGTTCATTTTACCAGTAGGTGTTGCAGAGCGAGGGAAATTTCTGAAGTAACTAAAATAACGAAAATGGTTTCATTTACTATAACCTCAAGTAACAGGTAGATCAGTAGAACATTAAACTGGAAGATCACACAGAATCTTAACTCAGGGAAGAGTATTATAGCTGTTCTGGTCTAATCTCTGTGTTCTGTAGGTAAGGAATCTGTGGCCTGACGAACATCAGAGACTTGTTGGTTAGAGGTGCGCCCAGCACAGGACGTGAGGCCTCATGACTTTCAGTCAAATGATTTTTCATTGTCTCTTGCTTCACTGAGATATTTTGAGGATTTATATGTTTTCTAATTAAACTCAGTGATTGTGAACATTATTTTCGATTTATATAGTTTAAAAGAAATGTTTTAAGGAAGGTGGAGCTGAGATGAACTTGTTTTTGACCAAAATCTTATGTTTCTAGCATTTTTAAAATTATTTTTTGACTTGATATTTATGGGCCAGATTTTATAAGTCTGTGTACACAGGGCTGGGACACCCTCTTTATGTTTCCATTAAAGTGAAAAAAAAGTTGCTTTCCGGTTTGATGAAAGAAATTAAAGGTGTTCATGCTTTCTTTAAATTTTAAAAAGTTTACATGTTCTGCTTTTTAAAATGAGAATATTGATCCTGTGTATGATTGGTTGTACTATCATATATAGTCTCTACTAGTAATATATTATTATTGTTTATGTCAATTTATTGATAAATGTATACAACAGTGAACTTTACACAGAAGTTTCAGGTTACAAATATATGGTTTAAAAATACAATCAATTTCATTTTGGGGTTGTTGTGGGATTTATTTGCTCAACTGAAATACACATCGATTTAAAAATAAATGTAATAAATGCTATTAATTATTGTATAAGGATATTTAAAGAATATAAATAAATGCCTGCAAGTTGGGAGTGTTTTTTAGGAAAATGAATAACAAATAATTTAAGCATAGTGTAGTATAGATGTTAGGTGCCTAGTTTCCAGAGTCAGACCACCTGATTTTAGATCCCAGCTCTGTTACTTTCTACGTGCTCGAGTTAGTTACTTTTAGCCTGTTTCCCCATCTGTAAACTAGGTTTGAAAACAATGCCTGCTTCATAGTTTTGATATGAATAGTAAGAATGAACTAGCACTTTTAACAGTATGGAGTATAGTAAGTACTCAGCTGTTACAACTTATTTTTACCAGACTTTTAAAATCTAGGTGCTAGACCATGCAGTGTATGAACCACGCTTCCATGGTGTTAAATTATATTAGAATTCTTAAAAAGTTGATGGGAGTGTAGCAATGAGTTGAAAGAAACATTAACCTTACCTGTACATTCATTAATTGGAAAACAAAATAATATTTGGTTTTCCAAATGGAGCTTACATTTTGGACACTTTTTTGAAGCCAGTTGGAAAGGTCATGATTAAAAAGAGAATGATACTTTGCATTTCTTAGATCTCTTTCCATTTTCACTAACTTCTCTATGGACTATGTACAAAAGACAGACTGTTACTGAAATTAAATTACAGTAGGAATGTTTGGTTTTCATTTCAGTGTATGCTGGAAAAAGTTGGAAATTGGAATTTTGATATCTTTCTGTTTGATAGACTAACAAACGGTAAGTGAAGAGTTTGACTTACTCAGATTCCTGTGTACTCTAGACGGCTGTATTGATGGTACAGCCACTGGTGGATTGTCGCTTTCATTTCCTTAGGTTATGAGCCCTCTGCTGGCAGCACAACACCGTTTTGTCCCTGCTTTAGTGACTGATCTATAAGCCCAGAGAGTCACTCTCATAATTTTATTTTTTCATTACTCTTAGCAGTAATCAAAAGTTATAATCATCACCCTAGTTATAATGCTACTATTGTGGATAACCCGACAAGAAATTGTTGTTTTCTGTTTTGGTTTCTGTTTTGGATTGTGGCTATTCACAATGACGTCTTCTGATACTGTATTCCAGCTTTGATAGCCACAGGTATGTGGTAGATTGATGATATTTTGAGAGATAGCCTTTCTTCTGACTTTGTGGTTCTTAGGCTTTCCTTTCTCTGAACACTTGAGCGAGATGACATATTCTAATCAGCAGCAGTGGTTCCCTCTGCCCCTGCTTCTCCAAGGTTGGATGGGGATGAGCCTGTAGCTTCTTTAGGAGTCCTGTCAGAATCTGTGGAATCTGACTGGTTTGAAAACACAAGGTGACTCTAATCCGTTTACCCCCTCCTATGTTCTGCTTTGTTTTAGGGGTGGGGGTCATGTTTCCTTATTCTCTTTGGGAATAGGAAAAGGATTCCCTTTGGGGATCATTTTTATTTAGGATAAAATTTTTGGCATAGAAAATGGTACATGTAGTTCAACTAGACTTTGTCCTTGTCTAAATTTCTTTTTAATAAGTGAAGCAGATTGGAAAGTACACTGAGAGGAAGTCACTTCTGAGTGTTTAGAATGAAGTAACAACTGTGTAGTTTGCTGCTATATACTTTGAAATCACCGTTCATTTGTTTTTTCTTATTTTACTTTGGAATGAAGCTCATTTCATAAGGAAGCCAAATATGGAAAATGGAGAAGCAGATACAACTTTATTCATCTTGAGAATCAGTGTGGATCTAGCTTTTCACTATCTTAAAAATAAATGTGATAAATTGTTCCCTATAATCTGTGTGGTAATGTAAGGTGAAAATAGCTTTGTAATCACCTTCTGTTTGTTCGTACGCTGTTGACAGAAAATAAAAATAAATTTGATTCTAGGCGAAATCATAAAGACCATGAACTCTGTCGTATCAGCTTACCTGTCTCCTGCTTCCCTGCCTTTTGTTTTTGTTTTTGTTTTTGTTTCCTTATCTATTTCTCTTCCACCTCTCCCCGCCCCCACTTTGGCATGTCCACACAGAAAATTCTCTAGTATCATTTACACAGTTGTCCTTCCCTTCAGCCTTCTCGTTTTAAAAAAAATATAGATAGTAAAGTATCAGTTGACTCATCTTCTTCTAAGATCTGGGAAATTCCTTTTTTTTCCTCACTTAATATGAATATTACTTCAGTTGTTATCTCAAAATAAATGTAAATAAAACAATGTCACCCTTAGCACCTTCAAAGTTTAGCTTTATGTAAACTGTAATAGCTCATAGCCTATTATTAGTCTACTGGGACACTTGTCACTCATTGAAATAAGTGATTGTTCTCTAAATTTTATTTCTAAAAAGTGCATACCCTGCTAGTCAGGGATCTTGGGGATGAAAGTAGAGTGAGGTTGACAGTGTACGGGAAGGGCAGAAGAGCCACTAGCTCATTCGTTAATTTAACACTTTGCTTTCACTGGAATCTCCTCGTTAGTTTCTGTGGAGTTGGCTAAATCGTTTCTTCCTAAGGTTGAGTGTTAGGAGTTAGCTGCCCACCTATAATTTTACAGATGGTTTTACACATGTTCAGTTAAATATAGCCACTGTAAAGTAACAGGAATTCTATCCATGAAGAGAGATTATTGAGAAGCAAATGGGCAGAAGAAAACTTTTTTTTAATTTTCATAATTTAATTTAAAGTGCTTTTCTTTTAAAACTGCTTAGGCTGAAATGAGTTCTGGATGATTATATATATATGTATATATATATAGTATCCAAGTATATAGTTTTCCTTTCTTGTTTATTGATCCAGTGTTTTCTGTACTTCTTATTCTGGGCAGTTCACCAGAGGACATTTTGGGAAGGGCAGGGAAGAGGCAAAACTCAGTGATTCCCACCAAGACAAATGGTCCCCAGCTTGCCCATGACAAGGAAGAAAGTACTTGCCACCTGGTAGAGTACATTCCTTTTATAGCAATGAGAGGTTATGTGTGAAATACCAAGATATGGTTCGTCACCCATGAAATGTATCTGGCATGTGAGGGACTCTTGGTGCCAGGCCTGTGTTATGGCCTTATTCCTTCAAAATCTAGATGCCTTTATTTCTTTTTCTTGTCTGATTGCTGTGGTCCATACTTCCAGTACAGTGTTGAATTAAAGTGGCAAGAGTGGGCATCCTTGTTTTGTTCCTGATCTTAGAAGGAAAGCTTTCAGCTTTTCACCTTTGAGTATGTTATTTATGGTTTTATCGTAATTGGCCTTTTTTATATTGAGGTATGTTCCCTCTATTCCCACTTTGTTGAGAGTTTTCATCATATAATGAATGTTGAATTTTGTCTAATGGTTTCCCTGCATCTATTGAGATGATCATATGATTTTTATCCATTATTTTGTTAATGTGATGTATCATGTTGATTCATTTGCAGATGTGGAATCATCCTTATATTTTGGAGTAAAACCCACTTCATCGTGGTGTATGATCCTTTTAATATGTTGTTGAGTTTGTTTGGTAATATTTGGTTGAGTATTTTGCATATATGTTCATCAAGAATATTAAACTGTCATTTTCTTTTTTTGTAGTGTCTGGTTTTTGTGTCAGGGTGATGCTGGCCTTGTAGAATGAATACAGAAACATTCCTTCCTCTTAAATTTTTTGAAATAGTTTGAGAAGGATAGGTACTTCCTCTTTTTTTCTCTAAATGTTTGATAGAACTCACATGTGAAACCATCTGGTCCTGGACTTTGGGGTTTTTTTGATTACTGATTCATTTCATTGCTAATAATTGGACTGTTCAGATATCCTGTTTCTTTGTAATTCAGGCTTAGAAGATTATATGTGTCTAGGAATTTATTTCTTCTAGGTTGTCCAGTTTGTTGGCATGTGCTTGTTTTATTAGTCTCCTAAAATCTGTATTGCTGTGGTGTCTATTGTATCTTCTCCTCTTTGATTTCTGATCGTATTTATTTGAGTCCTGTTTTTTTGTTTTTGTTTTTGTTTTGATGAATCTGGCTAAAGGTTTATCAACTTTATCATTTCAAAGAATCAGCTCTCAGGTTTATTGATTTTTTTCTATTATTGTCTAAGTCCCATTTCATTTATTTCCACTCTGATCTTTATTATGTCCTTCCTTCTACTAACTTTGGGCTTTGTTTTTAACTCTTTTTCTTGTTCCTTTACATGTAAGCTTTGATTATTTCTTGATATTTTTCTTAGTGCTTTGGGTAGGCTTTATCGCTATAAACTTCCCTCTTAGTGCTGCTTTTGCTGTGTCTCTTCTATTTTGGAACATTATATTTTTGCTTTCATTTGACTCAAGTTGTGTTTGAATTCCTCTTTGATTTTTGTTGTTGACGCCTTGGCTCTTCGTTAGCATATTGTTTAGCCTCCACATGTTTGTGTTTTTTCCGGTCTTTTTTTCCTTGTAATCTAGTTTCATACTGTTGTGGTTGGGAAAGATACTTGACATGATTTCAGTGTTCCTAAATTTATTGAGACTTGTTTTGTGGCCTGACATATGATCTGTCCTGGAGAATACAGTGTTCCGTGTTCACCCTCAGAAGAGGTGTATTCTGCTGTTTTTAGATGGAATGTTCTGTATATATACGTTAAGTCCATCTGGTCTAAGGTGTAATTTAAGACCACCGTTTCCTTATTGATTTTCTGCCTGGATGACCATCTACTGATACTAAGTGGGGGGTATTAAAGTCCCCTACTAATATTGTATTACTGTTAATTTCTCCCTTTATGTCTGTTAGTATTTGCTTTATATATTTAGGTGCTTCTGTGTTGGGTGCATGGATATTTACCATTTCTTTGTATCCTCTTGTTGGATTGGTTCCTTCATTATGCAATTCCTTTCTTGTTACAGTTTTTCTTTTAAAGCCTGTTTTGTCTGATACAAGTATTGCTACCCAAGCTTTTTTTCATTTTTATTCTCATGGAATATTTTTTCCATCCCTTAATTTCCAGTCTGTATATGTTTTTAGGTCTGAAATGAGCCTCTTGTAGGCCATAGAGATGGGTCTTGATTTCTTAATCCATTCAGTGACCCTGTATTATTTGATTGGAACATTTGGTCCATTCACATTTGAAGTAATTGTTAATAGTATGTATTTATTTCCATTTTGTTGTTATCTGGTTGTTTTATAGTTCTCAGTTTTCTTCTGTTGCTGTCTTCCCTTTGATTTGATTACTTTGTTTAGTGTTGTATTTTTATTCCTTTCTATTTTCTGTGTATCTCTTAGAGGCTCATGGTTACCGTGAGGTTCATACATAACCACCTATATATATAGCAGCCTGTTTTAAGGTGACAGTCACTTAAGTTTGAACACATTCTAAAAGGACTACATTTCTACTCCCCCCCCCTGCAGTATTTTGTTTTTTATGTCATATTGTATATATTTCCTAAGTAAATATTGTAGATATAGTTGATGTTACTACTTTTGATTTTTAACCTTAATGTAAGCTTTATAAGTGGCAGGTCCACTACCTTTATACTATGTTTGCTTTTACTAGTAAGACTTTTTTCCTTCATAATTTTCTTCTATTTCTGACCTTTTCTTTCTGCGCAAAGAAATCCTTTAACATTTCTTCTAAGGCCTGTTTAGTGGTGATGAACTTCTTTAACTTTTGTTTGGGAAGCTCTTTATCTCTCCCTCAATTCTGAATGACAGCCTTCTGGGTAGAGTATTCTTGCTTGTAGGTTTTTTCCTTTCAGTACTTTCAATATATCATGCCATTCTCTTCTGGCCTGCAAAATTTCTGCTGAAAAATCAGTTGGTAGTCTTACGGGATTTCCTTTGTTCATAACTAGTTGCTGTTCTCTTGCTGTTTTTAAGATTCTCTCTTCATCTTTAATTTTTGACATTTTAATTATTTGTCTTGGTGTCGACCTTGGGCTCATCTTGTTTGGGACTCTCTGTGCTTTGTGGACCTGATGTCCGTTTCCCTTCCCCAAGTTAGGGAAGTTTTCAGCTATTATTTCTTCAAATAAGTTTTCTGCCCTTTTCCTTTCTGTTTTCTCCTTTGAGGGCCCCTATTGTGAATATTACTGTGCTTGATGTTGTCCCAGAGGTCCCTGAAACCTTTCTCATTTTTAAATTTTTTTTGTTATTACTGTTCAGTTTAGGTGGTTTCTACTACCCTAAATTCCACATCACTGATCTGTTCTTTTGCATCAGTGCAATAACCTGCTGTTGATTTTAGCGCCCAAGTGCCCCGTCCATACAGTATTATTAATTATAGTCACCAGGCTGTACATAACATCCCCCAGACTTACTTTATAACGGGAGATTTGTACCTTTTGAACCCCTTCACTCATTTTCTCGACGTTGCCAACCCTTGCCTCTGACAACCACCAGTTTATTGTCTGTATCTGTGAGCTTGGTTTTTTGTTTAAGATTCCACATATAAGTTAGATCTGTGGCATTTGTCTGTCTCTGTCTGTCTTATTTCACTTAGCATAACGCCCTTAAAATTAAGCCATGTTGTTGCAAATGGCAAAATTTCCTTCATTTTCATGGCTGAATAATATTCCTTTGTATATGTATACCACATCTTCTTTATCCGTTCATCTGTCTACGACACTTAGGTTGCTTCCATCACTTGGTTATTGTAAGTAATGCTGCACTGAACATAGGGTGCATATGTTTTTGAATTAGTGTTTCCTTTTCTTTGGATAAATACCTGGAAATGGAAACTCTGGATAATATGTTAGTTCTCTTTTTAATTCTTTGAGGATCCTCCTACTGTTCTCCAGAGTGCCTGCACCAATTTACCTTCCCGCCAACAGTGGGCGGTTTCCTTTTCTCCACATCCTCACCAACACTTGTTATTTCTTGTCTTTTTGATAACTGTCCTGACAGGTGTAAGTAAGGTGATATCTCATTACGGTTTTGAGTTGCATTTCTTTGATGGTTAGTGATATGGAGCATCTTTCCATCCAGCTCTTGGCCATCTGTGGGTCTTCTTTGGAAAAATGTCTGTTCATATCCTCTATTTTTTAACTGGATTGTTTGCTTGAACATACATTGTGAAATATCTATGTATATACCCAAGCAAAGTTGGTTGTTACAGCAGTAATAACTGAAATATAGCTCACTTCTTCACAAATGATTCCAAACCACATGGGCTCCTGTTTATATCAATAGAGTGTTACCAGGATTTGGATGCGTTTTAACATTTAGTTTCTTAAAAATAAAAGATTTGAAAAGGTTTTTTAAAAAGAATATCTTTTGGTCTGCTGCATCTTTTCCAGGGTTTCTCATTCAAATATTTTTCAGTTAATTTATATTTTTCCTCAGCCATGGGCTTCTGTTGACAATTGTTTAGGCAGTTTGGGGTAATGAGATTAAGCCAATGGTCCTTTTAAATTCTTCATAAATGTTATTACTATACATACGCAATGTGGGAATAGTTAAGTGTTTTATAGATTTTTGTAAGAATCATGGATTTCTTTAGAGAGTACTAAAATCATGGTTATGGTTGTTGTCTAAATGCTGGCAATAACTTATAACTCTTTAAAACTTACATTTTTAAAAATTAAGACGATATATGTGTCCTATAGAGGAAATCTACAAAACTTTGAGAAATATAATAGAAGGTTTAAAAAATGGAGAGTCACATCTTGGAAGAGAAACTAACCATTATTTATAACAATGGTAGTTTTTCCAAATTTAATTTCTGTACTAGTGTTGACTCCGTTGTCAGTGACAAAGGAGTGGAAGTTGAGGGTGAGGTAGTCCCTACTGCATGTGGCAGCTCTTTCAGAAAATTTAGCTATGTAGGGGAATAGAGAGGGTGACACTGGAGAGAGCCCAGACTCAGATACTCTTTGTTGTTTGAAAGACAAGAAAATCTAGAGCATGTCCCTGTGCTCATGCTTATTGGAACAAATAGGGAGCGACTGAGGAGGGATATTTGGATTCTCTGGGATGGAGGAGGCATGTGGAGTGTGTTGGTAGGATATCGAAGCAAGGTTTCTGAGAAACTCTGGAGAGGTAAAGGGATTGGCTTTGAAAAGGAAAGGAAACTTGAGGGCTTATGTATTTTCTGTGAAGTCTGAGCCTGTTGAGAATGAGGGGGTGAACGGGAAGTATGTCAAAAGTTTGAGAAGAGTAGAAAAGCCTTGAAAATAGGCATTGGAGGAGGTAAATTAATCATTTCACTAGAAAAACGTAGAAAGACTGCTGTGTAGTGATAGAATAGAATTCTGCTTAGTTTTGTGACCGCTACCCACCCCCCTTCCAGCTACTCAGATTTCTTGCTACAAGCGTGGGGGAGTCAAGTGGTCAAGTTCCAAGTTTTGATCTTGAAGTCATCAATCCTGCTCTTAGCTCTGTACCTTGGAAAATAAGCAGTACCTGCCGCTAACACAGTGGAGCTAAGGCAGTTGACTTTGGACATCCTCGCTCAGTGAAAGCACCGTGGTAGAGGGATGTGCAGCTGAAGGTAGTGCAGCCAGGTTTTCAGTGCTTTGGGAAGTTGCGTTCAGCCTAGTGTGGGACAATTTTCAAAGTTTTCTATTCATTGTAATTATTTTGGTGTCTTTCAAAAAATCTATTTGAAAATGCTTGTCTTACTTGGTTGTAGAAAAACGAAACAAAGCCAATTTTTTCCTTAGAATGGAAAAAAAGAGATGTGAGATTTAAAGTTCATAGCTGGTAAAATAGAAGGATGTAAATTTTAGATAGGCAAAAGGTAGGAAGTTGTACTCTCCGTGTTTTATATTCAAAACCCGTATTTGGAAGCACAGCGCAATTATGCGAGCCTATATTTCTTACTAACATCTCTTCTTCTTTCATTTTAGGAAACAGTCTAGTCAGTTTAACCTTTCATTTATTTAGTCTTCATGGATTAATTGAGTACTTCCATTTAGATATGATGAAACTTCGTAGATTTTTAGGTAAGTGATTCTAACCCATTTAACAGTAATAAGATTTAAACAAGAACCTGTTTAAATTTTCATCAGTTATATCAGTTAGCTATTGCTCTAAAACAAACTACTCCAAATTTAGTGGCTTGAATTGACACGCATCTGTTTAGCTCCTGAGTCCGTGGGGCCGTGGAATCTGCTTGTGGTCTGGCTGAGCTCATTTATGGTCTGCAGTTGACAGCAGGCGAGCTGCTCTCTGGGCCTTGCCTGGGACCTCAGCTGGGGCACTGGGTTTCGTGTGGCTCAGCTCTCCATGGTCTCCCATTCAATTAGAAGGAGGCAGAGGAGTTTGGCACCTTAATAAATTCACATTAAAAACAAAAAAGAAGGAAATATTTATTTTACAACAAGCTGAGCTTGTTCAAGGAGCGGTGGGCAGTCTCCAAGAGAAGCTGGTGTCCCCAGACCCCCGGAGCCCAGTCTCGGCACTGGATCTCCATCACTTCCACAGCATCCTCTTGGCCAAAGCAAATCACGTGGGGGTGAGCACCACCTCTCGGCCAGGAAGCGTTGAAGGTTCAAAGCCTTGGATGGAGAGCAGGGTGAAGCTGCTGTCGGTCTGTTCCATTGACCACAGCTCTGTTACAAAGATGACACGGTTTCTGTCCTTTTGAAAAAGTTTGAAAGCTCAAACTTTAAAAAATCAGCTACATTGTACTTAGGTGTTCTCTTTTTCTGATCCCAGGAATCTCTTTACAGTAAACTTTAAGGATTATTTTTAATATGTTTAAACATGCAGGGTGAGATTTGCTTAGGACTGCTTTGCTAGGAAAAAAGTTGAAGTTTTTCACCAAATAAATATGCTAAACTTAGTATGAAGGATTATCTCTTACTTTTTTAAAGAAGGAGAGAATATTTTCTTTCCTCTTAAATACCAAACTAAGATAAATTTATTACCAAGGCCTTTGAGAAACTTTTCATGTATATTTATTTATAATTTATATGCCTGTAATACTATACTTATATATGGTATAAATTGTAAAACACATACAAAAATAGATACTAACAAGAGTAATGAAAAGGTTGTTTGAAAGGATGAAGTAAGGTAAATATAGAATTCCAGTGCTCCTTCCTTCTCACCAGTGAGTCCTAGTTTACGGCTGTGGAATTGGCTCACTTTACTTAGTGACCAGTAGATTTGAGTGTTAGTTTATTGGGGCCGATCGGCAGGCTTGATGGCAGTGGGGATAGCTGCACCCTAATCGTAGTCTGCTTTTTCATGAGAGCATAACAGACACCGAGCGGAGAGTACGATTAGCAGAAGGCCCAGTCCTACCACCGAAAAACCAATTCCAGATCCAAAACTTACCTCACTGCTGCACCCGTAGGATCATGGTCCTATACCCCCAATAACTGTAATATTTTAGCTTCATATAGATTGTTGTTCACTGATAAATGTCTAGAATCTAAAACAGTACTTGGTGCAATAAGTATGTGTTGGATGAATTTTAGTGTTTTTTAAACAAATTGAGAAACTTTTAAAATTACATTTAAAAGGGGAGTTTGGCACAATGATAGATTCACATTTTAAAGGAGAAAAATATTTATTGTGTTGGCAGGAATACCTTCTGAAAATTTCAAACCACATAGCAGTCAAATGGTGATTCTTTGGTATCCACGTGGTTTATGAGGTGATTGTCTCTCTGAATCTGACGGTTAGCTGAGAGCCACGTGAAAATTTGAAGCGGAAAGCTTGTAATCGTCATAAGTTTTGTACTTGTGCATGCTTCTCACCTACAGTGAAATCTGGGGTCTTTTTTCTCTGATGCAGTTATGATTCAAGAAGATTACCACAGTCAGAACCCTTACCACAATGCAGTCCACGCTGCAGATGTTACTCAGGCCATGCACTGTTACTTAAAAGAACCTAAGGTAAGGTGCCGACACTTCCGGTGGGTGAGAATCCTAAGAAAATGCCTTGGACTTCCTTTCAAATACTTTTCCTTAAATTAGTGATCTGACTCAGAATGAGAGCCTTCCTTTACAAGAGCGAGGCCAGGCTGGATCCAGTTTCCCACTGTGGTTATATTTGTAAGTGCAGCCGCTGGAGAACTGGGTGTTTGTTGAGAGCGAGGCTGGAGAAGTCCAGGCAAGGTCCAGATCCTAGGACCCCCCCCCCCCTCCCCAGAGCTGTATTAAGACACTGGCATTTACACCAGGCTCCTTGTGAGCTCCAGGCGGGCTGGACGGCATTAGTCCAGTTCAGTGAATGAATGGGGAGCTACAGAAGGGAAACAGGAGACTTTAGGAAACTACGCTGGCTGTGGTGTAAAAATAACTCCGACAAGCCCAGGAAAATGGACACTCTGTCAGGAGCTGTTTTATTTCGATGCAGCACGAGGGAGCCTGGCGGCCCAAGCTGGGACAAGTAGCCTTGGGGAAGGAGAGAGGTGGGTGGTCTGTAAGGTCTCTTGAGAGTTAGAGTGCCTAGGTTATGGTGTCTGCATGCATTTGGGGGAATGAAATAGGGAGAAGAGTCGATGAAGACTGCATGGGGCAGCTGAGTAGAAGGTGGAATTCTGGGAGAGAAAGAGTGTAGAAAAGGGAGCAAGTTTGGGGGGTAAGCCTGGCAGAGATGATGAGTTCCATTTTGGATATGTGGAATCAAACATATTCATGTGATATCCAAATGGAGATGATAACTAGAGAGTTGGATCAAAGAGTCTGGAGCACAGGAGAGAATCTGGTGGAGATACAGGTGTGGGAATCATCAACGGAGATGATAACAGAAAGTCACATTTGCTTGTGGACCATTCCTACCCCTGAGGGTTCTGAAATTACATTTGCTTGCTCTTAGCCCTGCTTCTAAACTCTTCTCCCCTGGGATCTGAATTCTGGCTAGATGTTAGAAAGAAAGCAGCCTGACTAAACCAGTTTGTGCTAGTTGATGCCAACTTTAAGAATTTAGCCACATGGTCGCCAGTCTTCTGATTTTTTTAAAGAGATTGTGGAATATGTGAAAATACCCCAATTTTTAAAGTATATACATCATGATTTTTTTTTAAATTTATTTTAGAGTGAGTGAGCACGCGTGTGCGTGGGGGGGCTAGGGCAGAGGGGGAGGGACAAGGAGAGAGAATCCCAAGTAGACTCCCCAGTAGGCCTGATGCAGGCCTCGGTCCCACAACCCTGAGGTTTTGACCTGAGCTGAAATCAAAGAGTCGGGCACTTAACTGACCGAGCCCCCCAGGCACCCTGCATCACTTTTTTTTAAAAAAAAGCAATTTCAGGGGCACCTGGGTGGCTCAGTCGTTGAGCGTCTGCCTTCGGCTCAGGGCGTGATCCTGGCGTTCTGGGATCGAGCCCCGCATGAGGCTCCTCCCTGGGAGCCTGCTTCTTCCTCTCCCACTCCCCCTGCTTGTGTTCCCTCTCTCACTGTCTGTCTCTTTCTCTGTCAAAGAAATAAAATCTTAAAAAAAATAAAAATAAAAATAAAAAAAATAAAAAGCAATTTTATGCTTTTTAAATGTCATATGCAATAATGTATACATTTCATGGGTATCAGTTGTTTTTTTTTTAAGATTTTATTTATTTATTTGTCAGAGCACAAGCATGGGGAGCGGCAGGCAGAGGGAGAAGCAGGCTCCATGTTGAGCAAGGAGCCCATGGTGGGACTCGACCCCAGGACCCTGAGATCATAACCTGAGCTGAAGGCAGACGCTTAACCAGCTAAACCACCCAGGCGTTCCCCCCCCCTTTTTAAGATTTTATTTATTTGTCAGAGATCGTGGGTACAGTTTTGACAAATGTGTACTCCCAAGTGCCCAGTTTTTTAATTGAACTTTAGAAAACTCTGGGCCAAGCCTGAAGGCTCTGTTTGAGAGTTTTTTGGGAGAAATCAGTAAGTAATCACAGGAATGATGATGGTTAAGTTTCCTGTTCTGTGAGACACAGGAAGTTAATAAACCTAGTGAGCATGTCTGTGAAGGCTTCTCCCCTCCCGTCGTCCACTGGCCACCCCCAGCCAGAATCCAGGGGCTCGGAAGTTAGGGTTGATGCCAGGCAGTGGTGGGGCCGGAGGGGCAGAGGACATGCAGGATGGGGACCTTGTGGATACAAATGAATAAGAACAGTCTTACCTGTCCAGCTCTGGCAATACTAATTTTTAAACTTTTTTTTTTTTTTTTTTTTTTTTTTTGCCTGTGTAGCTCTGATAATTCTTCCTTTAAATACTTTCATCACTAACAGACTCGGTGAACTTAGTTGAAGCTTCACTGAAAGAGATAAAATCACTGAGCCCTCAGATGCAAAAATTCCCTTCTCCTTTATTGTAGTTTACATTTTAAAACAGAATCACTCAAAGTTCTAAAAATAAAAAGCCTTAAGATTGTATCTTTTTCACTTCCCAGGCTTTCATGTGGCATCATGCTTTCACGTGCTTTCGTTCATTAATTGAGTACATTTTCCAGTGCTAAGAATCCAGTGGTAAACAGGACAGGAAAGGTCCCAGTGGAAGAAGCAGTCGTTAAACAAATAAATGTTGACATGTGGGGCGCCTGGGTGGCTCAGTCATTAAGCGTCTGCCTTCGGCTCAGGTCATGATCCCACCGTCCTGGGATCAAGTTCCGCCTCGGGCTCCTTGCTCAGCGGCAGCCTGCTGCTCCCCCTGCTTGTGCGCTCTCTCTGCTCTCTCTCTGACAAATAAATATCTTTAGAATGTTGACGTGTATTGTAGTAATTACTGCTTTGGAGAACCAGAAATAGAGGAATGTGCTGGAGAGTGCCAGTGGATGGCAAGCATTTACGGCTTCAGGTGGAGTGGTCAGAAAACACCAAAACCGAAAGGGGAAACTTGAGGGGTGAGTCAGCCGTAGAAAGATGCAGCGCAGAGGGAATCGTAAATAGAAAGGCTTAGGTACAGTATTTAGTGAGAAACCTGCCTTCAGTTATGTACGATTCCTGTGTAAGAGCTAATTCCCGGACTCTAAGTGCAAAAAGAAATATTCTTTTTATAGCCCCCCAAATTACTAGAAAGTTAGGGAAAGTTCCTTCTCTCTGTACTTGCATCAGCTCTAACTTTAGGGCTTGCTCTTTATGTTTTCATAGCTGAACTTATGCAGATTATCATGGTTTTAGTTGAGCCTATTAGCACTTAAACGCAACAACAAAAACGGTGAGGTTTTTTACCGAGCACAGGAAACCTCACCATCACTATTGAGAAAGGGCCCATGATAGCTTTGCAGATGCAGGTGACGTCTGGCTCTTGGACGTCACATGACTCGGTGCTGTCGGTGTTACCAGATAGACTCACGGGAACGGAAATAACATTTGCCTTTGGCTTTAATGCACTTAAAAAAATTGTATTCATGTCATTGATTTCTTTGTCTTTGTTATAAAGCTCATAAAGTTTTCTTTCTGATGAAAATTTTTTTACAAGCAGAAATGCTTTTTATTTAAAAATTTTTTTTCATGTGAATTTATTTTCAACTTACAACTTACTTTCCCTTCGCAGGACTTTAAAAAATTCAGTTGCTCCTTCTCATGTTTCTCTTTTTAATGGTCAACTCTTAAATCTTCCTGAGATTGTTTGATGTCCTGTGTAATGATACATTAATTCTTTTATTAAGTCTCATTCTGGATTACTGTATTCTCCCAGGAGAGTGCGTGTCTGTTCTTCTGCCGCTTCCCCTGTGTTTTCATTCTCATGAGAATATGATTCCTGTGCATATCGCTTAATAAATTACATGTTCGTAAGACGCCCATAGCCATGCCCGCACGTCTCTGTCGGGGAGGGGAGCTGCCCCCGTAGTACGCCTCCTTTGTATCTCGATTAGTAAGCAGCGCTTTAAACATCTTTATTTTTTAAATGCTTTTGCATATCCTAAAGAAGAAATCATTTTCTTCACCATCCTCTCCATCCATTGAGCCTTTCCACATAGCAATTATAGATAATACAAAATAATGCAGATTTTCTGCCTTCAAACAGCATACAGTTTTCCAGGGGATTCAAGCCTTCAGATGATTTTTTTTTTTTCAGTCTGAGATGAACTTGACATAGGGGTTGGAAAAAAGTCCATTCTGGTATAGGAAGAAAAATGTTAGAATTTTTATCTAAATTTATTTTTTATCTCATAATTTAAAGATTTTCAACTTTCACCTCTGTTTTATCATATGCAATATATATTAATCCAGTATTATAATCAGTAAGTATAACTGTGTTGATAGTATATGGTCAAAATATTTTACTGTAGGACGCAGGGTCCCACGAGTGTAGAGAGCGTTGCCCTAATGTTAACCAAGATAAAAGTATGCCCTGCAGAGTGTCACTATGGCAGGACATCGAGGTGTTGTAGGAACGCAAATCAGTCATTTGCTTGCTTAGGGGCTGGAGGCAGAGAGCAAGGTGGGGATCTGGTCAGTGGAGTCAGGCCTTAAAAGATGAGTAGAAGTTGGCCAAAAAATGAGAGGTGACTGATGAAAAGCAGGTGATGTATGCACGTGATCATTTCTTACCATTTGACAGTTTCAGTTATTTATTTTATCACTGACAATTTCAGCCAGGTAAGAAACTTACTTCTTGTGATTATTTTATTGTATCAGCTAAGATTAGCAATGAATATTGAGAGTAACATCGTAATTGCTAGTTTACAAGATTGCCCTTTCTGAGGTGCATACATTGTGAACACTGTTCTGAATGTATCCATCCGTTGGGAGAGGACTTTATTACACACTGGACATAGACTTCTCCATGATTACTCAGTAGCTTCCTTAAATATTAGGACCACAGAAATAACCTTACGTTTTGGATTCTTAATTGAAGTCTGGTAACCAATTTGTTGATAAGTAAGCACCCTCAGTCATAGGTCTTGTACTGTATTGTACACTTAAAAATCTGATAATGGGGTAGATCTCAGGGTAAGTGTTCTTACAACAATAAAAAAAATGTGAAGACCTCATAGGTCTGCTACAGTAACAACAGTAGACAAACCTGTGTTTGTTTTAAACCCGTTTCGCAAAATGATGGTGTTATGTTTTAGCTGTCATTTTAAGTAAGCTTGTTTAAAATGAAACGGTATAAGGACGAGGTCCATGAACTCCACGTGGGCAAGGATACACACCATTATTATGGCCGTGCCCAGCGTCATGACGAAGGCGTCACCTGGCAGGTGCTTGGTGGTCTAAATGAACCGTCTAAAAACCACGAAGGAGGAGGAGACTCAACACTGCTATTTGGGGCTAATTCAAAACTACATTAATGGTACCGAGTTGATTTCAAACACGTCTGTAATTAATTCTCCCGTCACGCTTCAGCTTGCCGGTTCTGTAACCCCTTGGGATGTCTTGCTGAGCTTAATTGCGGCTGCCACCCACGATCTGGACCATCCAGGTGTTAATCAACCTTTCCTCATTAAAACCAACCATTACTTGGCAACTTTATACAAGGTTAGTACAATTCTGCCATGCAATTTAATATTCTTGCATTCTGGAAAGTGTTTTAATGGAGTCAAAGTAGTAAACAGACACTTTCAATGAAGGTTAGAATTTTAACCAGATTAATATTACCGACAAATAATTTTTTATGTTCAGGAAGAGACTTACCATTAAATAACTCAGATATGCCCTTTTTCGTAGAATACCTCAGTACTGGAAAATCACCACTGGAGATCTGCAGTGGGATTATTGAGAGAATCTGGTTTATTCTCACATATGCCATCAGAAAGCCGGTAGGTTGGATTAAGACACATCTAATTTCTTACGAACTATGGAAATTAAGCTGGCAGAACAATTTTATAACGTTTTAAAAGTTATTCAGGTGTTCCACAGTTTTCAGTTTTTGTTAAATTTAATAGCTAAGTTATTTTACAAATTTATATCAAATTTCTAGTAATTTAAACCTATTGTACAGTATAGACTAATTTTTTTTAGTGAATTTTTATGGCTCATTCCATAGATTTGAATATTATAAAATTCACTCCAAATACACAGTGACTCAGTCACAGTTTACTACTTATTTATGTAAATAGTATTACATATTGCCATTTTATACTCATTTGAATAAAACCATACATTCTAGGTGTAAAGAAATTAATTATTCTGTATAATAAATACACTCATTCAAGTAAATTTCAGGAGCTTTTGGAAACTGATAAGAAGTAAAAAGAATGCTTTGTAGTTCAGTAGCAGAGTCCTGGAGTCGCTTCTGGAGCTACAGGATAAATTAATGATGGAAAGAACAGAAAATACTAATTTTTAAAGAAAAGACCATGTAATGTTAAGCAGGCCATTTGAAAACCTAATAAAAAGCATCAGTGCAAATGAGCCCAGTATATTAGTGGTTAACAAAATCTCTTATCTTTGATCCACAAACAAAAGCTTTTACTAATGCCTCACTGAGAGACAGTGCTCTTAAGAAAACCACGTAAATGGGTATAAACCATCTAATTCTAGGAAACAAGGTGAGGCATAAAAATATGTTTGGGTACTAAAATTGAAGTTACTATCATAGTTCTTTCCTTTTTCCCTTTCATATTTTAAAACAACTTTATTTTAAAAACTTAAGTATTTTGTGTAATGACCATGAGAAAAAAGCTGGACTTTATTTTTTATTTTTTTAAATCTTTATTCACGGATACCATTTGGAGTTATGACAATACTTCTGGTAAGTAAAATTGTTTCTTGCCGTAGTACAAATATAAAAATAGCTTAAACCATAGTTTTTATATATATATAAATTATCTTTTTCTTGATTAGGGCAGATTAAAATATTTGCTTTATTCCCTTTTTTGGCATGTTTTACGTTTGAGAATTAACTCGGTTGATAAAAACTGAAAATAAGGAGCACTGTGTAATAGCATTCCTTCATGTTTCCTTTATTTAGGGTTTTACTTAATATCCAATACTGTGAGCCTTTTAATCTGTTGACAGCTCTTTACTGATCTTTATACGTGGATCATGTTTGCTGTGGCCCACTGAGGGGAAGAAAGGCAGGGATTTTTTTTAAGTTTATTTCTCTTGTTATTTGACTTGAGACAGTTTTAAAAATGATGTAATGTATTTGTATTAACACGTTACCTTTTCCTTTCCAGAAAAGTTGGATATGCATTCAGATAATTTTGATTCTTGAATTTGACCCTGAAAACACAATTTTATCTAAACTTTATCAGATTGGTGGGATTTTATCAGTGTATAATCGAGCATCTCAGTCAGAATAATTGCAGGAATTAGTTGTTGAATGGGCTGTTCTTTCTCCGTTCGAACCAACCTTCTGCCTTTCAGATCTCAGACACCAAAAAATAAACCAGAGTTGTTTACCCTCAGCACATCCCAGCAAAGAATTTTCTAAAATAACATACCAATCTCATATAGACTTTTTTAAGGCAAATAATTCTTCCTTGGCCGAAAAAATAAAAGCACTCTTTTTGGAATGTACACATATTGCTATTTTCCTACAAGCTCCTTTGGTTTTAGTTTTGATTGTTTTAGTAGGTTTTTTTAATGAATTCTTTAATTCAGTTTTTTGATAGGTCTAAAGTTGAATGGCAATTAGAGTATTAAGTTTAAGAAGAAAAATCAAGAGTAACTATTTAATTGAAAGTCTTGTATTTTCTCTTTATATTTCTCTAATTCCAGGCAACAAATGGAGACTCAGATAGGTGCTTTGATACTAGCCACAGACATCAGTCGCCAAAATGAGTATCTGTCATTGTTTAGGTCCCATTTGGACAGAGGTGACTTAAGCCTAGAAGACGCCAGGCATAGGCATTTGGTTTTACAGGTAAAATGGGGCTGGGAAAGATTCTCTTTCTAGGATAGATCACATAACCACTAGAATAAAACAGAAATCTTCTGGGGTCACTTTCAAAGTGGTCAGATCTTGAGGGAAAGCTGTGGAATCTCCTTCCGTTAGTGAAACACTTTCCAGAAGGTTAATCTCCTCCTTAGGAAAGCACCATTGATGGGACCGCCTGGGTGGCTCCGTCGGTTAAGCATCTGCCTTCAGCTCAGGTCATGATCTCAGGGTTCTGGAATCGAGTTCCGTGTCAGGCTCCTTGCTCAGCAGGAAGCCTGCTTCTCCCCCTGCTTGCGCGGGCTCGCTCTCTCTCAAATAAATAAGTAAAATCGTAAAAAATAAATAAATAAATAAATAAATAAATAAATAAATAAATAAATAAGGAAAGCACCATTGCTTCTGTAGTTTTCATACTCAAGATTTCTAACGAAAACAATTTTTGGCGAGATTAGGGTGCTGACCAACAAACAACATTTCAGTCAGTTCTTGCATCTTAAAAATGAGAGAGCATCAGATCGTTTATTTGTAGCTTTATGTTTAGTCCAGTCCTCTCGCATGGCTCTTGGGTATTAGTAAGCATGTGTATTTGGTGAGCAGTCCTTCAGCATTCCTGCAGAGCATTGATAGCCCTAACAGTGTCTTGAAATTAGTACAGAAGACAGTGAATTTTCTGTTGCAGTATTTTCTTTTTCTTTATTAAGATGTTGTTTTTCCCATGATTAGAATATGTTGAAACTTAGTACAATTGATTTTTACTTTTTTCTTAAAAGACTTTTAATATTTTGCGTGCTAGATGGCTTTGAAATGTGCCGATATTTGTAACCCGTGTCGGACCTGGGAATTAAGCAAGCAATGGAGTGAGAAAGTCACAGAGGAATTCTTCCATCAAGGCGAGTTGCAGTTCTGAGTGGTCGGTAGTCTGTTCAGTTCCCTTCTTAGCATCACGTGGATCAACTCACCCACACATTTGCAGGAGTCCAGCAGGAGGCACTTGGTATTTCTAGCGACAATTCATAGTAGGTGTACATACAACAAATCACGTACAAATTAAGCATCTGTTTTGGAAATTAGTTCGCTTTTGAAATGATCGGATGCGAATGTATGTACACATTTATAAACAGACATAGATCAGGCTGGAAGTTTCGCTCTATAGAAAGATTCCCCTGACCTTGTTCCGTCTTTGTTCCATGTGGAAGGTGTGGCCGTCTGAACGTGCGGGAAGTTTTTAGTGACTTAAAGCCAGGAACCATGGATCTTCATTTCATGCACCTTCCTTTTAGAAATCTTAAGTTTTAAATTAAAATGCTGACAGGATTACAGTCTTGGGGTAACACATAGTGAAATTTTTCATCTTCTCCATTTAAAATAGGATATCAGCTTGGCAACCTTTTCTATCTGTGAATAACTTAAAAATTTTAAAAAGAACTAATTTAGAAGCTAGCCTCTCATGAGGATTAAGTGTGTCATGTTTTTCCTAAGGAATTTATAGGTAAGATGAAGATTCTAGTTATACACTTAAGCAATAGGTATGTTCCACATTAATAATTCTATTTTTTTTTTTTTTTTAGGAGATCTAGAAAAGAAGTATCATTTGGGTGTGAGTCCACTTTGTGACCGTCAGACTGAATCTATTGCCAACATCCAGATCGGTAACTATGCGTACTTGAGACATAGCTGGTTAGAAAAATGCCACTGACTTTAATTTTGTCAAGAAGAGAGATACATTTGAAATATATAATATTAAAATTGTGCTCGCTTCTATTTTTTAGTTGAAATTTTGCCAGTTTTACCCCTTTTGGCTCTTATAATTTGCTCTAATTTGATCTTAGGTCCTAAAAACCATGATTTTTGCAAAGTAGGCAGCAGTAACTTTGTGTCTGTTCTGACACTGAAAGAATACATGGTTTGCCCACGTGGAAGCTTCTTTTGCATGACTCGGGGGTTGCCGTTCTGAAGTGAGAAAGGGGACCACTGAGTAAGTGGGAAGATAGTGTGAAGAGCAGCTCCGCTACTGCTTCCTCATGTCTCTTAGCTCCGCTCTTGGTTCATTCTTCAGCCTCCCGCACGAGCCTCTGGTAATCTTCCCTCGAGCTGTCTCTTGAGGCTGCTCCCCAGCAGCTGCCCCTCACATCCCCTCAGCAGCTTGGGACTCGGTCCCTTCCCCAAATCCGTGACACCCCTTCACTCTTTCTGCCTTGCCGTCCTTCCCACCTGCCTGCTTGACTCGTTTTTCTGGAAGAGCCACCTCGTCCACCCTCCACTCTCCGCAGGCAGAGTCGGCCCTTTTCCAGGCCTCCGGAGCACCAGATGCATGTGTCTCCTGGCTCCCAGGCACTGCCCCTGGAGGCAGGGGGCACTGGAGAACCGTTAGCTACACGAGCGTAGCAGTAACGGGAAACACGGATGTGCTGTGACTGCAGCTGTGCGAGAGCAGAGGCGTGGGCGGTGGGGTTTTGAGTGTAAAGTGGGAGGACATGTGCCAGGTCAGCAAGGTGTTGGGGGACGCGCATGATTTCAGTAGTTGGTGTTGAGTAGGGTCTTGGAGCATTAGTGAACGTAAAGAAATGTGTACCCAAACTTCAGAAAGATAAAGTTTCTAGAAATTCAGAAGGTAACGTGCTTCCATGGCATAATACTTTTTGACATCAAATCCCAAGTAAAATAGGGCTTGGAAGGATTCTGTTTCTAGGGTGAATCATGGGACCACAGAATAAATGCTGTGATTACTCAGAGCCGGCGTAGGGTCAGTAAGGAGAAGTCATGCTTAATTAACCCAGTTTCCTCCTTTGATAGGAATAATAGTTTTGTTAAACAAGAAAAGATCATGTCCTGGGTAAGTAAGGCATTTGACATGGTGTCCTGTAGTGTCTGTGGAGGTGAGAGAGGCCCGTGGGCTGGCACAGTAAGTGGATTCTCAAAAGCCCGTGATGAAAGCTCCCCGCCCTCCGGCACCCCCGTCCGTTCATTGCTACCAGGTACTTCAGAGCTAAAAGAATGAGGTTAACCTCGAGCCAGAACTAATACTTCTGGATTGTTGGATGTTGCAGGCAAGATTCAGAAGCTCTCAACCAGTTGGAATAATGGGTGAATCAAATAAGATGAAACTCACGTAAAACCCTGATAATAAGGTTCTGCACTTGGGTATAAAACACCAGCTGCTCACGACTTCACTCTGGCACCTGGAAAAGGCAGGGCTTTGGGTGATGGTTCAGCCTGACGCTGTGGTGTGAGGACAGCTCCCAAAGAGCTGCTGCTTTCTTTGACGGCAGTGGTGACATTTTTCTCCGTTTGTTACCTCTTTCTCTTCACCAGAGCACAACTCCTTGAGGGCACACCCTGTCTGTCTATTCACGGCTGCCTTCCTGGCCTCCCTAGAAGAGTGCCTGGCCGATAGTCAGTTCTTGGTTAATATGTATGGAGGGAATGGAAGAAATGGAAGACAGCCTTATTTCCAATATTAACTACTAGTTCAGACACCACGATTTGTGGCACTTTTCTAATTAAAAGTAGTAGGTGCTAATTGCTTTCATTCCAGATTGTTTTGTTGCCTAAATGTAACCTATGTGGTCTGTGGTCCGTGTGGTCTTTTGCTGAGAAGTAGTAGTTTTGGAGGTGAAGAAAATTTAAAAACCGTTACATAGCAGTGACAGAACTTGAATTTTGTCATGAGTTTGGCTCTGTAAACTCTGACTTAAATCAAGTGGCCAGTTGTAAGCATGACCAGGTGTGAAGATCGCCATCCCTGAGGGACTAAAGCAGAGCGGCCACCACCCGTGCCACTTCAGTTCCCGCCTCGTCCCCGCAGGCCTGGAAGACCCCTCTCGGCCTCCAGCTGGCTCACTGGAACAGTCTGTCCTGCTTTCCGCGGAGTTGAGAGGGCCCCTGAGTGTTTGCTCTAATAGGATGTGGTTGTGCAGCTGAGAGGAATCGCCAGAACAGATTTGATGCGTTTGTCAGTTCACCTTTACCTAAAGTCCCACTGAGTTCCTGAATAGGTTCTTCAGAGAAGTTGGGTAAATTTACATGCGCACACGCGCACACACACTGAAAACGTACGTGATATTGGATTAGGACTTACGAGAATACACACTGCATAGATGTTTTGAAGATCAAGTTTCAGCATATATGTTAATGCCCTTTTTCTCTTATTTTCTCAAGGTTTCATGACTTACCTAGTGGAGCCTTTATTCACAGAATGGGCCAGGTTTTCCGATACCAGGCTCTCCCAGACCATGCTCGGACATATGGGGCTGAACAAAGCCAGCTGGAAGGGGCTGCAGAGAGAACAGTCCACCAGTGAGGACACGGACGCTGCGTTCGAGGAGTTGAACTCACAGTTATTACCTCAGGAAAATCGGTTATCATAGCCCCCAGCAGCAGCGGGACAGACTGCCTCCTGCAGGTTTTTAGAAATGTGAAACGGGGTCTCGAGGCGAGAGGACGTTCTCTTGGCTGCCAAGGTTTCCGAAGGAACAAGGCCAGCGTTATTTATTCCCAAGGTGGCCCCTCTCGGATCACGTGACCCCACTTTTTAATTATAAGACCCGAACATCCAGCAATATGTATTTGGCTTTCGTGTGAAACCTTGAATATGCAAAGCCCAGCAGGAGCGAACCGGAAAGGAGTAACAGAGGAAGTTTTGCGGTGTGCCACGAGTTTTTCGAAGCATTTGTTCCTCGAACCACGAAACTTGAACTGTACCTTCCGGCAGAAATCTCTTGGAATTGAACCAGTCTGATGCAACATCGTGTATCTGTACCTTCCACTGAGTTCTCTCGGAGAAGATGGAAATGTGAAGTGCCCGGCCTCCGCCGCCTCCTGCAAGACTCGATGTTTACAGATCAGCTCTGAACTCCTGGTTCTACGTTGCCTTGGAGCATGACTGTGAAGGAACCACTGAATTTTAAAGCTCAGACTGAACCCGCAGCTCTTTTCCCCGGGTTTGCCTTTTTTCTTCTCTGGATGCCACCAAAGCCTCCCATTTGCTAGAGTTTTATTTTGCGCACTGGAAACTGAGCATTTATCATAGAGTACCGCCACGCTTTCACTCCAGTGCTGTTTGGCAATGCAATTTTTTTTAACGATTCGTTTTTAATTTGGGGCGGGAGGGGAAGAACACCAGTGTCCTAGCTGTATTATGATTCTGCAGTGAAGACATTGCATGTTGTTTTCACTACTGTACACTTGACCTGCACATGCAAGGAAAAGGTGGAATGTTTAAAACACCATAATCAGCTCAGGGTATTTGCCAATCTGAAATAAAGTGGGATGGGGAAGTGTGTCCTTCAGAGCAAGGGTACTACAGTCCCTTTCGCTGCAGTGAGTGAGAGGTATGTTGTGTGTGAATGTGTGGATGTTTGCGTGCATGTCTGTGCATGTGTGACTGTGCATGTGTTATATTTATCCATGCGGGAAAGATTTGCAATGTAAGCTTCTATTTATTATTTTAGAATGTGCCACAGTGCGCAGCCACACTGGGGGAGGGAGGTGGTGAGCTGTGACAGGCTGCTCCAGTTGCCTTAAACTATGCAGACAGCTAAGTGACCAAACTTCTTGTTTTGATTTGAAAAAAGTGCATTGTTTTCTTGTCCCCCCCTTTGATGAAACGTCACCCTTTGATGGGCCTTTTGATGTGAACAGATGTTTTCTAGGACAAAATCTAAGGACTAATTTTAAAACTTCAAACATTCCACTTTTGTAATTTGTTTTAAATTGTTTTATGTATAGTAAGCACAACTGTAATCTAGTTTTAAGAGAAACCGGTGCTTTCTTTTAGTTCAATTGTATTTCCCTTGTTACTGTAAAAGACTGTTTATCGATTATGTTTACAGTTTGTCGCAACAGCCATTTTCTTGGGAGAAAGCTTGAGTGTGAAGCCATTTGTAAAAGGCTTTGCCATACTCATTTTAATATGTGCCTGTTGCTGTTAACTTTTGATGAATAAAAACCTATCTTTTCACATATTTATCTTTGATATTTACCTTACAACTCCATCTTTTGGAAATCATAATGCTAAATTACTAGGAAATCGAAGATTTAGCTTCTTGGTTCTAGCATTCACTCATCAGGTATCGGTGTAGGCAGAGCTCGGTGCAGGCACAGTCCTTTCGGGTGACGTACCGTTATCTGCACCTCACGAGGGAGCGAGCGAGGGGCCCCAGTTAGGTAGTTGGCTCAGAGTTGACTAATACAAGGTAGAAGGCAGCTTTGAGCCCAGGCCTCTCGACTCCACAGCCGTATGGTTCCCGCAGTTGGGAATTGCACAAGACATCAGCGCCTGTTGCAAGGACTAAAATACTAGTGCTATTGGCCGTTTTAAAGTAAAGTAATAAGGAATGGCCACTTCATTCTGCTTGATTGATATCAATGTCAGACAGGCACCACTGGGCCTCTCCTGAGTCTTCCCAAGTCCAATTCATTAGAAAGGAGATAGTGCAAACTTTAAAGTCAAACATACTGTCATTATTTGCGTAGAAGAGTGATGTCCAATAGAAATATAATGTGAGCCATGTAAGTGAAGTATCTGTTTTCGACTAGCCACATTTTAAAAAGGAAAAAGAAACACATGCAATTATTTTATTAACACTTATCCCAGTATATCCCAAATATTGTATCATTTCAATATGTAGTCATTATCTTAGAAAAAACAACTGTTGAGATGTTTTACATTCTTTTTGGGGTACAGAGTCCTTGAAATCTGGTGTATATTTTACACTTACAGCACATCTCAGTTCAGACTGGCCCCATGTCAAGTGCTCAATATCCACGTGTGCCTGGTGGCTGCCATATTGGACAGCGCAGGTACAGAAGCCTGATGGTGGTAGTCGAGTGGACTGTATCTGGGGATGGTCAATGGCCACTTAAGGTGGCACCATCTGGGCAAACCTGATGCATCTGGAGTCTGATGAGATCTTTACAGGCTCTGATAAGATCTTTACAGACCTAGTATGTCAGCACATGGAAAGTGGACCTCATAGGAAACTCACATTAACCAAGCTCACAGTAACTGATATTTTTTTGTAAATGTATTTTTTTATATTTACAATGGAAATATAATTATCAATCATTCTCTCCCTTTAGGCAAATCTTCTTGGGAAGTCAGATTATGATCAGCGGTTACTTGGTGAGCATGGATTCTGGGCCAGGGAAGCAAGTTGCCTCATGCAGCCATCTCCCTGCGGGGATAAACTTGCTGATGCTCCTGTCCGTGGACCAGGGGGCGCTCTTCCCCTGGATGATGCCGGAGAGTCGCTGCACCAGGGGGCGCTCTTCCCCTGGATGATGCCGGAGAGTCGCTGCACCAGGGGGCGCTCTTCCCCTGGATGATGCCGGAGAGTCGCTGCACCAGGGGGCGCTCTTCCCCTGGATGATGCTGGAGAGTCGCTGCTGGTAGTTGCTTCTCCACATCAGCCTCTGATCGGCACATGCCGTGCCAGACCTTCAGCTTGGTCTCAGTTGAGCCTGCCTGGGCCCCCTCCGCCGGCGTGTGATTGCTTCTGCTCTGATCCATTGTGTGTTTCTTATTGTTTGATAGTCAAAGGATTATCTTATTTCCATTTTTGGGAGAGACACCTCAGTGTTGCTCCCATTTCCTGCCTACACATATAATAAACCCACTGGAAAATTTTGTTTTGTTACATATACTTGGAGGTCCCTGTCAACAGCCCTGCTTCTGAAATATAACCTATATTCCTTGAACATTGATTTTCTAGAAAAAACTTGAGGAAACAGTTGAATAATTTAGAAGATTACACTTAAGTAAATGTTATGGAACAGAATTAAAATTCATATGAATTTTTAAAACGGGGGAGACTTCAAAGAATTGTTGAGCATGTGGCAGACTTTTCGGGCTCTAGGCCCAACACTTCAGTCGTGGGGGGGCATCTCCTCTGCTCTGGGGGTAAAAGTCCACAGAAAATTTTGGCACAAGCCTTAGCTTAATGAAAAAAAATCTGGTATGTGGTCAATATTTGTATTCTGTAAATGTGATGGTTTATAATGATCCTCTTTGTATAAAAGCAGCAAATATTTTATGTCCTTTGCAAACCTGGGAAATCTATTTGTACCTGAGGTACAGGTTAGAGGTGCTAGTAATTCTTTGAAGATTCCTATAATGGTTTCTTTGTCCAAAATGCTTTCCTGGCTCTTTAAGCTTTGTTTTCTTAAAACTCTCAAACTTTTGCGTCAGAGGTTTACAGTGTTTTCATGTGAACTTTTTTAATGTGTAAATATTAAATCCTCTCCCAATCAGTACCTTCTGCTTTAGAAAATACAATGATAGACAGCTAAATACACATTCACTAATGTTTTTAAATAAATGTGCAAGAGTTCGTCTGGGCCATTCGTTGCTTGCTAAGGATCTGCAGACACGTGTCTTTCGGAAGGCCCCCAAGGGTCCATGGTCTGTAGGTGGAATGACCACTACTTGGAGGTGAGCCGACAGGGAGCACCCAGCAGGTCTCATCCGCCTTCTAGTCTCTTGTGCTTTAGCACAGGGCTAGCACAAATGGGCCATCAATGAATGTTTGTGGAACAAACTAATTGGTACCAATGTGTTTCCTCTTTAGCCATCAGTCTAACACTGAGCAATTACATCAAAAGTTGTCTGTGCTGAATCATGTGGTCAGCAGCATCTGGGTTCCTGCTGCGTGCAGACAGCCCTGCACTGGATGTAATAAAGGTATTGAAAATTACAAAACCCTGGTCTCTGTTCTCAAAATGTTTGGGTGACAAAATGATGTGCAAAAAGCATTCTATAATATGGCAGTTTCTGTTTTACACGAAACGAGTGCAAAATATTGGGGTGTGTTTTAGGAGAATGGTTTAGTTTGGTTAATGATGAAAATGACACCCATTTCTAGTAACTTAAATTTTTTTAACATCCGTGACTGATAAAATTATTTAGCCTTCAAATCTGATTCTAATATACATTCTCCACATCTTCACCAACACATGTTCGGTTTCCTTTCTGATAAGAGTCAGTCTAACACGTGTGCAGTGATCCTCTGCTTTCGGTTTGATTGACAGCGGTGAGCGTCAGTTCATGTACCTCTTCCGTCTGTATGTCTTCTGTGGAAAAATATACAAGTCCTCTGCCCATTTTTTTAATGGGAATATTTGGTTTTTTTGATACAAGTTATGTAAATTCTTTATATATTTTGGGTATTAACCCCTTATCAGATGTATGATTTGCAAGTATCATCTCCCACTAAGTGGGTTGCCTTTTTGTTTTGTTGATGGGTTTCCTTGGCAGTGCAGAAATTTTTCGTTTGATATGATCCTGCTTGTGATTTTAATAAGCCTTCATTGCCCTTGCCTGAGGAGACTGGTCCAAAAACATATTTCTAAGATCAATGTCAAAGACCTTACTGCATATGGTTTCTTCTAGGAGGTTATGGTTTTAGGTCTCCTATTCAAGTCTTTAATCCATTTGAATTTATTTTTTTATATGGTATAAGATAGTGGCCCAGTATTTCCAACACCATTTACTGAGATATTGTACATCCTTGGCTCCTTTGTCATAGATCAATTGACCAGATATGCCTGGATTTATTCCTGGGCTCTTTATTCTGTCCCATTAATCTATAGGTCTATTTTTATGCCAATATCATACTGTTTTAATTACTAGAGTTATATAATAGAATAGGTTTTTAAATCAGCACAGTGCCTCCAGCTTTCTTGTTCTTTCTCAAGATTGCTTTGGCTATTGGAGGGTCTTTTGTGATTCCATACAAATTTTAGGATTATTCTAGTTCTGTAAAAAAAAAAAAATTATATATATATATATATATATATATATATATATATATATATATATATATATATATATTGGTGTTTTGATAGAGATTGCATTGAATCTGTAGATTGCTTTGGGTGGTATGAGCATTTTAACAATATCAGTTCTTCCACTCCACGAGCATGCTATGTGTCATCTTCAATTTCTTTCATCAGTGTCTTACGGTTTTCATAGTATAGGTTTCACTTCCTTAAATTTATTCCCAGGTATTTTCTTCTTTTTGATGCAATTATAGATGGGATTATTTTCTCAAATTTTTTTCTAATAGCTTAGAACTACAACTGATTTCTGTATGTTAATTTTGTATACTGTTTTTTTAAAAGATTTACTTATTTTAGCGGGGGAGGACAATGGGAGAAGGAGAGAATCTCAAGCAGACTCCCACTGAGTGTGGAGCCGGATGCGGGGCTCAGTCCCACAAACCTGAGATCATGATCTGAGCCGAAATCAAGGGTAGGATGCTTAACGAACTGAGCCACCCAGGCCCCCGTTTACCGCTTAACGGAATTAGTTTATAGTTATGATAGTACTTTGGTGGAGCCTTTGGGGTTTTTTATGGGGTATGTCAACTGCAAATAGTGTTTTAATACTTTTCCTATCTGGATACCTTTTCTTTTTCTTTCCTGATTGCTGTAGCTAGACTTCCCTATACTATGTTGAGTATTTTGCATCTATGTGCATTGGGGATATTGACCTGTAATTTTCTTTTCGTATGGTTTGTCTTGTGGTATCAGGGCAATGCTAGCCTCTGTAGTCTTTATTATTTCCTTCCTTCTAACTTTAGATATAAAGTTAGGTTTATTTGGGATTTTTGTTTCTTGAGGTAGGCTTATTTTGCTGTGAACTTCCCTCTGAGAACTGCTTTTTACTGCATTCTATGGCTTTCGTAGAGTTGTTTCAGTTTTCATTTGTCTCCAAGTGTTTTTTTATTTTCTCTTTGATTTCTTCATTGACTTACTGTTTAATAACATGTTTTTTAGTCTCCATGTGTTTGTGTTTTTACCAGTTTTCTTCTTGTAATTGATTTCTAGTTTCATACTGTTGTGATCAGAAAAGATGCCTGGTATTTCAATCTTCTTGAATTTATTGAAACTTGTTTTGTGGCCTAACATAATCTCTCCTGGAGAATGTTCTTGTACACTTGAAAAGAATCTGTATTCTATAGTTTGGAGGAATGGAATGTTTTGTATGTATCTATTAAGTCCATCTGGTCTAAAGTGTCATTTATTAAGGCCAGTGTTTCCTTACTGATTTTCTCTGTGGATGATCTATCCATTGATGTAAGTGGGGTATTAATGGCTCTTACTATTAAAGTATTACTGGCACTTTCTCTCTTTTATGTCTATTAATATTCTGCTTTATATGTTTACATGCTCCTATATTGGCTGCATAGATATTTACAAATGTTAGATCCTCTTCTTGGATCAACCCCTTTATCATTATGTAATGCCCTTGTCATTTGATACAGTCTTTGTTTTTTTTAAAAGATTTTATTTATTTGAGAGAGAGCAAGTGCAAATGGGGGGATGAGCAGAGGGATAGGGACAAGCCGACTCAGTGCTGAGTGTGGAGCCCAAGGCAGGGCTCGATCCTCAGGACCCCGAGGTCATGACCTGAGCCAAAATCAAGAGTCAGACACTGAAACTGAGCCACCCACGTGCCCCCAGTCTTTGTCTATTTTGTGTGATATGTGTATTGTCACACCAGCTGTCTTACTGTTTCTATTTGCATGGAATAACTTTTTTCATCCCTCCACTTCCAACAGATGTGTCGTTAGATCTGAAGTGAGTCTCTTGTAGGCAGCATATAGACGGTCTTTTTAAAACCCATTCAGCCACCCCCTATGTCTTTTGAATGAAGCACTGAGTTCATTTTTTTTTCCAAATCAAATGCAACATTTAATAATATAAAATATTAGCTACATTTTTTGCTAACAGTCAATGGGTCAAATGAACAAACTGATCACAAGTGAACCCCATTTTGGGGCGCCTGGGTGGCACAGCGGTTAAGCGTCTGCCTTCGGCTCAGGGCGTGATCCCGGCGTTATGGGATCGAGCCCCACATCAGGCTCCTCCGCTATGAGCCTGCTTCTTCCTCTCCCACTCCCCCTGCTTGTGTTCCCTCTCTCGCTGGCTGTCTCTATCTCTGTCGAATAAATAAATAAAATCTTAAAAAAAAAAAAAAAAAAAACAAGTGAACCCCATTTTAGTCAAAAATCTAATGCACTCCCAGTGGGGGCTGACATTGTTTTGGAAAATACCACGTGTTTGAAGGTAGAACATCTCCATGTTTTTCATCTTTAAAACCACCTCCTAACAGAATTTAAGAGATTCTGGGATGCAGCTTCCAGGCGCCAAAGAAATTAGCCTTCTCACTAACTGTCTTAGGTTTCAAGTTCGTTGACATTTAACATAATTATTGATGAACATGTACTTACCGCCATTTTGTTGTTTCTGGTTTTGTAGTTCTGCTCCTTTCTTCTTTTGGTCTCTTCCCTTTTGGTCTGACCATTTTCTGTTATGTTTGGGTTCCTTTCTCTTTATTATTTTTTGTATCTGTTGTAGGTTCTTGGTTTGTAGTCACCATGAGGCTCATGTATCTTGACCTGTATACGTACTAGTCTATTTTAAGATGATAACTGCTTAAGTTCAGGCACATCTGAAAAGCACTAATTTTTACTCCCTGCCCCCACATTTTATGTTTTGGACATCTGACATTTTTGTGTATCCCTTAAATTACTATTTATTGTAGTTACACAGTTGATTTTACTGGTTTTGTTTTTAACTTTCATACTATTTAAGTATCTGCTTTACTGCCTTTACTATATTATTTCCTTTACCAGTGACCTTTTTTCCTTTCATATATTTTTTTTATTTCCAGTTATGGACTTTTCCGCTTAAAGATGACCCTTTAACATTTCTTGTAAGGCTGGTTTGGTGGTGATGAACCTCAGCTCTTACCTGTCTGGGAAACTGTCTTTCCTTTAATTCTGAATGTGACCCTTGTAGGCTAAAGTATTCATAGTTGTAAGCTTTTCCCTTTCAGCATTTCACATATATCCAGCCACTCTTTTCTGGCCAGAATTTCTGCTGGAAAATCAACAGAGAGTCCTATGGGGGCTTCCCTTGTACATGACTTTTTCTCTGGCTGCCTTAAAGATTTTCTCTTTACCTTTTGCCATTTTAATTGTAAAACATCTTGGTGTGGCTCTCCTTGCAGATTGTTTTCCTGGCTGTTTCCCTTACCCAAAGTTTTCAGCTATTAGTTCTTCAAATAGATTTGCTTCCCTTCTCTCTTCTCCTTCTGGGGCCCCTATAATGTGCATGTGAGTTCACTCTATGTCCTCTCAGTGGTTCCTTGACCGAGCCTCACTTCATTCTCCCCCCGCCCCGCCCCGTCTGGCTTGGATTCTTTACTCTTCCAGACTGCTGAGCCTTTCTTTTGCATCCTCTAATCATCTGTTAATCCTGCCTAGTGTATTTTTCATTTGTTCGTCTCTAATTGGTTCTTTTTATTTTCTCTGTTGAAGTTCTCCCTGAGTTTACCCACTCTTCTCTCAAGTCTACTGAATGTATTTATGGTCATTACTTTGAACTCTTTACAGGTAGCATGCTTCTCTCCATTTTGAGGTTTTGTCCTTTCCTTTTGTTTGGAACATATTCTTCATTTTGTTTGCCTTTGTTTCTATAAATTAGGCAGAACAGCCACCTCTCCCAGTCTTGAAGGAGTGGCCCTGGTAGGAATGCCCCCGTGCAGACTGCTGGTGCCTGACAGCTCTGGATGGTAAGCTGAACTGGGAGCAGACACAGGCCAGGGGTATGCTATGCACACTATGCTAGGGCACCTTTGGGGGGAATGGCTCGAGCTGGTGGGGGCCTGAGGCTCACTGGGGTGGTCCCAGCAGGCTGGCTAGAGTGCCTGGACTCTGCTCCAGTCTACACTATCAAGATGGAGGGGAACATAAACAATGGTAATCAGCAGTGCTTTCCACCAGAGTCCCAGCAGTTTCTCCACCATTCGTCTGACACTCTGCGGTTAGGAAATGGATCTCCTTCACTCATAGGCTAATTGCCCTTCAACCACTGTTGGGGTTTTTTTGTTTTTTTTTTTTTGTTTTGCTGTGCCCCAGGGCGGACAAGCCTGCACACAGCCTCCTCCAGGATAGCCCTCCTTATGTAGTTTGCTGCACTGGGGGTGGGGTTCCTGTCATTACTGTGTTGGTCTCTAGCCTACGTTTCTCTGTGTGGTTCCTCTCGTTGTACAGAAGCTGTTGTCTGTCAGCCCTCAGTTCTTCAAGAACAATTGCTTTATATGTAGATTTAAGCAGCTCCCTACACCACTATCTTGGACTACCTCCCAAAAATTTAAACTTCTATCTGCCTGATTCTATCCCCCAGAGAAAACTTCTAATTTTGAAGTAGTTGTTTGTTAGAAGGATGGTTTTTCCAAAGTATTTGTTTCTGGTAGTTGTTACCTCGTGTTGTTTTTTTCACTCAGGAATTTAATGTACCAAGAAAACAGGATTCTTGTACTGAAGGGCCTATGACTGACTTTTCCTGCTCCACCCCAAGCTTGTGCAAGTAGTATACAGGACGGCACCTAGCAGAAATCAGTCTACTGGAAACTACAGTGACCTAATATAAAATCATGTAAGTAGTAATTATTTCGCTCTCTACCACTCACAGAATGCATTCAAACTCATTTCATTTAATCCTCAACAATTTTTTGAGCTGAGCATTATTCCCATTTTGAAAACAGTATGACTTGTTTAACTCCATGTCCAGTGCTCTCTGACCCCAAGTCAGTCAGGATGTACATATAGTGAGCCTCTGGACTAGTCAGACCATAGGAGACAAAACATACTAGTTACTTAACTAACTTTCTGGGCTTCAGCTATAAAATGTAAAGTTTAACTATTTTTATCATCATTCACTTCAGGCATTGTGTTGAGTGGGAGAGACTGAATGAGACTGGTGAATATGTGGCAACAGATTTCCACCTTAAAAATGCAGAAAGCAAATTCTAAAAAATCTGCATGTACGATATAAGAGAATCTTTCTTATCCATTAAGAAAATAATATATAGGCCCTTATGGTCCAAGGAAAACATAAGTTTGCTTTATTTCACAACAGTAATTGGAGTAGTGGCCAAAATTCAATACTGATACAAATATAAATTCTTAGGTGGTCAAAATATGTAATTCAGGCAAATTTTCTGAATTTTTTTAAAGGCAGAATTTTTAAGTCATATGAAACAATCAACAAATGTAAAATAAGTCACAGTTCAAATTTAAGCTGGAGAACATTGCACATATTTTCAATAACTTAAAAGTAAATGCCTACTCTTCCTATCTCCACTTATTAGATTTAAATAAATCCAAATATTTACTCATGGTAGGAGATTCTGGCATTAACTATAGCTGAGTTTAACGGAAATACAGAAAACCATAAAGATTTATCAAGCATTCACAAATGATCACTTAAATAGCAATCCCTCAGAAGCCCCCAACAAGAAACGCTGTTCTCCACTTTCTAATAGCACCTAAGGTTTGCTGCATAATGTAATTCAACAGAACGGCACTGTGAACAATGATATACAACTTACAGGAAATTGTTTCGCCCGTTCAAGGTTTCATTATAAAGCTATATTTGACCAATATTAAAAATCTTAAAATTCCATTATACTGCCATTTCCACTATGTATGAACTTAGCAACAAGTCTTCTTTGTGATGCCATTTATTCAACTGGGGAAAAAAAGATGATGGTACATTCTGGTTTTTACTTGTTATAGATTTAATTCAATAATCTGATTTCTCACTATATGAAAACTAAATTTTCTTCCTCAGCGCTGGACAGCACTAAAGTGAAAACAGCTTCCATAGTCTTTGACTTCCCCTTAAACAAAAGCATTATGGAATTTTCAGCAGTGAACATTATCTGGTTCCTACTTGAACCCCATCTCCAAGGAAATGAGAGAATCTAAGGTAAAAGTCCTATTCAAGGCAAAAAGGTTCCGATCCGAAACACTTCACTCCGACAACCTGTGCTCCACCGTTGAGGAGTAAATGATCAATGACAACTAGCGACGGTAACACACCCTCACTGACACTATTAAATCTCATGTATACTATTATTTTATATCCAAATATATGCATATGAAATATTTGCAAAGATAAATTAGTGTTAAGAATTAAAAACATCTACAAATGTTTCTTCTGAAATCTGTATAATTGTTTTCGAGACTAGAAATCTAAACACGCTGCCTATACATTAAAAACACATGTTATGTCTGAATACACGTTACGGAAAACTTCAGAACTAATCTTCTCATAAAAAACCAAACCCACAAACTTAGAGTGCTTTTGTTATTGCTGAATCTAATTAGACTTAAAGGAAACCACTGAATACTAAATCCAGGTATTTACTAAATAGTGTGGATTTCTACTTGCCAAACAGCCCTAACAAACCAACAGCTGAAACAAGGATTGTTTTTCTCTGCTGTCTCTTAGGAAGTTGAGACATTTTCAATTAAAGCCTTCATTTTTCCTGTAGACTTCAACATGTGTGGCCCAAACTAGAAAAGAAACAAAAAGTAGAAATAAAGATACTGGTTCAGGTAACAGTAATGACCCATTCCCCTCCTAATCATGAATCAAAGGTCTGGGTAGGTTCTGCATGAAAAACCAAGAGGCTAGAGAATATTAAAACCTTCATGAACTGAACATGACACATTAACAGAATGAAAGGTAAAGAGGTAACCAGATTACTTCCTAGAAAACTACTATCATCTCAGAAGACTATCAACTTTAGTCCTATTTTACTTCTCTGAGTAGAAGAATGAAGTACAAGGTTTCCTTTTTTCAATGTCTGAAGAGTTTCAAAGATGCTAGAATTTCTAAGATACCGGCCTCTCTGGGGTGGGTAAGCACATATTCCACATGACAGTAAAGGGAATGTATAAATTAATATCTGAGTTTCCGTGAAATCTGCTCCATCCCCACCTATGACATGAAACACATCCTGCAAGGCCCAGGTCAAATCTCACCCTCTTCAGGCAACTTCCACAGGACACCCTAAGGGAAAATGATCTTCCTGCACTTTGAATTCTCTATCGCGACATACATACTGTCCTAAGATATAAATCTTATTATAATGAATTTCGCTTCATTATGCTTACATATAAATAAAGCCCAGCATGGAAAATTTAATACTGGAGATGCTAAGTAGGGAAACCAGGAGTTGTTTTTTACTTCCTTTTTATGTTCTATAAATAATCTACTTGCAGGTAGGGGCTCAGTTCCCGAGCACATCCTTCTGAATCTTGCCGAGACCCCAGCTGAATGTCACAAAATACAAGGGCTCAGCAACGGAGTAAACTGCCATGCTGTACAAGGAAGAAGGGGGACCTAATACTCACCAACACTGTTTCTGAGGTGGCCTCTGGTGCAGGTTTTGGAATTCCTTTTTCAACTTCACCTTGACTATCGCTTCGGTATCGATAAGCAAATTTCTTTTTCAGAGCCTCTGCTATGAGGGCAGCAGGGTCAGTAGCATCCACTGGTTTGGGCTTTATATCCTGTTCTGACCTTCAGGAAGTGAACAGAAACCAAAGGGACATTTCGATATGCTGGCATCCCTCAGAGAAGTACGCTGTGTGCCTTTACATGCTTGATGGCACCCCTCCAGCATCACAGATCCCCAGTGAAGTTACTGACAAACACGGACAGAAGGGAGACAGAAACCCGAGATTTACGGCTCAAAGAACACAAAGATGCCCAATGAACAGCTTCTCAGTTCAACTCAAGAGCACGGATTACGCTCTCCTTCAGGCCAATCACAGTCCCATTCTCCCAAAGCCTAGTGACTGCCATAGTAGGCATACGACACAGCTTTATGGAATGAACAACTGGACAATAACATAGACTTTACATAAAAGAACTTTAAATGCAATGGGGGGAAAACTAAAAAGTAACCTGGAGATGTTTGCTAATTTCTTAATTATACAGGAGACACGTGGGCCTTGTTTTAAACTAAAAACTAGAACTATTCATGGAAATCAGGTTATAAAAGACAGTTCTCAAGAAGTCTAGACATAACAAAATACAAGACATAACAAAAATAAAGTGTGAGAGAAGGTAAATGTATCCTCACCTTTTTACTGACCGAAGTTTTACACTGTTCATATCTTTAAGGACCTCTAGCATGTTTGGCATATCGGGTTTCTTTGGACTGCTCTTTCCAGCACAGGCTTTTTTCTCTCTTCGCTCTTTTATCAGGTCAATAGCTGATGATACACTTTGGTGGAGCCCTGATGGGGGGAGGGGTGGGGGCGGCGGGGGCGGGGGCGGGCCAGAGGATGGTGGCGTAGTAACGGATGCGGTAGGATCTAAGTCACCTACAGAAATAAGGAAAAATCAATTTGTCTTGATGGTAACAGGCAAATAAAATACTCCCAACAGCAAAGTTATGTTAAGGATTTCTGTATACCTGAAATCAATATGCTTAAAAAAAACAAACAAACCTTCAGTTATGTAAGTAAGGGAAGTTTCAGTTACTTGGTTAGAATCTTGAATACCTGCATCTAACCCCAAAGTTCCATTTAACTTAACAGGGGTGTTTCTGTGATCTCAAATGTTCAAGTCTGATGGCTGTATGCGCTGTAGCTACTTTTAGATAAAGAAGTGTGCACTGTATAAACATCTGCAACATAGACAGTTTGACAATTCAGTACTGTATTTGAAAAAACTGACAAATTTGTGGTTCATCTGAAGAATATTTACGTATAAGACTTATTAAGCATTAAAAATTTTAAGACATATTCTTCAACAAATTTCTGAAAGAAGATAGAGTGTCCTTTTTCAAAACGTAACTAAGGTAAGAGTTAAAGTGGTTACAAAATAAGGATGTAAAAATGCATCTTTCTGCACACCTAGAGGACAGAGTTGTTCACTGGTTGAACCGTATTAATTAGGAGGAGCTCAATGCAAAATTTTTACTCAAGGGATTTCGACTGTAAAAAGAACACCTAATAACATAAATTTCCAAACTGCCTCACTATTTATAGCAGTTTTCATAGTCTGCCAGAAGAGGGAGGTAAAGCAAAAGAGAAATGCAATTTAAAAGTTAAAAGCAAAGGCAGGACTTCTGGTTTTCAAAAAGTTCCACGCAAATTTAAGTAACCAGTCACTTCTCAAGCACTCAGTGCCCGAGCGCATCCGCCCTCTGTCCATCTTGGCAGTTAGAAGAGGCTTCCGTGCTGGACTGCGTTAAACTCCGGGAGCACAAGTGGCTCCGAGGCAGAGTAACTGTCCTTATCCTTTAACCTTTAGAGTTGGCTAATTCTGAGTCTAGCCAGGACTCCGGAACACCACTAGGAAAAACAACTGCTACTTGCCAACAGGTTAATGGGCTAGGATTTCAAGGCTATGGCTTCCTCTCCAAAGTGACAATGCACACAAATAAAAGCAAACAGTATTAAGTATTAGACCAGGAGTCACAGGACCTGAATTCAGTTTCTACTCTGGGCAAGAGGAAGAGAAAGGACTAATAAGTAGCTACTATGTGCTAAAGGCAGTGTATATAATTTCCACATTTACTACAACTCCACAACTATCAGCCTGTTTTAAAGCCGGAGAGGGAGGGAGAAATGCCAAGGACTTGCCTTAAGACCTGCAGGTAAGTAAAGAGCATGTAACCCTGTCAGGACTGTTTTGAGATCACTTCGCGGCTGATAAAGTTGGTGCCATTATCACAGACAAAACTTCCCAGTGCATTCACAGCAGCAGCAATTCAACTGTGTGAATTTCAGCATTTTCCCAAATTCATCCTCTCTGATAGCATCAAAATTGTTCAAAACCAACAAAAACCACTTAAACTTGACTGGGTCCTGGACTGAACCACGGAGAGGACTGACCTTTGGTTTTCTAACAACCCCATGGCTGTTACTTGCTAATACATTTTAAAATTAGTGGCATTCTCCTAATGTCCAGTTCACTGGTTAAGACAAACGTAGGATTTACAGACCTGCAATGAGATTTTGCTGTTCTTGCAGGGTCACGATTTTGGCAATCTGAGCTCTGAGAGCAGCAAGTTCATTTTCAAGGGCACAGATCTTCTGCAATGCTTCCTCATTTGCTAGTGCTGTCTTCTGCTGAGGATCTTCTGGAGACAGGTTTGGTAAGGAAAACTGCCTGCTTGGCGGCTTCTCAAAGAAAGGAAGGTCATCCTGAAGGGGCTGCCTTGATCTGACCTCTGTCCTGCAAGAAAGAAAGAAGGATGGCTAATATCACAGGGTTTGTAAGGAAAAACAAAAACCATCATTACCAATTAATCAGAACATGGTATCTGAGAAATACTTTTCAGACTGACCTTAATAGATGCCCCCGTTTTAAGTTTCAGAACAACAAAGTACTTATCAACCTGACACAGCTACACACCGAGCCAGGTTTCTTATTGCCATCCTTCTTCTTAATCTCTATATAATATGCACAAACCCACACTGTTAGGAGCCATCACAGGTTCCAACAATGTTTTTGCTAATTCATGTTTTTAGTGAGTTTGAACTAAGGTGAAGAAACTTTGCAATGCTCTTAAAAATGGTAAACTAATTACTGGTTACATTTGACCACAAAATCAAATGAGTAACAAAATAGCCTTTCGCCAGGATCCTGGCTTCTGCATTTCCAAGTGTCTTCCGTGTATGATAGAATACAACAAATCTGAAGATGTAGTGTAACAATATGGACCAAACAGCATCAGAAACTGAGGGACAAGAATACAACAAATCTGAAGATGTAGTGTAACAATATGGACCAAACACAGCATCAGAAACTGAAAAGGAGGGACAAGAATCAACTGAACCCATGCAGTAACTACACAGTCTCATTTTCACTTGGGTTTCAAGTTTTTTAATATGCACCGCTCCATAGTTCCAAATATAAGTCTTCTGAGGCTGAGAATAAAATTCAGGTTTCTTTTCAACCATCAATTTACAGGCTTAGCTGTTTCCTCCTATTTTCTATAATTAGGTTTACTGGGCCTTTAAGCCCTTTGTTCTTCCAGCTTTACGGAGGTAGAAGTTGACAGCTGTATTTAATTAACGTGTACGGCACGATGATCTAAGTACACATTTTTGAAATAATCACCACAATCAAGTTAATGAACATACCCCAGTTTCCCTCACAGTTTCGTGTGGTCATGTGACCGAGTTCTGGCTAACAAGATGCAGGCAGATGTTGACAGGAGAGGACTCCATGAGAAAGTCCTTTCCTCTGTAGCCCCACCTCTGTTCCTTCCTCCTGAATCTTGAGTACAAGGTGATGACCGGACTTCAGAGTCCCGGACAGCCAAAGGCTAACCTGGACATGGAAGCCCAGGCTTCCATGCCTGTCTGGGTCCCTGTGGACACTGCAGAGCCACTGTCCGCTTCAGACTCTCTACTCTGGATGTTTCTGACTGGAGAGAAATAAACTTCCATCTTGTGGAAGCTGCCATTATTTGGGGTTTCTCTGTTATATGTACTCAAACCTAATCCTGTTATAAAACAATCATTAAATTCTATTTCAATTTTCCTTTAACTGGATATTGGTATTTTCGCTTGAGAACTGTTAGAATTCTTCATTCTACCTTGTGTTGTAAATGAAGGAATTCTTGGACCTTTAGCTTTTGGTATTCACCGAATTCAGATGTTTTTCTTCATATCTCATTTTGCATATTATGCTCTGTTAACTTACCATACATGGAGGATGCTTGTAAACTGTTTTTTACCTGTAATATTATTAAACAAAAACATTTGGAGAGTAAATGTCCCATTTGTTCCCTAGCTTAGCTTAGCTAGCAAGAAACTTTAAAAATACTAACTTTATTAATTTAATTTGGAGTACCTGTAGGATAGGGAAATAGGTTTGGCTTACAAAGCTTTAATTACCATTCCCTTTCTTACCTCCACACTGGGAAGAAACAGGTGATGAAATTTCTTTAAAAGTGCATGAAGACTAAACAATGGTAAAAACTTATCTAAGGACCAGTACCTATATTCTGATTATATACACTAATATGTTCTTTGAAAGACTACATGTTATATAAGTTACAGATTAGATGCATGTGCTCTAATCACCTGCAATAAAGAAAATGACTTTAAGACACATTTTTTTTAAGGATTTGAGAGAAAGCATGCATGCACTTTGCTTTAATAAAATGAACCTAAAAGAATGAATATTTTCATATCTGGGGACAGAAGTGAGAATGATGGTTTGTTTTCCTATTATTATGAGCACAGAAATTTCTTGAAGTCTATATTGTAATAGCACATAAATTTTGGATACCAGAATCTTTAGTGTTACTCAAAAAATGTTATAATACTGCTTATTCAAGAACTAGTGGCCACTTTATTTTTTAAGTTTTATTTACGTAATCTCTATATCCAACAAGGGGCATGAACTCATGACCCCAAGTTCAAGAGTTACATGCTTTTCCAACTGAGCCAGCCAAGTGCCCTCTAGTGGTCACTTTAGTAGAGAGTATTTTCCCACTCCTACGCATCTCAGAATTCAAAAGTATTAAATGACTAAGTTTGTCTTAAAATGTTAGCATTCAAGTAAGCCAAAGTTCAAATCCTATGAACCTTTACTCTTCCATACCCAGGACTGGAACAAGATAATATGACAATTTGGATTAAGAGATCAACTTATCAACTATAAATCATGTTTGAACAGCTTACTTTAAAATACCTTCTTGCCAAAATGAATTGAGAGAGAATTAATGAATATTGAACAGCAACTGCAATGTAAAAAAAAAAAGAAGTTACTGGGGCGCCTGGGTGGCTCAGTCGTTAAGCGTCTGCCTTTGGCTCAGGGCGTGATTTCAGAGCCCTGGGATCGAGCCCCACATCAGGCTCTTCCGCTGGGAGCCTGCTTCTTCCTCTCCCACTCCCCCTGCTTGTGTTCCCTCTCTCGCTGGCTGTCTCTCTCTGTCAAATAAATAAATAAATAAAATCTTTAAAAAAAAAAAAAGTTACTGCATTTCCCCATAACTCCTACAGATCAATTTTTCCATTTTGATTTTCTACTGAAAATTAAGGACAAAGCACTCATTATTGTTAATCTTGAAAACCATGTGCCAGGATAAGAGGGAAAAAGTCCCATCCTTTAGAAAAATAATTTCAGTAACAGTGTCAGATCATCTGTATTTTGTCTATCCTATATTTATAAATTGGATGATATAGATTCTACACTTCCTTATGTGAAACACTATTAATGGTTATGAGTCCAAACAAAGTAATTATAGGAAATGTAGAACTTTAAATGTGGATTTTTAGAAGCTGAAAAAGGAAAGTAATCCTGAAGTGATTATGTCTTCTCAAAGCCACAGAAAGATTTGACATTTATAGGAGCTCAAGAACCAAAACAAACAAACAAAAAAAAAACCCCAAGAAGTTGCTCTGCAGTATTCTTGTGTATGGAAAATATTTAGATTTTATGAAATTTTCAGATATGTCCCTTCCTTTAAAAATGCGCACACCCTTTTTTCCCAAAGACATATTCTAGAAGACATCTGACAAATAATTCATTCTCAGAACCACCGTGTTCTGTCATCCTTCAGAGGGCTAGTAAAAGCTAGGATGTAGAGGCAGAACTAATCCAAATAAAGAAAACGCTCTTTTCTAAAATTTGTACGTATAATTCTAAGAACTGTTAAAGAAACAAAACATAAAACAAAAGCAACAAAAAGAAGGATCAAGTATGGATGTCCCAAAAGCAGAAGACAAATCATGACCGTCTCTTAAAAACCATTTCTGCATCCCAACTTCTGCAGGTGAGATTTCTACCTTTTTTGTTTGAGTTTGGCTCCAAAATGCCTTATGGCAAGCTCCTGTTTAGAGTGGCACTGCACAAGAATTTTCTAGCTCTCTTATTTCTTCAATGATATTATCAAGGGCAGCTACTTTTGAAGTACAACTTAGATAAATATGAAGGGCTTTTTAAGCTCCACTAACCATTTCAAAGAAAATTCTAAATTAAACATAACGCACCTCTGAAGTCCTTTCTTCTTATCACACAGTTAATGAAAACTCAAACTTTGACATCATTTTAAATTAGCCCACTGCCCTATGAAAGATGGTATTCCCAGGATGATTTTTTAGTCTAGAGAATAGCCTAGAAAGGTATAAAAATACACTCTGTCAGTAGGATCGAGGGAGGGGGAAAAAAGCAATTTAGTTCCCTGAAAACATGAAGTTGGGTAGAAAACGAAGTCTATTCAAAGTGAGCAAGTAGTTGAATAAAGACAACAGGGACGGGGGAATTACTGTGAGAGGCAAGTAATCCATTAAAGGATTTCTAGTGGGGAGTAAGGCAGGACTTCCGTAAGGCTACAGACCCAGATGACCACTGCAGTAGCTGTTTTAGACTCTGTTCGTGTTTTGGCATTTTAAAAGCTGGACCTTCCTAAAAGTGGTATTTAATGAGAATCACATTAAATCCATGTATTTAATGCAGTACTGACTGCAGTATTTTATTGATGTACATTATCAATTAATGTCTAATGTCAAATAATTAAAATAGGAATGCGTCACAACTGCTTTTTGCTGCGCTATGAGTAGGAAACAGTCTTGCTCTAATCCACTGAGTTTCCTGGTCTACCCTCACACTGGCGGGCGGCGCTGTGGCAAACCAGCCCGCCTGCTGAGTCATCTCCTTTGGAATCTTGTTAGTCAATGACCTCCTCTGTGAGGTCAGCGTTCCTCCCGGACACTCCTTAAACAGGAGAATTCCATTCTATACTTATGTTCAAATTTGAAAAATTAAACTGGATATGTTTAGTCAAAGTCCTCAGTCTCATTTTGCTATCCTTATATTGCAGATTTTCATAAATACGTTCATCTTAGTTGTTAGATTACAAACATTCTGGGGTAAGCAAAGGGGCTACCTTTCATACTTTCAAGTCTTACGAACCTATAAATCTGCATTTGATTTATAACTCATTTTGATAGGTATGTGGCACTCAGAATTAAGAATAAGATACAATCAGATTAATATAAACAACTGGAATTGAACTTGAAATATTCCAATATTCCTTAAATAATGCTCTACTCCAAAAGCTATCATATACTTGATGACAATGTCTATGTCGTCTACTAAGAAGCCACAGAGCTTATAGTCTTAATTTCATCATACATAATGCAAATGCTATGCTGTGTATATATCTAAAGATACACATTCTCCTTAGGCTACTATTATGAAAGAGAACGAATGGATTATCTTAAACAAGATTATCAGTTATATTAATCCTTTCAAAGAATCTCAATGCTGCTTATAATTCTTTCCAATTCTGAAGCCATTCTGTTCATTCAAAGGGAAATGAAAAGGTGTATAGAAGAGAAAAAAAAAAGAGGCCTTACTCTGTGCATGCCACAGTGCTAAGTTCTCTCATGTTATCTTCTAAAATTCCCCTCAAGATAGACATTTTTTTAAAAACAGATTTTATTTATGTGACAGAGAGAGACAGCACCAGCAGGGGGAGAGGGAGAGGGAGAAGCAGGCTCCCCAGGACCCTGGGATCATGACCAGAGCTGAAGGGCAGATGCTTAACCAACTGAGCCACCCAGGCGCCCCTCCAGATAGGTATGAATTCTTCTAATATAAAGAAAAAAACAAGTTTAGCGCATTTGAAAAAAATCATTTGTACAATAACTATGAAGGACTCTTATATATGCTATTTTTCCAGAGACAAAACACTGTGACATTGTAATGGTTATAGAAACGTCATCAACATAAATTTGAAGGGAGAAAGAAGAAACAAATATCTTGAATAGCTTTGGCTTTGAAATACAAATACAAATACAAATATGAGAGGCAGAGAAACACTCAAACTGAAATATACAAGTTTTTGAATCTACTCTCATTCATATTGTCTTTAAGTTACAAGGGACGCCTGGCTGGCTCAGTCAGTGAAGCATGCAACTCTTGATATTGGGGTTGTGAGTTCAAGCCCCACCTTGGGTGTAGAGATTACTTAAAAATAAAATCTTAAAAAAGATTTAAGTTATACTTTTTAAATTTTTTTATTACATAATCTTCATCTACAATTTGTCAAAAATCAATGCAAAGACCAATATAGCACCATACTGCAAAAGAAAAGTCTGCCATTTTTCTTAATGATGTGGGCTGTATCACTAACCCTATAACCGTGGCCATGGACACTTCACTGCCTTATCAACTTCCTCCCTCTAGAGCACCACTCAAATCCAGCTGGGTCTCCTCTGTTTCCTTCTTACTTTGTTCAAGTTCAGATTATCTACCCAGAGTACTTCCAGGCACCTTTTCAAAGACCCTTTAGCCAATTATTTTCAACACCACAGACCAAATCCATTATCCAGATCCATTTTGCCAATTCAGTTACTATCATCACAGTCCCCATTAATAGCTGCCCCATGTCATATCCTCTGCAAATGTGATATTTATGTTAAAAGTCCTTTAGAGACTTCTCTTTCCAGGAGGATGGGGCACACTAGTTTTCCCTATTCTCCCTCTAACTAAAACTAAAAACCCTAGACATTATACATAAAACAAAATGTAAGATGACTGAAAGCTGAGAAGACAGAATGGCTGGGACTTTGGGATCCAAAAAAATAACACAGAAGTGAGTTCCCCAAGTTTTTCTTTTGCTTCATATATCCCAGACTGGTTGCTAGAGTAATGGGTAACCCAGAAATGCCAATGGGGCAGGAAAAAAAAGCCCCAACAAAAGCCTGCTCTCCCAAAGGACCAAGAAAAGGGTAGGCTCCAAGAGAGAGAACTTATATAAAAATAACTGCTCTAGGAGCACCTGCGTGGCTCCGTCAGTTAAGCATCTGCCTTCAGCTCAGGTCATGATCTCAGGGTCTTAGGACTGAGCCCTGCGTCGGGCTCCATGCTCAGCGGGGAGTCTCCTCCCTATCCCTCTCCCTCCCGCTCATGCTCGGTCTCTCTCTCTAATTAATTAATAAATTAAATTAATAAATCCTTTAAATTAATAAAATCTTTAAGAATAAAAATAAAATAATAATAAAAAATTACTGCCCTAGCGGCGCCTGGGTGGCACAGCGGTTAAGCGTTTGCCTTCGGCTCAGGGCGTGATCCTGCTGTTATGGGATCGAGCCCCACATCAGGCTCCTCCGCTATGAGCCTGCTTCTTCCTCTCCCACTCCCCCTGCTTGTGTTCTCCCTCTCGCTGGCTGTCTCTATCTCTGTCGAATAAATAAATAAAATCTTAAAAAAAAAAAAAATAACTGCCCTACTCCAAACACCACAGAAAGCACTATGGCCCCACCTTTACCATGCAACAAAGGCTAACTCCCATCCTTATTAGGCTGTCAAGAGGCGCCTCTTACTCTGCAGGATGCTGTCAGAGAAAGCAGGGAGAAGGAACTTAACAAGGCACCCCATCCCTCATGGTATAGTGGAGACAATGTGGGGAGCCTTAAATTACACCCTATCCAGCACCACCTGCTGGGATGGTGTCACAAGAGGCCTTGTGGAGAGTTGGAGCTCCCACCAACACCATCAGGGGTAAATGGAGGCTTAATGGGAAACTTGGATTTCTACTCCCACCTGGAAGAAATGAGGTGGCACCTACTCTTTCCCGGTCAGAGTGCTATTAGTGAAAAACAGCTAAAAGAAAAGGTTTAGATCCAGAGTCTCCTAACCAAAAATATCTAGGTTTCAATCAATAATCACTCCTTATGACAAGAACCCTAAAGAACATAAACTGAATGAAAAAGCAAATAGAGGCCAACTCTGAGAAGATAGAGATGTTAAAATTATGACATAAAGAAGCTATGATAAAAGGGTTTCAATGAGCAATTACTAGCATTCTTGAAACAAATAATAAGCAGTCTCAGTAAAGAAACAGAAAATATAAAGAAGAACCAAATGAAAATTTTACAACTAAAAAGTAAAATAACTGAAAACACAGTGGATAGGATCAAAAACAATGGTGAAGACAGAGGAAAGCATCAGTGAATTTGGAGATAGAACAACAAAAATTATCCAATTTGAAAAGCAAAGAGCAAACAGACTAGGAAAAAAATGAAGTCTCAGTAACCCGTATGACTATAAAAGATCTAATATTTGGGTTATCAGGGTCCCAGAAGGAGAGGAGAAAGAGCGCCAGGCTGAAAAAGTACTTAAACAAATAATGGGCAGACAAGTAACTTAAAGAAAATATTTACAGAAATAATGACAAAAGACATAAACTTGAAAATTCAAGAAACCGAGTAAACCCAAAACAGGATAAACCCAAAGAAATAAATGCCAAGAAACATCTTACTCAAACTTCTGAAAACCAAAGACAAAAGAGAAAAATTTTAAAGCAGCTAGAAAGAAAGGGCACCCTACCTATAGGGGATAAACTCTTTGAATGACAGAGGATTTCTCATCTGAACCCACGGAGGCTTGAAGAAACTGGCACATTTTTTGAACGCTAAAAGAAAATAACTATGAACTCATAACCTCATATCCAGCAAATATATCCCTCAAAATCAGGGAAATCAAGAATTCTCAAATGAAAGAAAAAGAAACTAAAAAATTTAGAGCAAGCACACCTAACCTAAAAGAATGGCTGAAGAAGTTTTCTAAACAGAAAGAAAGCAATAAAAGGAGAAACTGCATTGGGCAGAAAGAAAAACACAGAAAAGTGTGGGTAAGTAGACTTATTTTCTCCTCTTTCTAAATTATGTTTTCTAAATTTTGTTTGATGTCTGAAGGAAATATACTGTCTAATGTGATTCTAAATGTACAGAAAATTTTTAAGAAAATTATAAACAGGGGAGGGTACAGGGACATAAAGGAGAAGATTAATTAGTAAAATGATAATACCAGTAGAACGTGGTAAATTGGGTATATACAATACTTAGATCAACCATGAAAAGAACTTTACAGGGAGAAACACTCAAAAACACAGATAAATCAAAAAGGGATTCCAAAAAATGTTTAAGTACCCCCACAGAAAAGTAGAAAAAAAGAACAGAGAAAAAGAACAGACTTAAACACTAACATAACAAAAATTACATAAACATAAATGGTTTATATATACACCAATTAAAAGACAGATTGGCAGAGTGAATTAAAAAATTATGACCTAACAGTATGCTGTCTACTAGAACTAAATAACAGAATAACAGCTAAATTTCCAAACACCTGGAAACTGAACAAACTTGGAAATAATCCATAGGTCAAAGAAGATGTCTCAAGGGAAATTAAAAAAAAAATACAGTTGGGGCGCCTGGGTGGCACAGTGGTTAAGCGTCTGCCTTCGGCTCAGGGCGTGATCCTGGTGTTGCGGGATCGAGCCCCACATCAGGCTCTTCCGCTATGAGCCTGCTTCTTCCTCTCCCACTCCCCCTGCTTGTGTTCCCTCTCTCGCTGGCTGTCTCTCTCTGTTGAATAAATAAATAAAATCTTAAAAAAAAAAAAAAATACAGTGAACTGGATTTTTAAAAAATACAATATACTGAGGAGCACCTGGGTGGCTCAGTCATTAAGCGTCTGCCTTTGGCTCAGGGCATGATCCCAGAGTCCTGGGATTGAGCCCTGTATCAGGTTCCTCTGCTGGGAGCCTGCCTCTTCCTCTCCCATTCCCCCTGCTTGCGTTCCCTCTCTCGCTGTCTCTGTCAAATAAATAATAAATAAAATCTTTAAAAAAATATATATATATACTGAAACTTGTGGGGTGCAGCTAAAGCAATGTTGAAGGGGGACTTTATAGCACTAAAATGGTTTTACAGTAGTCTCCCCTTATCCATGGGGAAATACGTTATAAAACCCCCATGGAAGTCTGAAACTTTGGAGAATACTGAATGCTATATATACTATGTTCCTGCCTATACATATACCAATGATAAAGTTTAATAAATTAGGCACGGTAAGAGATTAACAATAACTAATAATAAAATAGAACTATAACAATCAGCTGTAATGAAAGTTACATGAATGGGATCTCTCTCAAAATGTCTTGTTGTACTGTACTCACCCTTCTTGTGATGACAAATGATAAAATGCCTACATGATGAGATGAAGTGAGGTGAATGTAGAATTAACGTAGAATTAAGCTACTACTGACCTGATGATGTCAGAGGGAGGATCACATGGTTCTGGACCACAGCTGACTGTGGGTAACTGAAAGTGTGGAAAGTGAAACAGCAGATAAGGGGGGACTACTGTATTAGAAAAAAGAAAAAGTCTCAAATTAATAATGTAAGCTCCCACTTTAAAAACCTAGAAAAATAAGAGCAAAATAAACTCAAAACAACCAGAGGAAAATAGGAGGAGAAATCAATAAAATTGAAAACAGAAAAAACAAAAAAAAGAGAACTGATTCTTTGAAAAGATTAACAGAATTGACAAGTCAAAAAAAGAGAAGGTACAAATTACTAGTATCAGGAATGAAACAGGATACAACTACAGGGGCGCCTGGGTGGCTCAGTCCTTAAGCATCTGCCTTCGGCTCAGGGCGTGATTCCGGCGTTCTGGGATCGAGCCCCACATCAGGCTCCTATGCTATGGTCCTGCTTCTTCCTCTCCCACTCCCCCTGCTTGTGTTCCCTCTCTCACTGGCTGTCTATCTCTGTCAAACAAATAAATAAAATCTTTAAAAAAAAATTTAAAAAAAAAGGATACAACTACAGACATTGTAAACATCAACAAGATAAGGAAATGCTACAGATAATACTACACAAATAAATCTGACCACTTAAATGAAATGGAGCAATTCCCTGAGAAGCACAAACTACTACATTTCATCCAACATGAAACTGATAAAACACTCCTGAGGGGCGCCTGGGTGGCACAGTCATTAAGCGTCTTCCTTCCGCTCAGGGCACGATCCCAGTGTTCTGGGATCGAGCCCCACATCAGGCTCCTCCGCTAGGAGCCTGCTTCTTCCTCTCCCACTCCCCCTGCTTGTGTTCCCTCTCTCGCTGGCTGTCTCTGTCAAATAAAAAAAAAAACAACAAAAAAACAAATAACAAAAAAATACTCCTGAAACTTTATTAAGAAAAATGAATTCGTAATTTTAAAACACTCCAAAAATAAATAAAAAACTACAAAAATATTTAAAGAACAATTAACACCAGTTCTATATAATTTCTTCAGAATACAGAGGAGAAGCACTGTCCAATTCATTTTATGAAGCTAGTACTACCTTGACACCAAAACCAGACAAAGGATCATGGACTCAAATGTAAAACAAAACTATAAAATTACAAAAAAAAAAAAGCCATGTCCCAACAACACTGAGAAATCAGACAGCATATACCAATGTTCTCCTACACAGTCTCCTCCAATGAAACAGATAATGAAAGAAATCATGCAAAATGGACCAGTTCAACCCATTAAGGCAAGTCCATGAGGATTTCTTCCATTATAAGACAAGGATATATAGACATGTTACCAGAACAAATGAAGAATCGGGAAAATATCAAAAGTTTCAGACACATGCCATGAAACGCACTGGATCGGGCACACTGAAAGGACCACAGGACAGAAAGAAAAATTCTGGACTGCTGCCAATTCCTGGGGAAAGTCCTGAGGAGAGAATGGCTATTTCAGGATTCTTCAAGGAGTAAATAGATTGCACACTGAAAAGTTGATTACTGGGGCGCCTGGGTGGCTCAGTCAGTTAAGTGTCTGCCTTCGGCTTAGGTCATGATACCAGGATCCTGGAATCAAGTCCCACATCAGGCTCCCCGCTCAGCAGGGAGTCTGCTTCTCCCTCTGCCCCTCACCCCACTTGTGCTCTAATAAATAAAATCTTTAAAAAAAAAAAAAAAGGAAAAGAAAGGAAAGGAAAGAAAAGTTGATCACCACAGCTTGGGGCCAACTGACAAAGTTCAGATGAACCGTAACATATCATTCAATTTCCAAAAGGCCACGAATTTAAGTAACCCCTTCCTTACATGGAAATTAAGCAATGTGAGGTTCTCTTCGACAGTGGAATCTTTGTCCCTTCATCTTGTCATTATAATGTGCCTGTTTTCTTGTATCACCCTAGGCTCCATGCTCTGCTTTTTTTTATATCACTGAATATATAAAAATACTAATTGAGGACAGCAGAGTAGCTAAGTGCCTTTAAAGTTCTCTGGTTGTCTTTATTTTTCTCTCATGATAATGTCCTTTTTTACTATGATTGTTCACGAAAGTGTGACAGAGCCTGTCTTAAAGTTCATGGCATTCCTTTGTAGAAATGAAGTGGTTTCTGTCTTTAACCAGTGAAGATTTCAGACAGAAAATAAAAAGCATGGAAATACCAATTTACCATCTTCATTTTTTTCAAACACATAATGTTTTCTTATTTCAGACCTTGTTTATGATTTGCCAAAGCAATGGAAATAGACTGTTTCTCTCAATAAGCTAACATTTTGTTTCTTTTCATTTGTCTTAACCTAACTTGCAATCTGAACTAAAAAGGAAAGTAACTTTCCACAGGAACTAAATATTCTTTATGGTAGTTTACTCTTTATACTGTGTAATGGCCTGTGCTGTATAGAAGATGGTGTCTGGGAGGGAAAATTTCCCACCACTCCTCCTCGTTTTTTTGGTTGGTCTAATAACTAAAGGACAGATTTAAAAGAGAGAGAAAGAGAGAAAGAGGAAACCTGCGGACTCTCACACTAGGCCCAGAGTTCTTACACTGACAGCAAAAGCATGATCCGTAAAAGAAAAAAAATTGGTAAATTGGACATTAGCAAAATTAAAAGCTTTTGCTTTGTGAAAGACTGTTAAATAGATGAAAAGACAAGCTTTCACTTGTCCCATTATATGTGGGAGAAAGGTTTACAAACTACATATCTGACAAGGACTCATATCTAAAATACATAAAGAACTCTTGAAAAAAACTCCAATTAGAAAATGGGCACGAGACATGAAGAGAACACTTTATCCAAAAGGATAATAAAGATGGCAAATAAGCTCTTGAAAAGATGTTCAGTATCATTAGCCATTAAGGGAACACAGATTAAAACCACAATGAAGTATCACTACACAACTACTAGACTGGCAAGAAAAAAGAATGACAACGCCAAAGATTGGTGGGGATGCATGTGGATAAACCCTACGTTACTAGCAGGAATGTTACAGCCACTCCGGAAAATAGTTCGTCAGTTTCTTAAAACATAAACATGCAACTATCTCCCGACTGAGATGACCCACCAACTGCACTCACAGGCATTCATCCCAGAGAAATAAAAATTTATGTTCACTCAAAATCCGGTTCACAAACGGTCATAGCAACTTTATTCATAATAGCCAAAAACTGGAATCAATCCAGATGTCCATCAACCAGTACATGGTTGAATAAACTGTGGTCCACCCATACCAAGGAATACTACTCAGCCCTAAAAAGGAAAAAAAAAAAAAACCAAACTACTGATATACATAACAATCTGGACAAATCACTAGAGAATTATGCTTGGTGAAAAAAGCCTGTCCCAGAAGGCTGCATACTATATGATTCAATTTATATAACATTCTTGAAAAGACAAAATTATGAAAATGGAGAACAGGTTTAAGTGGCTGCCATCGATTGAGGAGGGGTTGGAGAGGGAAGGGGAGTGAGTGTGGCTAAAAGAAAACAACTTGAGGGATAAGTGGGATACATAAATGTTCAAAATCTTGACTTTTATCCATGTCAACATCCTGCTCATGATATTGTACCAGTTTTGTTGGATGTTGCCACTGGAAAAAACTGGGTAAAGAGTACAGGAAATGTTTCTGTATTACTTCTTACAACTGTACATGCAGAATCTATTATTATCTCAAAATAAAAAGTTTAAAAAAATAAAATGAACATCTTTAAAAAGAAAGGCTGTTTACCTGGTAAACCTGCAATACCTGGTCTGTGTTCAACTACTACTGTGTCCTCACTTCTACTTGTCATTCCAATCAAATTCTTTCTTTGCTCTTGGATTACTTGATTCTTATTTTATCCAGCTAATACCACTCAAATGCAATTATTCTTGCTAAAGTCAATGATAATCTTCCAACTGCAGAACAAAATTGAAACTTGCTCGTTTTTTAATTTACCTAGCCTAGTGTTTGACACACTGATAATTAGTTTAGTCCCTTCCATGAAACCTCTGCTGGTCGTCCTTCCTCGGCTTGAGCACCGTCTCCTCCGAGAGGCCTGGCCGAACCTCTCTAGAGCATCCCACAGTGGCCTTCTGTGTTTACTTATTAACTTTATAGTACTGATTTCCTTTTTAATCTCCTCTAGCACAAGAAATATTCCTGGAAATCTGTGTCTTGTTGTATCTCTGTATCTTTGAGGCCTAGTAAGAATGAAGAGTTGATATGCTGCATGACTGTTTATTAGACTGAAGCATAGTCAGTAATTTATTCAGGCTCTTTCAAATAAATGGAAGCAACTAACTCTTACACATTACATCCTTTGATACAAAACTCACCTTGACACAATTTTAGGAAGCATTCTCCAGTAATTACACCAATTCCCTAATATGACTCACAGGTTCCTCTGCCCCAATAAAACCATTATAATTACTTATCTAAACATATTTATGATAGTTCCTCTTAGTTTCATACTAAACTTCAGAAGGGCAGGCAATTCTATGATTCATAAAGACTTAAGACACAGTTAAAGGTCTCTAGGAACTTTGTAAATACTTAGTCTTTAAAATGAACAGAAAATAAGACTTGAGAAAAATAACTGGCTTAGTTACCAGAGATCAAATTACTAAAAGGAAATACTGCAAATGCATCACCTTTTAAAATAATAAATAGTGCATCCCAGTTCTGATAGCCTTCCAGACTAACCTTCGTCTTGTTGAACATTCTCCTTCTTCTTTGGCTACCCATCCAACATCAGCAAAAGACACCACTGCATCCTCTCCTGGATGGCTTGGGCTCCATTCTGTTGTAGGGCTGGTAAGCTGTAAGTTATAAGGAAAGTTCTTTGGCACCAAGATGTTAGAATAAAACTTATTTAATCACCTAAAGGAAAATCATCAGCTCTGGTGTTACAATCACATGGACAGTTTCTAACATTTACATTGAAGGTCCCTGCGAAAGGGACCATTAGTTATGTCACACTGTTGCCTAGTAATGTATGACAATCTCTGAATTATAATTTGACTTTATTCAATTTTTATTTTACAGGTCAAATGAGACTGGCTTTAAAAACTCTGTCAAATAAATAAATAAAATCTTTAAAAAATGTATTATTCCCATCCATTATTAAAAACAGAATAATGTATTAATATTCCCATAACATTGTAATAGGGAGATTCCAAATAGGTTACATGGAGATCCTTAAACAAAAAGGTTCCCAAATCCTATGGAAGCTCTCAGAATATTTAATGGGTTGTTTTGTAAAAGTGAAAGATCAAAAAGGTAAAACCTGAGTGGTACCTTCTCAAGGTGCTCGAGTTTATGAAGATCAATCTAAATGTAACTGTTCTAGAAAAATAAAATCTTATCACAATACAGTTCTAGTTTGTAGGAAGTGAGGTATATTAAAACAAATAAAATTAAGTTTTGACCTCAAGACTTCTTCCTTTCCCACAGAAGTTACAAAATTGCAGTTTTCTTCCTAGAAATTTCTATTTATAAAAAGAAGCAAAATGATACTTTTCTAAAAATACTTTAAAATATAAAAGTTAACCCATTTTGTGGCAGCTTTTCAGAGTATTTTATAACATAATTAAAGACTAAACAATGTATCTCAATTTTACATTTGTAATACTTCCCATATAAAACATGAAAGGTTGCTTTCTACATAAACTTAAAAAAAAACACACCAAAATTTTCCATGGATTTAGTTTATAATAAGAACTGATCATATGTAATCACTGAAATAATACCATGTCTAAAACATGTGCCCAATGAGATGAAAACATTAATGCTACTGTCAAAAACCAATCTAGAACTGATATCTGTACCATTTCTAATGGACATCCTGCCCCACAAAACAAAGTCACCTTAGTATTTAAGTCATGTATCTACCTAACAGTACTTTATGCCATTAAAACAAACAACAAAAAACACCTAAAAAGTCCCTGAGGAAACCAAACTCATCCAAAAGACAAAATAAAAGTGAAAAATAGTAACACTGATTTTTTTTTAAAAGGCATTTCAGTTGCTGCTGAAATGTGCACTGAATAACAAGCATGGAATGGGAAGGACAATTCACTTAGTAAAATACCAGCTAAGGTGACATCAGTGCAGGCAAGGGGGCTGATGGCATGGAATTGTTGGAAGTACGATCTAGATGCCACTACTGACATGCATGGATGACCGAGGGGAAGTTTGAAAAAGACAAAGCCAACTTACTGAAAGTTCCAGCAAGGTCCTGTCCTACCATAGCTATTGTTAGTAGGGGGGAAAAAATACAATGAAGAGAATAGAAAGAATTTTTTTTTTCAAAGTCAAGGGCATTTTAAAATTTTAAAGTAAAATTAGTGCTTACGGATTTGTAAGTATCCAAATTCCTTTCAGAAAGTATGAAAAACTTCTCATCCAGAGCAAAAATTCAGTAGTAGCATATTTTTACTGACTATAAGAAGTATAATTCAACATCTGATACAATTATCCAGAATTCTATTTCAAGAATTTTACTATAGTAACTTTAGATAATTTTAAATATTCTGATAATGTAAAACTGTACCAAGAAAATTAATTTAATAAAATGCATGAAAGAAAAATACTAAGCTTGTATAAAAGTTGAAATATCTAGAATAAAATATTAGAAGAGCTAACTTTGTCCTAAAGTGACTTTTCATAAAATAAACACAGTTATTAGGAACCATGATTCTCTCAGTTTCTTGCCAAAAAGGGTGTAATAGTAAATAGACTCAGTCTATTTTACCAGCATTTGTTTATATATAGCCCAATGCAAAACATGTATTCTTAAAAGCAGCACAGCAAAACAATAATCTCTAGCTTTTACTTACAGATTTAATTAGTTCTTTTTCTACCAATTCCTACCATAGTAAGAAAAACTGAAAGCGAATTTCTGTATTTTAATATAATGACATACAATAAGCCAAGCAGTGTATCTGTGTAAACAACACTAAATCCAGTATTCTAGCCAAGACTCAGCCACTCATGTTTCTGAGTAGTATGGTCACTTTTTAAAAACTGAGCATTTAGGGGCACCTGGGTAGCTCAGTCAGTTAAGCCTGACTCTTAATTTCAGCTCAAGTCATGATATCAGGGTCGTGAGATCAAGCCCTGCATTAGGCTCCGTGCTGAGTGTCGAGCCTGCTTAAGATTTTCACTCTCCCTCTCTCACTGTCCCTCACCTCCCCCCATGCTCTTGCTCTCTCTCTCTCTCAAAATAAATAAAAACTGAGCATTTATTAAAGCTTTCTATTCATGATGCTTAGAACAGGGAAGAGTAGGAAGAGAAGGTGAGGAGGGAACAGGGACAGATGAGACCAGAAAGACAGAGGGAGGGAAATGTGTCTATCTGTCAAAATAACCCAAGAAGGTAAGTAACAGGATCCCCATGGAGAAACTAGTCTTTAAGAAGTCAATTACTGATTCACTTGGTTAAGCATCTGACTCTTGATTTCTGCTCAAGTCATGATCTCAGGGTCATGAGACCAAGCCCCCCCTTGGACTCTGCACTGAGCGTGGAACCTGTTTGGGATTCTCTCTCTTTCTTTCCCTCTCTCTCTCTCTCTTTCTCCCCCTCCCTTCCCCCCCCGCCCCTCCCCACCCCCCTCACATGCATTCGAGTGCTAACAAGAAAAAAGAAGTCATCAATTACTGAGAATGAGTAAAACATCACAAACATTCATTATTATTTACAGAGTTAGGCTTCAAATCATTGAACCACATTACCAAATTTATAAAACGTTAACATTATATCTGAATTTCGTTACTCTTAACAGCCATTTTAGAGCTAAAAATAACCAAATGAACATCACATAGAGTTTGATATCACATGCTAGCATATTCCAGAATATCAAAGAGTAACTGAAAAAAATTGTTAAGTTTAAACAGTTATTTTTAGAATTAATCCAGGTACTTAACCTTCAGATGCCTCAGACACCAAAGACCATACACAGTCCCACCACACTAGTTCTTGACAGGTCCTTCTCTTAGTTCTTCAAACAATAACTTTTTTTTTTTTTAAAGATTTTATTTATTTATTTGACAGAGATAGAGACAGCCAGTGAGAGAGGGAACACAAGCAGGGGGAGTGGGAGAGGAAGAAGCAGGCTCATAGCGGAGGAGCCTGATGTGGGGCTCGATCCCGGAACGCCAGGATCACACCCTGAACCGAAGGCAGACGCTTAACCGCTGTGCCACCCAGGCGCCCCTCAAACAATAACTTCTTTCTTGCCTTAGAAGCTCTGCACATATTCTCTCTTCCCCCAACTCCACCCCTCTCCCCAACTAAGCAGACTGGCTCTTTCTAATCTTTACCTGTCATTCCTCCAGATGGGCCTTCCCAGACAGACCACCACTATTATCCTCCCCCAGGCTATACTACTTTTTCCTTCACAGCATTGAATACAAATTGTAATTATATGCATATTAGAATATTTACTTATTAAGTATCTCTCCCACTGAATCATATCCCAATAAGGGTAGAGATAACATCTTTTTGGTCTATCCCTAATCAAAAGCCCCTAGAATAACGTACAGATTTCAAGTTTATTTGCTAAATAAAGATGGGCTGTGACAAGTAGCTATTTTAGTTACAGATTTCATCGTGGTATGTGAACTTAAGTAAGAATTTCATTCATTACCTATTTGGTTACAGAACATTCCCTCCACCACCAGTTCCACAACTCCTAGCAATCTAAGAAAACAGGCTGGCGCAGGGTTTCCACAGGGAAAAAAAAGTGGCCCAGGTTAATTTCCCCAGAGGTCTGCCAGTTACAAAGCTGAAGTCAAACTTTTATACCCCACTGCCAAGTGGCCCACCCCACTTTTTCTGGTAATATTCAAGATCACCTTTTTTTTTTTTTTTGCCTAAAGTTTTTCAAAAGTAATAAGCTGCTTTTTGTTCCATTTTTTCTTTAACTCATACAATTTAAAATTTATAAAAATGCATCCCCAAAGTGCTTTTGTGATTACTTTTATAACTGTCAGTGGGTAATTATATGTTACTGCTTTAAGGAAAACTTTAGCAAAATACTAAAATACAATCTGTGCCTTAAGTCTTTAACCTCAGCTGCGTAAGAAGCTCCTCGAGAGGTAAAAAACAAATGTATGAAATTCGGTTTTAGTGAGTCCTGAGCGGGACCTGTCTTTTTTAAAAGCTCTGTGTTTCCATAAGGAGGGTGGGCATATAAAAACTACCCAGCAAGACGGGGCCTGAGCATGTGTATTTTATTTCTGAAAGTTCCTGGTGATTTAAATATGCATGCGGTGTTGAGAACCACAGCAAATTAAAACCTCTGCACCCCATTCCTCCCAATCTCCCAACGCTCACTGCTTTTGCAAGTTCCTCCATGATCTCAATTTTCTTTTGGTTTCGTGAAACTGGAATAAGTACCAGGAGAAAAACAAGAACCTACTCTCTCAGTTTGTCTTAATCTTGGGTTCCTACCTCCAAGGGGTCTATCATATCCAAATACAAAAAATGCTTGTGGCCAGAAGTATGTAATTGCAACTCAAGGTTGAAATGCACATATCTAAAAAAGGGCCAACGAAAGTTCATTTTTCTTCAATTAAAGTAAATCTGAAGGGTCTACTACAAAATAAAAAGATTCTGCACAGCAAAGGAAACAAACAAAACTAAAAGGCAACCTACTGAATGAGAGAAAATATTTGCAAATCACATGTTCAATAAAGGGTTAGTATCCAAAATATATAAAGAATTGATACAACTCAAAACCCAAAAAACAAATAATCTGATTAAAAATGGGCAGAAGACATGGACAGATAGTCCTCCAAAGAAGACATGCGAATAGCCAATAGACACATGCAAAGATGCTCAACATCACTCATCATCAGGAAAATGCAAATCAAGATTATAATGAGGTATCACCTCATACCTGTCAGAATGGCTAAAACCAAAAACACAAGAAAACACATCCACAAGTAAGGATGTGGAGAAAAAGGAACGCTCCTATACTGTTGGTGGGAATGCAAACTAGTGTAGCCACTCTGGAAAACAGTGTGGAGGTTCTTTGAAAAGCTAAAAAATAGAACTACCCTACAATCCAGAAATCACACTACTGGGTATTTACCCCCAAAAAATGCAAAATCATTAATTCAACAGCATACATGCACCCTGATGTTTTTGGCAGCATTATTTACAACAGCCAAATTATGGAAGCAGCCCAAGTGGCCACCAACAGATGAATAGATAAAGAAGAGCTCACACACACACACACACACACACGCACGCACGCACGCACGAACATGACTCAACCATAAAAGAGTGAAATCCTGCCATTTGCAAAGACAAGGATGGAGCTAGAGAGTAAGTACAATGCTAAGTGAAATAAGTCAGTCAGAGAAAGACAGATACAATATGATCTCTCTCATGTGGAATTTAGGAAACAAAACAAACAAACGAAGGGGAAAAAAAGAGACAAACCAAGAAATAGACTCTTAACTACAGAGAACAAACTGATGGGTACCAGAGAGGAGGCGGGAGGGGGCATGGGTGAAGTAGGTGATGGGGATAAAGAATACACTTACCCTGATGAGCACTGAGTAGTGTACAGAATTTTTGAATCACTATATTGTATACCCGAAACTAATATAACGCTGTATGTTAACTATACTGGAATTAAAATAAAAAATTTAATTAAAAAAAGTAAATATGAAAGGTCTAGAGATCCTATTTTGAGTATAAAGTGGCCAACTCATTTCTAGCACTCACGAAATGAAGTATGGGAAAAAGCTATGGGGGTTATAGGCAAGTCTTTTTCAAATAACACAGCAAAGAACCACTGAGTGCTTTTACATGCTTTTTTTACACTTATAACCTTATTGCATTCCTAGCCCAATATTCACTGGGTCCATTAACTGAATGAAGGTGTAGATAAATATTTTGGTCTGTGTTCTGATTTCTGATTCTGTAAATCCAATTTGTAAAATCAGGGAGTTGAATTACCTGAATAGCAAGTAAGTTCATTTGCTATTCAACTGTAAGGTGGCAATAATAACAAAATCACCACCACTAGCACACTTCTACTGTACACTAATTATGTACCAGTTATTATACTCAGGGTTTAAAATGGATTATTTTGCGGGGTGCCTGGGTGGCTCAGTCGTTAAGTGTCTGCCTTTGGCCCAGGGCATTATCCTGGCGTTCTGGGATCGAGCCCCACATCAGGCTCCTCCACTGGGAGCCTGCTTCTCCCTCTCCCACTCCCCCTGCTTGTGTTCCCTCTCTCGCTGGCTGTCTCTCTCTGTCAAATAAGTAAACAAAATCTTTAAAAAAAAAAAAAGGATTATTTTGCCTAACCCTCACAACAGTAAGTAGTGGGCCCATCTTGCCTATCATTATTTGTCTCCAGATATATGGACCAGCTGATAGTGAAAAGATGGTGTGATCTATAAGGAACCATACTGAAGCTTAAGATTTCAGAGGTAAAAACTGTTTTGAGGGTGACAGAGTCGAGGTGTTGCCTAGGAGTGTGGGCAATAGAAAAGAAATAGAAGCGAAAGCCAACAGGAATAGAAGTAAAGAATATAAAATGCCAAGTTTCAGATAAATCCTCTAAAAGTCTGAAATTACACAGAACATTGGAGGGACTGGTTTTGACTACCTAACTCTTGCTTCTGACATCACCCAAGAATGCCCTATTTGCAAGTTTAAGCCATTTTGACTTTTGTCTCCTGAATATGTCCCCATAATGGTGTCTACTCTCCCTGGGTCCAGCTGTGGTTTCCCAGTTCCAGACTTTCCATACAATTGATTCATGTTAGACTCCCAGGTAGTCCAAATACATTCCATATCAATCAAATCCCTAAATGAGTCAGAAAAAATAGCAAAAATGCATTTTTAACTTTATTACTCTAAATTGCATGTTTTTAAAAATTCCACATTTCTTACTTTTCTGAGAGGTGTAGTTAAAATACAACAGAAGATACAGCAGATTTAAAATATCTTACCAGCAGATAAAGCATTCATTTTAATATTGATCTCGGGGATGCCTGAGTGGCTCAGTGGGTTGGGCATCTGCCTTTGGCTCAGGTCATGATCCCAGGGTCCTGGGATCAAGTCCCGCATTGGGCTCCCTACTCAGCGGGGAGTCTGCTTCACCCTCTGCCTGCCGCTCCCACTGCTTGTGCACGCACGCTCTCTCTCCGGCAAATAAATAAAACATCTTAAAAAATATTGATCTTGAATTTGAAAAGACTCAGTATGCTATAAAATCACCTGGAAATAAAAATCTCACTATAAACAAATGTCTTCTATCTTCCACTACATTCTCAAGTAGGTCACCAATCTTTCTCTTACCTTATCCCGCTCTCCTATGTTTATCCACTTTTATTCAAATGCAGCTCCCTCACTAAATCTAATAGTCTTAATTCTGCTCATACCTTTTTAAGTGACTAATAACACAGAGAAAAATAATCTAAGAAATTGTACTTGGCTCTAGTATTTCAGCCCACTGACTGTCAAGGGATATTTGGATTGTTACTAAAAAATTCTAGATTATCTCCATGTCCTTCTATACACCTCTAGCTATATGAACACAAATGCTCTGCCAAGCTGTCCTGCAACTAGGCTAAGCAGATACATAAATAGATGAAAAGAAAATTTTAATGGAACTGAGCAATCAGAAAAAAGTTAACAAGCCTTAGTTAACACAGTACTTATTTGAAGGAAGCTGGCAAATGAAGCAATCAGCAATTTGTCTCTAATTGAACTCAATTCTCATGCTTGAGAGTTACCACCACAGAGTTCTTCATTTTCATTATTTTTTAAAGCCTATAGTTTGATAAAAAATTACTTCTTGGAAACTTCCAATCTGTCACTTTCTAGATTGATGCATAAAGGTTTTGCCAGTGAATTTGCAAGCAGGATTATGAGCACAATAATTAACAACCTTGTTAGTCAACCTGAACAAATGCTAATTTCAACCACTTACTTAGTAACAGATTTTTACCTCTATCTACCAGGAGTGCTGATTTATGAGTAAAACATACTATCAAATAAGCTTGCAGGGGTACTTCTGAGCTTTTGAATTACAAGTTAAATACATCTTCAACATTTCATATGCTAATCTATTATTTAAAATTGGTATAGATATCTGCACTTTACATTCTTAAATGTTGAACTGAAAGATTCTGCAGTGTTACTGTTGCAGAGAATTACTGAAAAACAAGAACATGTCTAACACTATTACAACAATAAGGAACAAAGCCCAAATCCAGAAAATAACAATTTATCTCCAAGCAAAGAACAGAGTTGCTCCCAATTTGGTGCTATAAGAGAATCCTAAGACCTGTGCATGTAAAAGTATTCCCAAGTCAGCGTTTCACTATCATCTCATTCAGAGAACCAGTACTACTTCTTTGGCTTGACACTGCCGTTGCCAAGGCAATGGTTCCTACAATTAATGCTAAGCTTTAAACCAAGGGTGGAGAAAGCAATTTAGGAGGCATCCACAGAGATACCTAAAACTAAACTAGGGGAACAGAATGGCTGTCCAAAGGAGAAGGTATAATAAAGAAAACAATGGTGGTACCTGAAGCTTCCTAAAGTAACATAGGGCCACGTTCAAGGTCACCTGGGAATTAGCAACTGCTTGGCTTATTATATGCTTCTATAAAGATGTAGTCTATGTATTCTTAAGAAAGATAAATGTCTTAAAGAGCATTAAAAAGCTTGAATAATCACTTCACAGAGGAAGTAAAATGAGGAAGACTTGACTGGTTTTATTGTCTTTTATTGACAGTAGCATCAATAAAAGGAAAGGTTCAAAAATATTTTAAAGCTGTCTTGCCTATTTATATTTCTGATGTACCTATTAATATAAAATTTCAAAATATATAAAATACAGTACCTGAAACTGAACTCTTGGGCACTGGATCAGAGATAAATTGGAACCAATTTTTCTCACAATACTTCGAGATGAACCATATGGCTTCCCAGACCAAAGTACCTGAGGAAGTAGGAAAAACCAAAAGTTTAATTACAAGAGTGATAAAGGTTTGTAGTTTGTTACTACAAAGCGCTGAACAATTAATTACACAACATGTTGACACGTTAATTACAGGATCAGAATGCTCTGCATGTTATGGGGAAAGAGCTAATATTTCTCAATTAGAAGTTGAAGAATATATATAGCTGGTTATGATTAACACATTAAGTTTAATGTAAGACAGTATATACAAAATAGAAGAATAATTTGCAATTGAACAATAACATATTTGGAGTAAAAAACTGCATTTTCATTAGGTTTTCATACTATTCTGCAAAGGAAACACTATTTTTACCTCCTCTGCCGTATTTTTAGCTTTAGAATTTTATATAGACACGAATTTTTTTAAACTGTAAGCTACTTTTGTTATAATGGACTTTTCCAAACAAACCCAAATCAGTACAAAGTTCAGAATGTGAATTTGTACCATTCAGGGTGCTTCACTTTTTTTGCTACACAAGAACGTCTGGTCAAGGGTAAGCATGGGCCAAAATCCAATAGCACTGCATCTTCTTGTGAGGCCTTGTCCTAGGGTAAAGGCATCTTTGCCTAATTTATACAAAGGTACTAAATGGGCTTGTAGTGACCATAATTAGCAGAATTTCTCAGACAAAATACACACAGGACATTATGCTATGCTTTCCACAAAAACAAACCCCCAAAGCAAAAAGCAAACAAAAAAAACACACGTAGAATGTTAAATCATTATAAAGTACCTTGAAACTTCTCCCCAAGAATATGATTTTTCCTTAAAGAGAAAAACTATCCATCTGTTTTGAGTGCTACACTTGAAAGCCTGGACAGAGAGGCAGAGAGGTGGTATGCTATGAAAAGCAATTTAAAAAGGAGAGAATAAGAATGATATGACCATTATACTTAATTCATTAAATTTTACATTCAATTATATCCTAAAACTAAATAAGTAATACCAAATCAGCTGGCACGTATTCTGAGCAATAGACATTGACCCCTTTTTAAAGTCACTCCATGGCCATTCTAATTTAAAGAACGGAATTACCCTAACATATGCAGTATGAACAAGGAATAAATGTTATTGTAAACAGCAGTGGTTCCAACACATAACCCAAATTCGACGTTTAAACTGTTCTAAAAGCATGCACAACTTGTAAAATGAGCATAGAAGTAACCTGACTTCTTAGATTTTAGCAACCCAATCCATTTAGAGATAACAGCAGGACTCAAGTGGGGATCATGAGGATATGTATATAATACCTCTGGTATATGCCTCAGCTTTTATATAACTCACCATTAATGTGTTCAAAGTTTCACTGACTATTACCTGGGAGAGTCCAGAAAGTACTATAACCTACACTGACTACTACAGCCAATAAAAACTGCAACTCTTGCTTTAGAAATAAAAATTAAAAAGATGGTACAGAGTGGAAAATAGGTTAGCAGGAAGATAAGAAGACACTGATTTTGAAATACAAATATTAAACAAAGAATATTAAGAGGCAAAGCTACAGTGAAGCTTAGAAGAGAATTACCTGTAATTCAGGAATGCAAATCATTCACACCAATGATCACAGGATTATCACACAACTAATGTTAAAAACACATGAGGGGGTGCCTGGGTGGCTCACTCGTTAAGCGTCTGCCTTCGGCTCAGGTCATGATCCCAGCGTTCTGGGATTGAGCCCCACATTGGGCTCCCTGCTGAGCGGGAAGCCTGCTTCTCCCTCTCCCACTCCCCCTGCTTGTGTTCCCTCACTCACTGCCTCTCTCTCTGTCAAATAAATAAAATCGTAAAAAAAAAAAAAAAAAAAAAACCACATGAGGACTGAGAGAAGAAAAACATCTGACTAGACAAAAATGGGAACCATCACAGTTTTACAAATTCAACATAAGAGGCTAAGAAAAAATAAGAATATGGGCAAGTAATTCTAAAACAGACAGTATTTAAGCAAACTCTACCTTATACATGTTCATAGGTCTTAATCTTTTAAAAAGAAACCCAGAGGGCAATAGCATCTATACCATTTCTTCTCCTCTTGAATCCTGTATTCAGTCAAAGTCAAAACTCTGCTATGATGTAGACGTGTAGTGGAACACCATGCGTCACCATGCAATGTGACAATTAGAGAGTCTAAAGTGAACCTCCCATCCCTCCAGTATGCAAAGATCTTAACCGGAGAGGAGGACCAAAAACTCACAAAGAAAAATTTGGAAAGGATTTGCCAAGGTCAGGAACTAACGTTTCTGCCAACTTCAGCATTCCTTGCTATGCATGCTTCAGGGCTAAGTTTCAACTATTATCTTCCCATCTGCTTAACAGCAAAAGGAAAGAATACCAGGTGACTTCTACAAGAGCAAGTGACCAAAGATTTCAGCTTTTACTTTTAAGGACTAAGTAGGTAGACTATTATACAAAGTTTTAAAGGAATTAAAAACAGATTGCTTTATGTGATTTTTTTTCAAGTATATACAGCAGACTAACGATGTTTTTCTGTTACTTGTGACCTGCACAGCACTTAACACCAAGAAATATCAAGAAAGGTCTATGTAAAGCTAATGACTAGACAATTTAGAAAGAAGAGTCAGTCACAACCTTTACTTGACTATAAGAAAATGTGAGGGTAAAGAGCAGCTAACTTCCAGGAACTCTAAAACTAGGTCCTACTTTATTTTTTCTATTCAGCCCTCATGGAGTGGGAGAAATTGTAAATGGCTGTGAAGAAATAATGAACAGATGGTACTGAAAAGTCACCATCTGTGCACTGGGAGACTGTAAGGCCCAAGTATATCTCCTACCCTAACTGGTGGCTGAACCGTTGTCTTGTCAGTATACAGAAGAAGGGAAGACTTCCTCTAAAGATAAACTGTCATTAATATTTTTTTCAGATGTTGGAGGGCAGAGAGAAAACTGTCGTTGCTAGACAATCGGATTTTGTTAAGAAATAATTCAGTTCCACTAGAAAATAATTAAGTAACTATTATTTAATTATTAAACAGAAAAACTCTGCTTTGCTTTACAATGACTACTGACTGACAAATGATCTAATAATGAATGTGTGCATGTGTGTTTGCATGTCTGTGTCTAGTAATGACAGTCCATAACATTTAGAAACAGTGTTTGAAAGTGATGACAGCAAGGAGGAGGATGACAACAAGAAAGCAATTTGTTCTTTTTTAACATTGTGAAATGCTATTGTAGAAGTGTTGAAGTGTGAGCCTGGAATCTGAAGCTATCATCTGTCTCATCATGATGACTATACTCAAGTTTCATGTGGTAATTCATCTGTTATAGACCAGTTTAATCTAAATTACTATTTCAGAGGTACCATTTAGCAGGAAAAAGTACAAATTTAATTCTAAATGAATATCTTTTTATCAAGCTATTTCATATTAATGCAAGGGTCTTTATTCTGGTCCACATATTCCTGAAATTACATGCAAAATTCTGGGTTTATGTGATATTTTTCTAGAAGAAAGTCCATAGCATTAATCAAAATTTCAAGGAGTCTATTACACAACAAAAAAATCCTTAACTCCAAGGGAGCCAGGGGAAAATTCAAAGTGTGTGTTGGGGAGAGGGGGTAGAGATAGGAAGATGAAACTCTGTAACAATTTCGAAATCCCCAATTAAAGACAACACTTCCCTCAGTTCTCTTCTTCCTTACTCTGAACTCTTAGCCACACTGACATTCTTCCTCCAAAGCACAAAAGGAAAAAAAAGTTACAATTCTTAAGTATTATTGGAAATATATTACTAATACAAATAAGTTATTTGCTCTGTGGTTATACCTGTAAAACAAAGTGCTGTTTTACTGAGCATACATAATTTAGCCAAAAGAACTGGATATAGTAAACCAATCAGTGACAGCTATTACAGCAGTGCTGATGTGTACAGTAAATACAAAGAGCTAAGCATCAACAGCTGTTCTAACGGCAAAAACAAAACCCTAATCTCAAAGCTGCACTTTTTCTTTTTAAGCAGATAAAACATGTAAAAGATGAAGGCAGTTTCTACTCCGACTATTTTCAAACAGTCTCAAGTTCACTATCAAAGAAATGAACGTACTTATTATCAAATAATCAAAAATACGTACTTATTACTGAAAAGAAGCTAAGAAGTTTCATTTTCATATGTCCAAAAGTAAAATCTTGGTAGACTATACCTTTTTACACTTAGGCAGAACACTAAGATCTTAGAAACCAAATAATTCCAAAGTATCAAATTGCTTTATGTTAAAAGAAAACGTATATCTATATAGATTTTCAGTTAACTGATGACAGTTGATGATTATATGAGGGAGTTGGGGTGGCTCAGTTGGGTAAGCTTCGGCCTTTGGCTCAGATCATGATCTCAGGGTCCTAAGATATGGGAGAGAGCCCGCATCGGGCATTGGGGCTCTCTGCTCAGTGGGGAGCCTGCTTCTCCCTCTCGCTCTGCCTGACGCTCCCCCTGCTTGTGCTCTGTCAAATAAATAAAATCTTTGAAAAGGAATAAAAAAGTTGATGATTATGTTAAAAATAATCTTTTCAGTTGCTACGAATAGGAAGGCCTTAACTGTGATGACAATAGAGGGAGTAAGTTAATGCTCTGTTACCTGGTCCATTTTTTGATGAAAGGCATGCATTTTACCACTCAAAATGAACAAAGCTAAGTTAAATGAACAAGCTAAATAAAGTGTGTTATCTGTTCCTGAAACAAAATTCTGCCCTTCGGTCTCAATGAGCATTAGTCACATTCGCCTGACTTCGGGCGGGGATGGGGAAAAAGACAGAGCAAAACCTTAGAAAATTAACCATTACTGACTGTAGCTATACTACATACAAGCCACTGCACTAGGTGTTTCACAGTCACTTAATCCACAGGCTAACTCTGCAGTAGTTCTTCTTATCTATAATTTGTGGATGAAGAAAGTAACTGAAAGAGACCAATTTCAGACCAGGAGTTGTCTGAATCCAGGATCTACGATCTTTTCACTAAATTATACTTCTTTTTCCATTATATTTTTTTAAAGTAATCTCTATGCCCAACATGGGGCTCAAACTCATGACCCTGAGATCAAGAATTGCATGCTCTTCTGACTGCACCAACCAGGCACCCCTCTCCTAAACTGTATTTCTTACTAAAATTGGAAAGAAGTAAGAATCGTAAATTGCAAAGCTTGTCATTTTGGGAATTACAAATAACAAAAGCTTCCCATTTTTCTGGAAGCAACAGAAATTATTTTACTGTCCGTACTAAAATGTTAATCTACTCTATGTAGCCAAATGAAGGTAAATAACAAATGAGAAAGGTGCATAAGCTGCATTAAGTAAAATTCAAAACATAGGAAAATGTAACTGAAAAAGATGAAAATACTATTAACTTCGGAAACATTTTCTTATTGCTTATCCTCAAGCTAATAATCTCAAAATTATGCAGCTATTAAAAAAGATAATTTTATTCGGTTCTTTGCTTTTTACCTCCAAAGAAAACAGAAGTAACTTTGGGAGGCTGGGAGATTCAAAGTTTGACTTTCTCTTAACAAGACATGAAAAGACACAAAATAAAAACAAGCATAAAAGTAGTACATTAAAAAGTATACCCATATTCAAAATATATATATATATATATACACATATACACCGATATTCAAATTATGCAACCTGCCCGTATCATAAAATTGAATTCCACATTACTAATGCAAAATATTGAATGTGAAAATGAAAAACAAATATTCCACAAAACATGACTGGCACAACTGTTGCTCTAATAACTTTACACTGGATATTAAAATTATATATCAGTAGAAAATACCTCAAATAATATCAATATCAGAACATCTTTGGCATAGAACATTATACTAATTTTTTCTTCATATCCATAGTTATGTTTTCAGAAGACATGACTTACCTTTTACCTTAAAAAGTTGTGACAAACCACGTTATAACAACATTCAATAAGTTCTACAACATTCAGAGTTGCCAAGTGCTAGTCAAACATATTTTATCCAATGATTTCTATATATATATTTCTTTCCTCACTATTATCAAGTGCATTGCTTTTAAGAGTCACACGAATATTAGTACATTTTCAGAGTAACCCAAAATGTTACTCCCGTACTTAGGATGCCAGGTAAAGATTCACTTCTATGACTTAAATAAACATACTGAATTTAAAATGTTGGTCATATATAGATTCATTTCACTTTCTCAGAAAAAAAATCCTTAAAACATATACATGTCTGGATTTAAAAAATTAATTTGGAGCACTCACCGATTGCATGCTTACTCCAACCTGTTGAAAAACCATCCTAATTAGGCGCTTAATCCAGCCAAGCATTTAGATGGCAAAGTGTCTCCAAATTTGCATTTCAAGTACTTCAGGCATACATAGCAGCACATGGTCCAATAAGCACACTAAAATTTTAAAATGCAAATACTAAAATGAAATAATTGTTATTTAGAATCTTTACTGTGTGCAACATGTCTCACAAAGTCTAGTCCAAAACATTTTAAAACTTCGTGTGTACTTAAGAGGAAACAATTTTCCTTGTGATCAGTTTTGAATAAACTAACAGTACAACATTTTTTTAACTATTTTTTTTCCAGCCGGGGTTTTAGTTGGAAGCAATAAAAACCCACTGTGACTAATTTAAATGAACATGTTTTTATGAAAAGATATCTAGCAGATAACAATCTTAAAAGAATCTGATGTACAGGCTAAGGAAAGACATTAAAATTGGGGCAGAACTGGTCCTGGGAAGACACCACTGCAACTGCTACTGCCACCCCTGACACAACAGCCTGCCAGTTCCCACTTTTTTGCCTCACTGGCTCCTAAGTTGCTGTCCATACTGGTGGCATTTGCTTGGCCAATCTACCTGCCTACAGTTACAAGCAGATTCTGACTCCCACCAAACATCATAAAGGAATTCCAGAAATATGGAACAGGAATTCAGATGCTAGAAGGTCAAAAAAGAAAAGTCCTTCCACAGTATTGGCACTATAACCCCTGCCTCTCACCTCCTTCCCCATCAATATACTACACATCTGAAAAAATTAAACTGTTAACTCATCATACAGCATAACCCAGTTTACTGAAAGTGTTGGTCTCCAATGAAACAAGGAGTTTGAACAAAACTATGTCATTTTGCTGCTTCCTCATCAAGGCAGTCTTGATTAAAAACAAAACTGCTGGGGCCCCTGGGTGCTCAGTCGTTAAGCGTCTGCCTTTGGCTCAGGGCGTGATCCCGGCGTTCTGGGATCGAGCCCCACATCAGGCTCTTCTGCTGGGAGCCTGCTTCTTCCTCTCCCACTCCCCCTGTCTGTGTTCCCTCTTTCGCTGGCTGTCTCTCTCTCTGTTAAATGAATAAATAAAATCTTTAAAAAACAAAAAACAAAAACAAAACTGCTGAACAAAAACAGTGTACTCAGTGATATATCTGATTTACATTCTGATGCAAGCTCATCCCATTAAGGACCAGAAACAAAGGACTCTATGGTCTACACTTTAGGAATTTCATGAACAACTGGGGGAGATAAAGGGCGCCACAAATATACCAGACACTGGGTGAAACATGAACTGAAAAAAGTATGTAACAATTCTAAGCACTGACAGGAATATATAACTTATTGATAACTGTGAAATGGCCATGACTAGAACTTCGGTGAGACAGACAGATATATTTTAGTGTTACCACCATCTATTATTGCTTGTAAGAATGTATACTGAGAGTTAATGGGAAGAAAAATAGCAAAGGTCCAAAAATAATGTAAAAGCTGTAAATGATGGACAAAAAAACTAGCTGGGGGAAAAAAAGGATGGTTTTACGTAGGATTTGAAAACCTATCACTTTTTTTTTTAAAACGTGATGTAACTTACACAGAAAAGTATATCAATTTTACATGTCGAGGTTGATGAATTTTATATATGTACAGACCTGGGTAACCACCACCCAAATCAAGACATAAAACATTTCCAAAACCCCAAAAGCTCCCTGTCAAACTACTGTTCTAACTTTTACGAACATTTATTAGGTTTGACCACTGTATATACTCTTTGGTGTTTGACTTCTTTCACTTAACGATGTCTGACATTAATCCGCATCATTTGTGAATCATAGTTCTTTATCATTGTTGTGTATTAGTAGTTCACTGTATTTCTATACCACAATTTACTTACGCAATTTACTGTTCATGAACATTTAGGTTGTTTCCATCTTTTATCTATTACAAATAAAGTTGCTAAAACAATTCTTGCACATAGCACAGTAAGGTACACATAACAACTCCTTTCCCTTGAGTATATGCCCAGGAGTAAAACTGCTAGATTACACGATATATATACAGTTTCCAACTTACAAATGGTTCAACTTATGATTTTTTGATTTTACAATGGTTTGAAAGCAAATACACATTTAGTAGAAACCATACTTCAAATTTTGTATTTTGATCTTTTCCTGGGCTTTTGATATGTGGCAGGTACTCTCACGTGATTCTGGGCAACATCAGTGACTGCAGCTCCCAGTCAGCCATGTGATCACGAGGGTAAACAACCAATAGACTAACAACAATCCTGTACCCATACAACCATTCTGTTTTTCACTTTTAGAACAGAATCCAGTACATTACAGGAGATATTCAACACTTTACTATAAAATAGGCTTTGTGTTAGAACATTTTGCCCAACTGTACACTAACGTGTTCTGAGCACATTTAAGATAGGCTAGGCTAACATGTTCAGCAAGTCAGGTGTATTAAATGAACTTTAGACTTACGGTATCTTGAATTTACAATGGGTTTATTGGGACATAGCTCCATCATCAGCCCAGGAAGATCTGTACAGACAGCTACATAGCTACATCTTTAGTAGAAACTAACATCTTTCTGTAGCTTTTTGTACCAATTACACTCCTGTAAGCAAGTCAATGACAGAGATCCAGTTGTTCTACAATCTGTCAATACCAGGTACTGCCATTATATTTTAGCCATTCTAGTGGGTTCTTTACATGTTTCGGGGACATTTGGGTATCTTCTTCACCAAAGTGTCTTTTGCTTATTTTTTTTTAAATGGATAGCTTTTTTTTAAATATTTTAAAATTATTTTTGACAGCAGGGCACCCTGAGTGGCTCAGTCGGTTGGGTGTCAGACTCTTGATTTCGGTTCAAGTCATGATCTCAGGAAGTGAGATCGAGCCCCGAGTAGGAGTCCTTTCCGGGTGTGGAACCTGCTTGGGATTCTCTCTCTCCCTCTGCCCTCCCCCTCCTCATGCTCACACACACTCTCTCTCTCTATACACACACACACACACACATATTTATGTAAATATATATGTATTTATATAAATATAAAATTATTTCTGTCAGGAAGAGATGTTTTGCAATCTGAGCTGAAGATTAGAGTGCACAGGCTTAGATAAAGGAGATGAAATCTAAGAGTGAATGACTAAGAAAAGAAGCCAGGACAGAAACGTCAGGAAATACTTGAGGAACTAGCAGAAAAAAATAAAAACCCCTGGGGAAAAAGATCAAAGGGTAGCAGAAAAAAGAAGTGTTGTCATGAAAGGGAAAAAAAGGAAATTTCAAGAAAGGAAACAGTCCTTGTTAAACAGAAAAACACAAAAAAGAGGTCACATAGTCAGGTGTGGTAGCCTCCTAGTGCCAACCTCTCCTCCAAGCTTCTCCATGGGCTCTCTAAAACCTTCCTTAAAGGTAAATGTCCCCTCCCTCCCTGAACTGAAACGGGGCTCTCCCTTTACAATGCAGCCTCAAAGCCTTCTCAAAGCGTTCCTGCTTGCTTATTCTCTCACACGTTCTATCAAAGCTGTTCCAATCAGTAACTTCTCTAACCTCTTTTAAAAACTGTTTCTCAAAGGTAAAACTAAAGGGACAAAAAAACAGATCAGTGGTCACCAGGGGCTGAGGTGGAAGGAAAGGTTAATTAACAAAGGAGCACAATGGAAGTTTTGAGAACATGGTATTGTGGTGGTTTCATGACAATGCTCAAAGAAACGTTTGCCAAACAGACTGAATTCTGCTGTACACAAATTAATCCCTCGTTTTTTTAAAAAAAGAAACCCTTTCCTTTGGAAGCACGGCTTTACCTACCACCTTCTGCTGCTTATAAAGGCTGACTCAAGGACACTTAAGTCATTCCCTATCCTTTAGCTAGGATTCTAGAAAAGTCGTCTTCTCTATTCCAAGTCCTTCCCTAAGTTGAATTCCATGTTTTGGCCCCATCAGCCGTAGTAAATCATAAATATCTCATATTTGCCAGTGCTAGGTGATTTTAATACTCACAGAAATGATGCTCCCAACCGAGTACTGTATTAAGTCCATTCATATAAAGATCCCAAACAGGTAAAATTAAAAGTAAGCTAATCGTAGATTAGGGATTTTTTTTTCCACGTTTTGTTTTGTTTTGTTTTACTGTTGGAGATGGGTGGGTACTGACTGGTAGGAGGCCTGAGAAGGATTTCTGAAGGTGCTGGCGATACTCTATCTCTAACACAGAGAGATACTTAGGTGTGTTTATTCTATGAAACTGTAGGAGAATTGACAATACTCAATCTTTAGCCCTCCATTTTGTTCACGTCCACTTGCTCAATGACCTGTCTTGCAGTTATATGTTCCTGGCTCCTTGGAGATTAATATACATACCTTAGAAATACCCACTAAGGAGGCTTGCTTTGGCCTCCCATGAGCCTGTTAGAGATAACAGTCTTTCCTTCTCCTGAAGCACAGAGGGTGCCCCAAAGTTAGCTGTCAAGTAAGTGCCTGCAAGCGTTCTGATCTCAATACAATACCCCCCTGCATGCACCCTCACTCTATAATATCTAGACTAAGATCTGGAGAATAGCTACACAGATGTACAGATTGTCACCCAACTGATACTGTAAGTTACCCTGAATAAAACTCTGGGTAAACTGTATAGAGTTTTCGTCTGTGTTTTTCAGTCTTAAGTGCCTTCTCAGTTTGGAGGATACTTTACAGTCTCTTCCCTCCACCTTCCAACAGAAACTTATCAAGATATACCCTTACATACTTTTCTTAATGTAAGTTATGCTTCAAATAAAAGCCTTAAAAACATGCACTGCCTTTGACCAAGTTATACCAACTTTCAGGAATTTCTCTCACAGGAATAAAAGCATTATACATGAAAATACATGTATAAAGATATTGTCTACAGTGCTTTTTCTACTCACAAAACTGAGATCGACTTTAAATGTTTGTCAATAAAACTGTTTACTAAATTACAGTATACTCTTATTAGAAAATATTATGCATCTATTAAGTGACGGTCCAGATGGTAATCACACCTGTGGTGAACACAGCACAATGTATACACTTGTTGAATCATTTTGTTGTATACCTGAAACTAATGTAACATTGTGTGTCAACTCTTCTCAAATGTTTTAAAAAGTGATAGTCTATGTAATGACTTGACAGCATATACATGATACAGGAAGAATATGTTAATTATGATTTCATTTCTATAAAAAACAAAAATCCTCAAGTTTTTATTTACAGAAAGATAACACACAGAACTCTTAAAACTGGCCAGAGAAGGTAGAAGTGAACTTTTCTTTGTATAGTTTGCTTTTCATTTAAAAACAAAATCTGTACAAAAACAAAAAAACAAAAAACAAAAAACCCCCATATATTTCACCTTCCAGATTTCCTTTAGATACTCTTCTGCCCTACTTTGTCCACACTGAGCCCTTCAGTCTCTTCTCCCCTGCAATTTTCATCAACCCAATCAATCCCTTCTTACCTTTAATCTCTTCTACCCCATGCAGCCAAAAATCACTTGAACCACTGTTTGTCAGTATTTTCAACTCCTTGTTCTGGCTTATAGAAGAAAGAGAACTTGATTAATCCAGCAGGCTACATGTCCTAGAATTGGGCTGTAGAAAAATTATTAAGCCTCACATTTTGATGTTGCTACAAATGTTCTACCTCTGGTCTCAAAAGGGCCCTCACCGCTGTCTAGCATCCTAGGAAAATATTTTCTGACTCTTGTCCCCTTCCATTCTCCAAGAAGCTTTTTCAAGCATTCTCCATGCTACCCAAATCTCTCCAACCCTTCCTCCATCATTTCTCAGCAGATGACCAAGCATACTACTTCAAATAACAGAGAAGTCATTCGACAGGAACTCCCTCAACATCCTGCCACTCCACATACCACACACTTACCTACGCACCTATTCTATCCCCCATGCTCTCCTGTCCCTCCTTCCAACTAAGTGCTCAGGATTATACCCCCTCAACTCACAGGCCTCATTAAATCCGCTCCACTCAGTATACATAAATTCTTTCTTGTCCATGTCAACTTCAATCAACATGCCAACTTCCGGTTTCTCCCATCTGTTCCCAAACCAAAGAAATCCAGAACCCAGCTCCTTCATTTTCCTCCTAAATCTGCTGCTCATGTGTTCCCTACCTCAGAAAATGGCACCCATATTGTCAGTTATTTCTTCTTTCTCTTTCATTTTCTACAACTGATATCTATGTTTCCTCCTAAATATATCAGATTCCATTTCCACTGCTATTCTATTCCAATCCATTACAGCTATTCTAAGCCTTTACTATTGTAATCACCCCCCACCAATTTTGCTCTCCCCTTTCTATCCATTCTCAGTACTGAAATAAGTCCTTTATGATCTGGTCTCTGTACTTTCCTATCCTCTGTATCTTTCACACTCTACTCTTTAATCCAGTCATACAGGTAATTCTAGAAATTCAACAGGCTCTCTGCACTTTTCTTTTATCCAGTATTCTACCTCCCTACAGCACCTCTATATCAAGCCAGCTCCTATGCATCCTTTATTTCAGCTTAGCTATTACCTCCTCCAAGAGGTTTTTCCTGATCAACCAGAAATACAGCCCTCCTGTATATATTCTCCTGAACTGCACATTACAACAATGTATCTAAACTGCTTATCTCCTCCACAGCAAAACTTAAGAGCAAAACTCTTATTCATCACAGTGACCCCAGCACTTAGCACAGTATATGGAAATGTAATAGTTGCTAAGTTAAGATTAGAATATTAAATGAAGGGCATCTAAGCCCTAAGCCAGTGCCTTTTCGACACTATCTCAATTGTAAACAGATATCTGAGAAGAATTTACTTATAACTAAACTACATAATTTCAGACAAACCATCCTCCCATGAGGCCAAATAAATGACAAAATATAAAAATCATCTATTTGAAAGCATCAGAGAACTATCAAGGCAGAGAAGTATAACCAGGCCAAGAGATAGTTTCTTGAAAAAAAACAACAATAAAAAGGACTCACCTCTAAGGAGATTTACTGAGGAAAAAGAGAAGACATTTATAACCTGTATCAGGAATGAAACTGGGGATATCACTACAGATCACAGAGGCATTAAGAAAATAATAGAAGGGGGGCACCTGGCTGGGTCAGTCACTCAAAGCATGTGACTCTTGATCTTGGGGTTGTAAGTCTGAGCCCCATGTTGGATACAGAGATTACTTAAAAATCTTAAAAAAAAGAAAAGAGAAGAATAAAAGGCAAACCAAAGTTATAGTGCCAGAAGTTACAACAATGGTTACCTATGGATGGGGGCGGATAATAGCTGGAAGAGAGCATAAAGGAGCTTCCTACAGTGCAAACAACTTTCTATTTCTTAATGTGGATGGTGATTACATGGATGTTTGGCTTGTGATAACTTACTGAGTTATATAGCCATGTTTGTTACATTTTTTGTGTTACATTTTTTGTGTGCTATACTTCAAGATAAAAAAAAGCTTAAAAAAAGATGGCTAAGAATCAGATTGCATTTTGTTTTCTAGGTTCTGTATGAATACTTCAGGAATTTTATGATAATGGTATAAGCTTGAAGTCTAATCTACTTTGACACAGACTATAAGAAACAGCAAACTATTTTGGGGAGGGGAAACAGGTAGTGGACAAGGCAGTAGAAGAGAAAAAAATCAGGACTAAATGAAAACAGGTAAACCTGAAAACAAACTTTCTCTTCCCTCCACAAATACTATGAAAATATACAGTAGCGTATAGTTAGACCAATTAAAGTTGACAGCAACCAAAGATAACATAAAATAATACTGCTTTCAACAAAAGCAACATGTTTTTGAGATAGTTATAATAAAAACAGTTTATTAGCAATAAATAGTTTCACAGTAACCCTGTTAGCAGTAATAACAACGTTGTCATTAAATTTAAAATGCCAAAAACTGGGGTGCCTGGGTGGCTCAGGTAGTTAAAGTGTCTGCCTTTGGCTCAGGTTCATGATCCCAGGGTATGGGGGTACAGGGAATGAGCCCCACATCGGGCTCTCTGCTCAGCAGAGAGCCTGCTTCTCCCTCTCCTTCCGCCTGCCACCCCTCCCCCACCTCCGGCTTGTGCTGTCAAATAAATAAAATCTTTAAAAATAAAAATTAAAAATTAAAATAAAATCAAATCCCAAAACTTTAAAAGTTACAACAGTACACTGGAGCTTATTTTTATAAGATCTTTGGGAACTATTCAAGGAAAATGGCCATTTAATTATCTTTACAATATGAGAGAAGAGTATGACCATTTTACAGAAGGGGTGGAGGAGTCTAAAAGGATTAACAGAACGTTTTTATTCACTTGGCTAATTTTTTAGAATAAGATTTCCTGTTCTCAGAATACTAAAAGATTAGATAAACCTATCAATGTATCCCAAATGACAATCTACATTCTAGTGCCAAACAATGATGCAAAAGAAAAATGGTCCTTATGGACCATGGAATTAAAAAACAAAAACAAAAACCTTTTCAATTTAAAGTTACTACCCTTTGAGAATATATCCTTCTTACATTTTGGTGTAAAAGTACTTTTCTTTTAGGATATGGGGACAGTAGATGGATGTTACATGATTTTTTATAAATGTCCTTACTTGTCACAATGAAAAGTTGTCAATCCTATGTCAACACCCTGCCCTACTTTCTGAAAATTAAAACTTAAAATTCAAATCTAGTGACCACTGGTATACTTCAGTATGGCTGAGACTTTTAAGTCAGAACACTTTACCACATTATAAGACAATGATATAGTATTTGACCCATGGGTACGATTAATTGGCAATTATTTAAAATTAATATCCTATATTGTTCATGCAAAATTAAGTACAGGGCTATATTCCCAGTACCTAGCACAAAAATCTAATATATAATAAGTCTCACATTTTTCAGTCCACAAATGATAAATCTCATGACCTATACTGTATCTCTTAATTCCTTATATTACAAAGTCTAAAAACAAACTCATTAAAACATGATGAAAATTCTTTCAAGTAAATGGGTTTTACATATGAAATTAACTTTCTGACAGACATTTTCTGTAACATTGTTAGAGGTCACCTTCTCTGAATGATACACAAGAGGTTAGAGGTAGTCTTGTATGTCCATCTGAACTAAGAGTATACCATTTTCACGTGAGTATCTCTGAGATGTAACCCTACAATGAATGACATATTAAATATATTCTTGCAGTATTTTTTAAAATTTTTTATTTTTTTTAAAGATTTTATTTATTTATTTGACAGAGACAGCCAGCGAGAGAGGGAACACAAGCAGGGGGAGTGGAAGAGGAAGAAGCAGGCTCCTAGTGGAGGAGCCTGATGTGGGGCTCGATCCCAGAACGCTGGGATCACGCCCTGGGCCGAAGGCAGACACTTAACGACTGTGCCACCCAGGCGCCCCAGTATTTTTATTTCAAGCATTCCCATGCAAATGAACTAAGTACTGTGGTATCAATTTTAAAACAATATTTTGAAAAGACTGTTCAAATATCTTAAGTGATCCTGAACATCAGAAGAAACAAACACACACATTACTTGGAGCTCAATAATATTTATCACTAAAAGTTCTGTCCTTGGGCCCACTAAAGTGATGAAAATTCACTATAAAGGTGATTGGTAAGTTGTGTAATTACTACTGTCCCCTACATATTAATGTGTATAAAAAATTTCCTTAGCAGCAAAACTCAGTAAATTACATCTTTGTAAAATAAAGACTTTTTAAAAGCTGAAAGGTATTTACTGAGCATTAGTGTAAAAAGAGAAAATTCAGAGCAAACTAAATGTCCATCTATAGAAAAATAGTTAAAACAGATTCAACGTATCCATTCTAAGCTTATGGCCATAAAAACAAAAAGATAACACAAGAAGTTTGGGGGCACCTGGGTGGATCAGTTAGTTGAGCACCTGCCCTCAGCTCGAGTCATGATCCCAGGGTCCTGGGATTAAGCCCTGTGTCGGGCTCCCTGCTCAGTGGGGAATCTTCTTCTCTGCCCCTCTCCCCGCTTGTGCGCTCTCTCTCAAATAAATACATAAAATCTTTTTAAAAGTTTTTATAATAAGATACATGAACAAAGTTGCAAACTAACGTGTGTGTGTGTGTGTGTGTGTGTGTGTGTAATTCCGTTTTTTTAAAAAATAAAGCAGAGGGGTGTCTGGCTGGATCAGTCAGTAGAGCATTTGACTCTTGATGTCGGGGTTGTAGATTCCAGCCCCATGGTGGGTATAGTAATTACTTAAAAATAAAATCTTAAAAAAAAAAAAAAATAGAAATAGTGGACCAAATAGACACTAGTTTAAGTCAACTAACTTTTAAAAAAAATAATTTAACTTTGGCCCAAGCAAAAATGTCTATGTAATCATTGTTTATTATTTCAGGACATTTTTCCCAATTTACTTTTAAAAACTTAACTATAGTTAAGTTCCCTATCGGAGCCCAAACAGATTGGGATAAAGAGATATCTGGCCTAAAAAAAATATAAAGTTGATGCCAGTTCCACCTAAAATCATCTTTCCAGGAAAGCAGCCTACTCTATTGTAAGTCCACATTATATATAAAATCGATACTTACTAGCATATAAGAATTCCATTTCAAAGAGTCACTAATGAAATTTCTTGCAGGTTAAAAAAATCTTATAGTGTTTTGCATATTAATATATGCATATATTAAAAGAATGTATCATGATGCATTTTTTTAAGTCATGGAGACTTAATTTAACTTTCCTATTTAAGCTCACATTTTAATCCACCACTAACTCACCAGTTGTAAAAATTAATGAAAAATTAAAACCAGTTGTATGAACTAATCTGTTAAATGGTAACAAATATTTATACAATTAATTTGTAATAATGAGTTGCAGATTGGCTAGCAACAACTGCGGTATCACAAATTAAGGGACTGTTTCAGAAGTGGCAAGTGCTGGTCCCTGAAACTACAGCCCTGAGTATTCTCCCAGCTGATACAAATATTTCATTTTATTATCCATTCTGCAGCATTTAAGTAATTAAGAAACTTATCTGCAACTTGTACATAACAAATGATTACTATCCCTAATGAATATAAAGTGCTTGCAAATCAAGAAGTAAAAGATCAGAAGCCCAACAGAAAAATAGAAAAAGACATAGGCATTTTATAAGTGGAAATACAAATGGACAATAAACATGAAAAAATAGTTAATGATCTCACTAGTAATCAAATAAATGTTAATAAAACTGTCATCTCTTTTTCCCTATCAACTTGGCAAAGATAAAAAAGGGGACAACCCAGGGTGCCTGGGTGGCTCTGTTGGTTAAGTGCCTGACTCTTAATTTAGGATCAGGTCATGATCTCAGGGTTGTGAGACTGAGCTCCGAGTCAAGTTCCGTGCTCAGCAGGAAATCTGCTTGAGATTCTTTCTCTCTTTCTCCCCACCTACCCCTCTCCTTGCACGTGCTCTCGCTCTAAAATAAACAAAAATAAATTCTTAGAAAAAGGGTGGAATGGGGTGCCTGGATCTCAGTCGGTGAAGCATCTGCCTTCAGCTCAGGTCATGATCCCGGAGTCATGGGATCGAGGCCCACGTCAGGCTCTCTGCTCAGAGGGAAGCCTGCTTCTCCGCCTGCCTGCCGCTCCCCCTGCTTCTGCTCTGTCAAATAAACAAAATCTTTAAAAAAAAAGGGGGGGGGGGACAACCCAGTATTGGTAGAGGCATGGCCCAGTATTTCTGATGGGCAACCGGGCAATATGTAAATACTAGCAATTTCACCTCTAGAAATTTGTCCCACAGAAAATAATTTGACACCGACAAAAACCTGAATAGAAAAGCTGTCCTCAAGTATTTGGAAAAGAAATCAAAACATCTAAGAAAAGAGACTTGTTTAAATACCCAAAGGTACCTCATGCATACCTTGAAAGACTAAGCAGACATTAAAAAGATGAATTTTAAGTCCTGTGAGCTGGACTCTGGCAACAGGAGGCTCCTCATCCTTCCCGTCCTAGGAAGATGCATTTCAATTGCCCTCCCCCCTCCCAGAAGTTGTCCTAAAGACAAAGCCTTGAGATGGTGATGTGATGTTGAGACCATCTAGGGATTATATGTGACTGAACCCAGTTAAGGCCCCTATATGAAATTTTCAAGATTTGGCAGACAGGTGTGGAGATCTACTGTCTTGAGGCTTCCTTCTCAAGACAAGCCTAGTTAATTCTCTTGCTCATTAAACCTACTACCTACCAATCTGGAGGGCTTGCCTGTTTCTTCAGTCTCTCTTTGACCTCCAAGTACCATGGCTGGTTTCAGATTACAACCAGGAAGCTCCCAAGGAGTTTATGAACCAAGAGCCACAAAATAGTCAATTTAAAATTTATTTCCAACTCCTTTCAAATGTAAAAACCACTCTTAGCTCAAATACAAAAACAGACCTCAGACCAGTATAGGCTATCGGGCCACAGTTTGCCAACCTCTTGTCTAGGACTTACACTAAAACATCATCATCAGTGGTTTATCCTTACCCGGTGGGATTATCGTGACATTTTATATTGTTTAAACTATGTAATGTATATTGATGGTATACAACATACAAAAGAATAGCTGAATAGCTGACAGTAGTTAACATTTCAAAGAGTACCGATACAGTAATAATATTCACCATGAAAACTGCCCAAGGAGGAGGAAGATCAAGACAGCAAAGCAGGAGGATCCTGAGCTTACCTCCTCCCATAGACACACCCTGGCGACCAGTACAGAGCAACTCTCTTGGAAAACAACCTAAAGACTAGAACAGCTCTTCCACAGCTAAAGATATAAAGCAAAAGCAACACAGAGAAGGGTAGGAGGGGCACAGATGTGGTCTTGTCAGGAACCACCCCCCTATCACAGTGACCCACAGGCAGGAGATATAGCACAGGTGCAAAGGTAATCCCTGAGAAGCAAAGAGTTCAAGCCACATATTGGGCAGCCCTGCCCTAGGAACCTGCATTATGAAGATGAGCCCCCATAACACCTGGCTTTGAAAATCACCAGGCTTAACTCCAGGAGAGATGGAGGTCTACAAGAAACCCAGACCCTGCTCTTAAAGGGCCTAAGCACCAACTCACTCACTCCAAGTCACAGCACTGAGACAACAGTTTCAAAAGCCCCTGGGCCATTCATCACACATGGAGGACATTTACTGAATAATTTTAGGGCATGTGTCAAGCGGCAGGGATCCGTAGGAACTTTTCTGGGAACAAAAGAACTAGTAGGCACCACTTTTGACATTCTCCATCAACCCTGCTAGCACACCTAGGAGTTCTGCAGACCTACCCCCACCCAACACACCCGCTTCTCCAAAACAGCTCCTTCCCTGCTGTGCCAAGCAGACAGTCTCAGTCAGCACCAGCACCGCTCCCCTCCCAACCCAAGCAGGTCCAAACTGCACACAGTGTACAGCTCTGGCAGGGACCAGGGACTCCCCAAAGTAGTTCCCACCCTGCAATACCCAGTAGGATATTTCAGCCCAGATCAGCACCCTGCCAAAGCAACTCCTGCCCTGGAGGGCACCAGACACCCCAACCAGTGTGCCCACAACAGCTGTGACCCAGCTCCAACAGAAGGATGCACACAGCCCACACAGAGGACATCCCTGGAGCAACTGGTCCTGGTGACCAGGGAGACTACATTTCTGGACCCCAAAGGATGCCTTCTACATAAGACCACTCCTTCAAGACCAGAAAATGTAACTAACCTACCTGATATATACAGACATACACAAAGAGATAGCCAAAGTGAGGAGACAGGGGAATATGTTCCAAACAAAAGAACAAGACAAAACCTCAGCAAAAGAACTAAACAAAATGGAGATAAGTAATCTACCTGATAAAGGGTTCAAAGTAATGGCGATAAAGACGCTCACTGAACTCAGGATAAGAATGAACACAGAATTTCAACAAAGAGAAAATATGAAAAAGAACCAAAAAGGGCGGAAAAATACAGTAACAAGTAAAAAACACACTAGAGGGAATAAATAGCAAATTACATAATGCAGACGAACAGAGCAGCAACCTGGAAGACAGGGTAGTGGAGAGAACCCACAATTTGAGCAAAAAGAAAAAAGAATTTCAAAAGATGAGACTAAGGGACCTGTAAGACAACATTAAGTGCACTAATATTCACGTTATAGGAATTCCAGAAAGAGGAGAGAGAAAGGAGAAAACTTACTTGAAGAAATAATACCTGAAACTTCCCTAACCTGAGGAAGGACACAGATATCCAGGTCCAGGAAGCAAAAGCAGTCCCAAAGAAGATAAACCCAAAGAGGTCCACACCAAGATGCTTAATAATTTAAATGTCAAAAATTAAAGATGATCTTAAAAGCAGCAAGGGAAAAGCAACAAGGGAACATCCATAAAACTATCAGCTATTTTTTTTTCAGCAAAAACATTACAGGCCAGAAAAGAGTGGCATGAAATTTTCGAAGTGCTGAAAGGGAAAAAACCTACAACCAAGAAGACAACCAAGAAGGTTATCATACAGAACTGAAGGAGACATAAACAGTTTCCAAAACAGTTAAAGAAGTTCAGAAGCCAGCTGGCTGGCTCTGTCAGAACACCTGACTCTTGCTCGGTCATGAGTTCGACCCCCATGCTGGTTGTAGAGATTACTAAAAAAAATTAACAAATAAGCAAACATAGAGCAAAGGCAGAGAATCAACCACTTATAAAGCCAGTGTGAAGGTTAAAAGAAAAAAGTAATAAAAGTAATAAAAACAATACATATCTACAATAAGAGATACATACAATTTTTAAATGTAAATTACAATATTAAAAGTAAAAAATGGGGGGGGTGAATACATGTAGTAACGTGTTTGAACTAGCTTTGTCAAAATAGACTAGCTTTGTCAAAATAGAATTCTATAAACATAGAGCATTCTATATGAACCTCATGGTAATCACAAACCAAAAACCTAAAATAGATATGCATAAAGAGAAAAGAATCCACACATAACACTCAACAAAGCTGGAGAGAGTTCAAGTTTACAGAGGAGTAGGAGACCTTTGTTTTGTGTGGTCCCATGAATTCAGCTACATAGTTATCAAATCATTCTGAACACCTGCGAATTCAACCTGAAATCGAAGAAAAGATTCTACAAATAGAAAAGCAACTACTTTCTGTAAGGTACGAGGTGCGGAGAAGGGAATCCAAGGCAATATATCAAAAGATAAAATCATTGCAGAGGGAGCCTCCAGAAGCCGGCTAACAGAAAGTGATACAGCAGAGGAGCACAAAATCAAAACTCTTAGGAGTCTGCTCTAGCGAGAGCCATCCCTGCCTGGAAAGCACTCAGGTGGCAAAGTGGAGTGGAATCCTAGGTGGGCAGTGTGGTCTCAGGATCCTAGGGGTCACAGAAAGAACAGGGGTTCCTGAGTGTGGCACAGATCCCAGGCTTCAGGTCGGGGAAGCCAGCAGCAATCAGCGAGACCAGGAGTGGGCTTTCAACTGTGTTGCCATAAACCACAAAACCCGGCACGGTTGGGAGACCGCTCTCCGAGCAGGGGCCCAGCAAACGGCAAAACCTCTGCGAGAACCTCCTCCTTCCCCAAGGACGAGCGGCACGTGTGCGCGCCACAGGAGTCTGCAGGGTTTGCACACTCGAAGCAGGGTCACATGCCTGAGATAGAAATGCTTGGTCACAGGCTGGGTGAGCACGGAGGCTGGACAGAGACCAGGGAGACAGGAGTGACTGACTGTTTTTCCCAGAGGACAGACTGAGGAGTGAGGGGACTGAGTTGTCAGAGTTGTCAGCTCTGGGGCTGGAGATTGGGAGGCGGCCATTTTCATTCTCATCCTCTAAAGCTGTGTAGAAAGCCCTCAGGGAACAAAAGCCACATAGTGCAATCTGGAGCAGATTACTTAGCCTGGCCCCCTGACAAGGGTAGTGCAGTTCCGCCCGGGGCAAAGACATCTGAGAATCCGTGCAACAGGCTCCCCAGAACATCACCAAGAACATCTAAGACCAAGTTTACCGATCACACAGAACTGCAAAACTCCAGCACTAGGGGAAATAGTTTATAGAATTCACGGGGTTTTTTTCTCATGATTCTTTAGTCTTTCGATTTTAATTTTTTTTTCTCTTTCCTTTTCAACCAATATCTTATCACCTTTTTTAAAATCTTTTTTAATTTTCGGGGCACCAGGGTGGCTCAGTCAGTGAAGCGTCTGCTTCCGGCTCAGGTCATGATCCCAGGGCCCTGGGATCAAGTCCTGAGTCAGGCTTCATCCCAGGGCCCTGGGATCAAGTCCTGAGTCAGGCTTCATCCCAGGGCCCTGGGATCAAGTCCTGAGTCAGGCTTCATCCCAGGGCCCTGGGATCAAGTCCTGAGTCAGGCTTCATCCCAGGGCCCTGGGATCAAGTCCTGAGTCGGGCTTCCTGCTCGGCAGTGAGTCTGCTTCTCCCTCTCCCTGTGCCCCTCTCCCCAGCTTGTGCTCTCACTCTCTCTCAAATAAATAAAATCTTTAAAAAATCTATTTTTTAATTTTCATTTTAACAGTTGCATTCTATCCTTTCATTGTATTTAATTTTATTTTTGCATATATATGTCTTTCTTTATAATTTTGGGATGCAGCTTCTTCTAAAAGCCCAAAATACACACAAAATCTAGTGTATTGCTCTCTGATTATTTATTTATTTATTTCTTCAGTTTCAGGTCTCTTCTGATTTGCTTAGTGTATATTTCTCCAGGGTCATTGTTACCATTTTCATATTTAGATCTCATTAATCTATTCTTCACTGGACAGAATGACAAGATGGAAAAACTCATCTCAAAAAAGAGAACAAGAGGCAGTACTGACTGCCAGGGACCCAATCAGTATGGATATAAAATGCTGAAACTCGAGTTCAGAATAACGATTATAAAGATACTAACTGGACTTGAAAAAAGCATAGAAAACACTAGAGAATCCCTTTCTGGAGAAACAAAAGAACTAAACCTAATCAAGTCGAAATAAAAAACGGTAATGAAGAAGAAACGCAGAAGAAAGAATTGGTGATACAGAAAACAAAATGATGAAGAATAAAGAAGCTGTAGAAAAGAGATAAACAACTACTGGATCATGAGGGAAGAATTCAAGAGATAAGTGATACCATTAAGCAAAACAATATTAGAATAATTGGGATCCCAGAAGAGGAGAGAGAGGCAGAAAGTATATTGGAGCAAATTATAGCAGAGAACTTCCCTAATCAGGGGAAGGAAACGGACATTCAATTCCAGGAGGCACAGAGAACCCCCTTCAAAATCAACAAAAATGGGTCAACACCTCAACATATAAGAGTGAAGCTTGCAAATCTCAGAGACAAAGAAAATCCAGAGAAAGTAGCTCAGGACAAGAGGTCTGTAACCTACAAGGATGGAACATTAGATTGCCAGCAGACCTATCCACAGAGACTTGACAGGCCAGAAAGGACTAGCATGGTATATTCAGGGTACTAAATGAGAAAAATATGCAGCCAAGAATGCTTTATCTAGCAAGGCTGTCATTCAAAAATAGAAGGAGAGATAAAAAGCTTCCAGGACAAAGAGAAACTTAAAGAATTTGTGATCACTAAACCAGCCCTGCAAGAAACATTAAAGGAGATCCTTTAAGTGAAGAAAGCTCAAAAGTAACATAGACCAGAAAGGAACAGAGACCAAATACAGAAACAGTGACTTCACAGGTAATACAATGGCACTAAATTCCTATCTTTCAATAGTTACTCTGAATGTAAATGGGCTAAATGCCCCAATAAAAACACACAGGGTATCAGACTGGATAAAAAAAATCAAACAAGACCCATCGATATTTTGTCTGCAAGAGACTCGTTTTAGACCCAAAGACACCTCCAGATTGAAAGTGAAGGGGTGTAGGGGCGCCTGGGTGGCACAGCGGTTAAGCGTCTGCCTTCGGCTCAGGGCGTGATCCCAGCATTGTGAGATCAAGCCCAACATCAGGCTCCGCCGCTATGAGCCTGCTTCTTCCTCTCCCACTTCCCCTGCTTGTGTTCCCTCTCTCGCTGGCTGTCTCTATTGAATAAATAAATAAAATCTTAAAAAAAAAAAGTGAAGGGGTGGAAAACCATTTGTCATGCTAATTGACATCAAAAGAAAACTGTGGTAGCAATCCTTCTATCAGACAAATTAGATTTTTTTTTTTTAAAGATTTTATTTATTTATTCGACAGAGATAGAGACAGCCAGCGAGAGAGGGAACACAAGCAGGGGGAGTGGGAGAGGAAGAAGCAGGCTCATAGCAGAGGAGCCTGATGTGGGGCTCGATCCCATAACGCCAGGATCACGCCCTGAGCCGAAGGCAGACGCTTAACCGCTGTGCCACCCAGGCGCCCCCAGACAAATTAGATTTTAAACCAAAGACTGTAATAAGAGATGAGGAATGACACTATATCATAATTAAAGGGTCTATCCAACAAGACCTAACAACTGTAAATATTTATGCCCCTATAACAGGGGAGCAGCCAATTATACAAACCAGTTAATAACAAAATCAAAGAAACACATTGATAATAGTAGGGGACTTTAACACCCCACTCACTGCAATGGACAGATCATCTAATCAGAAGATCAACAAGGAAACAAGGGCTCTGAATGACACACTGGACCAGATAGACTTCACAGATATATTCAGAACATTCCATCTTAAAGCAACAGAATACACATTCTTCTGGAGTCCACATGGAACATTCTCCAGAATAGACCACATACGAGGTCACAAATCAGGTCTCAACCAGTACCAAAAGACTGGGATCATTCCCCAGATATTTTCAGACCACAACATGCTTTGATGCTTTGAAACTTGAACTCAATCACGAGAGGAAATTTGGAAAAAAACTCAAAAACATGGAGGTTAAAGAGCATCCTACTAAAGAACAAATGCGTCAACCAGGGAATTAAAGAAGAATTAAAAAAAAAAATCATGGAACTAATGAAAATGAAAACACAATTGTTCAATACCTTTGGGATACAGCAAAGGCAGTTTTAAGAGGGAAGTATACACCAATACAAGACTTTCTCAAGAAACAAGAAAGGTCTCAAATACACGACCTGAACTTACACCTAAAGGAGGTGGAGAAAGAACAGCAAATAAAGCCTAAACCCAGCAGGAGAATTAATAAAGATTAGAGCAGAAATCAATGAAATAGAAACCAAAAGAACAGAACAGATAAGGAAACTAGCAGCTGGTTCTTTGAAGAATAAGATCGATAAATCCCTGGCCAGACTTACCAAAAGAAAAGAGAAAGGACCCAAATAAATAAAATCATGAATGAAAGAAAAGAGATCACAACCAACACCAAAGAAATACAAACAAGTATAAGAATGTATTATAAGCAACTATGTGCCAACAAATGAGGCAATCTGAAGAAACGGATTCATTCCTTGAGAGTATAAACCACCAAAACTGAAACAGGACGAAATAGAAAACCTGAACTGACCCATAACCAGAAAGAAAACTGAAGCACTAATCAAAAATCTCCAAACAAACAAGAGTCCAGGGCTGGATGGCTTCCCAGGGGAATTCTACCAAACATTCAATGAAGAATTAATACCTATTCTTCTGATGCTGTTTCAAAAACCAGAAATGCAAGGAAAACTTCTATGAGGCCAGCATTACCTTGATCCCAAAACCAGACAAAGACCTTACCAAAAAGATTTACAGACTAATATCCCTGATGAACATGGATGCAAAAATGCTCACCAAAATCCTAGCCAATAGGATCCAACAGTATATTAAAAGGATTATTCACCACAACCAAGTGGGATTTATTCCTGGGCTGCAAGGGTGGCACAGCCTCCACAAATAATCAATGTGATACACTACAATAAAAGAAAGGACAAGAACCATATGATCCCCTCAACAGATGCAGAAAAAGCATTTGACAAAGTACAGCATCCTTTCTTGATTAAAACTCTTCAGAGTGTAGGGATAGAGGGAACATACCTCTATCATAAAAGCCATATATCAAAAGCCCACAGTGAATATCATTCTCAATGGGGAAAAATTGAGAGCTTTTCCCCTAAGGTCAGAACATGGCAGGGATGTCCATTCTCACTACTGTTGTTCAACAGAGTACCAGAAGTCTTAGCCTCAGCAATCAGACAACAAAAAGAAAAGGCATCCGAATCGGCAAAGAAGTCGAACTCTTAACTCTTCACAGATGACATGATACTCTATGTGGAAAACCCAAAAGACTCCACCCCAAAATTGCTGGAACTCATACAGGAGTTCAGCAAAGTGGCAGGATATAAAATCAATGCACAGAAATCAGTTGCATTTCTATACACTAACAATTAGAAGAAAGAGAAATTACAGAGTCTATCCCATTTACAACTGCACCAAAAAACCATAAGATAAATTACAATTGCACCAAGAAAAACCATAAGATACCTAGGAATAAACCTAACCAAAGAGGTAAAGGATCTGTACTCAGAAAATTATAGAATACTCATAAAAGATACTGAGGAAGACACAAAGACATGGAAAAATGTTTCATGCTCACGGATTGGAAGAAAAAAATACTGTTAAAATGTCTATGCTACATAGAACAAGCTATACATTCAAGGCAATCCCTATCAAACTACCATTAACTTTTTTCACAGAACTGGAACAAATAATCCTAAAATTTGTATGGAACCAGAAAAGACCCTGAATAGCCAAAGGAATGTTGAAAATGAAAACCAAAGCTGGGGGGCATCACAATCCCAGATGTCAAGCTACATTACAAAGCTATAATCATCAAGACAGTATGGTACTGGTACAAAAACAGACACAGAGATCATTGGAACAGAAAAGAGAACCCAGAAATGGACCCTTAACTCTGTGGTCAGCTAATCTTCAACAAAGCAGGAAAGGATATACAATGGAAAAAAGATACTCTCTTCAACAAACGGTGTTGAGAAAACTGGGACAGCCTCATGCAGCAGAATGAAACTGGACCATTTTCTTACACCATACATAAAAATAGACTCAAAATGGATGAAAGATCTAAATGTGAGACAGGAATGCATCATAATCCTGCAGAACACAGGCAGCAACCTCTGTGACCTCAGCCGCAGCAACTTCTTAATAGAGATGTCTCCAAAGGCAAGGAAAACAAAGGCAAACATGAACTCCTGGGACTTCATCAAGGTAAAAAGCTTCTGCAAAGCAAAGGAAACAGTCAACAAAACTAAAAAACGGAAACCTATAGAATGGGAGAAGATATTTGCAAATGACAATACAGATAAAGGGCTGGTATCTAAGATCTATAAATAACTTCTCAAGCTCAACACCCAAAAACCAAATAATCCAGTCAAAAAAATGGGCAGAAGACATGAACAGATACTTCTCCAAAGAAGACATACAAATGGCCAGCAGACACATGAAAAGAGGCTCAACATCACTTGGCAACAGGGAAATACAAATCAAAACCACAATGACATACCACCTCACACCAGTCAGAATGGCTAAAATTAGCAAGTCAGGAAATGAGAGATGTTGGTGAGGATGCAGAGAAAGGGGAACCCTCTTACGGGGGAATGCAAGCTGGTATAGCCACTATGAAAAACAGTATGCAGGTTCCTCAAAAAGTTGAAAATAGAGCTACCCTACAACCCAGCAATTGCACTACTGGGTATTTATCCCAAACATACAAATGTAGTGATCCGAAGATGCACCTACACCCCAATGTTTATAGCAGCAATGTCCACAATAGCCAACCTATGGAAAGAGCCCAGATGTCCACTGACAGATGAATGGATAAAGAAGATGTGGTAGGGCGCCTGGGTGGCTCAGTCAGTTAAGCGTCTGCCTTCCTCTCAGGTCATGATCCTGGGGTCCTGGGATGGAGTCTGGCATCAGGATCCCTGCTCAGTGGGGAGTGTGCTTCTCCCTCTGCCCCCTGCTCATGATTTATCTCTCTCTCTCTCAAATAATAAAATCTTTAAAAAAAAATAAAGAAAGAATATGTGATATATATATATATATATATATATATATATATATATATATAATGGAATACTACTGAGCCATCAAAAAAATGAAACCTTACCATTTGCAACGACATGGATGGAACCAGAAGGTATTATGCTAAGTGAAATAAGTCAATCAGAGAAAGACAATTATCATAGGATCTCACACATATGTGGGATTTAAGAAACAAAACATGATCATAGGGGAAGGGAGGGAAAAAAAAACCAACATAAAATCAGAGAGGGAGACAAACCCTGAGAGACTCTAAATCATGGGAAACAAACTGAGGATTGCTGGATTGGAGGGGGTTGGGGGATGGGGTAACTGAGTGATGGACAGTAAGGAGAGCACGTGATGTAATTGGCGCTGTGCGCAAGACTGATGAGTCACTGGGGAAAAAAGTAAAATAAATAAGATCCCACTCAGAAGTTACAAAAAGTAATTAATTAATTAATTAAAAAAAACACTAAACAAAGTCATTAAATAAGGGAAAAGAGTAAGAAAAAAAGAATCGAACAGAGAACTACACAAACAACCAGAAAATTACCAGAATTATTCCAGGGATGCAAGGATGGTTCATCATCTACAAATCAATCAATGCATTACACCACATTACAAAAGGAAAGATAGAAATCATATAATCATCTCAATAGATGCAGAAAAACCTGACAAAATTCAACATTCATCATGATAAAAGCAAAAAAAAAACACCTCAACGAAGTGGTTATAGACAGAATGTGTCTCAATATAATAAAGGCCATATATGACAAACCCATAGCTAACATCATACTCAACAGTGAAAAGCTGAAAGCTATTCCTCCTTAAGACATGGATACCTACTCTTACCTCTTTGATTCAACACAATACTGAAAATCTTAGCCACAGCAATCAGACAAAAAATAAAAGACATCCAAATTGGTAAGGAAGAAATAAACTGTCACTATTTACAGATGTGATACTACATATTGAAAACCCGAAACACTCCGCCAAAAGACTATTACAACTAATAAGCGAGTTCAGTAAAGATGCAGGATACAAAATTAATATACAAAGGAATCTGCTGGGTTTCTATACACTAATACAAACTATCAGAAAGAAAAATTAAGAAAATAATTCCATTAAAATTACATTAAAAAGTAGAAAGTACCTACAAATAAATTTAACAAAGGAGTAAAAGACCTGCGCTCTGAAAACTATAAGACACTGACAGAAGGAACTAAAGATGACACATAAATGGAAAGCTACACCATGCTCATGGACTGGAGGAATTAATATTGTTACAATGTCCCTACCACCCAAAGCAATCTACAGATTCAATGTGATCATCAAAATTCCAATAGCATTTTTTCAGAGAGCTAGAACTGATTCTAGAATCATTTAGAAATGATTCTAAAATTTGTAGAGAAGCACAAATTATCTATAAAAATTGGCTACAAACAATCTTAAGAAGAACAAAGCTGGAGATTCCATGCTCCCATATTTCAAACTGTACTATAAAGCTACAGAAATCAAAACAGATGGTACTGGCATAAAACCAGACACAAAGATCAATGGAACAGAATAGAGATCCTATAAATAAGCCCACACATACATAGTCAATCTATAACAAAGGAGGCAAGAAAATAAAACAGGGAAGAGACAGTTTCTTCAATAAATGGTGTTGGAAAAACTGGACAGCTACATGAACAGAACGAAACTGGATCACTTTCTTACACCATACACAAACGTAAACTGAAAATAGAAGACTTAAATGTAAGACCTGAAACCACAAAATTCCTAAAAGAAAAAACAGGCAGTAAACTCTTGGACATCATTCTTAGCAGTATTTTTTTGTATCTGTCTCCACAGGCAAGGGTCAAAGTAAATATAAACAACTGGAACTACATCAAACTGAAAAGCTTTTGCACAGCAAATTAAACTATCAAAGAGAATTTGCTGAATGGGAGAAGATATCTGTAAGTGATAGATCAGATAAGGGGTTAATATCCAAAATATGTACATGCAACCCCACATCAAATTAAAAAAAAAACAAACTCCAATTAAAAAATGGGCAGAGGACTTGAATATACATTTTTCCAAAGAAGACATACAGTTAACAGACACATGAAAAAATGCTCAATCACTCATCATCAGGGAAATGCAAATCAAAGCAACAATATCACCTTATACCAGTCAGAATGGCTAGTATCAAGAAGACAAGAAATAAAAAGTGTTGGCAAGAATGTGGAGGAAAAAGGCACCCTATGCACTGATGTTGGGAATGTAAATTGGTGCAGCAACTGTGGAAAACAGTAAGGAAGGTCCTCAAAAAAATTAAAATAGAAAATACCATACAACTCAGTAATCCCACTTCTGGGTATTTACCTAAAGAAAACAAACCCACAATTTGAAAAGATATAGGCACCCCTATTTTTATTTCAGCATTATTTATAATAGCCAAGATATGGAAGCAACAGATGGTTAAAAAAAAAAAAAAAAAAAGATGTGGTATACACACAAATACACCAGAATATTACTCAGCCATGAAAGATAATGAGATCTTGCCATATGCGACAACATGGATGGACCTAGAGGGTATCATGCTAAGTAAAATAAGTCAGAAAAAGACAAGCACCATATGATTTCATCTATATGCAGAATCTAAAAAAAAAAAAAAACAAAAAACAAAACACAAATTCAAAGAACAAACTGGTGGTTGCCAGAGGGTGGGGGGTCAGGGATGGAAAAAAAGGGTGAAGAGGAATGGTTGGTACAGGCTTCCAATTATGGAATAAGTCATAGGAGATGAAAGCTATAGCACAGATAATATAGTTAATGGTATTATAATAGTGTTGTATGGTGAGAGTAGCTATGTGTGTGAGCTAGCAGAACACATAGACTTCTGGAATCACCAGTTGTACCCCAGAAACTAATGCAATATTTAGTGTGTCAACTATACTTCAATTAAAAAAACAAAAAACCTACATTGTAATAAAATTTTTTAAATACTGATGGGCAATTAATTTCCTTTTCACAGAGTTCTAAACATTTAAAATACAGATGTTCAGGACACCTGGCTGGATCCATCATTAGAGTATGCAACTCTGGACCTCAGGGCTGCTAAGTTCAAGCCCCACACTGGTGTAAAGATTACTTAAAAATTAAATCTTAAAAAAAAAAAAACGGTTTTTGGTTAGTGTATTTTATGTCCTTAACAAATCAATCTGCCTATATCATGATCATGCAGATATTCTCCTCTTTTTCAGAAAGTTTTGTTTCATATTGCACATTTAGCTCTAGATATACCACAAACTCATTTTTATGATTAGCATGAAGCTGGAAATTTCAGTTTTCCATATGTTCGGTTGCCTCAGCACAGTTTACTGCAAGGACCATCTAAACCTAATTCTGGATACTTTTCTTTGTAACACTATTCTATTTAATTATCATAGCTTTGTAATCAGTTTTGATATCCAGTGGCCTAAGTTCTCTGATTTTGTTCTTCTTCCGATCATTATTGCTTTTAGTCTTATATATTTTCATATTAATTATAGAATCATCTCTCAATTGCCACAAAACCAAAACCTACTCAAATTTAATGAGAATCACAGCAAATTTACAGATCAATTTGGGGAGAACTGACACCTTAACAATATTCAAACTCCCAATTTGCTAAAATTCCATAACCCCCATTTTATTTAAGTCTACTTTAATTTTTATCACATTTTAGTTTTCCACTTAAAGGCTTTGCAAATATTTAATTAGATTTATTCCTTACTATTAGCTTTTTAAAGCTACTAAAAGTTTTATGGTTTGTATAATTTTACTATCTAATTTGCAATAAGTACTAAATAGTTCTGATAAAGTATATTCTCAAATTTTTATGATAACCATGTCACATTTCCAAATTCTGTATCTTCTTTGTCTTTTTCCTGGCTTTACTGAATTGCTCAGAACTGTTGACAGTAGTCACTTTTGTCTTCTTTCTTAACTCATAGGGGAAATAAATATGTCATCATTAAGGAGGATATATATAACTTCTATGGAAATCCTCTTCATCAAATCAAAAGTTCCCTTTTCACCATTTTAAAAAATCTGCCTAAGAAAACAAACTTGTTCGGGGCACCTGGGTGGCTTAGTCAGTTAAGAGTCTGAGTCTTGATGTCAGCTCAAGTCATGAATTCAAGCCCAGCGCTGGGCTCCACGTTGGATGTGGAGCCTACTTTAAAAAACAAAACAAAACAAAAACCCAAAAAACTTGTAGAAACTGACATTTACCAGGACTTCAGAACCACACTCTCTTTTCATCCCCCTTTTTCAGGCTATTTGTTTTTCTCTATTCCTTGCCTTATATCCGTAAATTCAACAGTTACCCAAATCTATAGCCTATATACCCCCCAGGTCAAGTCACTAATCTTTTCACATCTCAGGTGAAGCCATCTTTGATAGGGTCCAGCTCACTCTTCCTATGAGATGGTTGCAATCAGTGAGTCCCTGTTTTGCTCAAGTTCAAACTCCTTAAACTTGACACTCACATGTGATTCTAATTTTACTTCTAGACTTTTTAATTAATCCCCTACAGTAGGAATTCTAAACTCCAATTTAACTGGTCTTCCCTACTGTTCTCTGAAAAAGCCCAGTGGTCTCTTTCTAGTTCCTTACTCCTCTAACATTATTTGATGAAGATACTGTCTTAGAAATAGTATAAGAGGGGCACTGGGGTGGCTCAGTCGGTTAAGCATCTGCCTTTGGCTGGGGTCATGATCCCTGGGGTCCTGGGATCGAGTTCCGAGTCAGACTCCCTGCTCCCTGGGGGAGTCTGCTTCTCCCTCTCCCTCTCCCTCTGCCTCTCCCCCTGCTCGCGCGCTCTCTCTCTTGCTCACTTGCTCTCTCGAGTAAATGAAGTCTTGAGAGAAAGAAAGAAAGAAAGAAAGAAAGAAAGAAAGAAAGAAAGAAAGAAAGAAAGAAAGAAAGAAATAGTATAAGACTGAGAAGATAAGGGATATAGTTTAAAATATTCAATATAAATAGTCAGTACATGACAAATGCCAAAGGAAGTAGAGACTATTCATTGATGTCTATCTTTTCTGGTTTCCTTTCCCCTTTAACTGGTTCTATACTATAAAAATTGTAAACACACTTGTATTTATTGATCTACATTTACGTACTTTCATTTTTAACTTAAAATTCAATTGCATTAACCTTTTACTGTTTGAAAGAAACAAAAAACCTATCTTACTACTGTACTAGTAAATTCCAGGGTTGTTTTTTTTTCCACTATGGATTTATAGCTCAAAAGAAATGATCCACAGCAGTTACGTTTATTCCACAATTCTTAGGAAATTTAATTATGCTTAAAAAGAGCAAGAACTTGGCACTGACCAGGGTTAATATCCTAAACCTGACCCCCCAACCCTCTACTCCCCCCTTATTTATATCAGTGTGACCTTAGGCAAGTTGCTTAGCCCCGTTTTCCTTCATCTGTAAAATGGGTAATACTTCACACGGCTGTTGTAAAAAACTAAATGAATAGGTTTAAGCAATTTCACAGTGCTTCATACATACCAAGAGCCATATAAATAGAAATTATCAATATTAGTATTACTGCTAAAGAGCAATAATGCTACTGCCAAGACTAGACTATTTGTAACGTTCGTTTTTAATGATTTTGAAAACCTGAGCAGAGAGTAGTGAAACCGCACTGTTGGAGAACTGCGGGGATTCTTGTAGCGCAAAATCAATTTGCGCCGTCTACACATTCATGTTTGCCTTATTTTACTCAACCCCTCTAGAAGGCAAACGATTAGAAAAACAGTATAATTACTGAGTACAACAAAGCCACAGAAATATCTAAGAGAGATTAAATGTCTGGGATTTGCTTGAATATAACCCGTGGAGAGGGAGCAAGCCCGGCCATGTGTTGACAATTGTTAAAATTGGGTGAAGGGTTCCACAATTCGTTATACCATCCTCTCGACCTCTGTACTGTCTGAAGATTTTCATAATAAAACGTGTTTTTAAATGTACAAAGGTCGATCTTTTGTGGGGGGGGGGGGGCTTAACGCAAAATCCTAGTTAGGTTCCGGAAGCTACGTTGGGAAGTACTGGGAGGCGAAAAGTGAAACAGCAACACAAGCCAGGTGAGACTGGTCAAGCCTCCCAGGCGAACCAGCAAGTGCGCGTCTCCTCCCAGAATCCCCGAGGCCCGGGCCGGAGGCGCACCCGCGGAGGCCGGCCGGTCTAATCCCGGGAAACAGCGCAACGACCAAGGCAACCACCGCAAAGGGCTGCCTTTCTGGGACCGCCGCCTGGCGGCTGGCGAGCGAACTGTGTAGGCTCGGAAAGACGGACCTAAGAGCCGGGGGGGGGGGGAAGGGGGGGGCGAGTCCCAGCCTTCAGGGCCAGTCGGCCGACTTCCCTCCGCTCAGCCGGAGCTCTAGCCCCAGCAGAGCCCTCAGCCACCCCGGCTGCCCGAGAACGTCTTCGCCTCCCTTCGGCCGCGGCGCAGACGCCCAACCGGCCCATGGAGCCCGCCGTCCTCCCCGCATGCCCGAACCGGGGACTCCTTCATCTTCTACTTTGTTACCAGGACTTCCCACCGTCCTCAGGCCTGAGAACGCCTCCTCGACCCCCCTCCCCCGCCAACCGCTTTCTTGAGTCCCTAGCCCAACTTACCTCGGCCTCGCGGCACCTTCTTCAGCGTCTCCCGCTTCCAGCTTGGCTATCCCGGGGAGTTACTGCCAATCACCCAATCTCCGCCCCAAATCCGGACCGGACTGACCAATCAGCTACTTTCTCCGGCCCGGAGGCGGGTACTGAGAGCCAGTGGGGTTAGAGAAACGACCCGCCCACAGACCTGCAGCTACCTCCCACAGGGAGGGTGCGCAAGCGCGGTGCTCGGCAGGAGGCGGGCGGTTTCGCGTGGACGTCGCTTTGTGTCTTCACGGCTCTGCCCTGGAAAGTACTTTGTTAGTAAACCCCATTTTTGAAGTGTGTAGCAAAACCCACATTCTGAATGTAGCCATAAAGTGTGTAGCAAGACCCACATTCTGAAAGTAGTCACAAGTGTGTATTACCTTGAAAGAAACTGGCAGTTTTAAGCCCTTGTTAATCTGACTTACGTTGAGTCCTTTTATCCCACGCCATTGAGATTTCTGTTTACCCGGCAGATCTTCCCACGTGAACTTCATATCCCGGGTGTGTTTTGTTTAGGGGGGGTGCGAGGTGTACAAAGAGCATGGATGAAGATTTTACTGTCTTCAGTTCCACTGTTTAGTCTGATTCGTGGTACACATGTTTTTTAATAGTTGAATATTCTGGGACACTCCAGATTTCAAATAATACTGCCATGAAAATGATCATTACATCTATAGCTAACAATACATTCAGCATTGTAACTTGTGTAGGCTCAATAAGAAATTCATATGTAGAGTGAAAAACCTGTTAAAGTATTTCTGTATGGTCTTTAAAGAGGCCGTTGCTGATTGGCTGTCTCTCTTACCCTCCCTTTGTAATTGATCCCACAGGTCACTCAGCAGACACCAGAGCTATGGTGGTTTTATCTGGGGTGCCCAAGTCTCTTCCTGGCGAGGACTTCCCAACTTCAGCAAGAGCATTAATTCATTTACTCAACAAGGACTTGTTGGGGGCCCATTATGACAGTACAAAGATTTTTTTAAAGGCTTGAACCACACCCTGTGAGCCTCCGGGCTAACAGGAAGACAGAAACACAAACTTACTTAACCAAATGTTAAAATGGAGGAATTTTGGAAGCCTGGGAGACCTGCCTAAGGCAGCCCAAGGGCTCAGGGAACACTTTCTAGAGGTGTGCTTCCTCTGAGGCTTGATGAAATAGTTGGTGCTTCTGAGCTAAAGGAGTGGAGGCAAAGGGTAGCGGCAAAGTTTGTTTCTTCTGAGATCTGTAAAGGGTGGATTTACTGAGGACCCAATGAAGCTTGTCCTGAGACCCCCCTGACTTGCACCAGCCCTTTCCAAGACCCAAGAAGGGACCCTAGCACTGAGTTCACATGGTCGTATGTTGTTTTTTGCTCTTTCAAAGGAAGATGTTTTGAAGCAACCTTCAAAAAGATTGGTTAAAACGTGCCTTTTTTTCCATTTCTTTTCACATTTCTCTGCATGCTAGGCATCCACGAGTGACCCTGGGCATTTTGGGGATCTGGGTGAGGGAAAGAGGATTGAGTTGAACTTGGGTTTCTTTTGTGATTAGTTCTTACTGACTCTCACTATGTTGGATGTCTTCCCAGAATACTCCTAGCCATACTGTATGCCATCTCACAAAGGGCCTATGGATGTGTCTCATGGCACCTGGCACCATAAGTATGTGGCTGGCGGAGGAGAAAGGGTGCAAAATGTGTTGAGTGAGAAAGTAGGGGAAAATCTTCCAGTCATCGTACTTGAAATTATAATCAGGGTGCTTCACTTTTTGCTTTCAATAAACTTTATTTTAGAATAATTTTAGATTTACAGAAAAGGTACAAAGATAGTTCAAAATTCCTGTTTACCCCCCACCCAGTTTCCCCTAATGCTAACATCATGCATTATCATGATGCATGTACAAAATTAAGGAGCCAACATTGGTACATTTCTATTTACTAAACTCCAGACTTTATTCAGGTTTTATTAATGTCTTTTCTTCTGTTCCAGGATCCAATCCAAGACGCCACATTGCATTTTAGTCATCTTGCCTCCTTGCTTAGACTCCTGGTCTGTGACAGTTTCTCAGTATCTCCTTGTTTTTCATAATTTTGATATGACCATGAGAATTTTGAGGATTGCAGTCAGATACATTATAAAATATGCCTTGATTTGAATTTGTCTGCTGGTTTTCTCATTAGACTGGGGTTGTAAGGTTTGGGTGAAATACCACACATTGAGATGCCCTTCTCATCACATCATATCAGGGGGTACATGATATCAGCATGATTTATCTCTGCTGATGTTAACCTGACCATGGTAGTGTTTGCTAGTTTCTCCACTGTAAAGTTGCATTTTTTTACCCTCTTTCCATATTCTTTTTTTTTTTTAAAGATTTTATTTATTTATTCGACAGAGATAGAGACAGCCAGTGAGAGAGGGAACACAAGCAGGGGGAGTGGGAGAGGAAGAAGCAGGCTCATAGCGGAAGAGCCTGATATGGGGCTCGATCCCATAACGCCAGGATCACGCCCTGAGCTGAAGGCAGACGCTTAACCGCTGTGCCACCCAGGCGCCCCTCCATATTCTCTTCTTTGAAAGCAAGTCACTAAATCCTACCCACTCTCAAGGGTCATAAGAGATTAAGTTTCAACTCCTGGAGTGGAATATCTACATAAATAACTTAGAATTCTTCTCAAAGTAAGATTTGTTTCTTCTGCCCATTTACTTATTTATATTCAATCATTTATGCATAAGGAGTCATATATATTTATATTTTGTTTATATTTTATATATACAATGTCTCTTAGTGGACAAAGCTAGGAAATATATTATTACCTTGTTTTAATTCTTTGTTTACATCTCTGTGATAGGTAACTTGTAAAAAAGGCCCCCATTGATCCCTGCCTCCTGGTATTCACACCCATGGGCAACCCCCTGTTAAAGAGGGTGGGTTTGACCTACTGACCTCCTTCTAATGAATCAAATACAACAAGAGTGATAGTATGGCAATTACAAAGTTAGGTTAAAAAGAGTGTGGCTTTCATCTTGCTTGCTTTCTCTTGGTCTTTCCTTTACACTCTCTGAGAGAAGCCAACTGCCATATTGTGAGCTGCCCTATAGAGAGACTTATGTGTTAAGAAACTGAGGGAGGCCTCTGGCCATCAGCCATAAAGCAACTGAGGCCCTCTTTTCATCAGCCTCTGAGAAACTGAATCCTGCTAACAGACATGTGAGTGAGCTTGGCAAGAGATCCTCTCCCAGTTGAGCCTTGAGATGACTGGAGCTCCACTGATACCTTGATTGCAGTCTTGTATGAGACCCTGAACCAGAGACCCTGAGCTAAGGCACATATGGATTCTGCATGCACAGAAATTATGAAACGATTATTGTGTTAAGCTGCTAAGTTTTGGAGTGATTTGTTAGGAAGCAATAAATAACGAATACAATTTCTTTCTTCTCTTCAAGATTAATGGTTCTGAAACTCCACTTTGGAGAGTATGTTTAAAAATACATATGCCCAGACCCCCTCCCTGAATCTTAGGTGATTGTTTTGTGCAACTAAGTTTGGAAACTAATGTAAAAGGTTACAGGGCAATCCACTGGGGATTTTAGGAGAAAATGGACTTTCCTTCTTTTTAGTGTATCTGATCCTGGAGTTCCTCACCCAAATAAATGGCTCAGCTTCCTTGGCAGAATCTAGAATAACTGAAACTTCAGTAGTTATTTATTGAAAAGAGAAGAAATTATCAGAGTTCTCTCTTACTCACTGTGCAGCCTTGAAAAAGTCCCTTGACATTTCTGTGCCTCCAAATTCCTGACAGATTTAAGGACTATAGAGCCATTGTTTAGGCAGAGATTTATCCATCATTAAGTGTATTTTGGGCAATAGAAAGGTGACCAAGGTCAGTTGTGGGCCAGTTTCCTTGCAGATATTTAACAAAAAGGTCAGATTTCCATTTGTTTATGTTGGTAGATGGTAAGGCTGAATTCTCTCATGGAAGGAATATGGGTCCAAGTCAGACCCATATTCAAAATATGCCTCGCCACTTATCAGCTGTGTGGCCCTGGGCAAGTCATTCAAGCCTCCCCAGGTCTCAATTCCCTGGCCTGCACAACGGGGGAAAGAGCCACCTCACAGGATAGCCCTGAAGATTGATTGCATAACATTTGTAAAATACTAAGGGTAACACTGGTTTATCACAAAGACCCAATAAATAATACCCATGAAAGACAATTAGTCAGCTGTGTGGTATGATCCAGTGGTTAGTAAAGTAGGGGACAGACAAATGTCCAAGTATGTCCATCAGCCTGTCTCACATTAGGTTTAATGACAGTCCCATTTGGTGAGACAGGTTGAATAATCTGCAAGCTTTAAACATTATCTTCCCAGAAAATCCAGACCCTTTCTCTCTACTTTAGCATTTTTTCCAGCTCCGACTGCCCATCAATAGAAAATATAACACATTGAAATGGGCCTTAAGAGGTTCTGAGTTAGAATCCAGAAAAACCTAACCGGCAAAAGACCACTGGGTAGTAGAGTGAAGTGCCCACGTGACGGGCACTTTAAGACAAGGTGAAGCTGGATGTGTCATTTATTAGCTAACTGGTCATCTTGAGGCATGTTTGTAAAGAAAAGCAGGTTGAATGCTTGTTTCTTAATATTTACCAGTTTTCAGAATAATTATTACACATCAACTATCTTGTTACCCTGAAATAGAATACGTATAAGAAAGAGTTTTAAGGCTTGGTTTGATTCTCCATTTATTTACCAGTTTTCAGAAAAATGAGTTGGTTCCTTCAAATTCTCTGAAGGTCATCAGTGATATTTCTTTTCTTCTTTATCTTTTCCAGTATCAGTAAGCACTCAAGTATTTTACCATTACAAATTAGCTCTTATCAGATCTTTTCTGGAGAGAATTTTATACAGAGAGAAGTGGGACTAGATGCACATTTATGGAACATCCTCTAGACACTGGGCTAGGTGTTCTCCCTTACACTATTTTTATTGTTGATTCCCACAGCAGTCTTGGAAGGCAGGTGCCATGATCTCTGTTTTTTAGAGGAAACTGAGGTCCTCAGTAGCAAAGTGACTAGTATAGAGTCATAGAGCCAGCAAGTGGTCAAAATCAAGATTTGTCTGATCCAAATGGCACCATGTAGCTTTTCAGACGCTGAGTCACCAGGTAGGGCTTACTGGTTACTTCACCAACCTCCTATCTTACCTCTCACCATATACCCTCCTCAGGATATTTATATATCTCAGGATATAACTGTTTTGTGACCCCAAGTTTATCACTCATACTTGCAAAAGCAGTTCCTTGAAACTACTAAATACCACCTAGATTTTTGTGGATTACATTTCATTTACATATATTATTTTACTTGATGAAAATTTATCATATTATATTTCGCTCCCCTTCCCCAGTAAATTTAGTTTATTTTTTACTTTTTTTGTGTGTGGGGGTACCTGGGTGGCTCAGTGGGTTAAGTATTTGCCTTTGGCTCAGGTCATGATCCCAGGGGCCCGGTATCAAGCCCCCTCAACAGGTTTCCTGCTCAGCGGGGAGCCTGCTTCTCCCTGTCCCTCTGCTGCTCCCCCTGCTTATGCTTTCTCTCTCTCATATAAATAAATAAAACATTAAAAAAAATTTTGTGTGTGGTGGGCTTCTACTCTCTCAGATCCTGTCCTATATATTCAGGTAATATAGGCTGAAAACCTAGACTGTATCTTTCTATATATTTTCCATGCTCATAGAATCATATATAGATACACATTTATATAAACATATGTAGGATAGGATTTGTTTCCAAAAATCAGGTAATAGTATATATATACTTTGAAGTATATTTTATCACTTAACATTGTGGAAATCCCTCAATGTCTCTTTCTATAGCTCTCATTTCCCTTTCTTAAAGGTTTTCTAATATATTTTTTATAATAGTCCATGGCCTATAGGTATACCATCATTTACTAAAACATTCCACTATTGATATGCATTCATTTGATATTGGGTTTTTTTACTGGTATTGTTTCGGGGCTTTTTGCCAATATAAACAACATTACAATAATCATCTTTGTTCTATGACTTTATGTACTGACGCTTTTTATTTCTATGGTTTGGAATCTTGAGGACAGCTGAGTCAAACAGTATATTATCTTTCAGAATAGATTTTGCTGAATTGCTTTTTTAAAGTCTATGATAATTTACATTTCCACAGCAAAATCTGAGAGTTCTCCTCCTACCCATTATTCCTGCTTGTCATTTTGATTTTTTGCCAGTCTGATCAGCATCGTGATTATTCCCTTTGTTAAATTAATTTGCATTCCCTTATTACAGGTGAGTTTAAATATCTTCATGTTTATTGGCCACATGGACTTTTTCTTGATTAAATACTAATTTTTATTCTTCACCCAATTTCTATAGGGTTGTTTAATCCTTTCTTGACATTTTGTGATCAATTTTTGAATGTTAGCCTCTATCCACCGAGTTGTAAATTTACCCTCATATCTATTGTCTGTTGACATTGCTTATGTATTTTTTTTGCCACACAAAAAATTGCTTTTTAAAACAAGTAGAATATGTCCATTTCTTTCTAACTTCTGAGTTTTTAGTCTTAAGGTCTCACCTCCTTCTATAGTTAGTTATATGTAGTCTCCAGGATTTTCTTAAAGGATTTTTGATATTTTATGTTTTACAGTTGAGTTTTTAATCCATCAGGAATTTAAGTTTTTTGGTAAATAACACATATAGATACAATTTTATTTTCATTCAGATAAATGCAAGTGCTTTTATTTATAATTATTTCTCATCCTCTAGCATTTTATATTTTGACATGTTTTTTAGTCTATATATTAGTTTGATAGTATGTGTATAGAATTTATGAATAAATAATATACATATATCAGAGCAGTGTGCTCAAAACGTTTTTAAGCTGAAAGCAGTACTTCATCAAAAGTTTTTGGAAACCACCATACTAGACCATAAACTCCCTGAGGACAGTAATTATGTGTTCTTTTATTTTTGAATCCATTGTTAAGACAGTCTCTAGCACATTGTATGTGTTCTAAAAATAGTTTAAAAATAACTGAATAAATGAAAACTGCCATTATCTGATTCATGGGTCTTAAGCAATACAGCCAATGAGAAACTTGACATTCCAGCTGTGTCCTGTGGCAAGATATCTGAGGCTAAGAACAAGCAATGACTCATAATAGCAGATAGTATAACTTTATTGGTGTCAAGTTCATACATTTTTAATATGGGAATATAAATTCTTAAAACCTTAAGAGACCAATCCTTGGGCTTGTAATCCATAGGTGCTTATGAAATTGTTAATTATTTTTTTGTGACTACAATCCCTACCTTTAAGGCCAGTCATCTAACTCTTTGTAATGGCAGTTGGCGAGGAAGAATTAATCGTCTCAATATTTAATGTCAGAGGCACGATTATATTTAATTTTAGATTTTGAACTACCAAAAGACAAAGACACCATTAAACATACATTCTAAACACTACCAAAAACGTAGGTCATCAATTACTAGTTGGGAAAATCCCAATTGTCTTCTCCCTTTCTGATATACAAATCAACCTTACAAAAAAAAATAGCAAGTTGTAGCTCCTGGCTGGCTCAGCTGGTGGTGAGTTCAAGCCCCACATTGGGCATGAAAACTACTTAAGGAAAAAAAAAGCAAGTTTCTTTGTTATTGCATTGTTTTTGATAAAAATACTGAACAAAATTTCATTTACTCAATCAAGTGGATTATGTTTAACCTGTGTCCTTTGGACTTCCTATATTTACTTTCTTACAGCTTTTTTTTCTTATAGTAAATGTATCACAATCTCCTTTTTCCCTTTTCCTTTCTTTCCCCCCAGTTCCAGCAGTTTGTTGGTCTGGTTGATTATTACACTTTAGGCTGGTGCTTCTACCGCTGGACTTTATGCATCATTTCTTTTTACTTTTTGTTTTACACTCACTATTCACTTACCACCACTCCCTCTTCTGACTTTTGGAAACAGAAACCATGCCAGAGCCTTGTTTTTCCTATAGGTCAAATGGTGTGAAAGGGACCTTTTCTATTCCCCTTTGCTCGTATTTTCTTCTTGAGATTTTTAGAAGAGGATAACCAAAAATAAGGAAAAGGAAAGAAATTTGAGAAGTAACTGAATTTTAAATTCACTTAAGAATCAAAGTATTGGACACAATTGCATAGAACACAGTATGGATTTTTTTTTTTTTTTTTTTAAGTAAGCTCTACACCCACCTTGGGGCTTGAACTGAGGACCTGGAGAGTCTCATGCTCTACGACTGAGCCAGCTAGGCGCCCCAGGGATATTTATTCTTACACATTCTCTTTCCTCTTTAGAGGCCTCTTAAATTCCTTGAGACTTTAATACATGAGCTACGTGGCAAAATCAAATTGTGAAAGAGACTCTACGCTCCATTCAGTGAAGTTATTGGGTGCAATGGATGCATTATTCTCAGACTGGCCTGTGGAATTTAAATTACACTTCTATTTAGAGGAGTATCTTTAAAAACCAAGATCTATACTTAAGCAAAACAAGACCGACAGTGACTAGCACTGATAAAAGTATATAAATCCTTACTATGATAAATAGAAGACAATATAAAAAAAAAACTTAGGACGAATTTGACAAGATTCTCTGCCTATAAGTCCCCTTCCCTTACAAGAAAAAAAAATCCTTCCAAAAAGAAGTTATTATTTAAAACAAGCAAAAAACTGTACTATGCAGACTTCGCGCTTAGGAAGACCGTGAACACTAACAAGAAATGAACGCAATCCAAAAAACACCTAACATAGGGCTGACGTTCTTATCAAAACTCAAAAAACCTTAATAAAGATTATGAATTAAGACTCACAAAAACGAACGAAATATCACGAAAATACTTTATTAGACCTGAAAGAGCTGCCAGAGAAAAACGTACCGTTTGAATTTCCGAACGCAGGAGCAGACATGTTCTTTTAGCGCCGGAAAGCTGGGAATTGTAGTCGGGAAACTGCAACAGTTTCTCCGCCACATTCAAGTTTCTTTGCTTAATGCTTAATGGACGGAGACCCGTTCGGTCCAAGATCAGTGTTCCTGGGCTCTCATTGGACTCTTCCGTTCAACACTTTGGGCATTTCCCTAGGTCACCAATGAACGCTTTAGTCTAAGAACGCCTTCACGTACTGGACGTCTTATCCTCGCGTTGGAAGGGCATCAACCAATGAGAGGGCAGAACTGACGGATGTTGCAGGGTCATGGGGGAGACTCTGTACAGCCTTTCCCCGCCAGCGTCCTCGCTCTGGCTTCTCGAGTTAACCCGGTCGTTTGCCATCGCTGAGGCCGCGGCTGCGCACGGAAGGACCCGCTGTGCGGCTTCTGGGTCCCTCTACCTCATTCGTTGCTGTGGCCCTGATGGTGCGGCAGGCCCTGGACTCCTAAAGCTCTGGCGCGGTATGTAAGGGTCCATGGGTGGCAGACAAAGCGGTGGAGCCAGGAAGGCCGCGGAGAGCGGCCCCTGCATCAAGTCTGCGAGTCGGCCTGGTCCGAGGCGCTCTCCGCTGGCCTTCTCCGGACCCAGCAGTGTGTCCCATCAAGCGCTTTAAAGCTCCCTGCCCCGATGTGTCCTTTGAAAACGTTAGCGGTGTTCATTTCCTTTCCATCCCCCGCACTCCGATTTTTTTACGAACCCTAGCGTTAATTAATGGATGTCATCTTACTTCTTCATGTCTCCAGCTTGTTCTTTGGTAACTGTTTTGTGCACCTGCATGCCTGCCAAGAGTGGAAGGACATTGTTGTGTTTGTCTCCATTCAAGAGAGATCAGTATTCACATCCCTGTATTTTAATAACTTCTTGGAGGCCTTCGTGCAGTTAGCAACTCCTTTCGTGATAGTGCACTGATGTGTTAGGGAGCTGCAGAATATACCCCAACACCTGGTGGAATAGAAGTACCGCAGGATCAAGTATTGTTCTTGTTTGGTAGTTATTGGCGCTCGCTTCAAGTTCTTATTTTCTTGATCCTGACAATCGCTCAGGATTATTGAGAGGAAACGGAAGCTTAAGGAAGGTAACCCAACTTCTCGAAGAGTTACAGTTAGTTTCTAGTAAGGGAAAGCCAGATCTGAATTCAATGCTTACGTTATTTTTTAAAAACTTGCTTAACTGAATGTGGATTTAGGTTGTGGGTGTGTACTTTCTGCAGCTCTTGGTTGTGAGACACCTAAATCATTCTTTGAATTGAATGGTAAGTTTTGGCTGAAGAAAAGAAAATCATAATTACAGTCTCACATCTATCACCTAAATTCCCAGTTCCAGCAGGATAGGCTTCACCTGGGAGCTTTTTGGAAATGCGGAATCTCAAGCCTCACTCCATCTACTGAAGCAGATCTGCTTTTGAACAAGATCCCTTAAGTAATCAGAGTGCTCCTTAAAGTTTGGGGAGCATGCATTGTCTTATGATCTGTTTGTCCAAATTGAACTAAAGAGAAAATAAGAGGTATGCAGTGTATGCATTTGGGTTCTAATAGATGAGGAGAAAGTTTTTTTTCATGTTTTCCTCATTTGCTAGTGAGGCTTTGACTTTTTGTTATGTCTGTATTGGCAAGTTTAGCTTAGCAGCCAAAAATCTTAAAACAGGAAAGAATATTTAAAAAGTAATTAAGAACTAACTTGTAAGTCATCAGGTATTGATCTAAAAAATAAAATGATTGAGACAAGGGAGATGTTAAATAGTGCTGCTAACAAAATTTCAAGAACCTTCTGTTTATTCACAGATACTGTACACAAATTCTCCATCATTATTTCCCTCCAGTTTTGTTCCTTTGGTCAAGAGCTTCCATTTTCTTTCAGAAGAGTCAGTAAATTTGCTACTGCTAGTGGGTTTTTTTTTTAGTTCATTTGGTTATCTGATAATGAAACTGAAACATAGTCCCAAATTCACTTACTGTCATGTTGCACACTAATTATTCAGATGTTCCCATATTAAAAGGACATGCAGTTATCGACCACTGTAAAGTTTTAATTGCTCTTATTTGCACCAGGAGGCACACCTGGTGTGCTTATTAAAATCATGTGTTGGGCCCTACCTCCAAGGATTCCTGGTGAGGTCAGGGTATGGGCCTTGGAATCTGCATTTTAATAATCCCAGCTTATTCTGATGTAGGCTGTCCAGGTCCACATTTCTTGGCATTTAGTATTTTAAATGAAAAGTGTAACTAGAAAGTAAGCTTCTTTTTTTTTTTTTAATATTTTCTTTATTTGAGAGAGAAAGAGAGTGAGGGAGAACACGAGAGCGGCAAAGGGAGAAACAGACTCCCGCTGAGCAGGGAGCCTGATATGGGGCTCTATCCTGAGACTGTGGGATCATGACCTGAGCCAAAGGCAGATTCTTAACGGACCGAGCCACCCAGGCGCCCTGCAAGCTTATTTTCTTTTGAACCTAATGCAGTATTCGTTATAGAAGAAAAGAAGAGAGCTGTGTTGTTGTCGTTGTTTTTAACTAAGTTTTGGTTCATTGGTTGCTACAAAATTACTCAGATAAGTGTATTTAGTATGTTATTTGAAAATTATTTTGAGGGACGCCTGGGTGGCTCAGTTGGTTAAGTGTTTGCCTTCAGCTCCTATTGTGATCCCAGGGTCTTGGGATCAAGCCCCGCATCAAGCTCTCTGCTCTGCAGGGAGCCTGCTTCTCTCTCTCCCTCTGCCTGCTGCTCCGCCCGCTTGTGCTTGCTCTCTATCTGTCAAATAAATAAAATCTTTAAAAGACATTATTTTGGGGGCGCCTGGGTAGTGCAGTCGTTAAAGCGTCTGCCTTCGGCTCAGGGCGTGATCCTGGCGATCGGGGATCGAGTCCCACATCAGGCTCTTCCGCTATGAGCCTGCTTCTTCCTCTCCCACTCCCCCTGCTGTGTTCCCTCTCTCGCTGGCTGTCTCTGTCACATAAATAAATAAAATCTTAAAAAAAAATAAAAATAAAAGACATTATTTTGAGATCTGCCAATTTGAGAATAAGAGAGGGTAAGATAGACTGAATACCAAAATGTATCATTTAAAAAACATTTTTTCCAGCCCAGGAAGGCTGACATTTTTATCAAACAACTTGAGGGTGTGAAAATGATATAATTAACACATAAAGACTAAATGTATCTAATACATGAATTGGCGGTAAGCTCTAACTTTTGTTTACCTGTTTCCATTTTCTCAGCTGTTCCATAGCTGTCTTATAAAAACTGCAATGTGAATTCCTCAATCCACAGAAATATTGATAATTTAACAGGATTCAGGCAATTCTCAGAGTAACTTGATAGTGGCAAGAATGTTAAATAAGGAAAGAAAAATGAACTCTAACACTGAGGAAGTCTCTCTTGAAGTTTTACCTAAAAACCTATTTAATTAAGGGGAGAAATAATAGCTTCTGTCTACCTTTCTTGCATCCATTTAAGTACCATAGGAAATGCAGTTCTTGACCACAGCTGCTGCCTCTGTTGTGTTAGGATTTTTGATGCCTTGTAATATTCCTGACCTTTTCCTTGGAAGATCCTGATCTGAGTCCTATCCTTGGCTGTGGGCTTTGAAAATTTGAAGTTTTAAATGTTTTGGCTTTTATTCATCTTAAGGGAACAGGAAAGGCCGTAACTTTTTCAGCATCATTCCCACTGAATAGTTATCTGAGGACTCCTTAACTAAAAATGGAACTCTCCAGTTCCACGGCCAGAGGTAAATGCAAAAGGACCTCTTCCAGTGTATTTGGTTCTTAAATGTAACTTGGCTCTTGGGCCTTTGAGCCAGTAATTGGTTCTTCAGGTTCCAATTTGGATAAGATTTGTGCTGGTGACAGCACATAAAGCTCATAGGTAAGGTGGTTTGTAAACAGGGATATTGAGGATGCTGAAAATAGAGGCACCTAAGAGGCAGCATGCCCCCCAAACCCATTAGTCTTGTCTTTGTGTGTTCAGTCTATTGCTTTTTTTGAAATCCGTTTTTAAAATGCCACAGTAACTATAATGTTTTCATTTTTTGAAAATAACCTGCCAAATACCATCTCGCTAAAGCCCTGTTTTCTGTGTCCTTTATTTTGCGTTTTCTTGCATACCTAAAAAATTTAACTATTTAATGTATTTTATCTTGAATAAAATTTCTTTTTGCCATGTGGTATGAATTAAACTTGCTTAGCAGTGGTTTTAAATTGCTTAGAAGTCATTCCAATACCATTCATTGAGTAATCTTACTGTTGTTGATTGATTTTTGGTTCCATGTAAATTAACACTTTATTTATTGAGCATTTACAATGTGCTGGGTACCAGTCTAAGCCCTTTCCATGTATTGTCATTTTATTTAGACAGTATACTTTTGATAGCTGTTGTAATTAGCCCTCTGTTACAGATGAAGAAACTGAGACAAAGAGTAAGGGATTTGCCTAAAATCGTATTTACCAAGCAGTGGGGCCTTGGTCTGACTCACTGAGAGCCTGCTTTCTTGCACTGAATGTATAAATAACTTTCCTGGAGAAGTATCTTTATACTGGACAGCCCCCCCCCCACTACTGCTTTATTATTTATAGCTTTGTATATTTCAATACCTGGTAAGGCCAGTTCTGCATTATTACCCCCCCCCCCCCCAATAGCCTTTAATAGTCTTTCTGGAGTTACAGAAAAATTTTGTCCCTCCCCTCCCTTCCCTAATTGGCATTGCTTTTGAAATTGGCACTAAACATACTCATTTATTCATGGAAAGTATTTACACCTTTATATTCTTACTAATAAGGAATATGCTGTGTAACTTAGTTAATGAAAGTTATTATTTTTAATTTTCTGCACATGTGAAAATTATTCCTTGATATTTTGTTTCTTTGGCTTTTGTATGTTTCGCATGTCATATTTTCTAAAATATCCAGGTTTGCTTTTATGGGGGAAAATGTATGCAAATTTAAAAGGACTGTATGGAGGGGCACCTGGGTGGCTCAGTTGGTTAAGCAACCAGCTCTTGATTTTGGCTCAGGTCATGATCTCAGAATCCTGGGATCAAATCCCACATCTCACTCAGTGCTCAGGGTGAGTCTGCTGGAGATTTTCTCCCTCTCCCTCTGCCCCTACTTCCACACGTGTGTACTCTCTCTCTCTTTCTCATTCTTTCTCAAATGAATAAATCTTTTAAAAAAATAAAAGTACTGTGTGGAAAAAAAATAAAAACACTATGGAAGGAAACAAACTGGGTTGCTGGAGGGGAGTCAGGTGGGGGGATGGGGTAACTGGGTGATGGACATTAAGGAGGGCACGTGATGAAATGAGCACTGGGTATTATATAAGACTGATGAATCACAGACCTCTACCTCTGAAACTAATAATGTGTTATGTATTAATTAATAGAATTTAAATTAAAAAAATAAAAAGACTATGGAAAGTGGAAAGACTTGATTAGGAGATAAGACTTCAGCGCACTTTTATACTCACTAGCTTTTGTCAAATGGGACAAATTATTTAACTTCTCTGTGACTGTTTCCTTATCTGTTAAATGAATTACTTCAAATTGTGTTCCATTTTTCTGAATAGGGCACACTCAGAGATGGACAGGTGTGTTTAGATTCAGTTCAGATTCACTGTGATCTCCCTAACTCCTGGGGCCTGACACACAGGGTGAGATACCCTTCTTGGCTTTTTGTTTTTGTTTTTGTTCACAGCGTTTTTTGACTCCCTCCTTTTTCCTAGGGGATTTTATCTTTTGTAAACCCAGTATGCTGGGTTCCGTTCATAGATGAATAAGAAAAAAAGCTTTCAGCTAGCCACCTTTCCCTGAGACACTTGTATTAGGCTCCAGAAATGTTCTAGAGGAAAAAAACACTGGCAGTGGTATAATTTGAGGTTATGTGCTTGAACTGTAAAGATCTTGTTTATTGTGACTTTAGCGTTAAAATATGTATTGCTAAAATGGAATTTATTGGAATATTGAAGATGACATATGTTCTTTAAATATTGTGCACGTAAATAACTTGATTTTTTTTTTTTAGCCAGCTTCTTATGTTCATTTTACTTAAACTGTGGAATTGCCAGTTCTCAAGTTTTTGTGCGATTTAGATTCATCTGTTTCTTTCTAAAGGTGTTGTAATCCTGATTATTTGACAAATGCCAGAATGTAACCTCAGTAGCCTAGAACTAATTTTGCAAATCGTTTCTACAGAATTCAGGAAGATTTTGTTCACGTGTATGGCATAGAAGATGAATTCTTCCTCCTCCACCATGAATGAAGAACCTGATGCTCTCTCGGTAGTTAACCAGCTACGGGATCTCGCAGCAGATCCATTAAATAGAAGAGCCATTGTCCAGGATCAGGGATGTCTGCCTGGGCTTATTTTGTTTATGGACCATCCCAACCCCCCTGTCGTCCACTCTGCTTTGCTCGTAAGTTGCCTTTAGTAATTTTAGTCTCACTGTTACAATTTTGCAATTCAGAAGAATTTGAAAAAGCGTTAGATGACATGGTAAAAAATTAAAAGTGACTATAGAGCAAATAGTAGTAAGTCTGTATTTCAGAATGTGCGAACTCGTGTGTGTGTATAGTCCTTTGACACAGATGGTCGCATACTACATACGTGGAATGTTCTGCAACTTCCTTTTTTCACTTAATAAGAAATCTTGAGGATTGTATCATTTCAATATGGATAGATACGTTAAGAAGACATTGTTTTTTTATTTTATAATACTTTAATTAAGGTCTGAATCACATACCATACAAGTCACTTATTGAAAGTGTATTATTCATTGGTTTTTGGTGTATTCAGAGTTGCAGAGCCATCAGCACAGTCAATTTTAGAACATTTTCGTCACCTCAGAAAGAAACTCCTCTATCTGTTGCTTCCCAGCCCCCCCTAAGTAACCACTTTCTGTCTCTGTGTTTGCCTATTTGGGCAAAAAAAAATGCCTGTCTATTTTTTACATAAAGAGAATCATGTAATATGTGGTTTTCGTGACTGGCTTCTTTCATTGAGCATAATGTTTTCAAGATTCATGTATATTGTCACATGTCTAGTACTGCATTCCTTTTCATGGCCGAATAATACTCCATTGTAGGGAAATGCCACATTCTCTTTATCCGCCTGTTAGTAGATGGACATAGCACTTGTTTTAGTAGAAGATGGGAGGGAAAGATAAGGAAAGGAGCGGAAAAGAGAAGAACCTACAGGATCATAGCTAATAATGTAGAAGGAACTACCATGTTATGAGAAATGTGAGAACTAGAGAAATGTGAAAGAGCAATGCAAACCAATCAGGCAAATCCAGAATGTGATAATTTCTTGAGGACAAATAATCTGGTTCTGTGAACAGTAAATTACATTAAAAAGAAAGACAGTTGGGGTGGCGGAGAGGAATAGTGGTAGCTGTTAAAGATTGAAAGTGACTTAAGAGACTTATCAGACAAGGGTAATATGTGGACCTGATTTGGATCCTAATTTGAACAAATCAACCAAAAATGTAATTTTTTAGATAGTTCGAAATGAATATGGATCAGATGGTAGGTATTAAAGAACCATTATAATTTTTGCAGGGTATAAATTTATTAACTTAAAAAAAATCTAATTTCCTAAGGATTTACTGAAGTACTTACAAATGAAATTATATGTTCTCCGATATTTGCTGTAAAATACTCCAGTTTAGTTACTGACAGAAGAGAAGGATGAAACAAGATTGCCAAGTGGTTGATAATTGTTGATGCTGCATGATGAGTTCAGCGGGGTCATCACACATTTTCTCTACTTTTGTGCCTTCTAAAATTTTCATAAGAAGAATGCTTAAAAGAAAATTATTGTAATAGAAATTTTAAACTCATTGCCCTTTACTTAAAAACCCACGATGAATTCCCGTTCAGTCTAATTTCACAAGTTTGTACACAACAATAATATATGCATTTTCCTTTTCAAAAATCAAACTTCATAATACAGATTTTCTATTTTAACCTCATAGATGAGATTTAACAGGCAAAACAGATATTGACAAGTGAATAGTAGTAACAGATGGGAAAATTTGCATGGCCCCTAGTTTGGTCTTCAATAAGAATTGCAGTAAGGATGAGAAGAGAGAGTGTTGGTCTCTAGATAGGGACTTGGGGTTGAAGGAAGAACGGGTTTTTTTGGTGGACTAGACTTGGACCTATTTAAATTCAGAAGGCTAGGGGCTAAACAGACAAACAAAAAGTCTAGGGGCTGCCAGAGTGGAAGAGGTTTGAGGAGGCTCTTATACTTGTTATGGAAAATGGGACAGGTTGCTGACTGAGGAGAATGGTAAGGTTGTTCAGTAGTTTTGAGGGCCCGATTAGCTTGGTAACGCTGAATTGATACGGTACTTCTGGCTTACCAAACTCCTTTGTCACCTCCCCTCAGGCCACTCTAGGCCCTGAGAGCCAGAGTTGGGTTTGTTCAGGGTCGTTTCTTGGCCAGGTAAGTTGTGTGGGAGGTTGGGCAAGGGAATTCAGGATTTTTGGCAAGAGAGTAGTTGAAATGATAGCCTGTAGATGCCAGGCTGAGAAGGAAGGAAGTCAAATCATGGAGGGACAGAGGCAGAGAGAAAGGAGGGGAATAAGTGGGTGCAAGTTCCCACTCAGGTTGAAGAGCAGGTGTGGGGTTTTCATAATTTCATTTTCTCTTCACTCTTGGCTTATAAGCTATATTCCTTTTTTGGTTTCATATGCTTTCTGATGAGACTGCTGTAATTCTTATCTTTGTTCCTCTCTACATAATTCCTTTTCTGGCTTTTTTTTGGTGACTTTATTACTGTTTTTCAGCAAATGATTATAATGGGCTTGGTGTGGATGGTTTTCTTTGTGCTTGTTTTGTTCTTTTGGGATTTGTTGAGCTGCTTGGATCTGTGGTTTTATAGTTTTCATTAATTTGGGGAAATTGTCATCCACTACTTTTTCAGGTTTTTTTTAATGCCTCCTCACTGCTCTTCCAGTACTCCAGTTTCATGTACGTTAGATATTTCATGTTGTCCTACAGGTCATTGTGGTGCTGCTCTTTTTTTTTTTTTGCTTTAAGTCTTTTTCCTCCCTCTCTGAGCTTCATTTTGGATAGTTTCTATTGCTACATTTTAGGTTCACTGATCTTTTTTTCTGTAGTGTCTTATCTGTTCTTTTTTTTTTTTTTTTAAGATTTTATTTATTTATTTGACAGAGAGACAGCCAGCGAGAGAGGGAACACAAGCAGGGGGAGTGGGAGAGGAAGAAGCAGGCTCCCAGCAGAGGAGCCTGATGTGGGGCTCGATCCCAGAACGCCGGGATCACGCCCCGAGCCGCAGGCAGCCACTTAACGACTACGCTACCCAGGAGCCCCGTATCTGTTCTTAACCCATGCAGTGTTGTTTCATTTCAGATATTATGTTTTTGTCCTCTAGAAGTTACATTGGGGGTTTTCAGTATCGTCTGTTTCTTTCCTCACCATGCTCATGTTTTCCTACTCATCCTTGAACATATGGAGCATATTTATAATAGCTGTTTTAAATGCCCTTATTTTCTAATTCCATCTCTGTCACATCTTGGTCTGTTTCTGTTGATCCCCCCCCCCCCCCCCGGTCAGATCCCTCCTCTCTCTTAATTCTGCTCTGCAAATTCTAGCCACCTGGGGTGTTTTCTGACACTAGCCAGTTCTCAGATTCTGTGTGGGCACCAGCTGGGTGTCTAGCAGTTCAGTTCAATTCAGACCTGCCCACCTGGAGTTAAGTGTCAAACTCCCCAAATTTAAGGCTTACTCCCACAAGACTGCCTACACTTCAAAGGCCAGTTGCAAGTATCAGGTCACCCGAATTTCTGACTGAGCAGCTATAAATTGGGTGTTCCAGGGACCCCCTCCTCAGGTTTGATAATTTACTAGAATGCCTCCAGAATTCAGGAAGTCACTTGACTTATATTTACCAGTTTATTTTACAGGGTACAAATGAATAGGTATATAGAGCAAGGTCTGGAGGGGTCCTGATGCGGTACCGTCTGTCCCTGTGGAGTCAGGGCGTGCCACGCTCCTGCGGACTGATGTATTCACCAATTCAGAAACTCTGAATCCCCTTGTTCAAGAGTTTATATAGAGCTTAACCTCCAACACCTCCCGACCTCCAGCCAGTGGGTGGGGCTGAAAGTTCCCATACTCTAATCTCTTGGTCTTTCTAGTGACCGCCCCACTCTGAGGCTATCTTGGAGCCTCAGCCCCACTCACTTCTTCTACATAAAGCCAGGTGTGATCAAAAAGGCTGCCTTATGAATAAAAAAAGAAACTGCTGTCACTCAGAATTCCAAAGGCTTTAGGAGCTCTGCGCCAGGAAATGGACAAAGACCAAATATTTATTTTTATTACACTGCACCACCCTAACCTCCCCACCTCCTATCTCTGCATCCCTAATTCAGCAAGACCACTGGGCTCCATTTGGGTTCCCCCTCCCTATGCTACTCTGAAAACTGCTTCCAAAGCAGTAAGATGGGGGCAGTTACAAGGCCTTCCTCATCATTTCTCTTCTCTCAGAAGTTATAGTCCTATGCTGCCTCTTGTTCAGTGTGTTTAATATAGGTTGTTCTGTTTGTTAGTTTTTTGTGGAGGGAGGGCAGTTCCCATGGCAGTTAATCCTTTATGGACCGAAATGAAAATCAAAGTTAGGAGTTGTAGAAAGGATAGGAGATTATAGACAGAGGTCATCGAATTTGTGATTTGGTAGGTGGTACCATTTTCAGTAATAACCAGGCACTTGGGAAATGTAGTGTAGAGGACCAGTAGAAAATGTGAAGGTCACTAGGCTGAGATGGCAGAGTTTTGGGTGGTGTGGTTCACAGACTTATTCCCAAGAATCAGGTGCCAAAGTCTTTGGTAAATGATGAACGATTAGGAGGTCTGTAGAAGAGCTAAATGAAATCCCTAAAGAATCTGCACGTGAAAGAAATACTTGCAAAAATGAACCTTAAGTTTTAAGAGAAAAGCACCCTAGAAAAGTTAAACTCACAAAATAGAAATTTGTGTGAGTTTATTTTTCGCTTTTCGGGGGGGGGAAAAAGGATATTTTAAAGGTGAATTGTAAAACTAGAAAGAGTTCATTCTGTAAAGGTGGTTGTATGTTTTGCCTCTCTCAGCAGTTTATTTTAATTAATGTGTAAAAAGCATCTAGGGAAATGGTGGCTGTTGGGACTATTCCCTGCTATTAATAAATAGAATGTGGTTCCTTGTATCTCTGTCAAGACGAAGTGGTGAAACTAAAGACGGAGCAACCTGATTTTGACCTTGCAGATAAGTTAGGAGCCATCATTTCAGAGAGCAGATTCAGCTACTTCAACTCAAAGGATCGTTTCTCCCCTAAGGGACTGCTCTGATTATCACATTTAAAGAAGAGTTTCTAAACACTTCAAAACGAATTGATTCTAAAAACAAAAACCTATTTTTCACTCTTTTTCCTCTTGCAGTAAGTTAGTAACAGGTTTAGTTTTGAATAGTCTGGAGTTGTGAATTAACCTGTCCCTGTTTTTGCTGTAGGCTCTTCGGTACTTGGCAGAATGCCGTGCTAACAGAGAAAAGATGAAAGGAGAACTGGGGATGATGTTAAGCTTGCAAAATGTTATACAGAAGTAAGTACAATAGAGGGTGTCTCCTAAGGCAGTAGAAAAATGGATCTTCCTGTTAAATTTATGCTGATTGTTAATGTCTCATTTTACTGAAATTTTTATTCTAATATGAAAGCATACTTTTGTGGGTTATATGTCCAGAAATGTTCTGAAGGTCAGTGTTCTTCTTATTCTTAAACATTGATATTAATAGTACTTATGAAAATGCTCAAGTTTTATTTAAAATGTTGATAATTATGGTACTTATGAATCATATCTTTAAAAAGAGAAAATCCCACCTTGTATGAAGTTACGTGAGGTATATGTAAATTGATTTGCTAGCAGAGCAACACGGGTTACTAATCACATTTGAAAGTATGCAAAATCGGGGCGCCTGGGTGGCTCAGTCGGTTAAGTCTCTGCCTTTGGCTCACATCATGATCCCAGGGTGCTGGGATCAAGCCCTGAGTTGGGCTCCCTCCTCAGCAGAGAGCCTGCTTCTCCCTCTCCCTCTGTTGCTCCCCTTGCTTGTGTTCTCTCTCTCTCTCTGTGTCAAATAAATAAAATCTTAAAAAAGAAAGAAAGAAAGTATGCAATATTTCAGTACCTTACAAAGTTGCTGTTTCATTCAAAGTTGCTGTTTCAGCCCTATCTTACTCAAAAGAACTTTCATCAGTAATCATGGCATAAAAGGGCTTTTGATAAGATTTTCTTGAGCATTATTAAGACATTTCTCAGAGACTTAAGAGCCATTTAATTTGAATTTTAGCAAATGCGTGGTTTTTGATTGTACCTTTCATCTTACTAAGATTATTATATCCATTGTCTCATTTTGTTACTTACAACTTTTTGAGGTAGATTTGACAGATAACAGTTTTATGGGTAAGGAGAAAAGAAAATACAGAGTCCAAGTTACTTATCTAATCTTTTAGCTCTGTTGTCCCTGGGAATTCCTCGTTTGTTCCTTAGTGTTTGCTGATTTCCTGTTAGAAGGCTAGAAATTGAAGATTAAGTATTTTGATATTTCTACTGTGTCTGGAAGCAAAAAAGGTATGCTTCTGAGTCTTAATCTTAGTTTACTGTGTATTTTGATCTTCTAGACTTGACTGCCTTTAAAACTATAATGAGTAACCATTTACTTTTATTTAATTATTTATTTATTTTAGATTACTTATTTGTTTTGTGAGAAAGAGAGATAGAGCAAGCGCACACACGCAGGGGAAGGGGCAGAGAGAGGGAGAAGCAGACTCCCGCTGAGCAGGGAGCCTAATGTGGGACTCGATCCTAGGACCCCGGGATCAGGACCTGAGCTGAAGGCAGACGCTTAACGACTGAGCCACCCAGGTGCCTCTAATTTATTTGATTTAAAATAAATTGAGTAATTGCCAACACACCTGTCTTGTATTGGCATTCTGTCTCTTTCCATCTAATAAATGCAGACACAGGAAGTACTGAGAAGTGTCCCAGTACAGGGTATACAGATGAGGTAGTTTGTAACAACATAGAAGTTGTGACTCTGTAAACCCTTGTCACCCCCTCCTGCCCAACTGGGTCTTCTTTTTTTCTTTTTCTTTTCTTTTTTTTAAGATTTTTTATTATGTGTCAGAGAGAGCACGAGCAGGGGGGAGGGGCAGAGGCGGAGGAGAAGCAGATTACCCGCTGAGCAGGATGCCTGATGTGGGGCTCGGTCCCAGGACCCCGGGATCATGACCTGAGCTGAAGGCAGATGCCCCCAGAACTTGTATTTATTTTAAAAGGCTCTTGGGTGGCATTTCAGAGTCTTCTGCATTCACCTTCAGGTTTTTGCATGATCTGATGCACGTTAGGAGGTCCAGCTGTCTGCACCTCCCCACATCAGCCTCAGCCACAACTAGTTTCTCTGAGCTTCAAGGGTAGGATGTGAAGTGTCGATTTATAACCCTCCTCCTGACCTGGAAAGAATTCATTAGTTGTAAGTGTTCTGTTCGAATCACAATTCCAGTGCAAACCTAGTCACAAATTGCATCTCTGGCACATCCGGTGCTTTTAGCTTCTGTACAAATTCAACATGGTAACCCCCACAGCATTCCAGGACATAAAAGGGTCAAGAACAATAAATATCCACTATAAATGACCACAGGAAAGAAGTCTTGCAGTTTCTTTGGCTTGAGTGCTCACAAAAGTTCTTCTGTACTTCCCAAACGCTAGTGGTTAAATTATATCAGTGAAGAGTCATCTAAATTGACTTCCAAGGCAGTGTGCGTTTTTTCTTCGTGTTCTTGGCTTCTGGATAAATTGTATTTTATTAACCTTATTTTTTTTCGATATCTCTAAAGTATTCTCATGGGGTCAGCTACTTGGTAGGCTAGTTCTGTGGTGCCTTGATCTTTGATAATGACAAAGATAGAGACTGAAGTTTTTTTCTTGTTTTTTTTCTAGTGGTCAGTTAGGAATAAATAACAGAAAATGTTAACTGCCATCAGTTGTGTTAATTATTCCCTATGGTTCGAGGTCAATTCCACCAGTAAAAGTTTGGATTGTCTCTTACTTGAGACAAAGAATCTCTTTGACCCTCAGTTTCCTTATGAAAGTCTGCAGTGACACCTGCAAAGTGATTGAGGACCAAATGGGATAATATATGGAGAAATGCTTTGTATATTTTAAAATGTTGTATAAAATACAAGGTTGCATTATTCTTGTTTCTAGAATGCTTTAATGCCATATAGTTAACTGTTTTTAACTGGCATATTAGCTCTGTTGGAAACAGTGAAAGGTGTTTTTTTTTAATGATTTTTTATTATATTACGTTAGTCACCATACGGTACATCCCCGGTTTCCGATGTAAGGCTCGATGATTCATTAGTTGTGTATAACACCCAGTGCACCATGCAATACGTGCCCTCCTTACTACCCATCACCGGTCTATCCCATTCCCCCACCCCCCTCCCCTCTGAGGTCCTCAGTTTGTTTCTCATAGTCCATAGTCTCTCATGTTTCATTCCCCCTTCTGATTACCCCCCCTTTCTTTATCCCTTTCTTCCCCTACCGATCATCCTAGTTCTTATGTTCCATAGATGAGAGAAATCATATGATAGTTGTCTTTCTCTGCTTGACTTATTTCACTTAGCATTATCTCCTCCAGTGCCGTCCATGTTGTAGCAAATGTTGAGAACTCGTTCTTTCTGATAGCTGAGTAATATTCCATTGTATATATGGACCACAACTTCTTAATCCAGTCATCTGTTGAAGGGCATCTCGGCTCCTTCCACGATTTAGCTATTGTGGACATTGCTGCTATGAACATTGGGGTGCATATGGCCCTTCTCTTCACTACGTCTGTATCTTTGGGGTAAACACCCAGTAGTGCAATGGCTGGATCATAGGGTAGCTCAATTTTTAACTTTTTAAGGGACCCTCCGCACTGTTTTCCAGAGTGGCTGTACCAACTTGCATTCCCACCAACAATGTAGGAGGGATCCCCTTTCTCCACATCCTCTCCAACAATTGTTGTTTCTTGCCTTGTCTATTTTTGCCATTCTAACTGGCGTAAGGTGGTATTTCAGTGTGGTTTTGATTTGAATTTCCTTGATGGCTAATGATTTTGAACATTTTTTCATGTGTCTGTTAGCCATTTGTATGTCTTCATTGGAAAAGTGTCTGTTCATATCTTCTGCCCATTTTTTGATTTGTTTATTTGTTTCTCGTGTATTGAGTTTGAGAAGTTCTTTGTAGATCTTGGATACCAGTCCTTTATCTGTAGTGTCATTTGCAAATATCTTCTCCCATTCCGTGGGCTGCCTCTTAGTTTTTCTGACTGTGGAAACAGTGAAAGGTTTAAGCATAATATGGATGCTTCTGCAGGGCTCTTTTATTCATATGATGACTTAAGATTATGTATTCCTTTAACAGGTATAGATACTGAAGTTGAAAATATGTGGTAAAAATTGCTTAAGTATAGGAAATTAGATGAAAAAATTGATGTTGCTATATTAAAATAGACTTTAAATTTGAACTTTAAAGATTTAGAGCAAGTTTTAGAGGTCCCATAGATTAAACCTGTAAAACAATCTTTTAGTTTGGTTGGCTAAGGTTGTAGTATATATGTGTATATGTATGTGTGAGTATATATGTAAGAGAGAGACATCTATAAAATAGTAGGGAGACTGTTTATATCTTTGTAAGAGAAGTGGTGTGTCAGTTCAGGTTATTGGCATATCTGGAGAGGAAATCTTAAGATGAAGTTAGAAATGGAAGAGGTTTGTTGTGGGGTAAAGTCTGTAAAGATAGAGGAGAATGAGGAAGGATTGGACTACAGTCTTTAGACTTCAATGCAGATCTGTCATCTGTAGAAGGATAATGAAGAGGAAACTGAGTGAGGCAAGGAGTCTCGGAGTGCAGTGCAAATCTGATAGTCAACTCAATTGGGACCTCCAGAGCAAGGATTCCTGTGAGAATGAGCTTTGCCTTAGGCAGAAATGGCCAGTCCCTGGTGTCACCACTGCTCAGTCATTGGCTAGGAGCTGCCCATACCCCTTCTTGGTATGAAGGTTTGATGGATCTCAAAGCCAAGACAGCTGGTGGCTCTCCTACTTCCTGTAACCAAAGGGCAAGCTTATTTCTTAAAGGGAGGTCCATGAAGTGTATCTCCTTAGCTGCCACAAGTGGCTTAGCTTTTTAATTCAAAGTATGTTTTTTAGGACAATGTGGTGATCATTGCCGGGTTCTCTAGTAGTAAAACAGATGTATAGCCATTGTATATTCCGTAATAATTTGATCCTATAGCACTCTGAAAAGTGGAGATATGATAATTTGTATGTATATTTTGCAGCTCATTTGACTTTTAGAGATCTCAGATTTGAAGGTTGCCTTTTAGTTTTTGTTTTGTTTTGTTTTAAGATTTTATTTATTTATTTGACACAGAGAGAGAGAGCGCGCAAGCAGGGGGAACCAGATGGAGAGGGAGAAGCAGGCTTCCTGCTGAGCAGGGAGCCCCAGGGCTTGATCCCAGGACCCTGAGACCCTGAGATCATGACCTGAGCCGATGGCAGACACTTAACTGACTGAGCCACCCAGGCACCCCTCTTTTTAGGCTTTTTAAAAGTCACCTCTGTGTACCAAAATGACCATCTTTAGAAGTTGATTGCTGTATTTGAATGTTATCAGGGGGTTAATAAAACTACGTGTTTTGGCTTGTAAACGTTAAGACTGAAGTATTGGAGAAGTATCAGACTCAGGTTTTGGTTCAGCATGTTTAACTTTGTGTTGGGAACTATCTTGTGGCTTGGACATGATTTTCTTTTAAGAAATTAGATTGCTCTGGCAGTTTTATTACCTCTGCATCTGTTTGTTTCTTTTGGGTACCTCCATTACAAATCAGAATGAAAAATTCTTATAGGGCCAGGTGAGTTTTATGTATATGTAACCGATTTGGTAAATATGTGTTCTTTAGGCATTATTTTGCGTTTGACATCTGTGTTACTAGATACGGAGGACTGATTTATTGTTATTCTAACTTAACTAGTTTATGAATGAACTGGTACCCCATGGTTATATAGATCATTTTGGTAAGCTATAGCAACAAGAGGTCTTTATTATATGCCCTAGTTGCTTTCTTCGATATGGCTGTCCACATGACAGCTAGCCAGTTAGGATGGGATTCCAATCAGTATTTCTGTTTAGGAGTACTGAGTTAGGGAGAGTTTTAGCTATGATTCTATGGAACTGCAACTGAGGAAGTATAAAGATCTTCCCATACTCCAGAAAGACTCCTAGAACATGAAGATATGTTGTGGAGGGATGCTGCTCTGTTCACTAAAGAGAAACGTTCCACTTGGCAGTGATTGAAGGGGAAACCAAACAGCAGAAGTAGGTATGGAAAGTGGCCATTGGGGAGTCTGGGTGGCTCAGTCGGTTGAGTGTGGACTCTTGGTTTCAGCTCAGGTCATGATCTCAGGGTTATGGGATTGAGTCCTGTAGGGCTCTGCACTCAGCGTGGAGTCGGCTTGGGAATCTCTCCCTCTCCTTCTTTCTCCCTGTGTGCGCACATGCTCTCTCTCTAAAATAAATGTATAAAATCTTTAGAAAGTGGACATTATTCTTCACATAGGATATAAAATAGGGAAAATTCTTCATACCAAAATTTTCACCCTTAATCACCATATTTTATTTTGTTACAGAATTTTGCTGAGGTTTTAACATGCATTCCAACGGCAGGTTTTACTTGTGTTGAGGTCAAATTGATGATTACAGATCAATAGTTGGATTGACTTCAGAATCACTGTTACTTTCAGTTCTCTAATTGTGAAGAGAACTTCAGTTCTCTGTCATTCGGAATAAATCTGACATTACGCTCTAATTTTAGTCTCTTCCATAAATAAAAACATTTCATTAGAGGTTAGAATCCTTTTACATTTTATTTTTTAGTTCTGGATCCCTTTATGAAGAGAATTTTTCAAAATGTCAGCTTAAGAGAACATCAAAATAGGATTTAAGATTTGGTATTGGTATTTGGAAGACATTGCAATTGGTATTTCAGGAGTAATACTCCTGATAGAAGATGCATTTTTATAAAGGTACTTGTGAATATCTAATATGAAGTATACTATAAATAAAGCCACTTTAATAAAATGTGGCATCTCAACTTTAAAATATCTCATTTCATCTGGAGAACTTCCCCAAATCCTAGATTTTGAAAAGGTGCCATGATAAATGGTGGTCTATTCTTCTTGTTAAAATCTTAGATGAAAAGTTTGTGCCTTATTTCTTTGTGTTATTTCCTTATGTGTTTCCCCCCCCCGTGTTCATTCGTTCGTTCTTTCTTTCTTCCTTTCTTTCCTTATTTATTAAGATTTTATTTATTTGTCAGAGAGACAGCATAAGCGGGGGAGCAACCGGAAGAGGGAGAAGCAGAGTCCCCACTGAGCAGGCAGCCCAGTGTGGGACTCAATCCCAGGACCCTGGGATCGTGACCTGAGCTGAAGGCAGATGCTCAACCGACTGAGCCACCCAGGTGTCCCTGTGTTCTTTTATTTTTTAAAAATGATTTTAAACTCTTAATTGCAAGTATGCAGTACATGGTTTATTTATAAAAATTAGAAAATATAAAAAAGAAGAAAATCCATAATGTGATTATCTTTTAAATATGTATTTGTACATATATATTTTTTTAACTTTGGATTGAAACTATATCAGACTTATGGAAAAGTTGTAAAAGCCATACAACTGTATCTAGATACCTTATACCTAGATTCCCTAACTTCACCATTTTACCATTTGTTTTATCATTCACTCTCCATACATGTTGTTATGTGGTACGAACATATTCATAACATACGTATATTCATTGTGAAGTATGTCTTTTAGGGTTGAAAAAGTGCCCTTTCTCACATTCGTGCTTGGATTTGGAGCTGGAATTCTGTGTTATTTGGTATCAGTACACAAGCCCTGTGATGGTCGTTTCTATTTGCCTGGTCTGTGTTTGCCCAATTCCTTTATCTCTGAATCACTTTGTTTTAGTTGTGTCTTGTTTTGTGAGCCAAATGGAAAATCTTTTTCTCTTAATTGGTGAGCTAAATCCATTTTTATTTATTTGTTTATTTAAGATTTTTTATTTATTCATTTGACAGACAGCAAGAGAGAGGAACACAAGCAGGGGGGTTGGGAGAGGGAGAAGTAGGCTTCCTGTTGAGCAGGGAGCCCGAGGCAGAGTTCGATCCCAGGTCCCTGATCATGACCTGACCGGAAGGCAGAGACTTAAGGACTGAGCCACTCAGGCGCCCCTCATTTGTATTTTTTTGAGTGACTGATACGTTTAATCTTAATTCATTTTTGTTATTGTTACCACGTATATTACGTTGTAGTAGTTGTGTATCTTTTTCTGCGTAGTTTTCTTCGTTCACTTTGAAAATTTCTTCTGATGCTTAAAAAGATTTGTGTTATTGTTATAGTGGTTGCTTTTGCACTTTCACTTTTTAAAAATATTCTAAGTTGTCTGTTTTCTTATTTAAACTTCCACTATCTTGATTGTTAATTCTTAATGGTAATCTTTAGATTCCCACCTATTTTGTGTTCCATAGTCATTGAGCTTTTTCTACTCTTTCCTCTTTTCTTCCCCTTTCTCCTTTTATAAAAAATTGTTTTGAGTATAGTTGAACACAATGTTACGGTAGTTTCAGGTGACTCTCGTTTTTTTTAAGTTGGGTTACTTCTGCCTTGTCAGAACATTTCATTCTCTGTCCCACCTTTGTTTTAACCTTCAAACCACACTTAAATATAGAAAATGCTTTGTCCTTTTGCAGAAGTTTTCCTGGCCATCTCTTGGTTGGTTGAAGCTCATTGTCTTGCAGATTGCTCAAGACAGGCTTAAATATTTCTTGACATCTTTCATATTTAAAACTCTTTTTCTGTAACCTTAATACTTGAAGGACAACTGGACTAGATCCATGGCTCACCTTTTGTTTCATTGAGATTCTTGAAGATTTTGTTGCCGTTTTGCTCCATTTTCCCTTGATTTTGATTTTGTTTGTGAGAAATCTGAGGCCAGTATATCTCATAAAACATAAGGAAAGTAGTAGTAGTTAATGTATCAGGAGCATTCGTCCATATAGCCATTTTCCTGCAGCATCATTCTTAATGACTGCAGTTACATCCCACATCCTCTGTCGTTAGGCTTTTTTTTTTTCCCAGTGTCTTTTTGTAATTATTTGGAACAGAGATTGGCAAATATTTTCCTTGAGAAGCCAGATAGTAAGTATTTTAGACTTTGCCCGACATACAGTCTGTGTTGCAATTACCCTTGTTTGGTCAAAACAGTCATAGTTAGTATATAAATGAATCGGCTTTGGCTCAAGGATCATAGTTTCCCTGCGTTGGATTTCAATGTTACCTAAACAGAGCTGTTGACTTCTTTCTTAGAACCCTTTTTTTAAGTTATGATTGTTTTTGCATTGAAAAATGAAGGGTAATTTTCTGGGTTGCATGAATGTTACCAGAACGCGCTTTCTTAGCAAACAACACAGGAAAAAAAAAAAAAAAAGCAAAAGCAATTCCAAAAGGAAAAGTTAGGATGTTTTTCAAAAGACGATAGCAAGTCTTTAAGAGTGAAATAGTATATTCATTACTTTTTATAATATATGGAAGTCGTAGCTGGCCTTTATGAGCAATATAAAATGTTACTAGCAGCATCTAGAATAAGAGTGAATTGGTGTTTATGACCAATAAGGAAATATATTCAGAATTAAAATTATTTTTGATATATAATAAAGATCAAGGTTCTTTTAGTTGTGTTTTATGAATAACATTGTGAACCTTTTCAGTATGGATAACTAATTAGAAAAAGTGGTGAGGAATCAATACACTTCATTATGGAATAGTAAATTACTGAGAGCAAAATTCCGATTACTTAGATGAAAGAACTTTTCAAGATAGTCTTTTTTTCTGATGTCAGATTTTAAAGACTAAACTAAATCCAGGGTATTATTAATCAGGTCTTTACATTTGCACTTGTCTAAGAAGATTAGGGCAATTAATACTTGTTTAATTATACAGTCTCTTACATTTATGGCCAAATACACTCATAAAAGTCTAGACTTTCTTTTCAAATGTTTTGAATCATAGTATTTGAACAGTAATCTTTTTTTTTAAAGATTTTATTTATTTATTTGACAGAGATAGAGACAGCCAGTGAGAGAGGGAACACAAGCAGGGGGAGTGGGAGAGGAAGAAGCAGGCTCCTAGCAAAGGAGCCTGATATGGGGCTCGATCCCACAACACCGGGATCACGCCCTGAGCCGAAGGCAGACGCTTAACCGCTGTGCCACCCAGGCGCCCCTGAACAGTAATCTTTTTTAATTTTTAAAATTTTTTTTTAAAGATTGTATGTATTTATTTGATAGAGAGAGAGGGAGCACCAGCGGAGTAAGGGGCAGAGGAAGAAGCAGACTATCTGCTGAGCAGGGAGCTGGATGCGGGGCTCGATCCCAGGACTCCAGGATCATGACCTGAGCCAAACGAAGGCAGACGCTGAACCACCTGAGCCACCCAGGCGCCCCAGTAATTTTTTTTTTTTAAGGCTAAGATAGCTTCTAAATATGTAGATACTCTTGGGTTTTTTTGGTTTTAAACGTATTTTTTAAAAATAAGGAAATAATTATTTATAATTGATTTATTGAACAGATAGTTCATAGTGCTCAGATCAAGTAATAACTTCATTTGTAATTCAGTTTGCTTATATGCTTTTGTAAATTTAATTTTGCTTAAGACAAAATTTTACTTAGTTTAAGAGGGATCTGGGTCTGTAAATAGATCCCTTAACTGCTTCGTAGGAAGGGTAGCAATAAAATTAGTCCTTTGAGGTACACCTGAAGACCATACTTAACAGTGAGAATATCACATTGATTTGATTTGTTACCCTTTTAAAATCTTTCCGTTTTTAAGTAGGTAGAAATGGAAAATCTTCCAGAAAGGAATTTAGTACTGGGTGAAAATGATAAAATTTTGGAATTACGAAATAAGGAAGTTAAAAATGGTGGTGGTGGGAGTATTTATTTCATAGAACCATTTTTCTTTTTCTTTTTTTTTTTTTAAAGATTTTTTAATTTATTTATTCGACAGAGATAGAGACAGCCAGCGAGAGAGGGAACACAAGCAGGGGGAGTGGGAGAGGAAGAAGCAGGCTCATAGCGGAGGAGCCTGATGTGGGGCTCGATCCCATAACGCCGGGATCATGCCCTGAGCCGAAGGCAGGCGCTTAACCGCTGTGCCACCCAGGCGCCCCCTCATAGAACCATTTTTCTAATCTGTCATCTATAATTGCTTTGTTTATCTAAGTAGGCATACCCTGTGTGACTCTATAGGTAAAGTATAGTTTATTGTAAATCCTTAACTTGCTTTGTTTGTTTTTTGGGTGGTTTTGTTTTGGTTTTGGTTTTGTTTTTTTTTTGTAAATCCTTAATTTTCTAATTGAAAGTTAGTGCAAATAGCCGCTGTAGCAGCATAGGCAATTGTAAATGCACATGTCTTACCTTTGCAAATTGTTTTTATAAATAAATGGTATTTTCTCCCCTCTGTCGCTGTTAATATGGAAACCACTAATATAGGTTTACGAGAGGATTAAGCCCCAAAGTCCTAAGGAATCCAATAGATGTAACAGATTATCTTTACACCTGTGAATCTGGAATAGTCTAGCTCTATAATATCCTTCAGAGAATTGTGGAAAGAGTCATGTATATAGTTTTCTTGTAGAGCTAGTTTCTTTTGCAGGCTCTCAGTCAGAAAAGGCATTAGAGGAATGTTTTGTCAGACAAGTGGGAGCAGTTATTAACCAGGAAAAGGAGGATTAGCTTAAGGAAACTGACAGCAGAGGCAATCTTCCCTTTTTTCTAAAACTTCTGTCCAGTATAGTAGTTGTTAGCCACATGTGGCAGTTTAAATTTAAATTAATTAAAATTAAATTTAAAAACCAATTTTTCACTTGTACCAGCCATATTCTAAGTATTCAGTAGTCATGTGACTAGTTTACTACGTTTCCATCATCTCTGAAAGTTTTGTGGCAGTACTGTTCTAAAATTTCTTTGCCTAACTATATAAAAGGCTATTTTTATATTTTGGATTACTTTTATTTTGTGAATTATTTTAACAAGTTCCAATAGAAGAATTACAGAATCAAAGAGTATAGATATTTTTGTGTCTTCTTATCACTGTTAATTTTTTTCAAATAGTACCAATTATAGTCTTACCAGCAGTTTTCACTTTATTGAATTTTTTCCAACATTGGATGCATTGCTACATTGCTCTTCTCCTATTAACCTCCTCCAATTCTAGATCAGTTTAAACAATGTTAAACCATCTGTGTTTTTCGAGGTTGATATAAGATAGATGGCATGGATAGGTACATAAATTTACTGAAATTGATGCGGAAAATTTCTGTATTTGCATTTTTTGTGAAACATTCTTGAATTTTACACCAGATTCTCTAAGGCATTAGTAACCCTTTGTGGTTTAGAGCTACTGTTACAGTTCTTATTCTGCAGAACAGGAAGATAATAATTTAATTTTAATATTTTTTGCTCACTACTGGTTCATCAGGAAACAGAGTTTTTGAAATAATGTATGCATTTTAAAATTTTTTATGGGAAGGTCATTAGTTACGTCTTCTGTTATGTGTTGTGATGATTATTTTTTTATTTGATGCAAACACTTAAAAACAGTATTGGTGGTGGAAAGGGGTAGCAAAGACATTTGTTTTTTTCCTCCTAAATTCATGAGTATCTCTAACTACTGACCTCATACTCTTTACAACTTGTGGTTGGCTAATATTTAAAATATCTCAGAACTTCAGTGACCTTTTCCGTTCTGCAAAACAGCTATCAGAAGAGTGCTGAGACATCTCCCCCCTCAAAATAGTCTTTTTGATAGCCTCTTGCAATACACAGCCAAAATCATTCAAAGTAATTGATCTCTGTGGCCAACAGTAACCCAGAAAAGCAGTGGGGATAATAAATTGAGTGCCTGGAAAATTGCCAGATAAGTACCCATGGACCTGAAGCTCTGTGTTGCTAGATTTATAGTTTGAATATCAGAAATTGAAGTGTTCTGCTCATTGAGTAAACAAATGGGTTGTAAAAAGTTTAGTGAGGCCCTCTGGAGAGAATACATCCCCATTCTTGAAGAGAAAAAAATAGAAAATTAAGATCACTAGTATAAGTACAAGTATAATATTTTATGATTTTTGAAAATATTTTATTTATTTATTTTAGAGAGTGCGAGGGGGAGGGAGAGAGAATCTCGAGCAGACTCCTCGCTGTGTGCAGAACCCAACACGGGGTTTGATCTCATGACGCTGAGTTCATGACCTGAGCCGAAACCAAGAGTGGGATGCTTTACCAACTGAGCCACCCAGGTGCCCCAGCATAGTACTTTAAATGTAGAGGGAGGAATGGATTATTGGGGTGAGGAAGCTTCACAAAGAAGATGGTAATTGAGGTTGAGCCTTCAAGGGAGGAAAGAGTTTGAAAGTGAATGGTCTAGGTAAAGCTCTTTTGGTTGAGGAAAAGGCGTCTATAAAAGGCATTCATAAAAAGACAAAATGAGCTGATATTGGTAGAGCTGAATGGGGATAGATTCTTTTTTTTTTTTAATTTTTTTTTTAAAGATTTTATTTATTTATTTGACAGAGAGATAGCCAGCGAGAGAGGGAACACAGGGGGAGTGGGAGGGGAAGAAGCAGGCTCCCAGCAGAGGAGCCTGATGTGGGGCTCGATCCCAGGACCCTGGGATCATGCCCTGAGCCGAAGGCAGACACTTAACGACTGAGCCACCCTTCAAAATTCAGGCGCCCCTGAATGGGGTAGATTTAAAGGCCTCAAATGTGTAAGGTTTGGACTTGATTGAGCTTATCTATAAGTGAAATGAGGGTTATTTTTTACACCTATGTGTATTTTCTGTTTATTGAGTTTAACTATAAAAAGCATTAGATCTGTGCTGACCATTATGGTAGACATTTGCCACATGTGGCGATTTAAATTTAATTCAGAGTAAACTCATTTTTTTAGTTGTGGTTGCTCAGTAGCCATATGTGGTGAGTGGACAGTGCAGCTCTAGAACATTTCCATCCATGCAGAAAGTCTGTGGACAAAATGTTACTAGATGTTTATATGAGGAGCTATCATAGGATTTAAAAGTTCAAGAATGAAAACTTTTGTTTTAGTTGTGGTTTCATAATACATACAAGCTTTGTAAAAGATATGTAAACAATGTAAATTAAGAAACAGTCAGTTTGAATTTATTAAGAAATCTCCTCATTGAAATAACTCTGATATGAATGATCCTCTCCTAATTTGTTTTCTTCTTTTGGATTTTTATGTGATACACCTTCTTGAAGGTCAAGGTGCTTTCAAATTATTTTAGTATGAATTCAGGGACAGGTTGTATCCTAATCTTTTTAGTTGATTGCCTGTTTAATTAATGATTTTGATTAAATATGCTGTTCTGTTATAGTGATAAGTTTTGAATCTTAAGTGAACCATGGATTTAAAATGAAATTAGAAGACCTTGGGGCACCTGGGTAGCTCAGTTATTAAGCGTCAGACTCTTGGTTTCTGCTCAGGTCGTGGGATTGAGCCCTATGTTGGTCTCAGCACTCAGCCAGGAGTCTGCTGGAGATTCTTTCCCCCTCCCTCTTCCTCCCCTCTGTTCCCCCCCCAACACACACATGTGCACACTCTGTCTATATATATAATAAAATAAAATCTTTAAGAAAAAAATAAATAAAAATGAAATGAAATTAGAAGACCTTATGATCAACTAGGTGCTTTTTCTATGTTGTTGATTATTCTAGGATTCACTGGTGTTTCCTTTCAATTGAACAAAGCCTCAGAATGTAAAAACAAGGCTCTGCAAAGTCAAGGAATAAAATTACAGCATCAGTAGAAGTGACAAGACTAATTAATTTATATGTGTTTCTTTTCAAGGACGACAACTCCCGGAGAAACAAAACTGCTGGCTTCTGAAATTTATGACATTCTTCAGTCTTCCAATATGGCAGATGGTGATAGTTTCAATGAAATGAATTCACGTAGAAGGAAAGCTCAGTTTTTTCTGGGAACTACAAACAAACGTGCCAAAACAGTGGTTTTGCACATAGATGGTCTTGACGACACGGTAAGACTTACAAACACGTTCGTTCATAAGATGGGGTGGGGAAGCAGATGATCCTCCTTCTGACCTTTCAGAAGGTCAGTAGTAGCCTAAGGCTGTGTCACAATGTCTGTGTCATTTACTTTATCTCATCATGTAGGCATTTTATTACCTCACATCGCAAGGAGAGGGTAAGTATCATACGATAAGGTATTTTGAGAGAGAGATCACATTCACATAACTTTTATTACAAAGTATTGTTATGATTGTTCTATTTTAGTAATCATTATTGTTAATCTCTTACTGAGCCTAATTTATAAATAAACTTATCATATGTACGTATAGGAAAAAAACATACTATATATATAGGTTTTGGTACTTTCTGCAGTTTTAGGCATCCCCTGGGGGTCTTGAAACGGATCTCCCTGTAGTTAAGATAGGGATAGTTTCTTCAGTGACACTTGCCAGCAGTCTTGAAGAATAAGTCCCACAGGAGCATTTTTCTAAAGGTGTCAGTTAATCAGAGCACACAACAATTTTAAATATTTATGTCCTAATAATAGAACTTCAAAATATATGAAGCCAAACTGACAGAAATGATAGGAGAAATAGACAAATCCACAATTATTGATCTGGAGATTTCAGCACCACTGTCAATTAATAGAACAAGTATACAGAAAATCAGTTAAGGATATAGAAGACTCAAGTAGCACTAACAACCAACTTAATCTAGTCTATATTTATAGACCACCCTATCCAGTAACAAGATAATATTCATTCTTTTCACATACATGTGAAGTATTTACCAAGGTAGACCTTATTGTGGACGATTAGAACAAGTCTTAATAAATTTAAAAGAACTATGCGAAGTATGTTCTCTGAGCACAAGGAAAAGCAAATTAGAAATCAGAAACAAAGTTATTTGGAAAACCCCCCAAATATTTTGGAGGCTAAATAATGTATTTCTAAAATAATCTATGAGTCAATGATGAAATCAAAAGAGAAATTATAAAGCATTTTAAATTGAATAAAAATGAAAATGCGATATCAGAATTTGTGGGGTGCTGCTGAAGCAGTGCTTGGAGGGTAATTCAACAGCACCAAATGGCTAAATATTTGTATACAGGAGAGAAGAGTTCTCAGTGACTTAAGCTTCTACCTTAAGAAACTAGAAAAAGAAGAACAAATTAAACCCACAGTAAGCAGAAGAAACAAAACAAATCAGTGAAATGAAAAACAATAGAGAAAAACCAATGAAATCAAGAGCTGATACTTCGACTTGATCAATAAAATTGATAAACTTGTAGCCAAACCATTCAAGAATAAAAGTCACAAATTATCAATACCAGAAATAAGAGAAAGAAAACATCACTATAGACCCTATAGACATTAAAAGGAAAATAAATGAATATTTTAAATAACTATGCCAATAAATTTGATAATATAGATGAAACGGGAAAATTTCTTGAAAAACACAACCAAGTTTTATTCAAGAGGAAATAGATAACTTGAATAGCTCAGTATCTATTAAAGAAATTGATTTTGTAATTAAAAACCTTCCCATAAAGAAAACTTTTGTCCCAGATGGCTTCACTGGTGAATTCTACCAAACACTTAAGGAAGAAGTAATACCAGTTGTACACAATTTTTTATTTATTTTTTTATTTTTTTATTTTTAAGAGTTTTTATTTATTTGACAGAGATAGAGACAGCCAGTGAGAGAGGGAACACAAGCAGGGGGAGTGGGAGAGGAAGAAGCGGGCTTCCAACAGAGGAGCCGGATGTGGGGCTCGATCCCAGAACGCCGGGATCATGCCCTGAGCCGAAGGCAGACGCTTAATGACTGAGCCACCCAGGCGCCCCTGTACACAATTTTATAGAGTGTAGTATAGTATAGGAATATAGTAATACTGAATATAGCGTAGCATTTTAATATATTGTGATATTAGAATGCTTTAATAGTCCTACAGGATAGTTTCTTCTGAACTCATTCTACCTTGTCTACTTTTTTTTTTTAAGATTTTATTTATTTATTTGTCAGTGAGAGAGAACACAAGCGGGGGAAGCAGGCTCCCCACTGAACAAGGACCCTGGGATCATGACCTGAGCCGAAGGCATCCCTACCTTATCTGCTTTTAATTTTAGCTTCTTTTGCTTGCTTTTGATGAGTGTGTATCATCTATTCATATCTGTAGTTCAAGATTTCTTATAGGCACTATATAGTTGGGCCTTGCCTTTTAATCCGTTCTGAAAATTTCTGCCTTTTAGATGGAGTGTTGAGGTCATTTATCTTTGATAGAATTATTAATATGGTTAGTTTTAAAACAACTATCTTACTAATTGCTTTCTTTTTTTATTTTTTTTTAAGGTTTATGTAATTATTTATTTAAGTAATCTCTGCGCCCACCATGGGGCTCAGACTCACGACTCAGAGATGAAAAGTTGCACGCTCCTCCAAGGGAGCCAGCCAGGTGCCCCTTGCTAATCGCTTTCTGTTTGTCCCTTCAGTTCATTTTTCCCTTTTCCTTTTTCTGCATTTCGGACTAATTGAATGTTTTTTATGATTTCATTTTATTTCCTTTGTTGGCTTATTAGCTACAGGTCACCTTCCTTTTTGTTGGTTGATTTAGGGTTTATTTTATATATTTTTAATTCTACTATAGTGCAGCTTCAATTAATATTATATCACTTCATAAATAGTGTAGGACATTTAGAACATTATACTTCCATTTCCCCTTTCTTTGCCTCTTTGCAGTTGTTACATGTTTTACTCCACCTATGTTATAAACCCCAAATGTATTGTTATTACTTTAAGTAGTCTATTTTTAAAATTTTTTTTAATTATAAAATACGGATAAGTATAAAATTTACTGTCGCAACCATTGTTAGGTATACAGTTCAGTGGTATTAAGTACATTCATAAGGTTGTGTAACCATCACCTCTATACTTCTTACGAATGTACAGTTTTTTGTCTTGTAAAACCTAAAACTGTACTCATTACACAATGACTCCCCTTTCATCCTTCCCCCCAGCCCCTGGCAACCACTATTTCACTTTCTGTCTCTATGATTTCGAAAAAATCAGTCTAAGACATTTTAAAATAAGAAAAATGTATTTTCTGTCCACGTCCATTTTTGCCATTTCCAGGGCTCTTTATTCTTTTGTGTAAATTTTGGGTTTTCATCTGATTTCATTGTCCTTCTGTTAACATTTCTTACAGTAGTACAGGTCTGCTGGCAATGAATTCTTTCAGGTTTTTTTAATTGAAATAGAACTCACATACTATTAATACACCATTTTGAAGTGTACAAGTCCGTGCTTTTAGTGTATTTACAGGGATGTACAGCCATCCCCATAGCCTAATTCCAGAACAGTTCCTTCCAAAAGGAAGCCTCATACCCGTCAGCAGTCACTAATCCTGCCCCTGATAACCTCTAATTTACTTTTTGTGTCTCTGGAATTGCCTCTTCTAGACATTTCATATAAATGGAATGATAGGCTGTGTGACCTTTCATGCCTGGCTTTCACTTTAGCATAATGTTTCCAAGGTTCATCCCTACTGTGGCATGTGTCAGTACATCTTTCCTCTTTATAATATTCCATTGTATGGATGTCCTCTATTTTGTTTATTCATTCATCAATTGATGGACATTTGGGTTGTTTCCACTTTTTGGCTGTTATGAATCATTCTGCTGTGAACACTGGTGTATAAGTTTTTGTGGATTTATGTCCTCAGGTCTCTTGGATATGTTCCTATGGTAGAGTTGCTGGATGATACATTAACCTCGTTTAGCTTTTTGAGCAATTGCCAAAGTGTTTTCTACAGTGGCTGCACCATTTTACATTCCCATCAGCAGCATATGAGGGGTCACTTTCTCCACAGCCTTGTCAGCATACATTTCTGTTGTTTAATAGCTATCCTAGTGGATATGAAGCGGTATCTTATTGTGGGGTTTCTTTGTTCTTGTTTTTTGTTGTTGTTTTATTGTGGTGTTAATTTGAATTTCCCTAGTGACTATGATGTTGAGTATCTTTTCATGTGCTTATTGGCCATTTCTCAGTGATTGATTTAGTGTTTATTGTATGTATCTTTATCCCATATTTTCTCTTTTGGAGAAATGCCTGTTGTCTATTTTTAAATCGTTTGTCTTTTCGTTGTTGAATTCTATTAGTATCATGTATTACATTGGTGATTTTCATTTTTTTTTTTTTAAGATTTTATTTATTTTTTGTCAGAGAGAGCACAAGCAGGGGAGGCAGCAGGCAGAGGGAGAAGCAGGCTCCCCGCTGGGCAAGGAGCCTGATGCAGGGCTTGATCCCAGGATCCTGAGCAGACACTTAACCAACTGAGCCACCCAGGCATCTTGGTGATTTTCATATATTGAATCAACCTTTCAGTCCTAGAGTAAATCCCAGTTGGTCATGGTGTATAGTCCTTTTAACAGGCTGTTGGATTCAGCTTGCTGGGATTCTGTTGAGGTATTTTGTGTGTATATTCATACAGGGTATTTTATAGTTTTATTTACAGTTTTCTTTCATGTGGTATCTTTTTCTGGTTTTGGTATCAGGATAATACTGTCTTCATAAACTGAGTTGGGGAGTGTCTGGATGAGTTTGTGAAAGACTGCTGTTGATTATTCTACGTTTGGTAGAGTTCACAAGTGAAACCATTTGGTCCAGAGCTTTCTTTGTGGGATATTTTCTGTTTTTAATTTAATCTCTTTACCTGTTACAGGTCTATATTTTTTTTCCTAGAGTCAGTTTTGGTAATTTTATTTTTTATGAATTTGTTCATTTCATTGAGGTTATCTAATGTGTCGGCATAATGCGTTGTTCATAATATTCGCTTATAATCCTTTTGTTTCAGTCAGATTGGTCATAATGTCCTGTCTTTTATTCCTGAGTGTAGTAATTTGCATCTTTCTCTTTTTTTCGTAGTCTAGCTACAAGGTTTATCAGTTTTATTGATCTTTTCAAAGAACCAACTTTTAGTTTCACTGATTTTTTTTTCCTATTTTTTTTCCCTTTTCTCTATTTCTTTTTTCCCTGCCATAATCTTTATTATTTCCTCCTTCTGCTTGCTCTGGGCTTTCTTAAAATGGAAATTTAGGTTACTGATTTGAGATTTTCTTCTATTTTAATGTAGTTATTATAGCTTACAAGTTTTTATTTAAGCAGTACTTTCTCTGTATGCCATCAGATTTGGTATGTGGCATTTTCATTTTATTCATCTCAAAGTATTTTCTAATTTTTCTTGTGATTTCTTTGACACATTGGTTATTATTTAGGAGTTGTTTTATTTCCATGTATTCTGAATTTTCCAAATTTCCTTCTGTTATTAATTTCTAATTTTGTTTCATGTGATTTGACAGCATTGAATGATTTTAGTCCTTTTCAGTTTATTGAGGCTTATTTCATGGCCTACCGTGGTCTATCCTGGAGAATGTTCCATGTGTCCCTGAGAATGTATGCACTGTTGTTTGGAATATTCTAAGTGTCTGTTGAGTATTGTTGGTTTATACTGTTGTTTAAGTATTATTTTCCTTGCTCATCTTCTGTCTACCTATTCTGTTCATTTTTTTTTTTTTAAGATTTTATTTATTTATTCAACAGGATAGAGACAGCCAGCGAGAGAGGGAACACAAGCAGGGGGAGTGGGAGAGGAAGAAGCAGGCTCATAGCGGAGAAGCCTGATGTGGGGCTCGATCCCATAATGCCGGGATCACATCCTGGGCCGAAGGCAGACGCTTAACGACTGCGCCACCCAGGCGCCCCAATTCTGTTCATTTTTGAAAGTCAGATATTGAAATCTCTAACTCCTTCAGTTTTGTATGTCTGGAAGAGTCTTTATTTTTTTTGGAAAGATTATTTTCAGTGGGTGTGAAATTCTAAGTGACAGAGTTTGTTTTTTTTTTTAACACCATACTTGAAGACATTCCTTCACTGTTGTCTTCCTTGCATTGTTTCTGTTGAGGATTCTGTTATTCTTACCTGCGTTCTTCTATATGCAATATATCTTATTTTTCTCACTCAGCCTGCTTCTAAGAGTTTCTCTTTCATCACTGCTTTTGATCAGTTTGTTTATAATGTGCCTTGGTATAATTTTCTTCATGTTTATTCAGCTTCTTGGATCTCTAGGTTTATATTATGCAGCAAATTTGGACAATTTTTTTCCATTATTTCTTCAAATATTGTTTCTGTCCCCCTTTCCCCTTGGTCTTTCAGGGATTCCTGTTACATGTATTCAACCATGTGAAGTCTCACACCTCACTGATACTCTGCTCATTTTTTTCCTCAATTCTTTTTTTCTTCTGTTTCATTTTGGATAGTTTCTGTTGCTATATTTGCCAAATTTTTCTTTTGTAAGTGTTTAATTTCCCACTAATCTCATTCACTGTATTTTTTCTTACCATAGACATTGTTTTATTTTATTATTTTATTATTTTATTTTTTTATTTTAATTAGGTTCCATGCCCAACATGGGGCTTGAACTCAGGACCCTGAAATCAGGGATTGCATGCTCTGCAGCCAGCCACCCCTTATTTTATTTCTCGAAGTTTGATTTGGATCTTTTTACTATCTCCTTAATATGTTTATACTTTTCTGTATTTGAACATACAGAAAATGGTTGGAATAACGTTAGTGTCCTTATTTACTAATTTAACATTGAAGGGGGTATGTTTTATTGTGTTGTCAGAGGAAAATGAGAACTAAAAAGAGGGTATTAATAACCCTTGAGAATGCAGTGGTAGCCATTGAGAATGCCAGAAATGAAGGATGCAGTGATATTTATAAATACCAAGTACTATAAAAGTAGTGACTCAAACACTGAACACTCACTAATTCTAACATCAGTCTGTAAGAATTATCCTCAGAGATTTTTAAGCTAGAGTGTGGATCCGCAGACCTTTTCTTTAAAGGGCCAGATAGTACATATTTTAGATTCGGCAGGGCATATGGCCTCTGTTACAACCACTAACTCTGCTGTAGTGCGAAACGAGCCTCAGACAGTAGGTAAACAGATGTGTGCGCTGTGTGCCAGTAAAAACAGCTGGTGGACTGTAGTTTGCTCACCCTTGAGCTAGAGGAACCTAGCTTTGTTTTTCAGCATTTTTTTTCTGTATTGTTCTTCCATTCCTTTTGCATTAAGATTTAAATTAATACTGGCTAACTTATTTCTGATAAAAATTATTAAAACTAAGTATTAGTAATGAAGTTTGAAAAAATCCATCAGGAATTATTAGTCTGTTGATCTTATAAAATTTAATAAACTTGACTAAACACCACCCCTGTCCTCAAGAATGAGTTGGTAGAACTGGAATAGAGACGTTGCTACCCCCTCCCCCCCAGTGTGGTTTGAGTTGATTTGTTTCTTTTTATTATTTTGCCAATTTTAATAATAATTTGTTGGTTTTTTTTTTTACCTTTTCAGTCTCGGAGAAATCTCTGTGAAGAGGCTTTGTTAAAAATTAAAGGTGTCATTAGCTTTACTTTTCAAATGGCTGTTCAAAGATGTGTGGTGCGGATCCGTTCAGATTTGAAAGCAGAGGTAAGTATTTTAAATGTCTGAATGCTTGAGGTTATAGGGAAACAAATCAGTGTTCAAAATTGTTCCTTTTAATCCTGGCCTAGGCTTTGGCATCAGCGATAGCATCAACCAAGGTTATGAAGGCTCAGCAAGTTGTGAAAAGTGAAAGTGGAGAAGAGGTAAATGCTTTATGTAGTTTTCTTTATACCTAACTGACTCTTGATTATTCTTTATGCCTAGCAGGTTGATAGTATTTTCAGGCTGTTAGTTGCCAAATACACAGGAGTGTGGTTGGGTCAGATTACATGTTTCTTGGCTAACAGTTAACTCTTTCAAAGAGAGAGAGATCTTTTGTAGATTTCAAAGTCTGCTCTTATATTTTGTGGATTTCAGAGTCTGTTCTTTATCTCCGTGGAAACAGCTTCCTAATTTTATATGGAAATAAAAGGTATCTAGTTTCCCTGTGTTGGTTTTTAATACTTCTTTCTAACCTTAGTTTTGTCAATCCAAAAAATAAAGGTCTGTTCCCACCGGGGATAGGTAAATACAGTGAAAGTCTTTGCCTCTTGCTACTTTTGCTACTTTTGCTACTAGCTTTGTGATGGGGAAAACAAGTCTGTATTGCTTTAGCTTATTTGTCTTGCCATAGAAACAAGTTTCAGTGGCCCTTCAGGGGCCCGCAGTAGCCCGATACTTGCTTTTGTTTTCTTTAAATAGACAGGAATTGCACATTTATTCCTGGAGCCTCAGGAGAAAAGCATCTTAGTTTTCATGTGTATTTCTGCCTTTCTGTGCTTAACAGTTGGGCCTACCTTCATGTAAGGGGAAGATTTTTAAAGGAATACAGCCCCTGAGAATATATATGGTGATTAGAATGAGGAGTAAAGTTGACCTTTAACTTAAGACATATATATCTGTGTCCTTTATGGTGATTTTGTAATAACTCTTCACATGTTCTCTGTATCAGATGCTGGTGCCATTCCAAGATACGCCTGTGGAAGTAGAACAGAACACAGAACTGCCCGACTACCTGCCCGAGGATGAGAGTCCCACAAAGGAGCAAGACAAAGCAGTGTCCCGGGTCGGCTCCCACCCAGAGGGTGGAGCTAGCTGGCTGAGCACAGCTGCAAACTTTTTATCCAGATCCTTTTACTGGTGACTTCACTGTGGGTCTCGAGGACTGCGTGAACCAACAAGGGGCCAGTTTTCCATTGTTGTGGTGAACTGTCAAGTGCAATTTGCAATAAGTTATCATGAAAAGTTTTTAGATTACATGATTGCATATGCTGCATTTACATTTTGTTGGACATTTTGCCCCACTCAGTGGTAAAAAGGACAGAGGCTACAGGTGGAGTTCTTTGTTTATGAAGGTATTTTGGTTTTGTTTTCCTTTAATTGCCTCACTTTTCAAAAAACATGGGTCCACTGTTAAACCAAACATGTGTATGTGCAGCTTTACATTTTATTTTACATGAAGCACGTGATTAGGAAAACTTGTTTTCGCCTCAAGCCTCAGGACCTATCTGAAGAGAAGTTTTGGGTTTTTTTTGTTTTTGTTTTTTTTTAGCCCAAGTTGTGCATGAATTACTGAACATTTTTCTCTGCTTTTCTTCGTGAAAGATACTTGCTTTGGTACCCTTCACTGAAAGTTAAAACCATTTCTCATTATCCCTCTCGTGTGCCTTTTTTATTTTGCCAACCATGTCTATAGAAAGAACATTACTATAGAGACATTTTGTGAATCAAAATATATCCCTATGAACATAGCAGTCCCCTAAAACTACAAGTCTACAAAAACTTTGCAATCTTATTTGTTGTAATTTTAATAAGATCAACACAAAATCAGCCGAGAAGAAGGAAACGTGTATATTAGCGAAGTACTATTGGAGACTATTTGAATGTGATCAGATGTGGCTCCAGTTGAATATCGTTCAGTTTGGTTTGTATCAGCTCTCACGAGTTCCGTGCAACATAATACTGGGAGCAGCTCTAAATGGTCTCGGCCTTACTTTGTGATCGCATACCATCCTTTGCTAGGGAAAAAAAAAAATAGTAAAGAACCGACAAACTTGAAAAAAGAAAACAAAAATTGAATGCCTGTAATGCCATAGTGCCATTGGGTAGAGTCTGACCTTAAACATGAATTGCTTGGCAGATGCCTGTTCAGTACGTGTTTCCTTGTATTGCCTTTTGTGAATTTATTATGAACATGCAGTCATACTGAGTGAAAAGAAACAGACTCAAATTATTGCTTATAAAGAAAAAAAGCCAGCATTGGTCCACTTAATCTTGTTCTCATGTCCAGCCAGAAAAAAAGAACTTCAGTGAAGGTAAGATAAATATATATAAATATATATACATATATATTTTTTTGGTAAATAAGAACTAATTTACGTATATGTAATGCTTTGTTAAATTCCTGAAATATTGGCAACTAAAATTTTCCTTTTGGAAATCCAGATAAATTATAGTGCTAATGTGATTAAGAAACTAATATGGAGAAATTGGAATTCTTTTTCATCAACATGTAGAGCTGCTATTTTGTTGCTTGTGGAGAATGTGAAGTGAAAATTGGACCCTGGAGGGTTTCCTTGCATTTTCATCGCTTCTCTTTTAGAGAGAATTAAAAGCACCCAGTGTCACTGGAAAAAAAAAATTGTGAAATACTTCACCAACAAGGATCTTGAGTTCACAACCTTCTGGAGGGAGGGGTAGTGAGGGGCTCGGGAACAATGTTCTTCCTGTGTCTGGGCTCCAATTCAGATGCCACGCACAACTGAAAATAGAAGCTTTCGGGGCATGTATCGCTTTAAATGCATAATACAACTTGCTGCCAGAACCAGATGTGTTGAAAAACGAAAACAAAACCACCTCCTTTCTATAGCCATTAAAACAAAGTTTACTGTTTAACAAGTTTGTATTTTATTTTGCATTGCCACACATCTGCCTATTTAAAAAACTACATCTCTTTGGTAGTACTGGTTCAGTACAAGTAGGTATTACAGCTTGACGTCTGTGTGTTCTAATTCTAAGTGTTCTTTTATTCCAGGTCTTATAGAGCAGTTAAGGCAACTGTAAAGGCATTTTTTGAAATATATTGTAAAATAATAAAAGGTAACATAATTAAAATTGAATGGATATTGCATTTTTGTGGTATAAGCATTATTGATTACTCTTGAGCCTGTTCGTATCCACACTGCCTGGCACCTTCTCCTGGCTCCCTGCAGGTGCATTACCCGACTCATTCCCATGCATCTTCCCTTCATCTCCTTCCCAGCACACCTGCCTCTCCCTGGGTTTGGATCAGCTGCTCCTGTACGTACACTCGTTGTAGTGTTTATCACATTAGATGGAAATTATATTTACCAGTATTTCCTCCCAACTTAGCTCTGAGAACCGAGAGAGTCTGTAGCTGTGACTGGATAGTAGTAACTGCGTAAATATTTTTTTAGGAGGATGAACAAAGAATTTTTCTTGAATCAGTAAAAATAAATGACAGGTACTAGTTAACTTGTTGAGTGAATAGGGAAAATGTCAGTTGTTTTTTTTTTTTTTTTTTCTGGCATGTTTGTTTCTGATTTATTGGTATTTAGCAAGTTTCTTCATTTGCTTTGTCATTTGGTTTTTGTTTTTCAGAAAAGTGGGAGAGGAGCATAATACTTGCTCTGTTGAATGAAGTTAAGGTTAACTTATAATATTCTGATTCTTATGGAATTGTTACAGGAGAAATTTATTCATTTATTTATTTATCTATTTATTTATTTATTGTTTCAATTTCCTGTTTTTTAACTTACCAGCTATGTAATTTTAGGTAATAATGTAGTCTCTGAGGTTTTTCTTCATTAATGGAATGGAGATAATTCTTCTACTTTATGGGATCATTATTTGACCCAGTGAGATTGTCACGAGTAACTTGAAACTAAAATCTTACAAGTGTAAGATGGAATTACTGTTACTGGAAGTTTGACACAATTCTATTCTTGTGCTCAAGAATAGTGAGACACTATACCTTGTGCTCAATTCCAAGTGAGACACTATACCTTTGTAAACACTCTTTATCTAGCTCCTCGACTTTCTTTGTCCAATCGAGGGTATTTTTTGAGGGTTAGTTCACGGGTGTTTGATTCTTATCTGCATGCCCCTTGAAGAATTCATCTGTTGGCAGGATTTCAGTTACCTTCGTGTCGATAATTTCTAAATCGCCACATACCGTCATCTTTGATAGCTCCCCTTTCCCTCACCATACCTGTCAGATACAAAGTCTGCGACTTTTTCTTTCTCTCAGAACCAAGCTCATGGTAGGTGTGCAGTGGACTTGAAAACTAAATCTGTGTCAGGACCATGCTAAGTGCTTTACAAATACTTAGTCCTTGAACCCTTAACAACCATAGGTAGGTACTTTTGTGTCTCCATTTGACAGATGGGGAAAATGAGGCAGAGAAATAGTAGCTCGTGAGTCCCAGGTGACAGAGCTAGTAAAGGGTGAAGCCAGGACTCCAACCTGGGCAGTCTGGCTCCTGAGTCCCTGCACTCTCACAAGGCAGGCTGCATCTTGGGTCCTACTGCTGGGCCTTTCCGCTTCTACCACCACCATTCCCATCCAGACCCTCACGCCTGAATCACATCAAGTGACTTACCTCAGGGGTCTCTTAGCAATCAGAAACTCTGTCTGGACACCAGAAAAGTCAGGTACGTGAGAGAAGTCAGTCTGGTTAGGCCACAACAAAGGAAGACACACGTAGAGCCTCTGGCCTGTCTAAAGAGGGAAACCGTGTTTGCCACATGGGTTGTGGGCTTTTAACAATGCTGAGCTTCTGGACATTGTGGCTGTTCCAGACCCTTAAAATACTACCTATGCCACAGATAACATATCTGGGCCAGAAATTGGCTACTTTTACTTCTAGGGTAGCCACATTCTAATCTATCAGGTTAACCTTAACAGTATTTTTGTCATTTTCTGCTGTGATGTCAACAAAGGACTCTGGCTTAGTTTAGACTGCTTTGTCTAGCACCAAAAATGTCATGAGAGTTTAGCTACCAACGTAGTCTTTCGTCTATTCTGTGGCATTATTACAGGCTTTCTATATGGGAGGCACGGTGGTTTAGCTCACTGTTCGAAAATGTCTGCTTTATTTAGTCTTGTCTATTTATTATAACCGAAGTATTTTGTATTCATCCTACCCTCTAAATCTTGGCTCGTATTCTTCCTTATCTGGAATTTCCTCCTTTATACTATCTCTCCTTTAAAATATTTTATTATGGGGCACCTGGGTGGCTGGTTAAGCGTTTGCCTTCTGCTCAGGTCATGATCTCAGGGTCCTGGGATGGAGCCCCACGTCAGGCTTCCTGCTCGGCGGGGAGTCTGCTTCTCCCTCCCCCTGCGCTTGTGCTCTCTCTTACTCTCTCTCTCAAATAAATAAAAATCTTTTTTAAAAAATTTAAAATAAAAAAATAAAATATTTTATTATGGGGGTACCTGGGAGGCTTAGGGTTAGCATCTGCCTTCAGCTCAGGTCATTATCCGGGGGTCCTGGGATCGAGTTCCGCATCGGGCTCTTTGTTCAGCAGGGAGCCTGCTTCTCCCTCTCCCGCTGCCACTCCCCTTGCTTGTGTTCTCTCCTTCTCTGTCAAATAAATAAGATTTTTTAAAAAAATATATCTTATGAAAATAAGCTCAGTATGTTATAGAAATGCGTAAAAAAAAAACAAGTCCTGTGTCATCCTACAACATAAACTATGAATAACTAAACATTTCGATTTATTCTCATATGTTTTCTTTTGTTTCAGTTGGTAAGAAGTATACATTTAAAATTTTTTTCTTTTCTTTTTTTTGAAGTAAGCTCTACACCCAGCGTGGGGCTTAAGCTCACAACCCTGAGATCAAGAGTCACAGGTTCTCCTGACTGAGCCAGCCAGGTACCCCTATACTTTAAATTTTGTAAGTGTTCACAGTAGGTATACAGTGAAAAGTGACTTTATCTTTGAACCATTGAACCTGGTTTTCCTCACCAGGGATACCCATTGTTACTATTTCTGTGTGCCCATCAAGAATATTCTGTAAGTTTACAAACTTTTTCATATTTTCTCCCCATACACGTGGTAATAAAATGCCTGGTACCTTAGTTTTTTCACTTAAAGTGTATCTTAGAAATTATTCTGTATCTGTGTATAAAGCAGCTTCCCCCCCCCCCCCAGCTTCACAGGATTATATTAACGTTCCACCATTTATTTAGCCAGTGTTTCGATTGTAATCTTTTGCTATTACAAATAGTGTTGGGTTAGTATATCCGTAGAATAGATTTCTAGATGTAGAATTGTTGGGGCTCCTGGGTGGCTCAGTCGTTAAGCGTCTGCCTTCATCAGGGCGTGATCCCAGAGTCCTGGGATCGAGCCCCGCATGCTCTGCTGGAGCCTGCTTCTTCTTCTCCCACTCCCCCTGCTGTGTTCCCTCTCTCACTGGCTGTCTCTCTCTCTCTCTCTGTCAAATAAGTAAATAAAATGTTAAAAAAAAAAATGCTACATCAAAGCTGTGAGTCCTTTTAATTTTGATAGATTATGCCTCCTTAGAGAGTATATCTGGTTTCTTCTCTCACCAGAATATGAAAGTTCCTGTTTCCCTTCAGCCTCTCCAACTGTATTATCCCATATTTAGCCCTTTGTGATCTAAAAAAAAGGATATCATCTGAATGAGAGTTCGCTTTTTTATATATTTAAGTGCTGTTTTTTCCCTATGAACTTTTTTTTTTTTCATTTTTTGGCAGAGGGGAGAGGGGATTTGAGTTTTCTTACTTGATTTATAGAAGTCCTCATACTAAACAGATTTGACCATTTCTTTACTAAAAAATATTTGCAGCACACACATCGCAAGAGCATTTCCCAATGCTTCTTATACAAATCCTGTGAACAATTTTCACCCCATGATTCCTTCTTCCTCTTAACAGCTATGTTTACTTTTTCATTTGGGACCTGTCGTTTATGGTCCATTACTTTCCCTGAGTATATTCTTACTGGGATCAAGATCCTTAACGGGAGGGAACGTTTCTTACGTCTTGGTGTTTGCACATTACAGAGCATAATACGGTGTGTGCTGAGCACTTGGGGAGTGGTTATGAATGAGTTACGGTGCTGTAACAATTATAGTATTTCTGTGTTGAAGGGATGGGTATTTGGTACTTTGGTTCAGATCTTGTGTGGATTTTAATTATTGCACATCTGGATTACTGTTACCTGCTTGTTCGTAACATTTAACATTACTTGAGCACGTTCTGTGTTTCAGGCTCTGTACTGGGTCCTTTACTTGTGTTACCTTCTTTCATCATCACAGTGATTCAGTGAGCTAGGGTTTTTCATACCCACTTTACAGGGGAAATAAAGTACCCGGAGTCAAATACAGCTACTGAATATTGGGGTTGGGATTTTCCTTCCTAGTGACCAAATAGTTGCCCAAATAATTGTTAGGTATTTTTAATCTCTACTCTTTTGGTTATAAATCTTTAGTGACTTTTAGTGTGTCACATCCAAATTATTCTGGTGTCAAGACTCTGTAACCTGTCGTACTCTTCTGATTTACCTGACGCTCGTAGTTCAGTCGACATGTTTAGTCTTCAGTAAGTACATTGTATGTTTGTCCTCATCCTAAATGACCAGGTTCTAGTTTTCCAGAACCGGCTATTCCTTGGAGCCCTCCTTGTCTGTCCATTTTGGCCCTTGCCAGTCTGTCTCTCAGTTCTTTAAATTCTTTCAGCACTTAAGACATCTGCTGTACATTTGACCACTCAGTCATATCGCTTGTCTCTTCACTCCCAAATGTGTTCATTTTATAGATTATGACAGCAGAGATCGCTTTCAAAATTCACACTTCCTCTTCTACACTGCCTCTTACTTACCAAGCCCAAAGTGAAGCCTAAAAAAGCCTCCTCATTACTGCTGTCTTCAGGACCAGCCTGTTTGCTGAGGTTCTTTGCAGCCCTTAAATGGCTCAGAAGCCCTTTTTGAACCTATTCCCCTCTGATAAGGAGTTTCATGTGAAATTGTAAGTTGTGTAGGTACCCATTTTTTTATGTTTACATATTTCAGGTAGGAAGATAGTTTATTAGGACACATTAAAAATAATAGTGTGTAGTCTGCAAATATTCCAGTGGGGGCAAAAATTGGGCAATATAAAATATACTTTCAGAGGAAAAAGTGATTTTATGGTTGGGAGAAAAAGGGAGATTTTAGGTTAAGTTAAATGAATGAGAAGACTGATAGATGAGGTGGCCCAGCCGTTAAGCCATTAAGCATCTGCCATGGGCTCAGGTCATGATCCCAGGGTCCTGGGATCGAGCCCCGGATCAGGTTCCCTCCTCGGCGGGAAGCCTGCTTCTCCCTCTCATACTCCCTCTGCTTGTGTTCCCTCTCTTGCTGTTTCTCTCTGCCAATAAATAAATAAAATCTTAAAAAAAAAAAAAAAAAGAGGAAGAAGACTGATTGGTGAGAAAGTACCAAGGAATGAGTTAAACAATGGTAGTAGAAAATGAAAGAAGATAGAAAAAGAGAGGAAATGCATGGAAACTCAGCCATACCGACCTTACCGAGGAATTTAAAAAAAGGGGTTAGAGCAAATGTAGATGAAAACGGTAAGGCAGACTGAAAATGTTGAGCCAGAAATCAGGACTCTGTTTTAGGAGATAAACTTTAAGGGAAAAAGGAATCCTTACCTCTCAGTGCAGAAAGTCGGAGAAAATGTGTACTGTTTTAAGAAAATGTGTATGTGAAGGTATAAGTTTGTAAAACAAACTGCATAGGCATTTATGCTTTTAGTTTTGATTTTAGTTTTTTAATTTAGCGCCTTCTTCCAGGCAATATAAGATCTGTTTTTTTAAAAATCGGATCCGTGTGACAGCATTAAAACAAGATGTACCAGGTGGGAAAAAAGCCAAATGTTTCTTGTCCATTGAGATAGGAGAACTAATTTAATATTAAATTCAGTAGAAAACTAGCTTACGGGCAATAAATATATAAAGACACTTCTGGGTGAAGATATTTATAGAGCTTGATATAAGGACTACTAGTTCTTATTAACTTGTGGAAGCAGAATGTAGTAAAATTCTTAGAGATGGCAGTCTATGGGAATCTTCTCACCCTGTGACTAGTAAGCAGCAAGTCTAGCAAGGGAAGTAATGAGTTAAAATGTATCCTAAATTAAGATCCTGATCGCCAGGTGATTAGTAATTACCCAGGATGGGAAAGCAGATCAGTGTTTTTTCTCCCGTATATGATTTCCTGGCGTTGAAATAGCAAAATAAGCCAAGCAGATGTTCCGTTACCTCCACAGAAGTTATGTTAGACATATAACTTTTATATTCAAAAAGTTATATTGGAAATAAAAAAGGAAGGTACTTTCCTTACTCTTTATGGTGTAGTATTTCTGGTTGGTGAAGCTCAAAGGAGACAAAGTGGTAGAGAAATGCCAGCAATTACCGACTCGTGCTGAGGGAGCCTCAGGCTTCCTTCTAAGAGTGTAGCTTTTATGGGTATTTTTCAGTTACGTCATTGAAATCAGTTACTAAATATTTGAAAACCTATATTCTCCCAGTCATGGTGCTTATCAGAGGGATTATGAACATAATCCTTCAGGAGGCTCACAGTCTAGTGGGAAGGAAGATCGTGGGACAGAAAATGACAAATGTGATGTACCAAGAAGTAGTACGGAAGGTTTGGGAGACCTGATATTGGTGGGGAAGGGGGCAGGGGAGTCAGGGTAGGTATCTTGGAGAAATTAAGATTTAAACCAGAACTTGAATGATGAGCAAGAGTTGGTTGGCCAAGTGGGCCAAGGAGAGGGTTCCAGACAAAGGGGACAGCTTTATGAGGCTGGTGTGTGGACTCGAGACTGAAATGTTAGGTGGAGGCCAGATTAACCAAGACTGTAGGCCTTTTGATTTAGTCCCTGAATATTGTATTTAATCTCCTAATGTAAGTAGTTCAATTGCTCTTAAGTATTTGTACATTAATAAACATAACAGTGACGTTTGCTGCGTTGCAGTTGCTAACTGCTTTAGCCTAGTATTCGTTTGATCTTCCCAACAATCCTATGAAGTCTGGGGGGGAAAATGGACTTTTTTTGAGGAAACTGAAGCTTGGGTTTGGTAATTTGCCAAAGTGAGCTTATTTAGGCTACAATGTGGAAAAGGGGAGAAGAGTGGATCTGAGGGTACCAGGTTAGATGGCTATTTCTATACTTGCAATAGAGGGGCAATGGTGGCTTGGCCTTGCGTAAGTATGTAACAGTGGGCATGGAAAGAGGGGTCCTATTTGAGAGAACTTTTTAAACAGTATCATAAAAGAACTTGGTGGTTCGTTGTGAGAGGAGACGCCCAGGCCTGTCAGCAGCTGCCCTGGTGGGCTGCACTGATGGGATTGTGGGCAAGGATGTCTGAGATCTAGGCATGTGTGCTTTAAGGTGGGAGAGATGGCAATGTTTAAATGTTAGTGGGATGGATTCAGGAGAGATGAGATACAGAAAAGAGAGCATTCAATGTGGAATGAGGTTCAGAAGGAAGTAAATCCAGAGTTTGGTTGGAAGGACTGGCCTTTGATAGATGAACTCTGGGTCCTTCTGTACAGTTGAATAAAGACTTACTGGACTGACCCATTCGGACATTACTTATATTACTATTCTTACATTCCTAGTGGATTGAAAAGGCAAGGGGAATGGTTTTCTCATAAGTCTATTTAAGAGTAAATCAGGATGAGAATGCGCTAGTCTTGATAATCTAGTCACTTGTGTTTTTTATATTAGCATGGATGAGTTTCTTTCCATGAGACATCACCAAACTCCTAGATTACCATCAGCTTTCTCTGATCCTTTCATTTGATTTTTGCATTTTAGTTCAGAGGGTCTCAACCCTGTCTGTACATTGGGATCACCTGCATGCTTCCAATAAATAGCATTGTTCATGTCCCCACTCCAAACACTTCGGCAAGAGTCTCTAGGGATAGGGCAAGAGGCATGGGTGGGGACTGGAGGGGGGTTGCTTCTTTGTTTAAACAGCGTGGTAATGCTAATATGCAGTCAAGACTGAGAATCATGATTTAGTTCTTGTACTCTTAAGATCTAAAGATCTTATGAGAGCTGTTACCTTAAGCTTTTGCTCAGTTGAGGAAAGCCTCTTTCCAATTGGCTTCACAAACTGAAATTGAGAGTGAACGCTTATAGCCAGAATTTTTTATTGTTAGTTGAATATCTTTGCTCTTTTATTCATTATCAGCTTGGTATGGTTTTGAGTGCGCTCATTTTGCCCTGTACTTACGTCTGGTGTGTTTCCTCTTCTAAATGTCAGCGTACTCTCTCTTCCCTACACAGCATCTAGTATGGTGCCACCCATTTGACGGCAGATATTCTTTACAGATTTGCAGTTTCTTCACCTTGAAATTTTCCTTGATTTTAGCCCCTAATAGTATCATGTCTTCTGAAATATTTCAACACGTATACCCCAAAATGTTTGGATTCTCCAGATATCCACAATCTAGACCATGATCCAAGTAAAAAGATACAACAAAGTCAAGGATATGGTTTAAAAATTTCTCAAGGCACTGCTGGGCAGAAAGCTTAAATTTAAGCAAATGAATACTTAAAATGGGTATAAAAATTTTAGAGCTAGCAACTATTCGAAAGCATAAATGTTTTAGGATGAGGAAGCCTTTGATAGTTGTAGTAAGCTTGCCTTGTATTTGGTATCTGTTGTAAATCACAGCTTCTATTATTACATAAACATGGAATTACATTGTCTGTGAGTCGTGGTTAATGGGTGTCATACATTTCTTGTATATTTATAAATTCTCCAAATTAAAAATATGAATCCAACGCTAGAAACAAGAATGTCATCAGTAGAAAGGTCGCTATTTTATATGACTCTTTTTAGCAAGTTATGGCCATTATTTTTCTTCACCTGGTTCAAAGGGAAGCACAGGCTGTGTTCACGCCGAATGTGCCCGTTAGTGCTTGCTGTAGAGGAATGGTACTGACAATCTAATTTCAGTCGTCTGCATTTTCAAAACAATGAAGACGTATCACTGACCATAAAATAGAAATAGCAACCATTCAAAATAGTTGAACATTTATTGTATCATTTACTCTATAGAGGCAATCTCATTATTGCTGTAAATATAGCCAGTTTATGTGCATATGTAGATGCAGGGATCTGTAATGTACATGGCAATTTGTAACATACACAAATGTAATGGATATTTTGGATTATTTTCAATACAAGCTTATATAAACCAGATTCTGTGGCTGTGTGCTCTCTAAGGAGTGGTTTTGATTTCAAGACTCGAAAGTTTTTAAATGAAATTTTGCCTCCCTCCCCCTTTTTTGCAGATGAATTAGTGAAGAAAAAAGTATGAAAGCAGATTGATTTTGTACCCACTTTTTAGATTTCAGATTCACGTGCATTTTAATAAAAGTCTTCTCCATGCAGTCTTCATTCGGTTAAGGCTTTCTGGTTTGGAGTTCACATACGTAATTGTACAAAGGCTCTGCAGTGTAAGATCTTTGTGATATGTATAGCCATAACAATTTTCCAAGAGTAAGTCTGAAACTAATGTATAAATGTGCTCTATAAAATCAATAATATTAATAAATCCGAGTTGCTTTAAAGAAAAGTCTTGGATGATATGTGAAATTTATAAACAGGTAACCTGATTTTTCATTATACGTTATTCTTTCAGGTTAAAAAGAGGACCAAGTCCTGTGTGGTGTTTAGGGCTGGGTGGGAGCTGTGATAGAAAGAGAGAAGTGCAATTCCTGAGTTTAGAGTTCTGACTCAACCCTTCTCTGACTTAACACAATTATCTACTAGAATAAACAATATTCATTATTCATAATATCATATGAATGTATTACTCTATAATCAAATCCAGTTCAGTAATAAAGAAGTCAGCAAGTCAAATTATGAGTTACAAGAAAATTTTCCAGCTAAATCTTACACTGAATATATCTAGTCCCCCAAAAACCTATTCCAAAGAACTGGCTGTCTTTGCCAGACTCTGTCTGTGTCTACCATATTGTCCGTCATAGTGATTCTTGAAAGGTGTGAAAGGAGTGGTAGTGTTTTCCCAGTATCTGGAAGCACATTCATGCATCATGCCCACACACTGCTATGGTTATAGTAATGTAGTGAACTACTGGGTTCTGGGGCCAAAGACGTTAAACTCCTCCAGTGCTCAGGACAATCCAAATGTTGAGAATTGTTCTGTCCAAACTCAGGTAGAGAAACACTGATAATAAATATATTGAGTGCATGCCAGTAGTAATACCATAATTTTGCTGACTGATAAATTATGCGAATTTAGATCAGATATTTCACATTTTATTTGAGTATGAATCAGCAGCGGGCTCAGATTTTAAAACAAATTGGGACAGAAGATTTTTTATGTTACATGTTCATTAAATCGCAAAGGAAAATTATGGTAACCATTAGGAAATCATGAAGTCCTAAATCACTGAGGAGATGTTTCTTTAATCATTGACAGATGTTCTAATGGAAGATGGGTTGGTCAATCTAAACAATCTTCACTCATAAGCACTAAATGTAAGAGACAATTACATTTCATTAAACTGAATCAAACACATAATGATTTATGAGTAAACATACTGAATTCCTTACATTAATTTTGAAAATTTTAAAGCATCTATTTTTCTAATGAGCCCAAGCTTCCTTAAACTATATTTCTGATTTTTTGTGCAAAAGTAGGAAAAATGCTAAAATTCAGTTTGTTCACTTGACCTTTCTGCCTTAGCTAGATGAATAATATGCTAAGAGAAAGGTGGTGTTACTAGAAACAAGAATCTTTTAAAAATTTGCGTTATCCTATTTCAGTAAGATAGGGATAGATGGCATTCCTCGGTTTCACTAGCCCTGTAAAACATTGTAAACTGTAAAATGTGTATTTCCTGAGGCTGTTATTCAAGTCAGGCTGTCTTACCTCATCCTATTTTGGATTTATACAGTCAACAATTAAAATAATTGTATAGTAACTATTTTATATTCTTTTCATGTTCCTATAATGATTACATCAAAGTTAGCTGTTGAGTTACTTATCAAGAAACCTACTAATTCAGCTTCTTGGAATCCGAGGAGATCTGGGTTTAGGTCCAGCTGTAGCCTGAAAGCTGTGTGACTTAATCGTGCTCTTCAATTTCTCATATGCCAGAGAAGGTTAATACCTATCTTCACAGGATTCGTGTGAGGCTCAACTTAGAATTTTAATTTTATTTGAAATGAAGGTAAACTTGGACTTAAGAATCTTTAAAAAATTTTTAAAGATTTATTTATTTATTTATTAGAGAGAGAGAGAGAGAAAGTACAAGCAGGGGGAGAGGGAGAGAGAGAAACAGACTCCCTGCTGAGCTGGGACCTCAAAGTGGGACTCGATCCCACGACCTCAGAGATTGTGTCCTGACCTGAGGTCAGATGCTTAACCATCTGAGCCACCCAGGTGCCCTGAATCTTTAAGAATGTTTAACCAGGTGTTGCCTTTCAAAAAAGAATCTCATGTTGGGGTGCCTGGGTAACTCAGTAGGTTAAGCGTCCAACTCTTTTATTTATTTATTTTTAAGAGAGGTCGAGAGCCAGATAGCACCAGCCGGGTGGGAGAGCATGAGCAGGGTGAAGGGCAGAGGGAGAAGCAGACTCCCCGCTGAGCAGGGAGCCTGCCGAGGGGCTCCATCCGGGGACTCCAGGATCCTGTGCAAGGCAGACGCTTAACCAACTGAGCCACCCTGGGGACCCAGCGCTCAACCCTTAATTTCAGCTCAGATCATGATCTCAGGGTCCTGGGATCAGGCCCCACGTCCAGCTCCATGCTCAGTGAGGAGTCTGCTTGTCCCCCTCTCTCTGCTCCTCCCCCTGCTCACACACATATTCTCTCTCAAATAAATAAATACAACCTTTCAAAATAAATAAAAATAAAAACAATCTCATGTGAACTTACCATGAAGAATAAATAATGGCTTCAAATAATCTTTGTGATCATTTGGAAGGGCTTGGTATTTGGTATTTGTACTAAATAAGAATGGAGCCTTACAGCCTGTTAGGTTCCCTTTGTCAGAGGAAAATAGCCCAAGGCAGCCTTATCTATGGGAATAGAAGTGTTTGCATTTTGCCTTGGTGTTGACTCAGCCATGGCCATGACTCTCCAGGGGTCAGCGATGATGGATGGTGACGAAATGACCCAGTCAACGTCCAGCTTGGATTTTTTGGAGCTAAAAAGCCTTGACATAAACAGAGATAATAGTGTCAAAGTACTAGGACTATTACTGATGCTGATAAATCTTAAATCTTTTTCCTTTAAGTTTACCTGGCATGTTTCTCACTCTGAGCAGAGCAGTAGCAGAAATTAGTACGAGTGGGATATGAACCACTATTTCAAGACCTTTAATTCATTATCAGTATCTTCATGAACATAGAGGAATCCCATCAGAGATACGTTCAAATTTTATGACTCGAACTGGAATGCTGGGCCAGATAGAAAGTGAGAGGGGTTGAGAATTTAAGTCATGCGGTCCCTTCTGCCACTATTCTCTCGAGTACCCCCCAGACTAAGTGTTAAATGGTAGACATTAATCTATGGCTCCCTCAATTGGTCATAGATTCTTTGTGCCTTGTAGTGAGAGCTTCTCACTGTGCAGAGTGTGATTCTAGTGTTTAAAGATAAGTCTTTTTTTTTATACAAGATGGCCTCAAATATAAGCCAACTACTTCATCTGGTGCTCACCCAGAGAATGAGCCATCTGTTTGAATGCTGAAGGGAAAATTGGCTGTGTTGGACATACTGAGAGTCTGCCTCCAACATGGTCTGTAAATGTTGTATACTGTATTTTAAAGGTGACTTAGATTTCCAAGCATAATTTTGACTTTATAAGATTTTTTTCCTTGTATGTGCATCTCTGTATGAGACGTAAACTCCACTATAATAGATGCTGCATCCTTCCAATTTCCCTTTGTTACTGGATATCATAGATAATTGCAACAGTTTTTTATCTTCCAAGGTGTACGGGGACATTAAAAAAATTTTTTTTGTTAAAGGAATTAAAATAATGACCTGAATATAAAGTAAGATTTTTAGCAAATAGTTTTAAAGTTTGTATATTGCTGCAAATGACCCATACGAAGTCAAGGCTATTACACAGTTTAATGGAATTGCATAATTAATGAAATAAGCCCCAGTCATGGCAGCGGCCTTGCATGGTTACCCTCTGTAATCATCCTTTGTCCAGGCCAGGAGGCTATGTGGCGGGGTTGGCTATGGGCTAGAAGATGCTGCTTTAGATCAGAGATCAGTAAACTTTTCCTATAAAGGACCAAATTCACCAACAGTGAATATTCTGGAAAGGACCAAAAAAAGGGCTTTGTAGGCTATAAAGTTTGTCCCAGCTACACAACTCTACAATTGTACCAAGAAAGCAGCCAGAGACAATATGTAAGCAAATGCTTTTGGCTGTGTTATAATAAAGCTGTATAAAGAGAGGACAGGGTGGATTGCACCCCCCACCCCGCCCGGGCTGTCCTGAGCTAGAAAATGATGTCCTAGGGAGCGGTTCTTTTAAGTTTGATTCCCAGACCAGCAACACTGACAGCACTGGAAACTTGTTAGCAATGCAAATTCTCAGACCCCACCCAACAGTAGCTGATGGATCGGAAACTGGGACTGGGGTCCAGCAATTAGGGTTTTAATAAGCCGACCAGGGGACCCGGATGCGTGCATGCCAAAGTTTCAGAGCTGCTGCTATGAAGATCTAGACCCCACCGAGGCCAACCCTAAAACTACACAAGATGACATTTTTGGTAATGTCGCCATCGGTGCACAAGACATTAAAGTCATTTGAACCTCGAAGTCAGCATAAGCACTCTATTGAGTCAGAAAACAGTTTTATACTTCTAGTAAGGAAATTTTTGTTTTTCTAATTTCTAAAGTTGTCTTTTCTGGTTGATACGTTTGAATGTATTGTACATTTCTCTTGAAAAAAATTTCCCTTAAATTTGAGACCAGCTTTTGTTTGTACTATCATCGTATATACTAAAACCTATGAAAATAGTACAAAGTTTCCCATTGTGGGATTGAGTTTAGAGTGGAACCTAACAATGTTGCAAAGGTGTTGCATATGATCATTTCAAATGTGTTTAAAAGACCTATGTCTTATAAATGTGGGGGTCAGGATATTCCGTAGGAACTTTCCTCTTATTCTGGAATTGCTGGCAATGCCCAAAGCTGAGAAAAAAGGGTTCTAAATTCTCCCTCCCAACCCAAAATGTACTATATTCTGCTGTCCAACACTACCAAATTCTGGATTTATTTTATCAACACTTCCTTCACCCACAAGCATATATAAGGAGAAGTTTGAGGAAGGGGGAGTGAAATCTTGACCTTAAGGGGAAATAGCAGAGGACTTGTTCTACTTCTCCTGGTGGTTTCTCCCAACCCTGGGGAGTGGGATGGGTGGCTTCAAGATAATCAGTGTGAAAACAAAAGTGCCAGTAGGTCCTTCTTGCATTGCCACGTTAGTGGAGCATGGACAGAGTCTAGAGAGCAGAAAATATTTCCCCTAGAATCTGGAGCAGTATATGAATATAGAACTACTATGTGCTTCTGTCTATGGGTCTCTGAGGGCAAGAGGTCGGCAAGAGTGATCTCCGTCGGCAGAGTCTGAAGGGACTTTGATGAGGATGTGGTGTGAGTGCCTCCATGCGGGAGGGTGGGGGCTGCCACCCTGTTCTAGGTTTGCCCCGCCCTCAGGCTGTGGAGAGTTACCTAGAGGTTCTTTGGGCTCCTTGAGAAGGAACTGGGAAGTTAGAAGAAGGACAGGAACTGTGCAATTACCTAGGTCAAGTGAGAAGACTACCCATCTCAAGAGGGGCTTTGAGGACATTTGCCGGGCATGGGCCGGAGGGAGAAGCTCCTCCTTCCTGAAGGAGCTGCGGTGAAACTGACAGTAGTGTGAGAAGAACACACATAAAGCCTGTTCGGAGACCACCAGCATGAGACAGAACCAAGTCCAGTCAATAGAAATGAGGGACCCTTCCTACCACCACCAGGCAAGCAGTTACATATTCCTACTTCCCTGATCCTTCCTCTTTGCCCCCAGCTCCAGACTTAAAGAAGGAAAGGGAGAAAATATCACAAGGATGGACAATAGTGTTACAAGTCCTGGAGTTGCCATCCAGCCCGTGATGGAGATTGGCACTTTTGTTTTCAGACTGACTGTCTTGAAGCCACCCATCCCACTCCCCAGGGTTGGGAGAAACCACCAGGAGAAGTAGAACAAGTCCTCTGCTATTTCCCCTTAAGGTCAAGATTTCATCCCCCCCTTCCTCAAGGTAGGGATGGGCAAGGGGTTTTGCATCAGACATGAACGTCAAGAACTGTGGAGGGTCTGATTTTACCTTGCAAGCTAACAGTTAGCCTCCATGTCTGCTGGCAGAAGACATTAGATTCCTAGGTCAGGAAAATTGCTTCTATTACTCACCACACAATAGGAGCACGAACCTCAGCATATTGGTTGGTTTCCTTGCCCCCAAGTCCCATTGGGCATGGGGGTGATTCATGGGCTGAGATAATATGAATACATGGAGTGGGTTATGCTCCAGGAGCAGCCAGTTCCAAAAGCAGCAAACATTGTAGAAAAGAGCAAGCAAGCCAGTTCCCCTCTTCTTAAGAGTGAGCAGTTAGATGGGAGTTGTCTGGGCTGGGAGAAGGATGAGGTAAGGGAGGGCATCCACGGGGCAAAATCGAGGGAAGCCCTCAGTCCTAGGTTTGCACAAATGCAAGATTAGCACCTAAGCATGAGAACCTCCTTCACTCTTGTGTCCTGGACATCTTGCTCACCTCACCCTACTCCTGGCTTTGGGAGTCATGCTGGACTTCCTGGTGGTCACTTTGACTTACTTAGTCATCTGTGTGAGTAGCTACCGAATTTGCTCAGTGTCAGAGGACACATGCACCTGGCAGTCCAGCACACTTGGTAGGAACGTGCTTCTCCCAAGAATGAGATTGAAACTCTGGGCACCTGGGTGGCTCAGTCAGTTAAGCTTCTGCCTTTGGCTCAGGTCATGATTCCAGGGTCCTGGGATCAAGCCCTGCATTGGGTTCCCTGCTCAGCGGGGAGCCTGCTTCTCCCTTTCCCTCTGCTGCTCCCGCTGCTTGTGCTCGCTTGCTCTCTCTCTCTGTGTGTGTCAAATAAACAAAAAAATAAAGTTTTTTAAAAAAGAATGAGATTGAAGCTCAAAACTGAACTGTTTTAATAATCCATGGGTCAAATCCAGCCTCAGTCCATGGTGCTGACATTTTTTAAAGGATTACAGAATAAACAAGGATATTCAACAGAGATCATACGTGACCCACAAAGCCTAAAATATTTACTATCTGGTTCTTTACAGAGAAAGTTTCCTGACTCCCATAAAAACTGAAAGGCATTCAATTTGTGCGTATCTTTAAAAGATGAGAGAGGGAGACTCAAAGAAGTATAGCTTCAGGCAATAATTTAAAAAATTGTTTTACATTTATTCCCCTAAAGAGCTGTATTTCTTCAATAAACTATTTACACAGATGATAGACATTAAGCCTCTTTCAAATGACAAAAACCCAGCTTTAATTAAAGCTAAAAGAATTCATTGGTTCATACAGACATCCTGCGGAAAGAGCAGGCACAGAGTCAGCCCCAGGTCTGGCGGCATCTAGGGACTTGAATGCCATTGGAACCTGTGCACACGCTAGCTTCATTTTTGCCTCTGCCGACAGCCATGGAAGGGCTTTCCCTGAATGGCAGGGAACAAAGCTCCAGCCACTCCAGAATCCTCCCTGTGCCACTCTAAGAGGCAATATGGCGTCCGCATCCTAGCTACAGGTTGGGCCACTGTCCAACCCTGGGCCGCCATCATGGCCAGGGTGGGAGAGGAGCGATGTGAGCAAGCCAGCTGTGTGCTACCTCTGGGGCCAGTGAGAGCAAGAGCTGTTAGAGAGCAATGAAGAGCAGTAGCACAGACGTGACCCTGGGTGGTCATGGGCAGCTGCCCCAATTTGTGTCTAACAGTGTCCTTCAGTTTGGAATAACATGTGAGATTTTTTAGGCCCTGTCAATGCCTGCAGTTGAAGCTCTTAGCCTATACAATTTTCATGTGTTTAAAATTAGCTGCTGTATTTCTGATTGATGTATCGGATTGGCCTCTCGACCCTTGTTTCCACAGTTTTATCACGTTGTTTGGAGTTGACTCTGCCTTGCGGCACTTCCTTTTTTACTGTGGGCTTACCATGGAAGAGTTGCTTAGGGAACTTTGATTAATCATCCTGTTATGGTCAGGCACGCCTGTCTCTCTGGCCTAGCCAGATAGTTCTATGGCAAACATTACATTCCTGACGCTAGACTCTCTGTGTCCTAGAATCACGGTGATGAATCTGTTTTGCTAATTAATTTTTAGTGTGGCTTGTAGATGATGCTCGTGAAACGAGTGAAACGTGACAGGCTTACAATCCATAAAGAAGCCTGAGTTTTAAAAGCAGCCATTCTCTAGATGGTTAACTCTGGGACTTAATGCCAGATTGATCCTAGGGCTCTCGCAGACTTGCTGGGCTAACTCAGTTTTCCTCTGTTTTGTCTGACACTTTGTGGCAGCTTGAGTAATTCCTACTACCCATATTGGGTCAAACTTCGTATCAAAAATATTTCCCAAGTGTCTACTTTCTCATCATAAGTTTCAGAAGCAACCTCTTTCCTGTTACACCTACATGTCAGTGCCGGTCTGTTCTCTCTGGGGTGAGGTCCAGCAGGCAGGCTGCTCAGGTAACCTGTTCATTCTTCTCCCACCCAAGAAATCAACTCACCAGGTTCATTTTAGTTAAAGACATGTTGGACAGGGACTTTCTTTTGGACAATATATTTTCATTGGTTTTCTGCAAAAAACTAGTTTTTTATTTCTGGAAGCTTCTTAGTCGGCTCCTAAAATAGTCAATCGCCCTTAGCACTACAAGCTTAAGAATATAATCTTTCACTAAAAGTTTTTATTTTCAGTTGCATTTTAGGACTTGTGGAACGTGAAAAAGAAGGGTTCTTAAAGACAGTGAGTGTGGATTTGTGGGAAGTAAGCAAATTCTTAAGTTCTGAAAAAAATCCCTGCAAGAGTTGTTTTACAGTAGAACATACAAAAATCCAAGCAAGTTTCCTGTTTGCACGATGTTTTGTCTTAAAGCATTAAAGCTGCGTTAAGCACGGGTCAGTGTTACTAGGTGATCACTTAGCTACGAGGCAGTGAAAGTATTTTTTTTTTTTAAAGATTTTATTTATTTATGTGACAGAGGGAGACAGCCAGCGAGAGAGGGAACACAAGCAGGGGGAGTGGGAGAGGAAGAAGCAGGCTCCCAGCAGAGGAGCCTGATGTGGGGCTCGATCCCATAACGCCGGGATCACGCCCTGAGCCGAAGGCAGACGCTTAACCGCTGTGCCACCCAGGCGCCCCCCCCCCTTTTTTAAAGATTTTATTTATTTATTCGACAGAGATAGAGACAGCCAGCAAGAGAGGGAACACAAGCAGGAGAAGTGGGAGAGGAAGAAGCAGGCTCATAACAGAGGAGCCTGATGTGGGGCTCGATCCCAGAACGCCGGGATCACGCCCTGAGCCGAAGACAGACGCTTAACCACTGTGCCACCCAGGCGCCCCCAGTGAAAGTATTTTAACAGCTTCTTGGACGTCAGCATACTGTTTCTGGCTGAATCCCAGCATGTGCAATATAGAAAAATATGTTTATGTCCTGAAGATAAAATTATACTTTTTGAGTTATTATTATTAAATAATACATACACATAGTTTTAAAAAATAGATTGGTATACAACGGTTTTAATTATAAGTAAAAATCTCCCACTCTATCCTTAGTATCACTTTTCAGGGGCAGTCACTTCTTAACTGTTCTATTTTTAACTCTAAAAGTGGCTACCACCAGAGTAAATAATATTCATATTTCTCTGTTTCTTGATGTATCATCTTTAGGCTGTATTAGTCAATGTCCTAATGTGAAAGATGACTCCTACCTACCCCCTGCCATTGAGTTTGTTAGTTATATTATTATTATTTTAAAGATTTTATTTATTTGACAGAGAGAGAGCACAAGCAAGGGGAGTGGCAGGCAGAGAGAGAGGGAGAAGAAGATGCCTCGCTGAGCAGAGAGCTGGATGCGGGGCTCAATCCCAGGACCCTGGGATCATGACCTGAGCCAAAGACAGACTCCTAACTGACTGAGCCACCCAGGTGCCCCAGTTATATTATTATTATTATTATTATTATTATTATTATTATTTTAAATATTTTATTTATTTGAGAGAGAGGCAGAGAGAGCATGAGCAGATGGGTAGGGGCAGAGGGAGAGGGAGAAGCAGACTCCCTGCTGAGCAGAGAGCCTGTTTCGAGGCTTGATCCCAGGATCCTGAGATCACCACTTGAGCCAAAATCAAGAATTGGGTGCTTAGCCTACTGAGCCACTGAGGTGCTCCCATTAGTTATATTATTATTTCGTGTTCTTTTGCAGGTGGTTACTTTTAGAACCTTAAATAATAAACATCTATTCTTTATTCCATCAACCTTAGTCAGAAAGTATCTATTAACAGGTGTCCAGCCGGCTCAGTGGGAAGAGCATGGGACTCCTGACCTTGGGGCTGTGAGTTCGAGTCCCACATTTTGTGTAGAGATTACTTAGAAATAAAATTTTTTAAAAAGTATCTATTAATTTCCTGTGGAACCAGCCATTTCTTGCTCCTAGTGATTCTCACCTCCTTATGATCATGGGCCCTCTCACATTGAATAGGGTTGACCTGTGTAACCAATAGTATGCTGCTGAAAAGATGGTGTGTGACTTCCAAGAATAGGCTAGAGAAGATGTCGCAACTTCTGCTTTGCTGTCTTTTAGACCATTTACGCTGGAGGAAGTCGGTTGTCCTGTCATGAGGACATGCAAGCAGCCCTAAGTGGAATTGCTTGTGGCAAAGAACTGAGATTTCCTGACAACAGCCAACACCAAATTTGCCAGCCATGTGAATGAGCCATCTTGAAAGCTGATCACCCAGCCTCAGTCAAGCCTTTTGATGACTGCAGCTTGGAGCCAACTTCTTAAAAACAACCTCATGAGAAACCTAAGTCAGAACCATTCAACTAATTTGCTCCTGAATTCCTCAACCATAGAAATTCTACGAGATAAGAAACAGGTATTGGTCTTCAAACCACTAATTTGGGGGAAGGGTCGAGATTTCTTAGGCAGCCATAGGTAATTGATGCACATCTTTTAGGTAAGATGATGTCATTTTCCCCTTCAGAGTAACCTTCACCTCTTTTCCTAACCTCTTCATTTATCTTCCAAATTCTGTCACCTATTTCATTACTTTTGTCGTTAATTCATTACACAGTTTATTATATTTATATTGCTTTTTAACTATAATTATAAACTATAACCATTCATGCTTTGTGTCAGTTCTAAAGTTAGAAATAAAAATTGTATTTAAATGATAATTATGAAATGTAAGTATATAATCTTATTATAAAACATGTAATATAATAATTTTCAAACTTCATTTTATTTTTTATTATTTTTCCAGCTTTGTTGAGACATAATTGACATACAGTACCGTGTAAGTTTAAGGAGTACAATTTGATTTTATGTATATTTTTGTGTGCATATATATATTTATACCAAATTACATTCCCACTTAGAGAGTGCAAATGTTCCCTTTCCTCCACATCCTCACAATATGTGTTATTTTTTTGTTGTTTTGATAATAATCATCTTAACAGGTATGAGGTAATCTCTCACTGTGGTTTTGATTTGCGTGTCCCTGATGATTAGTGATGTTGAGCACCTTTTCTTTTTTTTTTTTTCTTTTTTTAAATGATTTTTTATTATATTATGTTAGTCACCATACAGTACATCCCCGGTTTCCGATGTAGGGCTCGATGATTCATTAGTTGTGTATAACACCCAGTGCACCATGCAATACGTGCCCTCCTTACTACCCATCACCGGTCTATCCCATTCCCCCACCCCCCTCCCCTCTGAAGTCCTCAGTTTGTTTCTCATAGTCCATAGTCTCTCATGTTTCATTCCCCCTTCTGATTACCCCCCCTTTCTTTATCCCTTTCTTCCCCTACCGATCATCCTAGTTCTTATGTTCCATAGATGAGAGAAATCATATGATAGTTGTCTTTCTCTGCTTGACTTATTTCACTTAGCATTATCTCCTCCAGTGCCGTCCATGTTGTAGCAAATGTTGAGAACTCGTTCTTTCTGATAGCTGAGTAATATTCCATTGTATATATGGACCACAACTTCTTAATCCAGTCATCTGTTGAAGGGCATCTCGGTGTTGAGCACCTTTTCATGTGCTGGTTGGCCATTTGTGCATCTTCTTTTTTTTATAACTTTTTTTTCAGTAGGCTTCACACCCAAGGTGGGGCTTGAACTCACCACTCTGAGATCAAGCGTTGCATGCTCTATCAACTGAGCCAGCCAGGCGTCCCCATTTAGATATCTTCTTTGGGAAATGTCTAGTCAAATTCTTTGCCCACTTTTTATTTATTTATTTGTGTATTTGTTTATTTGTTTGTTTATAGTTTTATTTATTTATTTATTTATTTATTTATTTATTTATTTATTTATTTATTTTTAAGTAATCTCTGCACCGAACATGGGGCTCGAACTCACAAGCCTGAGATCAGGAGTTACATGCTTTTTCAACTGAGCCAGCCAGGTGCCCTTTGCCCATTTTTAAATTGGATTTATTTTAAATTTTTTGTTGCTATTGAGTTGTATGCGTTCCTTATATATTTTGGATATTAACCCCTTCTCCTATATATGGTTTGCAAATATTTTCTTCCATTCTATAGATTGCCTTTTCATTTTGCTGATTGCTTCTTTTGCTGTGTAGAAGCTTTTTAGTTTGATGTAGTCTTAGTTGTTTATTTTTGCTTTTGTTGCTTATGCTTTTTTGTTGTTGATGTTATTATTGTTGTTGCTTGTACTTTTGATGTCATAGCCAAAAAATCATTGCCAGACCAATGCCAAGCACGTTTTCCCCTATGTTTTCTTCTAGGAGTTTGACAATTTCAGTTCTTACATTTAAGTCTTTAATCCATGTCAAGTTAATTTTTGTGAGTGGTACATGGAATATCATTTAACACAGAGCCAGTAGGATTGAACCAATAAAGTAAGAAACATACTCCCACCAAATCGGATCTTTGCCACTTGAAAGAGGATGCTTCCTATTTGGCCCATGATTTTTTTGCAGGTTTCTAAAATATTTCCAGAGTTTCCAGAGATGCCTTTTAACTTCTTGTTGAAAGAAAAAAAAAAAAAAAGCATGTTTCTTTGCCGTATCAGTAAGTTCTTTCAGCTTCTTACTCATATGATTTGTTGAATAAAATCCATTCCAACATTCTTTTTGACGACATTCTTCTTTATATCTTCTAATGTCTTATTTTAACCATGTAGCTGTCATCATGAGATTTCTTTTCATAGTAATGTGGGTTAATCTTATTGTTTCAGATTCTAAGGAACTTTTTCCAGAAGGGTATGTCCAAGGAGTCCTTGCATATCTATGAAACTTTTTATTTTTCTTCACACTTGGCTTTGTTGCTGCTCTGAATGGTATCTTACTGTCAATTATATTTTCTTTTTTTTTTTAAGTAGGCTCCATGCCCAACCCATGGCTTGAACTCATGACCCTGAGATCAAGACCTGAGCTGAGATCAAGGGTTAGACACTTAACTGACTGAACCACCCAGGTGCCCCTCAATTATATTTTGTAATTGGTGAGTGTAGAATAATGCTATTGAGAAGTTCATTTTTTATCTGAGAACTTTGCTTAACTCATTATTTCTAGGAATTGACTGATGGTCAGTTTCATCTTTTTCCTTCTAAGTCTTATCATTTTCTTATTGTATTTCCTTGATCAGGATGGCTGGTACTATGTAGTACGACTTGTAGATCTATCCCATTTTTTTCTCCAAATTTTTAAGATATTATCTTATATCAGGCACCCTGTTGAGAAGTTTAATATTATTTTGTTTTTTTTTTTTAAGATTTTATTTATTTATTTAACAGAGGTAGAGACAGCCAGTGAGAGAGGGAACACAAGCAGGGGGAGTGGGAGAGGAAGAAGCAGGCTCCTAGCGGAGGAGCCTGATGTGGGGCTCGATCTCATAACGCCGGGATCACGCCCTGAGCTGAAGGCAGATTCTTAACCGCTATGCCACCCAGGCGCCCCAAGAAGTTTAATATTATTTTGAATTCCATTCTTTTGTAGGGAACCTGTTTTTATTCTCTAGGAGCTTTATGGTTTTTACTTTTTCCTTGAAATTCTGTATTTTTATAAGGATATACCTTGGCATAAGGTATACCGTGGTATATATATGTTTATACCTTGGTGTAAATCCTTTTTACTTATCTTGCATGGCATTTCATCCTGAAGACGTTTGTCTTGTCAGTGCTAGGAATTTTCTTCCTTTAGTTGTCTCTCCCCACCCCAACTCCTATTTACTAATATTGGACTTCCTCAGTTGATCCTCCATTCTCCAACTTTATTCTCATATTTTTCACTGCTTTACTTTTTTGGTTTGCATTGTGGAATTTTCTCAACTTTGTCTTCTAGGTCTTCTATTGAAATTTTTATTTAAGAAATCATATTTTTTATTTTTAAGACGCTTTGCCCCCCCCTTTTAAAAGATTTTATTTATTTATTTGACAGAGAGAGAGAGCATGGGGGGGGCGGGGCAGGGGAAAGGGCAGAGGGAGAGGCAGAGGCAGTCTCCCCGCCGAGCAGGGTGCCTTACGTGGGGCTGGATTCCAGGACACTGAGCTCATGACCTGAGCCGAAGGCAGACGGGCAGCTGGCAGAGCCACGCAGGCGCCCTGTCTCTGCATCCTTCTTAAAGCAGCGTCCCTTGGGACACCTGGGTGGCTCAGTCGGTTACCTATCTGCCTTTGGCTCAGGTCATGGTCACAGGGTCCTGGGACTGAGTCCTGCACTGGGCACCTTGCTCAGCCGGGAGCCTGCTTCTCCCTCTGCCTGCTGCTCCCCCTGCTTGTGCTCTCTCTCTCTCTCTGGCAAATAAGTAAATACAATCCTAAAAAAAAAAAAAGGAAAAAGAAAAAGAAAGCATCATCCCTCATTTATTGTCTGAGATATTCCTAAGTGTACTAATTACATTCAATTCTTTTGATTGAAAGTGACAGGAACTCAAAGGCAGGGATGTAACTTATTGCTCACAAAACTGAAAAGGTTGAGTAGTAGTGTTTTCTTTAGATGCAGTTTAGTTTTATATGGGAGCTTACACAATAACACAGCATCTGCTTTCTATCTTTCTAAACTTTACCTCTGTTTATTCTAGTTCCGTTCTCAGACTCTCCACTCATGGAAGCAAAAGACAGCAACAGCTCAGCCTACATGAGTCAAAGCCTGAGAATGAGTGAGGACCTCTTTCCTGTAGTTCTCAGCAGGTGTCTCATGGTGCCTCACTGATTCTGACTGGGCACATCCTAAACATACTCCAGTGGTCAGAGGAATGAAATCCGGGCATTTTGTACGAGGACGGCTATAGTCATCCTTCTCCCATAGAGTTCAGGCCTAGATTGTGGAGTGAACCCAAAGGCATCTGACACACGAGAGCTGAGTGTGCAGGGCATGGCTCAACCGAGCAAAATGGGGTAACCACAAGGAGGAAGGGTCCTAGGCACAAGATACAACATATATTTTCTGCAATCCCATAACTTGGAAATATCAAAAAGTTCTGAATATGTAGGGGCCAAGGCAGATGAGTGTCTGTCCAGAGATAGTCTATGTTTCAGTAGTAGAGGTGGTAGTGGGGGCAGGGAAAGAAACCCTTAATGAGTAAAAATATCTTTGTGTTTATGCCTAAAGTTTCAACAATTTTGTTAGAACACAGAAATGTTGGTGTGTGGATTGGGAAGATTAGAAACTATTAATCATTTCCATTTTAATGGGAATTGTCTTAATCAATTTTCATGTTTCTAAAAGAGATCGCCCTCTACTAACATATATAGGAACCTGGGCTATTTCTGGGGAGATGGAGACAAAGCTTCCCCACACAGCACCAGGGACTTCTGCCAGGAAGAGCCCTTAAGTAAAGGAGTATCTGATGAAGGAAAATTTGAGGAAAAGGAGGACAAGAACTCCACTACGTGATGTCATTTCACCCTTTTCTCTTGGAGATAGAATCCCAGTTCTGTTCTTTTTTTCTCCTTCTTCCCTCTCTTTATCCTTTTAAATTAAAGTGACAAGCAGGGGCGCCTGGGTGGCACAGCGGTTAAGCGTCTGCCTTCGGCTCAGGGTGTGATCCCGGCGTTATGGGATCGAGCCCCACATCAGGCTCCTCCGCTATGGGCCTGCTTCTTCCTCTCCCACTCCCCCTGCTTGTGTTCCCTCTCTCGCTGGCTGTCTCTATCTCTGTCAAATAAATAAAATCTTTAAAAAAAAATAAATAAAGTGACAAGCAGAGGAAAGAATAAGTAACCAGCATCAGCAGTCCTTGAGTCAAGTTCTGTACTCTCTGCTCTGGCAACCAGTTGTCAACGCAGTGTGAGTTTTCCTAACTGGTTTGTTTTAGTTAAGTTCAGACAGAAGCCCTTTGACTCAACCTTGGGAGGATAAAGGATGGAATGACTAGATTTTACCTGCTGAATTAGCTGGAAGCATCACATTTAACTTTAATAACCTTTTCTGTTTTCCTTCCTAGACCCACTGTGCACTTTGCTCTAACTGGAGTGTTAAGTGTGGCAGCCGTCGTTCTTGTAATTCTTTTTTTTTTTTTTTGAATTTTTCCTTTTATTTTATTTTTTTATTTTATTTTTTTAAATGATTTTTTATTATATTATGTTAGTCACCATACATTTCTTGTAATTCTTTTAAAAATTCTCTCTGCTTTGACAGCTTTGGTGTCTGGAAGCATGATTTTATTCGTCATTTGGAACCTGAGACATGGACCAGTCCACCCCCACGGCCAGACGTCACCTGAGGAAGCAGCAGCCAGGACAAGCCTCTGGACAGAGTCTGCAGATTAGGGGACAGCCACTCTGACGGCCACAGATACAGGACAAACATATGCTGGATGAGATTTCTAAGGTTGTTTCCAGCTTTGATATTTTATCGTTTTATTATCTGACAGACAATGTGTAGGGTTTTGTTTTGTTTTGTTTGTTTTTTGTAGTGGGCTTCACGCTGGGAAGGGAGCCCAATGCAGGGTTTGGATTCGTGACCCTGAGATCAAGACCTGAGCTGAGATAAAGAGTCAGCTGCCCAACTGACTGAGCCACCCAGGCACCTGACAATGTGTAGGTTTTGATGTTAACCAAGACTCAAACAGTTCTTTTTTTTTTTTAAGATTTTATTTATTTATTCGACAGAGATAGAGACAGCCAGCGAGAGAGGGAACACAAGCAGGGGGAGTGGGAGAGGAAGAAGCAGGCTCATAGCGGAGGAGCCTGATGTGGGGCTCGATCCCAGAGCACCGGGATCACGCCCTGAGCCGAAGGCAGACGCTTAACCGCTGTGCCACCCAGGCGCCCCAAGACTCAGTTCTGATCTGTTTATTTAAAGTAAATCTCTTCACCCGATAGTCATACCTCATCAGTGGCAAGAGCAGGTTCTATGGAGGGCAGAAGAGGGGATGAAATGTGAGTGTACTCGAGATTCCCGTCTAGACATGTATCAGCTCTGCTTTCTCTCCCTGCTACTAGATCATGAGCTGTTTGGGAACAGGGGCTCTCCTGTTGATCTTGCTCTTCCCGATGTCTAGGGGGTGCCTGCGTCAGGGGTGCTTACTGAGTGTCTGATCTACTGAACTGAGTAATTCTCTCCGACCTCCAATTCTACCTTAAATTATAACCTGAATGTAATTTGCCTTGCTTTTCCTCCCCTTTAATAAATTTGGAGAACCTGTTACTCAGTGTATTCTTATGATACTTTATCTTAATAATTAAAAATATTAACTTTATATTAAACAAGAATTACTAGTTCGTTTCTTTTTTCCCAGCTGAGATGTCAATTTTCTTTAATTTAATATTCCCTTTGGGGAAGGGAAAGATTAGGGTTGCTAGCTAAAATTCAGGGTGCCAACTAGGAATTTGAATTTCAGATAACAATTGAATAAATCTTTAATATAAACATGTCACAAGTTCTTTTTAAAAAATTTTAATTTAAACTCAATTTAACTAATATATAATGTATTATTAGTTGCAGAGATAGAATTTAGTGATTCATCAGTTGCATACACCACCCATTGTTCATTACTTCAAGTGCCCTCCTTAACGCCCATCATCCAGTTACCCCATCCCTCTACCCACCTCCCCTGCAGCAACCCTCAGTTTGTTTCCTATAGTTGAGTGAGTCCCTTATGATTTGCCTCCCTCTCTGTTTTTGCCTTATTTTATTTTTCCTTCCCTTCCCCTATGTTCATCTGTTTTGTTTCTTAAATTCCACATATGAGTGAAATCATATGGTATTTGTCTCTCTCTGATTGACTTATTTCACTTAGCATAATACCCTCTGGTTCCATCCACATCATTGCAAATGGCAAGATTTCATTCTTTTTGATGGTCAAGAATATTCCATTGTCCAATTTCTTTTTTAAATCTAAAATTTTAATTTAACCTGGTGTCCCCCCGTCCCACCCTCCTGCTAAATTTAGCAACCCAGGCTTTCCGCCTGGTCAGTGTACTATTCTGTCTTGAAGTCCCCAAGCATAGATTTTACAGAACCTAATGGAGAAGTGGCATTTTTTTTTAAAGATTTTATTTATTCATTTGACAGAGAAAGACAGCCAGCGAGAGAGGGAACACAAGCAGGGGGAGTGGGAGAGGAAGAAGCAGGCTCCCAGCGGAGGAACCTGATGTGGGGCTCGATCCCATAACGCCAGGATCACGCCCTGAGCCGAAGGCAGACGATCAACGACTGAGCACCCAGGTGCCCTGAGAAGTGGCATTTTAGAGCCAGGATCTGACTCAGGAGATATGATCTATCAGGTCACCTTTCTCTTCTTATGGAACCATCTAAGTTACAACTGCAGGTAACTAAATAGCAACTGAGAGCACATATTAGTACCCTGCCCTCCCACCTATCCTAAAAACTGATTTACTAGATATATTATGCCCAGACTACCAGCCGGCTGCACGGTGGTGGTCTGACAGTGACCATAGAAATACATGTCCTCTACCTCGTTCACGGGACCCTGAAGAACAAATTTGGAAAGTCTCATAAAGGTCCTCTTAATAGATTCTTTTAAGTTCTTTCAAGTGAGAAAATGCTATACTTTCTCAGGTTTATTAGGGAAAGAAGTCTGGGAGGACTAAACAGCAGAATTTTTTCCAGTTTCTTCGTCAGCTCTCCAGTATATATTATGAGTAACAGGAATTTCTGTTTTTTCCCCTCTATCCCTTTCTGGATTTGTTGCTGACCCTAAAACTTGTACTCCAAGGAATGCCTGCAAGTCCAGAAGTGGTACAGGACATTTTGGCATGAGTGAGGAACAACACTTGGCAGTGGGGTTGGCAGCCACAGAGGAAATGTATCCCCACCCATCACGGTAGCAATCACCCGCTGTGACCACATTCCGAATCTGATGAGGGATGATACCCACGATCACAACACCAATTTTATTCTGTGACACCACCAAGCAATTCTCTGGCATCAGCTGGGAGTCCTACACTTCAATTCTGACACTACTTGGAGAGAGAACCGCATACCTCATGCTAAGGGCTCAGTTCCAAGAGACTGCCCCCTCCACACATTTCACATGACAATTGCAAGTTCAGATTGTCACCTGTGTTTCTCATTGACCAGCTACAGACTGGAGGTTCTAAGGATCCCTTCCTTGGGTGTGGTGGACTTGCTAGAGCGGCCCACAGAACCCGGAGAAACATTTTACTAACTAGATCACTGGTTTATTGTAAAAAGATCTAACTCAGGAACGATCAGATGGAAGTGTTGCCCAGGGCCAGGTATGGGGAAAGGGTACAGAGCTTCCCTGAACCTCCATGTGCTCACCAACCTGGAAATTCTTTGAACCCTCTCTTTTTGGGGTTTTTAAGGAGGTTTCATTACATAGGCATGATCGATTAAAGCACTGGCTATTGGTGATTGAGTCAACCTCTGGGGCCGGTCCTTAAATGTGGTCCAAAGTCACCTTACTAACGTACAAAAGACACCTTTACTGTTTCATCATTTAGGAAATTTCAAGAGTTTTAGGAGCTCTGTGATGGGAATGAGGACAAAGACCACATATATATTTCTCATCATCATCACAATATCACCTCCTCATTTCCCCTTTCCCTGCTCCCTCCTTCCCTTGCTCTCAGTGTTTGTGGAGGGGATCACCTCTGAAGTTATCATACTCCTAACTGACCTCATCAAAAGCAGGCTGGCTGTTCTTTCAGGGGGCATTGCTGCTGTGTGGTCACAGCACCAGGTGAGCTCAAGCGGAAGACCTTGAGGGCAAAGCATCCCCCGTGGGAACCGAAACTACTCCCTCAAACAATCAAGACTGCCCTGAGCCAGCAAGATGGCTTGACTGACAGGCCACTGCCCTGTGATTGACTCCAAGACAGCGATCCGGTTGACCCTTACTGCCTACCTGCATGTTCCCACCTGCCTCTGTCCCACAGTTATATAAACCCGCAAGTATTTTTGGCACTTTGGAGACAGTCTTTGAGATGAGTCCGCTGTCTTCACAGTGCTGGCCTCACCGAAACAAATTCCTTTCTGGTTTCACCACCACTCACTTCTCTGTCTTTGGATTTTGTCAGTGGCTAGTGGCTGAACCTGGTCTTTTGGGACCCCCGGAGCTAGGTGCTCTTGCATGCCTGCGCCCCAGCTACAATTTCCCAATGGCTTGTGGGTTTGGAGGGACTGGGTTTGGGAGTAGGCCAAAATGTCATGTACATTACCTTTTAGATACGGGATTTTAACTTTTATTTTTTAAGTTTATTTATTCAAGTAATTTCTACACCCAATATGGGGCTCAAATTCACAGTTCCGAGATTAAGAATCACATGTCCCTCTGGCTGAGCCAGCCGGGGCCCCTGGATTTTAACTTTGTTTTCTAAATTTTAGTACTAAGTGATAGAGATAATGCCAACAGTGTATGTTACTTTAGTTTTTTTTTTTTTTAAGTGATCAATGTATGTATTGCATTAATATCTCAGGTAGCCATTTTAACAATTTGTTGTATATTTGATTAAAAATTGCAGCTACAAGTCTTACCGTATACAAGACATTAGTCTTTTATAATAATTATTGCCTAAGCAGTGACAAAAACATTTGTTTTCCTATTAAGGTAATATTTGAAAACTAAAATATCTTAAACTTAAAAATAAATCTGGTTCTTAGGAAGATGTTTAATATAATTGTTAGAAATAGTATGCTATATAAATTGAGCTATGTTTTGTCCTGTCAAATAAATGGTCATAAACAATCTAATGAGTCTTTTCATATCTGGCATAATTTGGTGGGGGGGAAGGACTTTAGAGATTTGCCTGTTCCTCAGTTTTGACCGCATTACCTCGGTAATCCACGAGATGGCAGCAGAGAAATGTTCATTTAAATTTATCATCCACAGAGAGGTTGTTGTAAGTGCACTTGAACGGGTAAACAGACTAACCTTTGTAATTTGGTTCTTTCTGAACATAGAGTAGCCAGCGAGGGCTTTCAAACCGCTTCACAGGCCTTTTATGAGAGATGTACTGAGGATTCGATTTTTTTAATTCGTCTTAAAGTTGTTTTTCTTGCTTATTATATTTTGCGGTGAGTCAGGTCTGAACGTGGGGCAGTGTACCCGCTGGTCTCTGTGTTTCTGTCACAGCATTCTCTCAAGTAATCTTAGAAAATCTGGGAACAATAAACTTTGGGATCTTGCTGTGTTCGTTGTGGTGAATGACAACCTGCTCCCACCAACAAGCAAGACAATGAAAGAAAGTGGTTTTCAGGTCTTGGGGCCTGAGCTTACCTGGGGGAGTTTGTGTGGGTAGGGCATGAAGAGAGAGAGTGCTTTGGGGAAAGAAGGTATCTCTATCTAGGCTGCAGGTCTTCACCTAAATTTATATTTCCATTATTGGCTTTTTTTTTTTTTTAAGATTTTATTTATTTATTCGACAGGGATAGAGACAGCCAGCGAGAGAGGGAACACAAGCAGGGGGAGTGGGAGAGGAAGAAGCAGGATCCTAGTGGAGGAGCCTGATGTGGGGCTCGATCCCACAATGCCGGGATCACGCCCTGAGCCGAAGGCAGACGCTTAACCTCTGTGCCACCCAGGCGCCCCACATTATTGGCTTTCTTTTTCATGGATTTGTTCGAGTGGGTAATTGCAGTTAACAATCACTGGTTGCAGAGGCTTTTGAATCAGAAGAAAAGAAATTATTTTCCTGTGAATGACCTCAGTCTCAGTTTAGGATCACATATTTCTTATGAAGTTGATAAAAGGCATAATGTAAGTCTGGGTATGATTAATAACAAATTAATTGCCATTACACTCCGCCATTTATTACTTTGGATTTTATTATGTTCCAAGTTTGGAGAACTTAATTTCATGTGCACCTGTACACACGCGTACACACACACACGAGCACACACACACATACACAAACCAGCATGTGTTTTTTGGTTCAAAGTAATAATAAATGCTTGTTGCAAACTTTTATTTTTTTATTTTAAAAAAGATTTTATTTATTTATTTGAGAGAGAGAGAGGGAGAGAGAGGGAGAGAGCACACGAGGAGGGGAGGGGCTAAGGGAGAGGGAGAAGCGGACTCCTCACTGAGCAGGGGGCCTGACTTGGGGCACCATCCCACGACCTGAGCTGAAGGCAGATGCTTAACCAACTGAGCCACCCAGGTGCCCCTGTTGTCAACTTTTAAAACGTAGAACTATGTGAAATAGAAAATGAGGTCGCCTGTAATCCCCTTAGGCGGTTTGTTAATAACCTCCTAGGTATCCCTTTATGTAAAGACAAACATTTACATTGTTAATGAAATGAGATCATGCAACACTGATACTGTTTTGTATCTTACCTCTTACATTTATTTTATGATGCATACCTTCCTATGTTTAATTTTTACAGGCTATATATGATTCCAAAGAATGCCGGTGATGTAATTTCTTTCTTTTCTTTTTTTTTTTTTTGGATTTTTTAATTTATTTGACAGAGAGACAGGCAGCGAGAGAGGGAACACAAGCAGGGGGAGTGGGAGAGGGAGAGGGAGAAGCAGGCTTCCCGCTGAGCAGGGAGCCCCATGTGGGGCTCGATCCCAGGACCCTGGGATCATGACCTGAGCCGAAGGCAGACGCCTAACGACTGAGCCACCCAGGCACCCCGGTGATGTAATTTCTTAAACTACCTCAGTTGATGAATGCTGTTCTCCATGTTATTCTTGTTGCTAAGAACAAGGCTGCACTAAACAATTTTGTACGTTTGTACGTTTATCTTTGCATACTTAAAATCTAAACTTTTGACCAAACAGCATTTTCAAAACTGGAACACCACTGTTGAAATTAGTAATCAAATCCTACAATTACTTTGTTGCCAGAGTGGGCAGAGTCTGTGAGATAAATAGAGGAACATGTTGATAAAGTGTCCTTCTCTTTTTTAAATTTTAAGGTGAAGCATATGCTTGAACAGTGGCAGCAAAGGACACAAGACATGCTTTCCCAAGTTGTTGAATGTATTAGATAGCAGTGATATTTACAAAAGCCCTCCCCTTTCCTTGGCAAGTCTTTACACCTGTGCAAGCTTGACATTGCAGGCTCCGGGTGTAACTGGCCGAGAAGGTGCCGGCTTTTATCTAGACAGCCAGGTAGCACTGAAATGTGCTCTCCCCAGGAGCCCTCCTTTCTGTGATTCCTCCATGATTTCTGTGATTCCTCCATGGTGCCAGACATGAAGGAGCTGAAGGCTTGAAGTCTGGGAACTCAGGGGCAGGGTATTCTCAAGGAGAGAAACAGGACCCTGGAATGTGCTCCCTCCCAAGGTCCAGCAGAGCCGGAGCCGGGTCTGTTTGCCTTCAGGGCACAGCGGAAGACCCATCTGTTTACCCAAGCGTGTTTCTGAGTGGTCGCCTTATGGTGGCTCCCCTCACCCACAAGCCCGGGTAGCAGCGGCATCATCTTGTCATCTTCGCCACTTCACACGGAGAGGCTAATGCTGGCAAAGACGGTTTTACAATAGGGCTTCTCTGCCAAAGGATTCAGGCTCTTATTTATTCCACGTGACGTTTGATCAACATTTTATACAAATGGTAGGAATTAAAATGTAAGATGTGTGTAACATTTCAAATTCAGAACTCTTTTTCAAGCCCCATGGTTATTTTGTTATTTACCGAATCCTGTATGTCACTGGTTATATAAGCTGAGAATCTAGGGTCTTACAAAAAAAAAAATCCCTGTCTTTGTATGAACTGGGGGGAAAAAGACCCTGACACTGTAAGGTTCTAAGATTTGCAAGTAAGACCATTGGAAACAACTTTTTCTTAGTATGTGAGGCAGCATCTTATCAATATTCTTGCCCAATAACTTTTCTTCTTGGTCCACGTTTGAACTGTGCCTCTTTCTATAGTCTGGACTGCTCACCGCGTGTCTGGCGTCCCAGAGCCCTTTTTAGGTTCCGAATACACCGAATGCACTGTTGTTTGTGACTTTACAAATAAAATAGCGTGGCTCTGCTGCTCACGAGTGAAACATATAAAAAAGGCAAAACCATGAATGTGCACTTCTGTGCCCTACAGGCTGTGTTTTATATGTCCTGTGTCTCTATGAAGTTGGAATTGTAACGAGGGCAAGATATCAAGCTTGCGGGGCATTAATGCTTTTATTTCATTCATTCAACAAGTTTGCTTTGAGTCCCTGCCATGGGCTAGGTACTGTTCCTGTTCCTGTTTTGTGAAAAAAATAGACAAAAGCTCAGCAAACAAGCCCGTTTTAGTATAATAGGCGGTGATCAGTGCCAAGGAGAAAAACAAAGCAGGGAGAGGGAATGAGTTGTATTTTTAAGGCAGAGTGGGCCTTACTAATAGGATGGAGAAGATGGCATTTGAACAATGACTGGAAGGAGTGGATAAACGGGGAAAGAGGGCCCCACGTAGGAGGGCTAGCATATGCCAACAGTCCAGGCAGCAGCCCGCCTTGTGGATATGTGGCTGGGGTACACTCCGCGAGGGGGAGAGAATATGGCATGAGGTCACAGAGGGAAGAGGGGAGACTCTACTCTAGGCTCTGGAGGACTTTGCCTTTACCACGAGTGACTCGGGGAGCCATCTAGGGTTTAAAGCAGAAGAGAGAAGTGATTTCATTCTCTTTGTAAAAGGGTCAGTGAGACTGCTGGTTGGGAACAGTGCAGTGGGGGCAACCAGGAGACCCGTGGAGGCGACTGCTGTAATCTTAGAAGGAGGGGGTGCTGGCCCACGCCACGTCGTGGTGGCCAACATGGAGATTCTGTGTATATTTCAAGGGTCGTGCTGACAGGGTTTGCTATTAGTATGGGATCTATCTAATAAGGGTCTAAAGGAGGGGAGATTTTCTGACACAATTTGAATGAATGGAGATGCAGAAGAAGAAATTGGAAGAGCAGAGTGGGGAGAGATCATTAAGGAGATAAGCGTCACAGGAGGGGGAGAACTTGGACACGGAAGGAAGCTGAAGAATTCAGGTAATTCGTAGCGTCTCGATGACGAGCACAGTGAAGACTTTTGATGGGATCCAAAGGCCTGTGAGATGGCACAGGCATTATGCGTTATGGCTCAGAGAGTGAAATGCCCCCAATTAAAGCAAAGCACACAGAAAATACCTTTGTCAGTAGTAATATGGATAATATAAAGGCAAAGAGTGGAGAAAATATAATAAACTCAACAAACCTGTAGTGAGTGAAGAATAGAAGGGAAGGGATGGTTTTGAACAATTTGGTACAGACGACGTTGGCAAAATTTGGCAATTTAGTGTTGAGAGTATGGGATAGAAGATAAATTCAGCGCTCTCCAAGGTTCCTAGTTCGTAGTTTTTAATTTTTTTAAAGACTTTATTTATTTATTTGAGAGAGAGAGAGAGAGACAGAGGGTGAGAGCTAGCAGCAGGGGTGGGGAGGGGAAGGAAGGGCAGAGGGAAAGGGAGAAAGAGGCTCCCTGCTGAGCAGACAGCCCATTATGGGAGCTCCATCCCTGGACTTTGGGCTCATGGGGCTCGAGCCCAGGACTTTGAGATCATGACCTAGGCTGAAGGCAGATGCTTAACCACCTGAGCCACCCAGGCACCCCCTTGGCTTGTAGTTTTGTAGAGATGTTAACAGTTTTTCCAATACTCGGAAATTAGAACCAGGGAAGGGTCATGAATGAAGAATAAATAACATGTCTTTTGAGAAACATCGAATATAACAAATCTTGTGGAAACAGCAGTAGGCAAACTACATAAACTCAGAGGATGAAAATACAGGGTCAAAGTAGATTGGGGGTTTTACCAAGGTTAGGTGAGATAACAGGCAAAGAGCAATGATCTTCTCATATTGCAAGTAGAAAAAGAGAAGTATCACCAAGATGCCCTTAGATGATAAAAAAAGCTCCAGGAGAGGAGAGAGAGAAAAGGCAAAGCTCTCCTGGAAGCCAGTTCAAACAGGACCCTAGGAAGTCAGTGGTGCCCTGTGATATCGCAAGTTATACAGAGGTTTTAGGTGGGGTCTCTGGACCGTGGGAGGTAAAAGCCGACAAGGTTGCTAGCCTAACGAGAGATGGTATTTTCAGTACCCCTAGGAACACGTTTTGGAGAGAATAGGAGAAGGTAAGGTACGAGCATAAATTAGGATGTGGGAAGGGGCATCCACGAAATTCATACTCATTTTTAAAAATTATTATACATGACCAGCTGATGAATAAAGCCCCCCAAATGTTTACTGTAATAGGGCATGCAATGAACATCACTGCTATATGGAAAAACATTTTTCCTCCACAGAGAAAGGAGCACCTTGCCTTCAATAGCTGTTTGCCTAAAATTTATTTATCCATTCATGTAACAGAAATTACATAGGGCCCGCTGTGTGTCTGTCACTGAACTAGACTCTGAGGATACGAAGTGGAGCAAAGTATGAACCTTATCCATAAGATATTTGGAGTTTAACTGGGGAGAGAGACATCAAGTAATCAATAATCAAAGTAAGAAAATCACTTGGGCTTTGAAGTCAGACAGACAACGTTTAAACCCCTGCTTCGCCACTTGCTTTCTTGTGTGTGCTTGGGAAATTCATCTCTGATTCTCAACCTCCTTAGCTACCAAGCTGATAAGATAATCTCTGCCTTGCATTTCAGGTGCGGGGGATCAACACTTGCCAAGGTAGGTGCTCACAATAGACCATGATAATTAAGATTTTTTTTTTTTTTAAATCAGTAAGAGGTTTGAGAAAATCAGATAAGGGCTTTTCTGAAAGAGACCTTTGACCCTTTAAATCTGTGAAATATCCCCATTGAAAACACTGATATCTGCTAATTGCATTATTACCTATCATTCCTGGCCCTGGCTTTATAGGACCATTTTCACGTAATCTTTTTTTTTTTTTTAAAGATTTTATTTATTAGAGAGAGGGAGAGAGAGAGCATGAGCAGGGAGAGGGGCATAGGGAGAGGGAGAAGCAGACTCCCTGCTGAGCAGGGAGCCCAGTGCTGGGCTTGATCCTAGAATCCTGGGATCATAACCTGAGCTGAAGGCAGACGCTTAACTGACTGAGCCCCCAGGCGCCCCACATGTAATCTGCATTTCAGCCACACTGTTAATTACTGTTCTTCTACACACTCTGCTCTCTCCAGCTTCTGAGTTCTTGCTGGGGTGCTCCCACCTTTGCATCTCCTTACAAATATCCCATATAGCCTTTGAAGCTCCTTTCCAATGCCACCTGATCCAGGGGGGCCTGTGGTCATCCCCAGCAGCCTGAGCCCTCGTACCTCTGACCCCCCAGCACACCTTCTGCTTTGTGGACTTTCTCTGTCATCACTTGCACACTTGGCCCAGGACGCGAAGTCTCCTGGGGTCAGGAACTAGATCTTAGGCGTATTTGCATCCTCTCAGGACTTAGCTCCGTGTCTTACACGTAGTGGACGACATCTAAATGTTTGTGAAGTTGAGTTTGGTGAGGCAAGCCATTTCTTGTCTTGTAGCTACAGAACAAGAGCTAATCTGTAGTTGTAAAGGGTTCTGGATCATTGAATGAAAGCTGCTCTTTCAGCAGATCATAATTGTGCAAAGCTGCTAAGTGTATACTTTTGAAGAACAGGTTTTGCTGTGTTACTGAGTTCATGTTGCCATGACAACCTTAACTTTTGGCACTTTCTGAATTTAGTGTCCTACTTAATTTCCTGTGTTTGGCTCTGAGAGACCATATTGTTCTGTCCCTTTTGCTTGCTTATACAAATCTTTGAACTGAAAAAATCACTTATAAATTTATTTTATTTGCTTTATTAGATCCTTAATAGGATCCTTAAGATTTGGGACTTGGTCTATTATCCTTAGGGTCCCTGGTAGCAACCAAGAGTGCCCTGTACTTTTTAAACAATGTGTGTGTCAATATATGTTTTAGAGGAATTGAGAAATCACTGGTGCAGTAGGCTAAACAATGTTTGTCCCAAAGATGTTCAAATCCCAATCCTGGGAACCTGTGAATTTGTCACCTTACAAAGTAAAAAGGACTTTGGAGAGGTGATGAAGGATTTTGAGACAGGGAGGTTATCCTGGATCATCCAGGTGGGCCAGTGTAATCACAAGGGCGATTTTTTTTTTTTAGATTTATTTATTTATTAGGAGAGAGAGCAAGAGCACACACACACACACACACACACACACACACACGCAAGTGGGGGGAAGGGCAGAAGGAGCAGGGAGCCTGACACACAGGGCTCAATCCCAGGACCCTGGGAACAGGGCCTGAGCCAAAGGCAGACGCTTAACTGACTGAGCCCCCCAGGCTCTCCCACAAGGGCCTGCGTAAGAGGGAAGCAGGGGGATCAGGGTCAGTGAGGAAACTGATGATGGAAGAAAGGGGGTGGGGTGAGATGAAGGAGCCACAGGCCAAGGAATGTGGCAGTTTCTAGAAGCTGAAAAAGCCAAGGAAATAAGTTCTCCCCTGAAGTCTCCAGAAGCAATGTAGCCCTGTGCACACCCTGATTTTAGACTCCCGACCTCCAGAACTGTAGGAGGATAAATATGTTGTTGTAAGCCACTTAGTCGGTGGACTTTGCTGTAATAGCGATAGGAAACCAGTACAGCTGGGCTACTGCTTTTAACAAGCTTCCAAGTTCACTTAGTGGAGTGAAGTGCAAGTCCCACTGAATATATTTTTTGGCTAGATTCCAGGCAATACTCCTTCTGGTAGTGCAAAAGGGTGAAGTGGGAAGGAAACATTGAGATTATCTTGTTAATGATACCGTAGTTATTGTCAGAACTCCAGTAATATATATGGTGGACATAGAATTATCTATACCTAATCCACTAGGTGTAAACTTGCCATTCACTGGAAAAACTTGCATGGGGTGTCAGGGGGTTCTAGGCGTTATGCTCCATGCTAGGCTCCAGGTCAGACCTCACAGGGGTCTCAATAAGACCCCTGCAGTTAGCAAGGCCTTGGACTAGTGAGTGTGTAGGGCCTCAGGGCGGGACTGAATATGACTCAATTGATTGTGAAGTGGGAATTTATATGTTGAACCATGTGTCAAAGTCCAGAAGGATGGTGTCTTCAGGATCCACGTAAAACTGCCACAATAGGACTTCTCAACATTGACTAGGCATCAGATCCTTTGGTGGAGCTTTTTACAGATCCAGATGCCAGTGCCGCGTCCTTGGAGATTTGGACTCAGTAGGTCTGGGGCAGGGCCTGGGAGTCTATGTTTTAAAGAGTCCTGGGGCATCTGGGTGGCTTAGTCGTTAAGCGTCTGCCTTCGGCTCAGGGCGTGATTCCGGCGTTCTGGGATCGAGCCCCACATCGGGCTCCTCCGCTAGGAGCCTGCTTCTTCCTCTCCCACTCCCCCTGCTTGTGTTCCCTCTCTCGCTGGCTGTCTATCTCTGTCAAATAAATAAATAAAATCTTAAAAAAAAAAAAAAAGAGTCTTAAGTCTGTGGTGCCCCCAAAGTGTTGAATGTGGCTTATGTGTTGGTAATTAAAATCACTCTGTCCTCAACTGACAACACGGCCTGCTAGTGATTGTCCTGGGAGCAGCATTTCTAATGTGTCTTCCTAAGAACGTATGCCCTCGCCCACGGCACGCCCACACCAGCTTGATGAACTTTGCAAAACAACGTACATTACTTTTTTTGGAGGGTCATGATGGAGATTTGCACATCAAAAGCTCTAAATTATCCTAGATTAGAAGAATCTGTTTAACTCTTCCTCACTCATATTCTCCAAACTTATTTGAGCATTGAAATGCCTCATTACGGGGTTTTAATTAAATATGCTGTACCATGAATGCTCTCCAGGGCACACTTGAGAAAACACCGATCTAGAAAAACAAAGGTAATGATGGCATTTGCCTTATTTAGAAAGTCCCAGTTGATGGGTGGGAATCTTGTAATTATTATAAATACATATATGATGCATCAATTCACAGGAAAAAAAATGGTCACAGGATTTTCCAACCTAGAAAGTCCATTAAAAGTGTGTATTTTAAGTCACAGAATCATAAAACTTCCATCCAGATGGTCTTTTTCGTATTGATCATGGGTGGGAGGTTGACGTTTGCAGAGCGCTCCCGCTTCCCACACGCTCTGCATGCTTTGCGTTCCTTCCGTTTTATTGTTGGTCCGCATGTTGTCACTACCATTGTCAAGATGAAAAAGCTGAGACAAAGCAGTCAAATGGCTTGACTGAAGTCAGATACTTGTCAATTCCACACCCATTGTTTGTACAGTACTGTGTGCCTGACAGGCAGGGTCTCATTTAATCCTCCCACTTACAGGGTCGGCATTCATGCGAGTGAACTTGTCCAAAGTCCCGCAGCTCCTATGTGACAAAGAGAGGACTGTCTCCACGGCCCATGTCCTCCCCACTGCAACAGGTTATCTTCCTAGCTCCCAGGGCACCCCATTTTTATCTTCTCAGCGTGTAGCTGAAGGTGTAGGTGTTGGCAGAGTATGAAATCGATGGTTTAGGACAGAAGCAAAACGGATGGGTAAGGAAAAGAAGTTTACGTCCTAACAGGAGTGAATGCCCCCAGTAAGGAGAAGGACAGAGATATTAGAAATGGCATCTTACTCAGGAACAAAGAGAAAAGTCGTATCACTCTTAAAAAAGACATTATGTCAAGGGATTCAGTTATCTCTGTTTTAATTAAAGTTTTTCTACGTGTTAAGAACACTGCCTTTTTTGAAGGGTCCTCTCTCTGAGTCATAGTTTCTCAAATTCAGTTGTTAGAGTCAACATAAGAACAACTTCTAAAAACACAAGTGTTTGTTGACCACAGGGACAGCTGTCTGGAATCTTCTTGTGACAGCAGCATTGATTCAGAACGATGGGAGGGGCCAGCAAAAGAAGCAGGTCCATGGGAAGGCTAGACTCCAAAGTGAAAAAAGGTCTATGCAAAGTCCCACAAATCCTAGCGTATTCTTTTAAGGAAGCAGTGAATTTGTCATTTAACCTTTTTCTTCCCAGGCCATTCACAAGTGAAGTAATCACAAGAATCAGTAGCAGTGTTGAGTTAGGAAGGGTAATATTTAAGTTGGGATTGCTGGAGATTGACAGAAGCAACTTCTTTCTGCTTCTGAAATTACCCTGATATGTTCTGGTCCTCACAACTTCCAAATTCCCCAAATTATTTTTTGTTATACCCTTAGTGAAGGATCACCTGCAGGAAAATAAGCATAACATTTTCAGGTAGGCCTCTAAAGCTTCCCTTCACCTGTAACTGAGGCTCACAATTGGGATTTTTTTTTTTTTTTGGTCAGTATTACTGCCAAAGAGAGGAAAGGAAACAAGGTTAGTATTTTTTGCTTTTGTAGTAAAACCATTGAAACTGTGAGATGCCTCCCTTCCTGATAAGAAGGAGTTTTCGTACTCCTTGAGATTGGGTCACTCAGAGTTTCTCCTCACATTTCTCTTATAATATGAGAGAAAGATCACTTCTGAAAAATGTTGTCCTTAGGTGTTTGCTTAAAGCAAGACCGAGAGAATCCAGCGGGCACCCTCTTCATCGTTTTATGAATGACAACAGTATAAATGAGCGACCCTCATGCATCAGGCACTCTGGCAAGCAGAGGATAGAGACAGTAAATGTGAATTCGCACTCTGCTGTGGGCTTTGTAGGGCGAGCAAGACAGCTTTCCTGCTTTATCTCTTGTCAGCCTTTCTGTCTGTAGAATGAGGTCACACCGTTAATCCAGGTTGCAGAGCAGTTGTGAGAGAAATGAATAAAAGCAACGCTACTGTTGAGTCTTTATGTGAAATGCCTGCATCCTAGGTGTTTAGCAAGATTTCTTATTATTGTTAGAAACGAATGTACATTAACATACTACCAGGCACCTCTTGCTAAAAGTTGGTAGGGAAATGAAAGTATTTGTGTTTCTATCAATGGTGCTAAAGCAACTGGGTATCCACATATAAAAAAATGAAATCTAGATACAGACCTTAGATCTGTCATAACAATTAACTCAAAATGGATCACGGACCTAAAAGTAAAATGCAAAATGCAAAACTGTAACATAATATAGAACATAATATAGGAGGAAAATGTAGGTGACCTTGAGTGGTGGCTTTAGAGATAAAGCCCTGAAGGTGTGATCTATGAATGGAAGAATTGATAAGCTGGACTTCTTTAAAATTAAAAATTTCTGCTCTGCAAAGACATTGCAAGCAAGGGGGAAAAAGCCACAGACCGGAAAAAAATATTTGCAAAGACATTTGATGAAAGACTGTTGTCCAAAATATACAATGAACCCTTACAGCTCAATAAGAAGAAAACAAATAACCCAGGGGCGCCTGGGTGGCGCAGTCGTTAAGCGTCTGCCTTCCGCTCAGGGAGCGATCCCTGCGTTCTGGGATCGAGCCCCGCATCGGGCTCCTCTGCTGGGAGCCTGCTTCTTCCTCTCTCACTCCCCCTGCTTGTGTTCCCTCTCTTGCTGGCTGTCTCTCTATGTCAAATCAATAAATAAAATCTTAAAAAAAAAAGGAAAACAAATAACCCAATTAAAAAATTGGCCAACGACCTTAATAAACACTTCACCAAAGAAGATATACAGATGGCAATTAAGCATATGAAAAGATGCTCCATATCATGTGTCATCAGAGAAACGCATATTAATACAATAACAATGAGACACCACTACACTATTAGACACTATTAGAATATACCACTTTTAGAATGGCCCAAATCCAGAACACTGACAACACCAATGGTGGTGAGGATGTGGGGCGGTAGGAAGTCTCATTTATTACTGGTGGGAATGCAAAATGGCACAGCCATAGTGGAAGACAGTTTGGTGGTTTCTTACAAAATTTAATATACTCTTATCATATGATCCAGTAACTGTATTCTTTGGCATTTACCCAAAGGAGTTGAAAACTTATGTCCACACAAACACCTGAACGTGGATGTTTATAGCACCTGTAATCATAATTGTCAAAATTTGGATGCAACCAAGCTGTCCTTCGGTAGGTGAGTGAATAAATATACTGTGGTACAACCAGACAGTGGACTCCTGTTCAGCACTAAAAAGAAATGAGCTATCAAGCTACAAAAAGACACGGAGGAAACTTAAACATGCATATTACTAAGTGAAAGCAGTCAGTCTAAAAAAGCCACGTATTGTATGGCTCCAACTATGTGACATTCTGAAAAAGGCAAAACTATGGAGGAGAGTAAATGTGTAATATAACATAAAATAACATAAAATTAACATAAAATGTGTAATACCAAGAGTGGATAAACCCTAATACAAACTATAGTCTTTGGGTGATGATGATGTGTCAATGTAGATTCATCAATTAAAACACATGTAGCACGGTGGTGGGTGATATGGATGGTGGGAGAGACCATGCATGTGCTGGGGCAAGGAGTGATGTATCTTCTGCTTAGTTTTGCTGTGAACCCAAAACTGCTTTAAAAAATAAAGTCTGCTTAAAAAAACCCACCTTTTGTAAGTGACGGCTTTATTTATTTATTTATTTATTTAAAGTAAGCTTCTAGGCTCAACATGGGGCTTAAACTCATGACTCTGAGATCAAGAGTCACATGCTCTACGGACTGAGTCAGCCAGGCGCCCCGCTCCTTTTAAAAACTCACATTATTCTTTAAGATAAGGACTCCAATATTCACATGTATTAAGTTGTACATAATCCGATACAACTCTTGGTAAATGACAAAGCTACTTCTATCTGTCTGTCATTTAGTCTGTCAGTTCCCTCGTTGGTAGGAATAGTTCAAAATCACTCAATGAAAATTTAAAAATTTTAAACGATTGGCATAAGGGTTAGTGTGTAAACCAGGGAACATAAAACTTAGCTTATCTCACGACTTCAGATTTCTTAACCCACGTGTGTTGGACCATTTGTTAAGCTAGGAATCTGTTAGGCTCTGGCAGTAAATCATTTTGTCCCCTGTAAATATATATCATAATCATCTCTGTTGCCTATAAATTCATACTCAATTAGCTGAGTTATAAATGTAATTATACATTACAGTTATTCATTCCCACATGTTGCTATCAGTTTTCCAGAAGGACTGGGCTTTAGAAGTTATAATGACTATGTCCATTGCCATGTGACTTCCAGGAATCTTCTGTGTCTGATAATCTGCTTTATCCAAAACTCAGTTACTGTTCACCACTCGCTCTAATATGTGAATAACCTTTTCTTCAGTAGGTTTCCTCCATTCAGCTCCACCTCCTTATTGTAGTCTTTCTTCAATGCTCCTGTCAGAATAATTTTCTCTGTTTACCACTTTGAGTTGACAAATATATTTGTTATCTATTGCTATGTAACAAGCTATCACAAATGTAGGGGCTTCAAAAGGCACAGACTTACTAGCCCACAGTTTTGTAGGTCAGAAGTCCAGTACAGTGGGGCTGGATTCTCTCTTCGGGATGAACTCAAGGCCAAAGTCAAAGAGTCAGCTGGACTGAGTTCTTGTCTGGAGACTCTGGGAAAAAATCAACTTCTAAGCTCATGCTCATTGTTGGCAGAATTCAGATATTTGCAGTTGCAGGACTATGACTTCTGCCTACTTGCTGGGTGTCAGCTGGCAAGCTCTTTCAGCAACTAGATCCCACCCATATTCCTTGCTATGTGGCCCCTCCATCTTCAGGCCAGCAATGATGAGTTGAATCCTTCTCATGCTCCAAATCTCTGATTCCTCTTCCACTGCCAGCCAGAGAAAACTCCAAGATCTTAAAGGTTTCAGGCCACTGAGTTTTGTACATCTTGATAATATTCCTTTCTTAAAGTCACCGGTGTCATATAACATAATCTATTCATGGGAGTAAAAGCTATTGAATTCACAGTACTGAGGATTATGCAGGGTGGGTGTGGGGCTGAGCGGAGCAGGCAGGACATCTTGGAGGCTGATTAGAATCTTACCTACACAGCACTCCTCTCCTCCCTAAAACTCTACGATGATTCCAATCTGTGAGCTTTAAAAGCCTTCTGCAGAGTACCATGGACAACCTACATTCTTTTTTTGTCCCAGTCTGACTCTGTCGCATGTCATTGTTCTCCTATTTTCAACCCTCCCTCAAGGCAGCGTCTCATGGTGCAATTCCCAAATGTTCCCAAATGCTCACTGAGCTCCATTACACCAGTCCTCAGAACCTCCAGCTGCTCAAAGCTCGATCCTTGGGGATCCTTGGCCTGTAAACGATCCGTGTTGTCAGACACAGGGGGCACCCTCCTGGTTTTCTCTGAGGATGGCCTATGAATATTAAGACACGTTACAGTTATTAAGAACGAAACAAAACAACAACAAAACTGAAGACAGCACAATTCCCAAACATACAGTGCCTATAGTCACTTGACTGAATTACTTAAAATCTTAAGAGCTGACGGTCCTAAAATTTCTACCAGGAGACTGGAAATTAAGTTTTTGCAGTCTGCCATCTGGGCCTTGAATTCAAGAAAGAGAAAATCGTATATAATCCTCAGTTCCAGTTTTGTTCAGAGACAAATAAATAAATAAATAAATAATAAAAATAAAATAAAAGAGGTCCCAGGGAGGGCCTGGGAAGTGGTATGGTGTCTTGTTCTAATTTATCAAACTTGTTCATTTGTCATTAGCACCTGGGAGGCCCGGTGATGGGTATTGTATAAAATTATAGACCAAAATGCTAATTTAATTAGTTTAATAGATGTAATTCAATTTTTTCAATACTTTCTTATTGTTGTTGCAAATAACTGAAAGTCTGTCTCAAACCACCTTAAGATTAAAAAAGGCTGATTTTTTCATCCCCGAAGAACATAGGGTAAGCCAGGCTTTGGGGCTTCATTTAGAGCTTAATAATGTCATTAAGGGCCAGTTTTTACATTCTCTTCACTTTACCTTCTGAAGTGTGATCTTTATCTCAGATCTGATGCTCCGTAGTGGTTATAAGGTGACTTGCATTAACTCACAATGCAGTGTGCTGTTTCTGTTCATATCAAGTAGGAAAAAGCAGAGGTCTGGACCAATATGCTGAATTTCATGCTTAATGGATGTGGTTAAGGTTCATGACCACTCCTGAACAGTGACATAGCCAGGGAAACAGAATGTGTTGGGGTGTTGTCGTCAACATGGGATACCTGGGGAAGAGTAAGATGCTTGGAAACAAATACTGGTATTTATATAGAAGATACCAAATACTATGTGATACAATCATTGTTTTTTGAGGAAATCTCTTAAGACCCTCTTTTCATACTTTTGAGAATTTTGGCATATATGTGGTCACACCAGCTGTATTTGGATGAGCTATTTATTGGCTTTTTATAGTTTTTATCTAGTTTATAGCTAGTCTAAGTCCCAAGCGTTGAGAGATACCAAAAGGTTGCTGGAGTAATTTCACACTCTCTTGATAAATAACAGGTAGAGGCTGCCTTCAGGTATTCCAGGAGCATTTTCCTAAAAGGCTTGAACTCCTTAAAGACATGGCAGGTGGAGAGGAAGGGCTTGAAGTCATTGACAAGCAACAGGAGAAGACTGGAGAGGGAGCCATTTTTGTCTAAATTAAGGGTTGGGTTTTTTCAAACTAATACAAATAGCAGTATTCTCAAAATGTCTCACTAAGTTAATGCTAATTGCAAAGAATAACTTTTAATAGGCGGAAGAACTGTAATGCGTTATGAATAAGCCAGTTCTCCAAATGGCAAAATTATCTCTTACCTGATATAGAAATGGAAGATGAGATCTGTCTGTGCTCTCAGGATTCTCATAGCTTGGGGATTTAAATACTGTCATTGCTTGGAATGAAATGAAAAAAGGTCAATACCGGAAATAGAGTTGGAATAATCTATATGAAAAGGACTTTTCATGGCAGCAGGTTTCTCTCTCTCTTCCTGATTTAGCATAGATCCAGAAAACTTTAAACTACTATTTGGTAACACCTGACAGTGAACAAGACCTTTCCTTCCTCTAAAACTTATCTGTCAATCCAAATGTTAAGAAAAAGGTCAAACTAGTCTCACCTATGTGGCTTACAAAGCTCCAATAATCAGGGAATTTTCTCACCAAATACCTGAGCTTTGGTGTGGTTATGGTTTCCCCCTAAATGACATTAACCTCTTCATTCCTCTTGGTGTCTCCAATGGTCCCGTCATGCTGCATGATGTTTGTGCAGCTCTGGCAGCTTCTGCAGAAAACTACTGGCCAGCAAGAGCCATGGGCTCACACCCAGGGCTGATAAAACCACAGCATCAAAGGTATGTATTCAATGTGGGAAGATGATTTCTCAACATTTTGTCCTCAACTCTGAGGACTTCCTCTTCAGTCCTTCTTGGAGGTCTTATAAAAGACTCTATCTCCTCTATTTCCTCCAGTGGGATATTTTACCTGGATTATTATCACAACTATTTTGCTACGTGCAATGAAATTAGTGGTGATTCCATTTGTTGAAGTCATATGTAGACAGCAGTGCTCTCTGCCTTATTACCAAATGAGTACAGCGTGCCCTTCAATAATTCTTTAAACTCTCAAATGCCATGGAAATAATATGCTGGAATATTACTGAGCTGTGACTGAAGCACCATTTGTGCTAAATATGACAGCGCACAAATGATATTCCTCTATAAAAGTTCAAACTACATTAATCTTTTAAGGAGGTTCATTGACTGAGAAGATGGCTTAGATATAAAATAAAGACACTGAGGGCTCACCGAGGAGAGCTTTTCTGGTCAGGATTTCTAGGAATAAGTGTAAGGTAAGGTCCGTAAGTTAACCCTTTATGATTAGAATGTGAACAAGAGAATGCAGTTCTGAAGGGGAGAGATTCAAATGAAAATGCACACATTTCAATATGAGGGAAAAAACGGGCTTCCAGATCCGAGAAATACAAATTAAAGAAGAGGGATTAAACAACTGAGACAAATACACAATATTATTGTGGGAATCTGGAGGAGACAAATGTGATGCAAATTGCCAGGTCGATGCGATGCTTATAGTCCTAGCCCTTATCCATTTGCTGCTTAAAAGAATAGGAGGCTCTTCCTACAACAGTCTCTCCAATGCCATTTCGTCTGTTTTTTCCCTTATCTTAGGATGGCACAAAGACAAGCAATTGCATGAACATCTTCTTTCCCTGGGCTTCTAGAAATGGCAGTAAGTCGGTAGGGTAGTGGCACATATCAGGAGGTGAAAATGGGTTAGAGATTTAATTAATGTTAACAAAGTAATTTCAATGTAAATATGAGATACTATTAAGGTTCTTGGTACTAGTTTTTGTAAAATATATGAAACATATAAAGAACAACACTGGTATTTTTTAAAAAATTGTAAATGTAATATATATTTATTCAACACATAAAACATGTAACAGCATAGAAACACATGAGGGGAAAGTCACCTGTCATCACAGTGTCCAGAGAAAACCATCACTAACATGCTGGCCTGTACCTTGCATTCTCTATAGATAGAGACACAGTATCTTTTTATTTTATTTTATTTTATTTTATTTTATTTTATTTTATTTTATTTTATTTTATTTTTTAAAGTTTTTATTTAAATTCCAGTTAGTTAACATACAGTGTAATATTAATTTCAGGTGTACAATATAGTTTCAACACTTCTGCACAACACCTGGTTCTCATCACAAGTGCGCTCCTTAATCCCTATCACCTGTTTCACCCATCCGCTCATCCATCTCCCTTCTGGTAACCATCAGTTTGTTCTCTGTAGTTAAGAGTCTGTTTCTTGGTTTGCCTCTTTCTCTTTTTTTTGCAGTATCATTTTGTACATTGACTTTTACTCAACAATGTATTCCCCTATGTCAGTAAATAAGTAGGGTAAGTCTCCCCAAATGAAGGAGCTTATTATTAACATTTTTATTATAAAATTATCATATTTTTATTATATATGTAATACATACTTTTTCAAAAAAAAAAGTAAGCACTACAAAAAGTTCTAAAAAGAAGTAAACATCATTTGAAATCTCATCACCCAGTGATAACCCCAGTTAACATTCTGGAAAACATTCCTTGATATATCTTTATCATCGGAGTGTTAGATAGGTCCTCCTCAATTTCCTAAGGTGGCCAAGCAGAGTCACTTCTGAAGCATTCCTGAAATTCACAGGAATGCAGTTGGAAAAACCAGTAGATTGGAAGATAGATAAGACCTACTTCAGCAATCTCTATAAGGAGTGGTGACAGGGCAAAATAAGTCAGAAGAGACAGCAGAAAGATATTGAGAGGGAAAAGTCACAGGATACAATGATGGAGTGGATGACCATGGGAGGAGAAGAGAAGTCTGTGGTAACTCCTGTATTTCTGACTTGAGTCCTACTGGGGAAAAGGGAAAAGAACCTAGACTCACTTCTACCACTAAGTCACCCATTTTAGGCAACTAGGGCTTCCTGCGTTTCTGGCCATGTTCTGGCTGTTTCCTGGAAAGCCTGGAATGCTTTCCCCACAGATCCTGCTTCACCCGCTCTTCCTCCTCCACCAGCCAAATCTCTGCTCAGACGTTACCTTCTCCATGAGGACTCCCCGACCAGATATACTCTCTTACTACCATATTGATTCCTCCTTACCTTACTTAGTCTTTTTGTTTGTTTTTTTCATAGCACTTAATGCCTGCTACCATTACTATATTATTTATTTACATATCGTGTTTCTTGTTTGTGTGTTTACCTCAGTAGGACGTAAACTCCTCAAGGACAAGGCGTTTTGTCTGTTTGGTTCCCAAGTACCCAGAATTATGCCTGCTCAATTACTATATGTTGACTATATTAATTAAATAGCATTGGAGGGTGAAATCACAAGAGTGGGTAGGAAGAGCGGAGAGGAAAGACTGGAGAGCTCTTGTATGGGTGGAATCCATAAGACTTAGAGAGAAAAAATGAACCAGAGATGTCTCTAAGATCCCTAAGAAAGTGATTCCCTGCCTTTTCAGTATTGAATTATCCTGTCAATTATTTTTAAGTCTTTTCCCAATAACTTATAGCTTACTAATAGAGATTCATAGAACTGGGTCAAAAGAGTCTATTATTTTTAGGTTAAATATATATTGAATACTTGAAGCCAGAACCAATTGACCTATTGATTTGAGAGCCAAGACAGAAAGTCCATTTACCTGCCAAGTTCTGATTTTCTGTGTCAGAAAGAATCCCTGCACTATTGATTAGCTGCTTCTGGGTGCCATCAATATATTTTGCGACTGGATGTTTCTAAATAAGGATTAAGGTAGAGACGGTGACTTTTAGAAACCAATTAATGCAATAACAGAGACCGGTATTGTAAATAAAGGTTTTCTATTACATAAGCCACGGGACAGGATGTTGACTTTGCCATTCAGCCTCACTTATTACAGGGAAGTAATTTAATTTTTCCCCCAAAACATTTCTGTTTGCCTTTGAGTCTTGCCTGTGGCACTAAGATGGTAAAGAATATCCCTGCCTAGACTCTTCACTGTCAGTGATTTGTGGTGTAACAGTGCTAATAAGCTACTTGATGATGGGTAAATATTTTGTAATCTTTTTCCTGGCTTGCATATCAAAGAATTTACTCAGCTTCAATCTGCAAGCTTTGCTCTCTCCCTGCCCACTGAAACCCCTAATACTTGCACTTGGATGCTAAAAAAGCCAATAGATCAAAGCCCCAAATATTCATGTCCATCCTAGAGTGGTGAGTTCCGTACATCTGGACATGGCAGTGCAGCTCTAATACCTGACACTCGACCTACCTTTTCTTACATTTCCAGTCAAAAATACCCTAATAAGAAAGTTTTCCTTAAGAGCCTTGCTTTTCCCTTAAACTTCTATTCCCTCCACCAACTTTCCACGTCACAGTTAAAGGGATCATATACTTCTGATTACTAAAACCAGGAACATAGCAGTATCCATGATGCCATCATCATCCTCACCACCATATCCAGTCCAATCAGGAGCTCTATCTTCAGATGTCTTAATGTTAACCCCTTTACACCTTCACATTCTTGCCTTTGAAGGAATCTTTCCTCTGTAGCCTCTGATCCCCTTTGACTCACTTGCTGTAGGGCAGCAAAGTGACCTTCATAAAACATAAATTGGATCAGATCAATCTCAGTTTAAGCCCTTCAGTGACTTTTTTGCATGTATCCCCTTTAGAATATGGGCCCAATCAGATAAAAAGCTGTCTTGTTCACCACTGTATTTTCAGGGCTTTGGACCATGCCTGGTAGGTAGCTTGTGCCCAGGAGGTATTTTCAGAATGAAGAAAGTTTGATGAACTAGACACGTTTCTAAAATATGAGAGGTCCTCATCCATCTTTTGGGGGATCATAACAGTAAGAGTTGGAATGGACCTTAGTGATTATCTGGTTCAACCTCCTTTTGTATCTAATTTCACAGTGTGTGCCTGGCTCAGCATTTTGGAGCTATTTTGATGCTAGCCTCTGCTACAGGTTCCTGTCTGATCAGTCTCTGGTCCTACGTATTTACTATCTACAGCGCCTCTTGGATTGGGTTCTTCATTATTGCTTCTACTACTAGACCTCATCCCGTCTCTTATCACTTTGTGTTCGGATTATCGAGACAATATGGTAGCTCAGTTTCTTTCTGATTTATTTTCTTCCAGTTTTTAAGAGGACATATTTCCCCCAGATAATTATCAGCCTTCTATTCTTCTACTTAAGAGCATACCTGCCTGATCAAGTCTAAATTCCTTTGCTTGAAACAAAGGGGCAGGAACCATCTTGTCTTCTTTCTACCTATTCATGCCACTTCACAGACACAGCCTCTCTTTTCCTGGCAAGCCTTACGATAAACAGGTGTTGGTTTCTACTTTTGTTCAAGTTATTACAACACTTTCCTCATGATCAAGGTCACGACTTTTTCTCAAAGATCTAATTCCTAACTAATCCATTTCACATAAGTACTTAAAAAATAGGTCATAATACTTAACATGACTTATTATTTACTTGCATTTTTTAGTGATTTTTTTTATGTAACAAGTAGCATGAGTGGGGACTAATAGGCAAGTTTACCTTAAAAAATCTGAGATAACTGTGTAAATACTAGAAAAGTTATTTCCATAAGGAGCCTAAGTCTCCTGGGGGATGTGGTGGAGAGAGCTTTTTGATTTATTATTGGGCTCCTGAGATACTGGGATAAACATGTCTTTATAAAGAGGAGAAGCAAAGGTTATTTGGTTTTAAAGATTTTTATTGATTTATTTATTTGAGAGAGAGTGGGGAGGTTCAGAGGGAGAGAGAATTTGAAGCAGACTCCACACTGAGCATGGAGCCCTACTTGGTGTTCAATCTCATGACCATGAGATCACCACCTGAGCCAAAACTCAGAGCCTGATGCTCAACTGACTGACCCACCCAGGTGCCCCCAAGGTAATTTCATATTTAAAAAAATAAAAAAAGCAGCTGCCCTGGTAAGAAAGGTAGTTAAGGTGAGATGTGCTATCTGAGATTTGGTCTTGATTGACCCCAGGGCAATATATTGGTCATAGTTTCCCAAATAAGGAATAATTCAGGAAACTTTAGGGTATGTCATCATCGTTTTAAAAAATTTTTATATTAATGTATGCATTAAATTAATTATAATATTTGCTCTGGCAGATTTAATTTTTTTTTCCTAAAAAAACCCCCGGGGCCAGAACCCAACATGGGGCCTGGATTCATGACCCTGAGATCAAGACCTGAGCTGACATCAAGAGTCTGAAGCTCAACTATATGCAAGTAATTCCTCAACCTGTAGATTTGCTGAAGTGTGATGGGAGTCAAGGACATTGTGAAACTAAATTGGAGGTGAGTATCTGAGCTCTAAATGAAAGACCTCAATAAATATTTGCTATGTGAATGTATTGGCCTCATCCAAGGAGTAAATCTCTTGGAGTTATGAATGTTGTTACTTAGTGAAAATATCCTTCAAAACACTGTCCATTACCAGTTCTGTGTTACTGTTCCTGAATGTTCTTAAGATTTGGAAGGTCACAGGGCACATCCCTTAGGGACATCAAGGCTCTACTGTGATGGCTTTGGTAACTGAAGCTCACCATGCCAATCAGCTAGTGGAGACATTTTGGCTTAAAGAAAAATTAATACTTGGACTTTGTAAATATTTTATCTTCATGGCCTTGGGACTTCCTGATCTTATAGCCATTTTGAGGAATATTCCTGTTACAACTTGTTACAGTCCTCCAAAAATGGAAACATGTTCTCCCTTCACCCTACTTTTTAAAAGACCAATATTATAGGAATAAAAGAAGCATATCCAGGAATAATCTGAATGATTCTTTGTAATCAAATCATTTCCTGCTTTGATAAGTCTATAATTCAGCTCTGACCATATAAACAGCAATATAAAATTCCTGGTTCATATATTGCAATTCTGGGTTGCCTCTTGAAATACTTCAAAATGGTCTTCTGTTGTAAGACTGGATTAAATTTTTCTAAGCAGCACGAACTTATCCACCGCATTTCGCGGAACTGTTTCTTAAAATGCCAACATCACAGCACACTTAGGTGGATCTGTCCACCGGCAGGGCAAAATAATCACTTTCTTTAATCTTTAAAACCAGCTGTTCACAGACATTAATTGTCATGTCACTTACACTCCTTGAAACAGTGTCATTTGACAAAGACACACATTTTAATTTGTTTGCTGCGTCTGGTCCTATTACACTTGATACCTAGCCATTGTCAGTGGTAAAAGATACTCAGCAGCTTTAGGTGGTTGGCTTTGTTGTGCAAGATGTAGTGATTCCAAATAGCACATTTTGAGAATAATTGCATTCATATAACATTAGTTTGGAATATAAACCTTTTTTAGTTGAAAACATCACATTTTCAATTAGAACACAAAATAACCCTGTGCTGACTGTTTTTTTTCTTTTCTTTTTTTTGGATAAGTGCATTCATTTTTGAAGTCAGGCAGTGATGTAGAAGGCTTTGAATCTTCTTCTAACTAGCCCTCGTAATGCATTGACATTTTCATAAGAAAACAAATAGTTGCATACTTAATGTCTGGGTCCGCATATTTTTCCACTACTTTTTTTTCTTTCACTACAATTTTGAGAATCATCCAATAAAGCAAAGAAGCTATTTCGCATCAATTAGTATCTTTAGACACTTTTACATAAAAATTCATAATGTACGTAAACCCATATCTCCTTGAGTTACAACAGAATTCTACAGAACCTAATGACTGATTAATTGGCTTATTTTTTTCATGTATTTATTTAATATACATTTATAGAGGAGTTTCTCTTTTCCATGCAGTGTCCTAGATTCCAGTAATATAAATAAAAATATAAGATTTCTGTGTACCTCACAAGCTAGAAGGAGAGAAAAACTGTAAAGAAGGAATTATAATACAGTGGTAGTGAGACAGTAAAGAATGGTTAAAGTATGCGAACCCAGAATATCTAATGATTAATTCTACCTGGAAAGCTCAAGGATTGACACAATGATAACTTCAGCAGTCAGAGTTCAGTTTGCAACTTTTTCTGCCCTATCTTGACCTTGAAGACAGAAAACAATTTAACATCCAGAGTCTAATGACCTAGGTCGAGAGGTAGAGATTTTTTGACCCTCTTGGCATGCCATAGCCAGGGAAGCTGGGCTACTGCAGAACACAGGTAACCGCACTGACCCTGCTTACAGAGGAGCATTGATTTCCACTTCTTTGGCTTTGGTTCTCAAATCCATCCTCGTCTGCATTCAGTGTCTGTTGGCATTCTCTTCTCCTGTCGTTTTACTGGCTTATTCCTATTCCTTTGGGGTTTAAATATCTTCTTCAGCAATACTTTCCCTGTCCCCTTAACCTGAATTACTCTCTTCTCAAAATGTTCATCAAAAACTCTTTTAACTTTCCTCCTAATCTTTCTAGCAGTTTATAGTCACGGCTTTATTTGTATGTCTACTGATTCATATGGCAAGGACTGTGTCTACCTGTTACTGTGACATTTTCAGTACCTAGCACACACAATAAATACTTGGGGAATGATTGAAGTATTTGTGATTTATACAGCAACACAATTCTGGATGAAATGTAATACCCCTCTGATGATGCCAGCATTACTTCTTCTCAAATTCTTTAGTCTTTCTTATTTCTTGCCAATGGGTTATTTACCTTTGTAGTTGCTCTGAGCTGAATTAATTATGGATCTAATCAATCATGAGAGTCCATAATGCAGGGACACCCACCGAGCAGCCTTCCCTGTTCTTTACCTAACAGCTCCAGTCTTGGCTTGTGTGAATAATGACATCAGGACTGTTCATTATCAGTGACTTTATTCTCTTTCAGGATGGTATACGTTTCTGATCCCCTGAATGTTTGCCAAAGATATTTTACCGTATAAAGGTTCAAGGGGTGCGCTAGTTGGGCTGATGATACAAGTATTCTGGCATTTTATTTTCATTAGTAGTAGTGATTGTAACTAACATTTGGTAGCAACTTGTTATTTATAGGATATTGTCTGTCCCAAATACTGGTTGCCCCATGGAAAAGCTTTGGGGAGGAGGAGTCAGACGGGTGGAGTTGAAAGGATTAACGAAAGCATCGATATAGCAGTACCCCCTCATCTGTGGTGTGGTTTTCCATGATTTCAGTTACCCATGGTCTGAAAATATTACATGGCAAATTCGGGAATTAAACAATTCATAAATTTTAAACTTCGCGAGCGGCTCTAAGTAACATGAGGAAATCTCGCGGGGTCTGCTCTGCCCTGCGCGGGAAGTGAATAACCGCTTTCCCAGCGCATGCGCACTGCGTAGGCTCCTGCCCACAGGGGTTATCAGATATGCTGACCTGGTGTTGCAGCGATTGTGTTCAGGTAACCTTAATTTTACTAAATTATGGTCCCAAAGTACAGGAATAGTGATGGTGGTAATTGGGATATGCCAGAGAGAAGCCACAAAGTGCTTCTGTTAAGTGAAAAGGTGAAAGTTTTCAACTTGCTAAGGAAAGAAAAACAACAGTATGCTGCGGCCGCCAAGATCTACGGCAAGAACAAGTCTTCCGTGAAATTGTAAAGACAGGGAAATTTGTGTTAGTTTTATTGTTAATCTCTTACTGTGCCTAATTCATAAATTAAACTTTATCATAAGTGTGTATGTATTGGAAAAAACGGTATATATAGGGTTTGGTACTAGCTCCTGTTTCCGACGTCCGTGTGGGGTCTTGGAATGTAGGAGCAAGGGTCCCCAGGGGAAAAAAAGGATAGTTCTTGATAAAAATCAAATTAAAATGAAAGAGTCAGGATTTGTAAATGAGAATCTGAGAAGAAAGTCAATGGTACAATAAACTAATTCTTGTTTTTTTAAGGATTTATTTATTTGAAAGAGAGAGCGAAAGCACCTGCAGGTGTGCGAGCACCCCCCCCCCCCACCCAGCGAATGCAGGGGAGGGGTGGGAGGGGCAGAGGGAGAGGGAGAGAGAAAGCCAAGCGGACTCTGCACTGCCGGCAGGGGTTTCCATCTCAGGACCCTGAGATCGCCAGCGGAGCTGAAACCAAGTGTCGGCCACTCAGTCAGCTGCACCATCCAGGCACCTCAAAATAAGCTGATTCTTTTCTTTAACTCTTATGCCATCTCTTTGCAACCATGCGAAAGCAGCTTAAAGCAGCAATACTTGTGTACTATGGTCAGAAATGGAGAGTTCTTCTCCAGGCGGAATGGGCCCCTCCCTCCTGGTTGGGAATGGTCCCTCCCTCTTTACATCAGTCAGGCCGCGCCTCTCACCAGCCAGCACTTTCCCTACTACAATATTTGTTACACATTAAGAATCCAGTGTTTGTTTTCCCTGCTAGACCTTGTATACTCTGAGAGGAGGGATGATTGTGTTCCTGTTCATATCTATATCCGCAAAGCCTAGACAGATTCTGACTAAAGGGTGATACACAACCTATGTGGCTAATGACTAAATATGGACAGAGTCCCTTCCAAGCCCCAAAACATGGATAGTGATTATGGCGCTATGCAGGGAGATGCCTTTCCAGTGAGCAGAAAATGGCAAATTACTTCTACACTCAGTATTCGGTGGGTCCCAGGGAGAACAACTCTTCCCTTAGTGCCTTGGTGAGAATAGGCCATGGCTCGTGTACTTAACACTGGCAACATGCATCATCCATTCTGAACAGCCTTCTGCCCTCAGTCTGGTTCTTCTGCCCCCTGTCTCCACTCTAGTTCCTCATGGAAAACTAGCTTTCAGTCTCATCTCTATTAGCTCAGAGCTTTGCATAATGGTCTAGTTTACTTCCAGTTTACCTACAAGTTATGTGACCACCTCACTCTACTCTGTCCTCCTGACTCTGCCGCTTAGCTGTGTGACCTTGGGAAAGTTGCTTTACGCCTCTGAGTTAAGTTCTTATCTCTAAAATGGGACCGACAGTATACACTTCATTTGTTTTCTGTGAGGCTTAAATGAGTTAGTGTATGTACATTATTTAGCACAATGCTTGAGACTTGAAAAGATTCCAGGGGCCCTTGGGGGACTCAGTCAGTTAAGCATCTGCCTTTGCCTCAGATCCTGATCCCAGGGTTCTGGGATGCAGCCCCTCATCGGGCTCCCTGCTCAGCAGGGAGTTTGCTTCTCCCTTTCCCTTGCCCTCCCCCCCCCCCATGGTATTCTCTGTCTGACTCTATCTCAAATAAATAAATAAAATCTTAAAAAAAAAAAAAGATTCCAGCTGACAGTGTTAGCACTGTACCAGTAGCAGAGGCTTCTCAAGGATCTGCTCTGAGAAATGCTGTGATCCTTGTGCCCAGACTGAGCAGACCTGGCATTCTCTAAGCCTTAATCTGAACTGAATGTGGCACAGACTACTGCTAATTGACCCACACCCCATATCCATTTTTTCCTTCAGTTAAAGAATCCCCGAATTTCAATGGACACATGGCTGTCCAACTTGGGACTACATTCCCCATCCTCTGGCCAGCGGGATAGGAGCA